>NC_136067.1:1573942463-1575142463 GCF_964261635.1 Lissotriton helveticus
CAGTAGTATGAGGAGACATGGAGAAGTAAGAGAGCAGAGAGGAGTATATGAAAACAGGGGGAGTATAAGAACAGGGGGGTAAATGATGAGAGGAATATGACAATAAGAAAAAATGGCAATATTAGTACAGAGTGCAAAGTATAAGAAAAGAGAGGAGAAATGTGACTACAGAGAGAAAAGTATTAGAACAAAAAGAAAAGTATAAGAAAACAATAGGGAGTACCTGCAAAGAATAGCGAGAATAAGAAGAAACAGAGAATAAAAGAACAGAAGAGTATATATGAAGAAAGAGGAAAGAATGTAAAAAGAGACAAGGGCATATTACCTAGGGCCTTATCGCCGCTTTAGCGGGATTTTTTCCGATAAAGCGGCGATAATTTTATTGCCCTGTTACCTAGCTGTCGCTAACAGATAGCGATCATCTTGGGGCCCACTTTGCATGTCAGCGCCATTTATTGCTAATGAAATGCAAAGTGGGCGTGCCAAGATGTTAGCGACTGGAAACAGTCGCTAACATCGCTATCTCCTATTACCTACTTTTGGAAATAATCGCGCTAAGCGCGATTATCTCCAAAAGCTAACGCCTGCCAAGAGTAGTTCTTAGCAATGTTATCCAATGGTAGGTGGATAACATGGCTAAGAGCATTAGCTCAGTAATGCATGAATATCGCTGACTTTACAGCGATATTCATGCATTTTGGCCGATTTTTATCGCTTAGGAGATAAACCTTGATAATTGTAAGGTTTCTAAGCGATAAAAATAGGCGAAGCATGGCGATAAAATTATTGCCTCTAACCAAGCTTAGAGATAATTTTCGCTTATTCTTGGTAATATGCCCCGCAGAGACAAAAATGTGGAGAAAAGACAATTATAAAGGAAGACTGACCGTATAAGGAGAGAGGGAGTACTATGAGAACACAGTAAGAACTATGACAACAGTGGTGAATATAAAGACAAGATAGAATATAAAGAGGAGGACAAATATGCAAAAAGAGGAGCAAGTATGAAATAAAAAGTATAAAAAGAGAGCAGAGTATAAGAAAAAGAAGGTAGTATAATCAGAGAGGAAGGAGTAAGACGAGAGATTAGGGAGTATGACAAGAGAGTGTAAAAATATGCAAAAAGGTGCGAATGTAATTCCTTAATGTACACACATACACAGTGTGATATTACCCAAAAAAATTATAAGACCATGCATTTCACCAAAACACATTTACTACTGTAAAACGTTTAAATAAAATATAGGGGCATATTATCAAGGACTGGTGTTAAAATTATCGCCATTTTATCGTCCGGAAACTGCAGATAAAACGGATGATAATGGGCTTGATAATACGCCCTTGTTAATTCCCAAAGAAACCCATGTTCTGGTGTTAACATGGGCTTATATAGGAAATAACAAAGGCGTATTATCCTTGATAATATGCCCCATAATTCCTTAATGTACACACATGCACAGTTTGATATTAGACAAAAAAAATGATACCATGCATTTTACCATTTACAACTGAAAAACGTTTAAGTGACTATACATATTCCATGTATATAATTACTACATTTCAGTGAACAACACTGACTCATTTTCCAAATACATACGCAATTTACTACATTATTTCTGCCACTATAACATCAAAAAAAATAACAGAATAAAACAACAAAGATGCACAAGGGGATTGTAAATCGACCCAGACTATATACAGAGGGAGACAAACAAGAAAGAGGACATAACAGGGAGTATCAAGAAAAAAAATTAAATATGAAGAGAATAGGAAGAAAATGAGGAGACAGAAGGAATATGAGAAGAAATAGGAAAATATAAAGACAAAGAAGGGCAATATCACCACAGAGGACAATATAAGTAAAAGACACTATTACCAAGAGAGAAAAAGAAGTAAGAGTAGACAGAGGGAAGTATAAAAAGAGAGGCTAGAAATTATGGAAAAAGGGACAAATATAGGCCCATATTATGAAGAAAGGGCGACACATTATCGCCGCTATTATCGTCAGGAAACTGCAGTTAAAGCGGGGATAATGGGCTTGATAATATGGCCTTGTGAATTCCCATCCAAGCCCAAATTAACACCATAACCTGGGCTTCTATGGGAATTCACATCGAAGCCCATGTTAGATGTCCTTCACATCTAATATGGGCTTCGATTGGAATTGCATAGAGCATATTATCAAGCCCATTATCGCTGCTTTATCAGAAGTTTTCTGCCGATTAAGCAGCAATAATTTAATCGCCTGTCTTGATAATATGCTCCATAATTCCTTAATGTACAAACATGCACCACATACATTCCCATACAATTTATCAACTCACCTTTCAAATTGATTTGTAGATTAAGAAGAATGCCACTCACACAGTAGATATTCTTATACAGAATCTCTCTAGTTCAGTGTTTGCAGCAGAACCATGAAATGGAACATTTTCCCTCTCATTTTACACATACATACATATAAATAACCAATTAAAATCCTTCACACATTAATTTGAAACGAAACACACATTTCCATTGCTTTAACATTTCAAACCTTTCCAACTGACATAACTTTCCACCCTACCCCCAACAGATCATGCAAAAGTCAACTGTCAACAGAGGTCTAAATAAAGTTCAGCACTGTATAAAACACTGCTCCTCAACAATTTTAGACTATGCATAATCACTTACTTATAAGTACCAATAAAAAGAAAAGGTCTCATTACAAGCAACCAACATATAAACACATAAACTTGATAGATATCTGTAAAATATTTATTTTTTATTTATTTTTTCTTGCTTACGTTCGCCTATGAAACGACTTTCAGAATTCGCACAGTACGCGTACACTAAATATACCGTAAAACAAAAAATAGCATCTATCACTAATTTGTTTCAATCCCCTGGGACCCCATCCCCCGGGGCTAACATATAACGTTCAGCACCGTGGGGGAGCCCCAAAACCCCCACGGTCCCAGCTGGCTCCCTGCGTCCTTCAGGAGCCGGCATTGTTTTTTTTCAGAGAGACCATCTTACATGCTGCTCTCTCAGATGAAAAGCAATCTGCTTACCTACTTGAAAGAGAAATCTTGCCATACCATAGCAAACAGCAGTGTCCCAGGGCTAGGCACCTGGTAACACTACAGGGCCATCAAAGGCTTAACAAAGGCCATCAAAGATTTTGACCTTGGGGATCATTGTAAACCCCCCTAAGCAATCCTAGAGGGACAGGAAGTCCAATAGTAAATAGCAAACGTTTCCTGTCAATCTACACACATATACAAATAAACAAAAAATCACATTTATTCCCACATTACATCAAAACAAAACACACTTTTGTATTGCTTGGACTTTTGCACCCTTTCCAACTGACAAAACTTTCAACCCTTTCCCCATTCCACAATCTGCCAGTTACCATAGAAACACTTCAGGGAACACCTAACTCAGCAGACAGGTGAACAGTTCATCATACATTGTTGCAAATTAAAACAGCAAGTGTGCTTGACTTGAGAATATACCAGCTTATCTTATGTAACGTTCTTTTCTATGAGTTTTTCTTAACCAATAAAAATCAGGCTTTTAAAAAACAGAAACATTCATCCTAGCTTAGTGTAGAATGTTCTTGAACAACTTATCATTCCTTTTCTTTTTTCAAAACTGCACGTTGTCCACCATTTTAGAAAATATCTTACTTTTCAAACTGCCATTTCATTAACAGAGACCTTCAGAGTGCATCCAGACCTCTCTTCAAGATGCTTACAGTGTGGATTGTGGGACACAGCTATATTTTCTGGAGCCAAAGGTACGCAGAACAGAAAAGAATTCACAAAGACCTACGTTTACCAAATGTAGACATTAAATGGATTGGACAGAGAGGGTTAAAGTGGTACCAATTGATGCCATTGGTGAAATCCTTTTTACATCTCCAACACCAGGACCACATAAGTGTGTACTGTGTTGGCAATGACCTAGGCACTTTGACAGGGGTAGGTCTGGAAATGCTTATGAAGGACACCTTTGCACAAATGATGACACTTATCCCCAAAACTGGTCCAACCACTATTATCAACAGATTGAGAAAGCTAGAAAACATGTGAATAAATCTGTTTCTGCCTTTCTCCGAGACTATCAAATGGGGTCCATCTACCACATCTACCACAACAATCTGCGTTTTTATATGCATGACATCTATAGGAGAGACGGTGTACATTTTACAGATGAGGGTAACAGACTTTTCCTCTTGAACTTTAGACTCTGCATTGGTATTTACTTGTAGGTACTAAAATCTCCCAATAAACACAAGGATTCTTTTTAGAGCCACCCAACATCTAAACACATACACTTCATCAATATATGAAAAATATTCTTCTTTTTCCTCCTTCAGTACGCTTATGGGACAACTTCCAATCTTCGCACAGTATGTCGTCCATACGTGCTTGGTACGCGTACGATGAATCTACCATAAAAACATTTGCCTTTATCACAATTTTTTAATAATCTCCGAGGACCCCATACCCCTAGACTCAAATGTAACGTTGCGGACCATGGGAAGAGCCCCAAGACCTCCACGGTCCCAGCCGGCCCTCTACTTCCTGCAGGAGCCAGCATTGCTTTTTGTCACAGAGAGCAGCTTACATGCTTACATTCTACTTTCAAAGATGATTTCAACAGTTATACATTTTATAAAATAATATAGTACTGCACGCCAAAGGAGAAAAGTTAGCACAATTATGATAGAATAGAAAAAAAAAAAATACTTCTACACTCAACAAACTCGTGAGCAGAATACACCCTTTAATTTAAAAGCACCCTACCACAACCAGTTTTTGAAATGCATTGTACAATCAAATGCGTCACAAAATAGGCTACATACATGACTGTATCGTAACATCACATAGAAAAAAGAAAGCCATTCTTACGCTACCAGGAAAACACAACAACAGTACAAGGCCCAAATTTCCATTGTAGTGATTTCTTATTTGCAGGTCTAGTTGTCAGATCGACACACACACTCCCTCATGGCTGGTATACACCCACACCACACCCATTCAGCGCATCCGTCACTACACACGTGACCCTATGTATACAAAAGACGGAGCGCACGTGTTGTACGCCATTTTAGAGTTGTTCCTGCATGCGTGGCCTCTTTCGTCACTGAGTTAGTGGTGCCCAAAGTACTGAGCGGGATAAGAACCTGCGATGATGATGATGGGTGCAGAAGTATGTCGTTAGCCATAGAGATATCAAGACTCTGCACCATATATGAGACTTCTTTGTTGGAGATCGGGACTAAATCATGAAGAAGGTTTCTTTTCCACGAAAAGGTGAGCAGTGAGGCTTGAGTATGCATCGGAGGGAGGCAAAGGGTTGTAGCTGACTACATACAAAAATGCGACTTAGTATTTTAGACGAACGCACTCCTATATAGTGTATTAATTTACATGCATACATTTTTTCCCAATAGCAGTAACGTTTTTATAATCGCTGAAATGTCCGGAATATTACCAATACAAACAGTTCGTAGAAATGTGAGAATAAACGTGTATGAAAGCGCAATGTTATCTAACTCCAAATTAATTTAGTAACAATTACCAATCTTTCTTTTAATATCTTTTAGATGTACAGCTTCACGATGGATTATGTAACAAGGACGACGGCAATGGCACAAGGTAAGCAAAGAAGCTTGTTTCTGAAACAACGACAAGTTATCTGTGAAAGGAGAGAATGTGTAGTATGCAAAACACACATTGGGCTAACGGGGATTCAGCTACGATGACATAGCTTCCTCGGCCCACACACAGTCGCACCCGAGTACGTCACAGGTCTTTTAAAGACATTTTGCTTGTTAACGAGGCGTTGATGTCCACCCCCCGCTTACAGCCTCTGTAGCTCCACTCTTCTTTTTGCTCGAACTTAAGTCCCCCCGATATTTTTGACCTTGGTTGCACCACCGGCTTCAGGTACCCCCCCTGTCGTGTGTGTCTCTCCCACGTTTTAATGTCCTTTTTTTCTCTTTCTCTTTCTTACTCTCTCAAATCGATTCTCTTTCTTTTTTAAAGTTTTGGACGCTGCTATCTCCACTCTACTGTATACTACCTTATTTGAATTGAAGTGGTCAACTCTCTTGATTACAGTGAAGGCTTCTTTGACATGTAGAGCACCATCTTTCAATCACGCCAATGGCACTAGGTGACAAAGAATTTTGGGGCATATTATCAAGGAACGCCATTAAAATTATTGCCATTTTAGCGGCACGAAACTGCCCCTAAAGCGGCAATAATGTTCTTGATAATATGCCCTTGTGAATTCCAATAGACGCCCATGTTCTGTGTTAACATGGTCTTCTATTGGAATTCTCTACGGCATATTGTGAAGCCCATTATCGACGTTTTAGCAGAAGTTTCCTGCTGCTAAAACGGCGATAATTTTAACACGGTACCTTGATAATATGCCCCATTGTTTCCGAAACAAGAACAAATTATTTTTGAAAGGAGAGAGTGGGTAGTGTGCAGCAGCTTGATTATATAGAAATATATAATTACCTCTGAGCAGTGACAACAGACAGGTTACAACAGGCTGAGAAACAGATCTACAAGCTTATTGCGCCACTTTTGTGTCACTTTTAACATGGGAAAAGTGGCGTAATGAGCTGGTAAATCTGCGTCTGAGTTTTCAAGAAAAAATCTCGACTCCAGACTCTGCGAGACAGTTTTAATGTTCTTTTCTCTCTCTTTCTCTCTCTCACTCTCTCACTCTCTGTGACATCATTTCTCAAAGTTAAAGACACTGCTGTCTACTTTGACGTGTAGAAGCACAGTCGAATTCAAGCTGTGAACTCCGGTGGCCGCAGTGTTTATACAAGATAAGCACAGCGGCCTAGATATACAATGCCTCAATTGCAATGCATTAGAAATAAGTTGGCGGATTTACAATCCTGTTGTGCCACTTTTGTGTCAGTAACGCAGTAGGCACTTCCATATAGACACCACTTGAACGCGGGACTATAACAGAAGTGAAATGTACTAGGCACACTGCACCCGTAAAATCATACTGGTACCTTCACTTGTATTTCTTCACCTCTACATAACTTTAAACTCTTTTTTTCTTTTTTGTTTTGCAGATTACCTACCCAACGTCTTTTGGAGTCCACATCACAATTTGTTTAAAATACTGTTTTATTAAAGTTATTTTTCTAGTTGTTTATTACATTATCTTTAAGTTACGTGTACAGTTATTGTTGTTTTAATAAAAGTTAATAAAAAACTATATATTTGTTTTTTTTAGGGGGAGGGGGACGGTCTACAACAAAAATAATATTTATAATTTGAAGTACTATAGTAGGATGTTTGACAGTAGGGTTGAAAAGTACTGGCTGTACAATAAGTCATATGTTCTCTGGATGGACTGCAATATAGAAATGGAATCAAAGTAAAACAAAAAAATGTGTACCACATTTTACAAACCTCTTGCAACAATTTCACGTGCAAACCTACCCCCCTACAAAATTAACTGTGTGGGCCTCAATGACGCCCCTCAAACCACGAAAACGACCACCCCCGGAGATTTGTACATTGTGTGAGGGAGGCTGCGTGGCCCACCGCCTGATGCCTTGGCATCCGCCACACCCTGACCCGGGTCCTACAGTGTCCTGGGGGAAACAGCCATTACAACGCGGCCATAACCACGCATGACCGTCACCACAAATTCATTAGCACGCATATGCCTTTACCACGCATACTTTTACAACTAGTATACATTTACCACGCATAATAAAGCCATAAACATCCTAATGGCTTTGTGGTGACGGACAAGCGTTGTAATGGCTGTGGCTTACGTGCTTAAAATTATATTTTAGGTATGCGTGTGACCAAGTCTGAGTCCAAGGACAAACACCAGGGTATCTGTGGCAGGAAATCTCATCTATCACAGAGAACATAAGCGGAGGGTAAAATTAAACTAACAGGTATAATAAAAATAACGGAAGAAAACTACTAAAATGGCAGTGGACGGAGTATGTAATCAACGTTTGGCGCCTCGGCAAAACGTTTCAAATAAATATAGCTAGAATATGATTATTAATATACTACAAATGTATAGCAGCGGATGACACACATGGCCCGAGAAAAGAAAGCGGCAAATTTAATACCTAAAATGAGGACAGCTTTGCTTGGCGAACTTGAAGTTAAAAAAAGAAACATGGGATTGGAAACGAGGCTGCGCATGCGTAGAGAGTACAACTGGTACACAAAAAAACCTAGAAAGTTTTACATACTATCATAGAAATATAGCTCTTTTTTTAACCAGTAAAGTTAGTTCTCAAAAATAACTGTTTTTTATAGCCGCAATGCCCCCACGATCCCAGATGGCTCCCTGCGTCCATACTTCAAAATAAAACCCCAGAGGGTACCTTTCCCCACGTCTTTGAGTGCCTTACAAGCCCTCCAATTATGAAAAAAAATGCCCCCGATATTTAGCTGACCATGTCATGAAAAATGTAATATGTGACATCAGCAGCAGTGGATTGCGGGCATGCGAGTTATAGTTAGTACAACTAACAATACGTGGGAATTTCAATGGTTTTGTACGAGTGAAATGTCCAACTAACCATATCACCCCTAAAACCTATGGTTTTTTCAGTGAATTTCTAAAGTTTTTTAAATGGTAATTCCTAACTACAAGTTATCTGAAATGTATGGTTTTTTCAGTGAATTTCAAAGGTTTTTTAAATGCTAATTCCTATATATAACCTGCCTGAAACCTATGGTTTTTTCAGTGAATTTCGAAGGTTTTTTAAATGACAATTCCTACTTATAATGTTGACCACTTTCCCATATTTTCAACAAGTAACCAAATCTGCAATGCTACCTAAAAATCCGGCAATAGTTCCACTTACCACTAGCAAATTAACATCAACATTTAAGGACTGTAAGAACGTCGAATATGTACTGCGTGAATTACATTCAACTCACACCCATGTTTAAAGAGCAATATGTGATAGAGTTTCTAATTATACACTTCCCACACCCAACAAAATCAAAATACCCAGCGCAACGATCACCATAACCATACCCACGGACCCCTCCCCCTACTACCTCAGAGACAGCGCAAAACAGTACTACGGGCCTTTCCAAAATAATATATCTCCTCAACAGTACACTAGCTCAATCTACAGAGATGTGACAACCAAGTATGTATAAGGGAAAGAACTCGAACATCAACAATAATGTACACAATGCTAAGACTATCAGTGAAATACTATACACAATTCTCTATAGAAATCAAAAACTTTTCAGTGTGTACATATACCATTGATACGTGTTGTGAACTGAATAGTGGACGCAACTATATTATCTCAGACACTGGGGAATATTACGGTCATGTACCAGTGTTTATCCCCCTCCTTTGAAACAGAAGCGGAGTGGGCTAGTCCAACGTAAACAACGCCAACGTAAGACAATAAATAATTAGGCTTGGGCGTGGTTCACTTCTGCAAAGAAAAGAGATTGCGCCACATCGAAGGTCCCCACCCTGCTGCCATGACGCGTGCCTACTCGATAGAGGCCTATTGCGAACTCCGCGCCACACCACCGCATACTTATGTCTGTATCGACTAGTGGTTTCCATCGACACTGCGGACAGCAGGGTTCACAACTAATTCAATTTTGGATCTAAATTTGTCTTCAGTATCTGTGCTGAGACTGCCTTCAATCTATTCTGCGGTCAGTAGAGTTGACAACTTGATACCAGATGCGCATCAGCACTACAGAAAACATTGAATTCAGTCTTGAATTAATTAAAACAGAGACAATTGCACTATGTCCTCAGATTTTGGTAAAGTTTGAACAGTAGGAAATTCAGTCTTCATAGATTTAATACAAAAACAATTACGGGCCGCATGCAAGTTAGCCTTGATTTATCAAAGGAAGAGTCAATTTTATTAAAGGATGCCAAAAAAAAGTTCATCTATGTCTGTACTAAGTACTACCTTCAAGTGTACACTGTGATCAACAGATTTTACAACTTGATACCAGAAGCAGAGAAGCACTACAGAAAACATTGATCTCAGTCTTGATTTATTTAAAACAGAGACAATTGCACTATGTGCTCAGATTTTGTTAAAGTTTGAACAGTAGGAAATTCAGCCTTCATTGATTTAATACAGAGACAATTATGGACAGCATGCAAGTTAGCCTTGATTTATGAAAGGAAGAGTCAATTTTATTAATGGACGCCACAAAAAACGTTCATCTATGTCTGTACTACGTACTGCCTTCAAATGTACACTGCAATTAACAGGGTTCACCACTTGATACCAGAAGCGCTGAAGCACTACAATCCACATTAAATTCATTCTCGATTTATTGAAGACAGAGACAATTCTACAGTGTCATCAGATTTTGTTAATGTATGTGTCAAAAAAGTATTCGTCAATGTTTCTGTGGACTCTTGCCAAAATTTAGTCTGCTGACAGCAGGGTTCACAACTTGAATTCAACTTTCCATCTACACTAAGAACAGTAGAAAATTCAGCCTTGATTTATGTAATGTAGAGACAATTCTACTGTATATGTTCAGATTTTTTCACAAAAATCATTAGTCGATATATGTGCTGACAACTGCCTTCGATCTACATTGTGAGGGCACACGATTCAGGTGGAACGGCGATTGCACATGGTGCATTCCAATAGCCAAGAGACATTGTACCAGTGCGACCCGCCTGAACTACGAATCATCGCAGGGTGCGCACACGCTGAGTTCTTCAGGTACCACTAAGTCACTGCACAACAAGTCATCTCGACGTAGCCTTATTAAGGCAGAATTCACCAGGCAAAAAACATTACTATCAGTACGGCCTGCACAGTCCATACATCATCTCAGGCTCCACAGAACCTTGTTGCTTCAGGTACTACTAACTCAGTGGAAACCAAACTAAGTATAACACATATCACCCCTATACAATATCCCTTTAGTATGATTCCTTCCCCCAAAAATTTATATCACGTATAGAATTAGTTGAATAATAAAATCAATACATGGTCGATCTTCCACTTCCACTATAATTGCAGATGATGCACTCCACCCTAAGATGTACACTGCAGACAGCAGGGTTTACAACTTGAATTCACCTTTGCATCTACACTATAGACAGTTGGGAATTCAACCTTGATTTATTTAATGCAGACACAATTATACTGTATGTACTCAGATTTTGTTAAAATAAGTGTAAAAAGCATTGTTCTATAACTGTTCTGACTACTAACTTCCATGTACATTGTGCACAGTAGGGTTCACAACTTGAATTTACCTTTTCATCTTCACTACAGACAGCATTAAATTCAGCTTCGACTTATTTAAAGCAGATAAAAAATAGTGCTCTTGCACTGCAAGTATGCGCACGCACATTCAATCATTACATCGTGTGAACTACGATAACAAAGAATGTAGAAGATTGCGCCAAAATGTACCTCCACCACCGAAAATACCAAGTACCTCTGGGATATCACCTTCAACATCGCAAGCAGATATAGGTCCCCAATTGGTGAAAGTTAGAATGCACTGCGTGAAGTGTAATCATTTAATTTTTTATGAGGAGCAATCAGTACACGTAGTTTGCACAGCAATTGATAACCATTGATAGTAGTTTCCCCCCTCAAAGTTCATATAGTCCAGTATGCAACAGTGAATGATTTCAGTACAACCCGCTCAGACCACGCATCATCGCAGGGTGAGCACACGATGAACACCAGACGTACCACTAACTCAGTACAACATAAATAATCGCCACGTGCCCTTGTAAAAGGCAAAATTCAATAGTCAAAACACATTTTTACCAGTGTGATCTGCCTGGACCACGCATCATCGCAGGCACCACACAAACCACCCCAACCTCAGTGCACCACAACTTATTAACTCTTTACGATATAATCTTCTGTGTATTATTTCACATACAATGCTCCTACCATTGTACAGCAGAAGTCATAAACCGTTTATGATTAAATATCTGTATATGATATCATGAATACTATTCTACTTGTTACCAACAACAAAGTAATAAAATGGAGTCGAGCACACGTGCCCGTACCCACTTCAACTCTCTATCTGTGTCTGTGTATTTATTGTGTTTGTAAAATGCTGCACCTCCGCCCTACCACATTATATTGTGCTATAAATAGCGTATGCAACCATCTTACCTGTGACAGCAACTGTTGGCTGTTCCTCCTTTTTTTTTTTTATAAAAGACATATTTATATAGCAGAAAATCAACCCTAAACTATATCAGCTATTTACATCAGCACCGTATTTACAATACATTTTCAGGCAAGCGTACATTACGTCATTACTCTACAATAACAGGACGCAACTCCGAAACTCGAACACTGATTTCCAGCACCAAGTTCTACAGTGTTCCAGAATAACCACATACGTACATATATATTAGCTGTCCTTCATGTGCCAAAACCTACAACTTAAACCTTTCACAGCCCTGTATTACTACAGCTACAACACTCCACTGAATGTACAATAAACATTCATAATCGCAGAAATGCGTCATGTCCTCCATCCTTTATGTGTTTAACTATGAACGAATATAGAGTCAGTGATACCCCGTACCTTCCATGTTGGCTAAGTTGTGGGACTTTACAGATATAATGACACATTTGTTTTTAAGACCCGGGTGACGTCAGTAGGCCTGGGTGGAAAATTTTGTTCCGCTCGTGGAATTCGGGTAATTTTGCGTTCCGCGGAGAACGCAAAATTGGCCAAAATTCTGCGTTCCGCGACTTCGGGAATTTTTTTTCTTGTTCGCATTCTCAGAATGCGTGTTCGCAAGATATTTCCCCCGAGCACGCAAACAGCAATTGCGAACAGGAAAAATATATCGCGAACAAGCAATTCCGCATGTTCGCGGAATTTCTGCGTGTTCGCAGAGATTTTTTACCGTTTCGCGGAGATTTGCGTAATGCGACTACGCATATTCCACCCACCCCTAGACGTCAGCAGTACAAAATGGACACCCGAATCACTTGATCTCTCATATAGTTCACAACGGGACGACAGCCATAGCTCCGGAATCATGGTTCAGAGCCTCATGCAGCACTGGCATACGTTAGGCCAGCCCACTCCACTTACGCTTCCAGGAAAACACATCAACAAAACATTGCCCAGATTTCATTGTAGTATTTTCTTAGTTCCAGGTCTAGTTGTCAGAATGGCACACACACACTCCCTCATGGCTGGTAAACACCGACACCACACCCATCCAGAGCATCCGTCACTACACACGTGACCGTACCAATAAAAAAGACATGGCGCACGTGCTCAACGCCATTTTAGAGTTTGTCCTATCCCAAACACTGTGATGGCCCTTCCGAGTGGTTCAAACGCCTCATGTAGTCCCGAACCACCGAGTAGGGGGGCCCACCACTACATGTGTGGCCTCTTTGGTCACTGAGTTAGTGGTATCAGAAGCACTGAGCGGGTGAGGAACCTGCGATGATGATGGGAGCACGAGTATGTCGTTAGACATACTGAAATCAAGACTCAACACCATATATGAGACTTCTTAGTGGCACATCAGGACTACATGATGCAGATGGTATCGTGTGCAAGAAAAGGTGAGCAGTGAGACCTGGGTGCGCATCGGAGGGAGTCGAAGGGCTGTAGCAGACTGGATACAAAAAAGCGATGCAGCGATTTAGACAAACAAAGTCCTATATAGTGTATCAAATTACATTTAATTTTTTTTTTCTCCATTAGCAGGAACGTTTTTATAATCGCTCAAACGTCTGGAATATAAACTATACAAATAGTTCTTTTAAATGTGATAGGGAACCTGTGTGAAAGGCCGATGTTATTCAACTCCACATTAAGATAGTAACAATTACCTAGCATAACATCTTTTTTTACTATCTTTTAGATGTAGAGCTTTAGGGTGCATTATGTCCCAGCACGTGGTGAAAAACACACTGGTGACAGAAAGTTGAGCTGCGAATATTCTTTGCAGTCACTCTCCCACTTCCTCTCTCCTTTGATAAAAAAATGACACACAATGTTAACTTCCTTTTTATCTTACAGGTTGTGTTTCACAAATTAGCGTCCCCCCAACACCTCTAAAACTCAAGGTTCGAGGATTCTGTGATGATGCGTGGCCATCGTAACAACGTTTGAGGAGGCTGCTACGATATGTGGTGCACCCTCTTTGAATCACGCCAATGGCACAAGGTGAGCAAAAAAGCTTCTTTCCGACACAACGACTAGTCATCTGTGAAAGGAGTGAGTGGGTAGTGTGCAGCAGCTTCACTGCATAGGAATGTACAATTAACTCCGAGCAGTTACAATAGATAGATTACAACAGTCTGAGAGGCAAATCTACAAGCCCCTTACGCTACTTTTGTATGTACTATACTATGACTAACTCTATATACTATATTTCAGATCACTAAACTGGAGGGTGCACTATGAACCAACATATACTTCGACACACACCAAGGCAAAAGGTGAGCTACAAATATTTTCTCCACTATTAAGTGCTCCATCTATAACTTTAACTCTCTCACAGTTTTAATGTCATTTTCTCTCTCTTTCTCTCTCTCTCTCGCACATCATTTCTCTTTCTCTTTTAAACTTATGGAATTTGCTTTCCACTATGATGTGTAGAACCAAAGCTGAGTTCAAGTTGTGAACTCTGTTGGTCACAGTGTTTACACAAGGTAAGCAGAGCGACCTAGATATACAATGCCTCCGATTAAATGCATTACAAATGAAGGACCTTATTTACAAGCCCCTCGTGCTACTTTTGCTTCACTTTCAACATGAGAAAAGTAACACAAAACTGGCGCAAGTGTCTTGTAAATAAGCCCTAAAGAATATTGTCCTGCATAATTACTTGATCTCTCACCTAATTCTGTCCCATCTCTGAATCATTTTAAAGACCTGTTGATCTGTAATGTAAATATGACGCAGTAGGCACTTCCATACAGACACCGCTTGAACGCAAGCCTATAAAACAAGAGAAATGTATCAGGCACACTGCACACGTTAAAAGAAGGAAATATCTTCAACTGTTAATTTGACTTGTAATGTTTGACCTCATTTAGTCACATCGATCTAATTTTAAACACTAATTTTCTTTTTTTTTTTTGCAGATTACCTACAGTACTTTTATTGGAGTCCATATCACATTTTGTTTATTATATTGTTTTGTTAAAGTTATGTTTCTAGTTATTTATTGTATTGTTATTTTTAAGTTAAGTTTCCAGTTATTTATTGTTTTAATAAAAGTTTATAAAAAAAAGTACATAAGTCTTTTTTTTTGGGGGGGGTAGCGGTCCCCAATAGAAATGATATTTATAACTTGAAGTATAATTCTGAGGCTAACTCTTTGCCAGATCTTTACCAAAGTCTGTACCTATGACTAACGGTTCCTATGTAAAAGTTTAAAAACTCCAGCACAGTAACTTTTTTCCATTACCAACATAGTGTGGTGAACTTCTAACCTCTGTGCTCATTTAAATGTTCCATGAACTGTTACTATGGTAACAGGCAGAAAGCCATTTGGGGGTAGAGTTGAAAGGGACTGGCTGTGCAAAAAACGTTATATTATCCCTGGATCCTCTACAAGACCAAAAAGGAAAGCAAAGTAAAACAAAACACTGTGTACCAGATTTACAACCCCCTTGCACCACTTTTGCGTCCAAGGTCCCCCCCTACAAAATTAGAAGTGTGTGAGCCTCAATGACCCCCCTCAAGCCTCAGGAACCACCACCCCCGGAAATTTGTGTATTGTGAGAGACAGACTGTGTAACCCTATGCCTAGAGCCCTCGAGATCCCTGGAGACCGCAACGCCCGATGGCCGGCTCATAAAGTGCCCCGAGGTTCCTACTCCCGGGACACTGCTGTTTGCTTTGAGAGGGCGGGAGTCTCATGGTTCCCGCCCTACCATAGCAAACTTAGTTTGCATTTTGAAAGACAGAGCAGATAAATATTTTCTCACTTTCAAAATAAAAAGCAGATTGCATTTCCACATACAAGTTAGCATATCCCCTTGCGGAAAAGCAATGCCGACTCCCGAAGAACGTGGGAAGCCGACGGGACCGTGGGGGCATTGTAGCTCCCCTCACGGTCCCCAATATTCTCCGGGGACCCTATCCCCAGGGGTCCCCGGAGAATGTTGGGGACCGTGAAGGGAGCTATAATGCTGATAGGGGCTATTTTTCACTTTTAAAATTACAAGTCATGCACCCAGCAGAGCGTGCAGTGCAGCCCCCTGGTGTGCATGCGCTGGATGCATGACTCATAATCTGTAGGGAGCGCGACTCCAGCGCCTTTGATGCACAACTTTTATGCGCTTGGGAGTCGGCATTACCTTTCCACATCACAAGCTACTAAAATACAACTCCCCATGTGGAAAAGCAATCTGATTTTGATTTTAAAAGAGAGAACAGATTTCCTTGCTATGGGAGGGCGGGATGGACACCCCAAAACACTGCAGGAACCGGCCCTCCCACAATACATAAAGCTCGGGGGAGTGGTGGTCCCCGGGGCTTTGGAGACCTTACAGCCCCCCTCCCTAGCCATACTTTTTTTTTGTAGCCCCGGTGGGTAATGGGACCCTCGGGTGCACCAGGAGGGGAGCCAGGTAGTCCACCTCCCACAATACATAAACCCTCGACGGGTGATGGTCCCTGCGGCATTCAGGACCTTTGACCCCCCCACAATTTTTTTCTTTTTAGTCCGGGACGCTGACGTTCCCGAGGCTGGGGGGCCCCTCTGGGCCGCATATTAAATTTAATAATTTTGCCCCCGCTATTTAACCCCCCGGAGACGAATTATTAAAAAAAAACTCCTTTTTACTTTATTTATTTTATGGCACCCTACACGCATCCCGGTTTAAAAAAATATATATATATGTGGGCCCTGGGGGTCCTTCTGAGAGCCCCTAAGCAGGTCTAGAGGGTAAAATTATGTCTACCCTGCCCCCTTTCTCCGTTTTGAACACATATTCCACTGACTTCCTCAGCCTCGCTTCAACCGAGGCACAAAATGGCTGCCAACATTTCCTGGTTTCGAATGTTTACAACCACTTGACAGCGAATTAGCATTGAGCACGTGATCAGGACGGTGCGCTTATGCTACCATGCCAATCCTCGCACAATCTGCAGATCCACAGCGCCCTTAGATATATATGTACTTTTAAATGTCATTTTCCCGGTAACTACTGAACAGATTTACACCAAATAGGCAAAAGGCACGAGTCTGAACTGAGGCCTACCTCTATGCCAAATTTGGTGTAATTCCGTTCAGCCGTTCGGGCTGTAGCCGTGGGTAAAGGTCCTATGGGAAATTGCATAGGAAAAACACGTTTTGAGACCCCCTTTTTTCTCGGCCCCCGCTTGACCAATCACCCCCAAACATTCAGAGAAGAAGTGGAACTGAGCTGGCCAAATGTTTGGTAAATTTCTAGCACATTCATCAACGGGCGCTAAAGTTATTCCAAATAGAATGTTGCGGATTTCCTATGGATAATAGGTGCTAACTATAACTATCTGCTGGCGACCGGCAGTAGATTATATATGTATATATATATATATATATATATATATATATATATATATATATATATATATATATATATATATATATATATATATATTTATTTAATGAAAATATCTGTCCATTTACAGGGTCATTGGTCTAAATGCCTACGTCTACGCAGTGTATTTGGAGCAGTGTCACAAGAATGCAATATAGGAAAGATATGAAATGTTTTCTGAAAATTTATTTCCTTTATTTGCATTATCCTTATCAATTATTATATATACTTTATTCATTTATTTATCTGTCTGAATTGTACCAGAAATTGGATCTTATAGACTATGCCCACTGGGGCATGACCAAGAGGATTTGTGCTTGAGTGCCCTACCGCGACTCATGTTGTGAACAAATAGCCAATTGGTTGAAACTGACGTCGAGATTAGACTGGATTAGGACAATGTTTTGACAATATAGGTAGATTAATATCAAACATTTGCACAGCATTTAAGGTCATACATTATATATATATATATATATATATATATATATATATATATATATATATATATATATATTAAATAAATATACAAGCAATAACTGATAGATGAGAAGTATGAGAATCAACATGTTTTATTATATTTGTATTAGGTTTTTCACTCTATTGTATTTTATAAATTTACACCTTTCCAATGTACAGAATTTGAGACATTTTTCAGGAATAGAAATTCACTGGATGTTCCCAATTATGCATATTATGGTTTCAATACAAAAGATATACAAGAACATTTTTAAAGATGGCTGCTGTAATAGAACAATATTGGTTGTCCTCTTTCAGTGTTGGTATATGGGAGTATAATCACAATGCTTCCTGTGTGCAGGCGTCGTGAGAAATGCTAAGTCAGCCGAAAATCTGATGCTTTTAGTGTGTATCCGCTAAGTAATAAAACTATGATTTCAAGATAGGAGGAGTGCCATTCTCTTTATAATCTTCGACGCAAGAGTTGTGTAAATTTTACACTTCCGGGCACGGGTGTTCCGCAAGCACCCCCGGCCTTTGGGTTGCATGCCATCGCTACACATATTGAAAGGAGGAAGTTTACAGTTCAGCGTGCTTTCCACTAAATGGAAGAAGATGGAGAGATATCGATCCCGGAGGTAAGTGTGCTTCACGGGATCGGGAGGGGTCTCGAGCTGCACACATCTTCAGGCTCTGAAAAAACAATTTAAGCGAGAGCCAGTCTTCATGCTACCTGTGCATATTACGGAGGTTGCCGTACAAAGTAGCCATTGACCAAAGCTGGAACAGAGTGCTTTGGGACATTATTACAAGCAATGGCAGACAAAGAAATAGAGGCCAGGCTGAAAAACAGCTGAAGGAATATTTAAGAAGTCTGTCATATTTAAAAGTGGCGCATCAATATTAGCTTCCACCAGTGGCCCTGATCAGGTGTCTTTTCAATCTATTTGCAACAGACTTGAAAGACTCAGTAAAATTAAATCATCCAAGTGGTGGGAGGTGCAATCTTTGGAAGTGGGGAGGGTCCCCTGAGGACTAAGGATAATGAATACTCCCTTCTACAAGAATCCATATCTGGATCTAATTAAGGTATGGGAAGAACTAAATGTGGAAAGCTCCAACAGAATGATAACACTTTTGATCAAATATGCTTCTATAGCTATGGACAACATCATAGTGCAAATAAAAGAACTAACTTATGAATTACAGAGCCTGAAAGTCAAAGAAAGTACAATCACATTTCTAAAATAGATGAAAGAGTAAATGAAGAAACACGAGGAAAAAATAACGGCAAGAAAAATCCATAAGTTCCAAAGAGATCGTAGAGACTATGAAAATAGAAGGTCTAAACATTCTCCTGCGAGTTCTATAATATCAGAAGGAAAAGACTTAAGACAATGAATAGAACACAACAAGATACCACTGGCAGTGACATTAGCTCGGATACAGATCAAGAAGCCTCTCCAGACGGAAGTGGGTTGATAACCATAAAGGATAAGTTTCATTTTTTTGACTGGGCAGGCTCACAAATCGACAGCAGCAACAGTACAAAAGAGGCAGCAGAGGTGCAGCAGACAAGGAAAGAGAAGGTGGAGATCCTGCTGAAGTAACAATTGCAAGTCTCAGCAAGAAAAAAACTTTCTAGCATGATAATTAACCTTACAAATGAAACTTTAACTACCTAAGACAAAGACGTTTTTGGGTTAGGTCTATCTTATTGCCCCAGTGCTCCTGTCAACTATGAACAGAGCAGAATAGATCTTTACATGTTTATGCATAACCTAAAATTAAAGAAACGTTTTAAAAAACAACAAAAGATTATCAAGAAACCATTGGAACTTATTGTCCCCAGTAACCTCTCTGCAGCTGAGGGAGCTTACAGAATTGGAACAAGAAAATATTGGTGGGCTTGATCAAGTATCTGAGGCTGAATTAATATCTGAACAGGGTTTACTATGTGGGGAGAGGATGATGACCCATTTAAAGACAAGTCAAGATTACCTCCCACTATGCCACATGATGACATATCGCTTTTAGTAAGAGTGTCACTCAAATATGAAGAGATAACTACAATTCTTGCTTGAATTTAAAAATACAATTGGGTAATAAAAAAGTGGTCTGATAATGATCAAAATATGCTTTGGACTTCTTTCTGACAAGGGAGGTAATCTCATCCTCCTGCCTAAAACAATGTACGTACAAGAGGCACATCTCAGTTAAATGATGCAAGATACTATTGTAGAATTCTGAGAAATTGATTTGAGAATCTCAATAAGAATTTCTACAAGGATTTGAAAGCGTGGCAAGAGGTTAATCTACTCAGTTCTGAGGAATAGATGTTTTTATGAGTTCTACATCCCAAATTGCCTCTACTATATCTATTGCTGAAAATTCTCAAGAATAGGCAATGCCATCCATGCAGACTGATTATTTTGGCTATAGGCGGTTTATTGGAGAATGTTTAAAAATTTTAAGATTACTTCTTACAACCTTTTGTACTTAACTTACCGTCCTATATCAGAAACCACCAATTTAAAAAAAAAAGGATATTTGACATTCACTGGTAAGATGACTATTTGATGTATGTTTAGATGTCAACTCCCTTCACAAAAGCATTAGGCATACTGATGGGTTAAAAGCAGTACAATACTTTTTGAAAACCAGGCCAATTTGTTTTTCCAAACATAATGAAATGTTGTTGAGTATGATCGATTGGCATCTTAAAAATATGGTATTTCTTTTCAACAATGAACTGTTTAAACAACTACAAGAGACTACGATGGGCACCTGCTTCCCCCCCCATTTTGCAAATTTGCATATGGGCTGGTGGCAGGAGCAGGTGCTCAACAGCACTGGATTACATGAATGGTCATCTAACATCGTAACGTGGCTTAGATACATCAATGACCTCTTCCTAGTATGGAAAGGTGATCTTAAATCAGTAAATGATTTTGTTATGCAGATTAACAACAGTGATTTGAAACTTTACTTTACTAGCCAAACTAGTAACAGCAGTATAGAATTTTGGAATGTTATACCTGAGGCAAGTTTCTACCATTTATTGACAGTTTTCAGAAAAGAAATTTCAGGGAACACTACATTACATGACACAAGCTCTCATCCATCTGCTCATACTGCATAAAGAACTTTTAACAACTAGAAGGATTTGCAGTTCACAGATACTTTTCAGACAGACGGAAGATGAGATGATCAATAGACTGTGTGAAAGAGATTACTGTCAACCAAACCTTAGACAAGCTAGAACAAGGTTAGCCACAAAAAGTAGGGCGGATTTGCTTTTTAAGGAACCTGAATACCAAGTTGAAAAGGAGAATGAGTGCAGATTTATTACAACATACAACAAGTTGTACAACAAAGTAAGACAAGCCATACAAAGACACTGGCATCTGAACAAACATGATCCAGTGGTTGGATCATGAATGAAAAAGAAACCACCAATCACTTACAGAAAATCACTTTCCATCAGTGATACTCTGGTCAAGAATCAGATTAACACCTAAGGCAGCTGGCTGAAAACCAAGAATGGTTTCAGAAAATGCAGTAAATACAAAGATTGCATGCAAGGGGAAAACATTACAGAAACATACACAGGCTTGAGTTTAATAATAGTCATTAAGACACTAATATACTGCATATCCCACTTTGCAATATTCATACTAATATGCCCACACCACAAGAGATACATTAGAAGCACGATATTACAGGTGCATAAACATATTTTACAGCACCTACGGGCCATGAGGAATGGCGATGGAACATATCCTTTGGCAAAACATTTCAAAGAACATCATGCTTGTAACTCGAACCTTCTGACTTACAGTGTGATTGATCAGGTAGCAAAATCCCCTTGGGGAGGGGATTGAGAGAGAACATTATGGCAGTTGGAGTGTAAATACGTTCTACGGTTAAACATTAAGCAACCAACGGGACCGAACATGGATGAAGGGATTTTCTCATACCTTTAGGAACAGCTAAGTAGATTAGTCCTAGCCCCAAGCAAATTAAAGCTGAATTTCTAATTGCCCACATTAAAGTCATTATTGGAGTGATGTGAGAAGTGTAATTAGGTTCCCCTTTTTTTCTACATATATATTTAAGGAAAACATCTGTTCATTTACAGGGTCATTGGCCTACATGTCGGTGTTTTGGAACGCAGTGTATTTGGAGTATAAAAAAAGTAGTGTCACAAGGATGCAAAATAGCAAAGATATCAAATGTTTTCTAAAAATGTACCTAATTTATTTGCATTATCGTTATTAATTATTATATATATTTTTTTCTGTTGTATAATGTTAGATCTGGGAGTTTCTATGTAGTTGGCAGAGGTAAGTACCTTTGTCCAAATATAAACACTTAATTCTGCTCAGGGTACGGGGGAAACACACTTTAGATAACCCCTGCTCACCCCCTTGGTAGCATGGCACGAGCAGACTGGCTTATCCCAAAGGCAATGTGTAAATTATTTGTACCGACATTCACAGTAATATTGTGAAACACCACAAATGCACGCTACACAAATTGTTTATACAAATATAAATAGGCAGATCAAATGATATAAAAATCACATACACAATTACATTTTCCTTAGAAATGTTCTTTTGTGGAAAAAGTTCACTTTAGCAATGTTCTCCTTGTAAAACGTACTGGTAATATTATTAAAAACACTTGTAGGCTCAGTATGGCTGTGAGCCCTTGTTTCTAGTGTGTGGAAACTTAAAGAATTGTGCCTTTATCGATGACTGCCCCGCTGTAATTATCGCACAGAATGTGCTACCCGGGCTTGCTCAATTTCACTTTAGAAAATCACCCCTAGAAAATGCGCTGATGTGCTCCATTCACCAAAAGGACGCTGTCCTTATATTCTGCCCCTGCTGTATTTCAAATCACTGCAAGGACGCTGTCCTTAAATATTGTCTCCGCTGTAGCATGGCATATGCTACACTTGAAATCACCCCCTTCGTCAATGCGCGGGCGCGCGTCAGTCACCAGCAGACTTAAACGTCTTTTAGGCGGGCTGCCAGCAGCGCATTAAAGAAAAATTCCCCTCTGATCCAGCTCCGGTTACCTTTCAGAATGCGGAGGGGCATTGGCAGTCTGCGCTGAACTCCGGCGGGGCAGCTCTCTCCTTGGCGGCATTCTCTGGCTACCGGTACGGCTCCATCCTCAATGTGGAACGTGAGGAAGCACCGGTTGCTAGAGGGACGCCTTACGCTGCACTTCTTCTTGATGCAGCTCTACTGGAAAGAGCCTCCTTGTTCCTAGGCGGCACCCCGGAGTTTCTCTGCTTTGAGCGCGGCTCTTCTTCTCGACTCGGGCCATGCAGTGAAACAGACACAGAGCCTCCAGGCAGCTCACAAAATGCGCTCACTCTCCTGACTCTCCTGACTCAGCACGAGCAGGGGAGATCAGGCAGAAGGCTCCCACTCACCACATGCTTCTAGTAGAACCCATGCTGGGGTTAAGGCACATGCCCACAGCGAGGGGCAGATGTTCTTCTGTAACTTTTGTGTCCATAAGTTTGCAACAGGAGGCCAGCTCTTCTCAGGCCCTTGGAGACAGGACGACTTCAGAGGGGGGCAAAGCAAACAGCACAGCTCCTCTTCAAGCAAGGGGGACACAGCACACAGCAGACAGTCCCTTGATCCTCTTCCTCAGCAATCACAGCAACTGCAGGTCAGCTCCCAGACAATCAGCAATGGCAGCACTTTTCCTCAGTCTTCCTTTCTGTTCTTCTTTGGCAGAGATTCTTTCTTGATCCCAAAGTTTCTCCTAATCTAAAGTTTAGGGGTTTCGGCTCAGATATGTATACCCAAAAAATCTTTGTTCTTGATGTGTGAGGGGTATTGGACCAGTCCAAACCAGGTCTGGGTCCACTCTGCCAGTGCACATCTTCTTCCTTTGTGAGTGTGGGCCAGGGCCATCAGACACACTGCAGGAGGTGGAACCAGCATTGTGGAAGGCAGGCACAGCCCTATTCAGACCCAGGTGCTACTCCTCCCACCTCTCTACATGCAGATGGGTCTATTTAGCCTAGTGCTGACTCACCCAGCCTCCTGGAGCCAACCCAGCCCCTCTCACTCACAAACCAGACAGTCAATCCACAAAGAGGCAGAGGCACACAGAAAGGCTGAACAAGAAAATAGTCACTTTCTAAAAGTGCTATTTCCAAACTTAGAATTTAAAAACCACCTGCACTAAAAGATTTTTAATTAAATTCTGAGTTCAGGGATACCAGATTCCAAATTGTTATCTTGCTGCGATGGGAAGTTATGCAGGTAAACATGTTACACATCATTCCCCATTCTATCCTATGGCAAGATAGCCTTTCAATAATGAACAACGAAATTGGCAGTATTTCATTATCAGGACATGTTGTTACCCATACTAGAACATGTCCTACCTTTCACATACACTGCACCCTGCCCAAGGGAGTACCTTGGGCATACCATAGGGGTGTCCAATGTGTAAGAAAAGGGAAGGGTCAGGCCTGGCAAGTGTGTACACTTGCCAGGACAACATGGCAGTTAACAAACTACACACAGGCACTGCAGTGACAGGCCTGAGACGCCATTTTAGGGCTACTCATGTGGGTGGCACAATCAGTGCTGCAGGCTCACTAGTAGCATTTGAATCACCAGCCATGGCACACTCAGTGCACTTTACTAGGGGCCTACTGCTAAAACAAATAAGCCAATCATGGGTAACCAATCACAATAACAATTTACAAAGAGAGCATATGCACTTTAGCACTGATCAGCAGTGGTAAAGTGCCCAGAGTCCTATAGCCAACAACCAAAGGTCAGGATAAATAAAGGAGGAAGAAGCAAAATGTTAGGGCCATTTCCAGCATGTATCTGTCTGAATTATTCTAGAATTTGGATCTCATTGACTATGCCCACTAGGGTATGACCAAGAGGATTTGTACTTGAGTGCCCTACCTCGTGAACAAATAGCCAATTTGTTGTAACTGAAGTCGAGATTAGACTGGATTAGGACAATGTGTTGAAAATATATGTAGATTAATAATCACAATGTACATATCATTTGAGGTGAGACATTATATATATATATATTCACTGAAAAAACCATAGGTTATAGACCATATATAGTTAGGAATTAGCATTTACAAAACCTTGAAAATTCACTGAAAAAACCATAGGTTATAGACCATATATAGTTAGGAATTAGCATTTAAAAAACCTTATTTTACTCACACAAAACCATTGAAATTCCATATATAGTTAGTTGCACTAACTATATATCGCGCACCCGCAATCCACTGCTGATCATGTCACATATTACATCATTCATGACATGGTCAGTGACATCACTGATGACATCACTGATGACATCTCAAATGACATCACTGATGACATCTCACATGACATCACTGATGACATCATCTAGTGTCTGTGTGTTTTTGTAAAGTTTAAATATGTTTTACATATTGAAGAATGAGTGGATGTATAAGTGTCTGGATGAAGGATTTAGTAGGTGCGTGACTGACTGTATGAGTGAGTGATTAAATGTGTCTCACTGAATGCATGGGTTAGTGACTAAACTGTCTTAATTTGTGCATCATTATGTCTGTTGTTCTGTAAACTGCTGCATGTGTTGATCATTAGCTATACGAGAGGCTATATGTGTTATTAATTGGTTGCCCAAGTATTTCTATGGGAGATTGAGTTTGTGTAGGGGTGGCTGGAAGGTGTGTGACTCTATGCATAGATGTGTGAGCAGTTTATTCACTAGGTGTATGAGTTCAAGAGTGCATGTGGAAACAGCTACATGGGCAGTTGACTGTGTGCATGAGTGTATTGATGAGTGAATGGATATCTCAATGCTACATGTCATAGTAAGTACATATGTAAAACACAGTACATGTGAGAGTTGGCATATATAAATAACTGTGCATGAGAGCCACTGAATGAGTGAGTAGTTGTATCGATCATTGTGAACTTGTATCAGGGATTGTATAAGAGAGTAAATATGTGTTAGTATATGTTTCAATAAGTAAGGTGTGTTTAACTGTATAGTTGAAGAAATGGAGGTGAGATTGTTTCTTTGCATGACTGACTGGGTGTGTGAGTAACTCCATGGATGAGTGGCAGTGTGTGAGTGTCTGTATACACTGAGTGTATCTAAGGTTATATTAGAGTCTGAAGAGGTTTATCGTATTAGCACAAGAATGATGTCAAATGAGATGTCATCAGTGATGTCATCAGTGATGTCATTTGAGATGTCATCAGTGATGTCATCAGTGATGTCACTGACCATGTCATGAATGATGTAATATGTGACATGATCAGCAGTGGATTGCGGGTGCGCGATATATAGTTAGTGCAACTAACTATATATGGAATTTCAATGGTTTTGTGTGAGTAAAATAAGGTTTTTTAAATGCTAATTCCTAACTATATATGGTCTATAACCTATGGTTTTTTCAGTGAATTTTCAAGGTTTTGTAAATGCTAATTCCTAACTATATATGGTCTATAACCTATGGTTTTTTCAGTGAATTTCAATGGTTTTTTAATAGCAAATATCATAAGCTGTCGAATGTCAAGTACGTGGTAAGTGAAAACATTTTCGTGTTTATGCACACTGATCTGCTTTGAATGGTGCCCCCCCCCTCATTTCTATTAGGAGTACTCTCTCTTTGCAGATAGTGAAAGGTAGTTAACGCAGGCCTTTGCCCCCGTTGTAATCCGTCGTGCCTGCTTCTCTCTCCATTTGATTGATTGTTATCCAAGTATTTACTATTTTAGAATTAGTTCTCTTTGGTTCATTCTCTATTTACAAACAAACACAGAGTCGCAATACTCTGTTTAGTCTTTGCAGATAACGAAAAATCGTGTAAAAAAAAAGAAAAGGAATCGAGCAAAATCAGTAGGCCACTAATGGGATCTCTTTTTGACCTCGCTAAAATAGAAACATTAGGAACAACCCCTCATGACAAATACAAAACTAGTGAGATGAACTGAACTCCACACAATGATGGCTGCAAAACAGCACGGCTCCGCCACCCACCCCGCCCAAAATAACGATAAAGAGAGGCTGCCATGATTGGTTGCGGAATGGCCACGACGGAGCTACGAAATGGTGCTGCTCTCATGCTAACCCCAGCTTCAGTCTGAAACATCCAGAAACACTGTAGACTACCAATTCGATCAGTTCCGGTAGCGCCCCAATGTAACCCGGTAGAGAAGAACTAGCCCTCCCCTCTTTGACTGATGGTTCTTGTTGCCTGTCCCTTCTGTTGTCATTTAACAGAACTATTTAGCCTGCTGAAAGGGGTTGTGTTTCGACCGCTGGTTGGTGGAGACATTTTGACTATATTCTGGACCTGCGTTGTCGCGTAATGCGTCATATGACGCGCCGCGTTAGCGCATCCGGAAGTCATCCGGGGCGCGCAGCGCGTAACGTAAGCATAACAAGTCATGTGACTTGTTAATAAAACTTTTCATTGGTTCATTTTACTTTTCTTATTCTAATGATGAAAGCCTTGGTCATATCACCTAAAAATTACGCTTTTAATTACTTCCGAACATTATTTTTTCTTAAATATATGTTATAATGTTCCAGGCTAATGTACTTTCCCGGAAATTTTACAACTGTCCTGCAGGTAAAATATATTCTTTTTTCGAGAAAAAGAGCGTTTCTTCGTCCCATGACGGAGCCGTTGAGCAAAAGAGGGTCGATCTGCTGTCTTAGTCGCCGATACGCCTGAATATGAGATTCTTATCGATCACTTTATGTTGCAGGAATAGAAAACACAACAACCCTTGACCATTTATCTTTACTGCGTTCCTTCGTATTATACCTTTTACCCTTCATGTAATTGGTCTGCTTTATTTCACTTGCCTTTTAATGATTCTAAAACAGTGACTATTATTAAAAACTTTACCAATGTATATACTACTACCATGTTTTCTTTTAAAAACCTTTATTGTGAAAATTTCATTATACAAATACGAGCCTATAACCACGTGGGCCTGCCACGGAGCAAACTGTAATCGTATATGATGAATAGACATTTACACTGTAGAGGAACGTAACGGGCGGGCCATTAGGTTGCAAGAACTAAGGTGTCTAACAGTTACGGAATCGGTGGACGTACATTTTATAATTAAAATACGACAGGGCCAGTTACAATAAAATTATCTAGATATACATTTGCGGGCAAGTACCATGGGTGACGTTAATTCGAACTTTCAACAGTACAGTAATCAATAACACATCAGAACTTAATATCAATAGGGATGTCGAAATATTCAATCAATTCTCGTCCCCGCCCGCCATGTGCTTCAAAACTGCATACGTATCTCGTGATTTCAAGGTTCTGCAACCAGTACACAACAAGGAGTTACGAGTCCCATTTATTCTGGCGCCATTTTGGGCGAGGACGGGCAGGTCCAGGATATAGTCAAAATGTCTCTACCAACCATCGACTATGATGATGTTCATATGCTGTATTTATTAGAGTAACACTCATCTGTCCACATGAAATTAATTTACCACAATCTAAACATGTCATTTTAATCTTTCCAAAGTTCTTCTAAATATTTGGGACCGTTTCCCTTGCCTCTGAAGCTCTCAGTGCCACTTCTTTGATGAATGTACTAGCAGGTCAGGGGTTCTCCTCCAAATCTCTCTTTAATGCAGCACTATAATTAATTGGTGCCACCTCTCCATATGACGATGCATGGTATAGTTACCACAACTATATTTTTTTTCGGTTCCTCTGGAGAGTTCATCGTGGCAGATGAAGCGTGTAACGTACCGGGCATTTACCTTTTTTTGCATGTACAGGAAAGGAAAAAAAAATCGAGCGTCCAAGTTCTAAGGTGTCCCAGGGCCATTTTAGTGGACCAGGCCCAAATCCAAAGAACAGGCCGCCATTTTGAGAGTCCTCTTGCAGCCGCCTGTCGCTGTAGCATCAAGAGCAGCCGAAACTCAGCTGAATGGCAACTGAAACGGTAAATGGGCGCCCCACTACATTTCAGCATTGTAGGATGACCACACCAGTACAGCAACTTGCTAGACATCACCTCGGTGCCATCCGGATCTCGGCGCCCCACTGCAGATGAAGAGCCTCTCAACTATGAAACCACCACGGTGACATCCGGATCTTGGCGCGTTGTGCTGCCTTCGGCCTATTCGCACATCGGTCCGCTACTGACGCCATCTCACAGGCTAATGGGGTGACCCACGCCGAGTTTCAGCATTGTAGGATGACCACACCAACTTGCTAGACATCACCTCGGTGCCATCCGAATCTTGGCATCTCAACGCCTAGTGGTATCTTCCATACAGAAAATATTGTTACGCTGCCTTTGGCCCCATTCGCACATCAGTCCGCAACTTAGACATCACCTCGGTGCCATCCGGATCTTGGCATCTCAGCGCCTTGTGGTGTCAGTCAGAAAATATTGTTGCGCTGCCTTTGGCCCCATTCGCACATCAGTCCGCTACTGACACCATCTCACAGGCCAATAGGGCGCCCCACGCCGACTTTTACCATTGTACGATGGCCACACCAGTGGCACAACTTGCTAGACATCACCTCGGTGCCATCCGAATCTTGGCATCTCAACGCCTAGTGGTATCTTCCATACAGAAAATCTTGTTACGCTACCTTTGGCCCCATTCGCACATCGGTCCGCAACTTAGACATCACCTCGGTGCCATCCGGATCTTGGCATCTCAGCGCCTTGTGGTGTCTTCTACTCCGAAAATATTGTAGAAAATATTGTTGCGCTGCCTT
This sequence comes from Lissotriton helveticus, assembly GCF_964261635.1. Taxonomy (NCBI): domain Eukaryota; kingdom Metazoa; phylum Chordata; class Amphibia; order Caudata; family Salamandridae; genus Lissotriton; species Lissotriton helveticus. The sequence continues at coordinate 1,573,972,286 of NC_136067.1, forward strand.
TGGCCCCATTCACACATCAGTCCGCTACTGACACCATCTCACAGGCCAACAGGGCGCCCCACGCCGACTTTTACCATTGTACGATGGCCACACCAGTGCCACAACTTGCTAGACACCACCTCGGTGCCATCCGGATCTTGGCATCTCAGCGCCTTGTGGTGTCTTCAAATCAGAAAATATTGTTGCGCTGCCTTTGGCCCCATTCGCACATCGGTCCGCTACTGACGCCATCTCACAGGCCAACGGGGCGCCCCACGCCGACTTTCAACATTGTAGGATGGCCACAGAAGTGCGACAACTTACTAGACACCACCTCGGTGCCATCCGGATCTTGGCATCTCAGCGCCTTGTGGTGTCTTCTATTCAGAAAATATTGTTGCGCTGCCTTTGGCCCCATTCGCACATCGGTCCGCTACTGACGCCATCTCACAGGCCAACGGGGCGCCCCACGCCGACTTTCAACATTGTAGGATGGCCACACCAGTGCGGCAACTTACTAGACACCACCTCGGTGCCATCCGGATCTTGGCGCGTTGTGCTGCCTTCGGCCTATTCGCACATCGGTCCGCTACTGACGCAAACTCACAGGCCAACGGGGCGCCCCACGCCGACTTTCAGCATTGTTGGATGGCCACACCAGTGCGGCAACTTACTAGACACCACCTCGGTGCCATCCGGATCTTGGCGCGTTGTGCTGCCTTCGGCCTATTCGCACATCGGTCCGCTACTGACGCAAACTCACAGGCCAACGGGGCGCCCCACGCCGACTTTCAGCATTGTTGGATGGCCACACCAGTGCGGCAACTTACTAGACACCACCTCGGTGCCATCCGGATCTTGGCGCGTTGTGCTGCCTTCGGCCTATTCGCACATCGGTCCGCTACTGACGCAAACTCACAGGCCAACGGGGCGCCCCACGCCGACTTTCAGCATTGTAGGATGGCCACACCAGTGCTGCAACTTGCTGGACACCACCTCGGTGCCATCCGGATCTTGGCGCATTGTGTTGCCTTCGGCCTATTCGCACATCGGTCCGCTACTGACGCCGCCTCACGTGCCAACGGGGCGCCCCACGCCGACTTTCAGCATTGTAGGATGGCCACACCAGTGCTGCAACTTGCTGGACACCACCTCGGTGCCATCCGGATCTTGGCGCGTTGTGTTGCCTTCGGCCTATTCGCACATCGGTCCGCTACTGACGCCGCCTCACGTGCCAACGGGGCGCCCCACGCCGACTTTCAGCATTGTAGGATGGCCACACCAGTGCTGCAACTTGCTGGACACCACCTCGGTGCCATCCGGATCTTGGCGCGTTGTGTTGCCTTCGGCCTATTCGCACATCGGTCCGCTACTGACGCCGCCTCACGTGCCAACGGGGCGCCCCACGCCGACTTTCAGCATTGTAGGATGGCCACACCAGTGCTGCAACTTGCTGGACACCACCTCGGTGCCATCCGGATCTTGGCGCGTTGTGTTGCCTTCGGCCTATTCGCACATCGGTCCGCTACTGACGCCGCCTCACGTGCCAACGTATTTTCTCCGCATTTTACACCCTATGCCGCATAACAGGTCATGTGACTTGTTTATAAAACTTTTCATTGGTTCATTTTACTTTTGGTTTCCTAATGATGGAAGGCTTGATCATGTGACCTAAAAACAACACTTTTCATTGGATGAAAACTTTTTTTTTTTCCCAAACGATGAAAGCCCCACCTTGTTTCTGGATGTTTCAGACTGAAGCTGGCGTCAGCATGAGAGCACCACCATCTCGTAGCTCAGTCGTGGTCATTCCGCGAGCAATCATGGCAGCCGCTCCCCACCAGAAGCCTGCAGGAGTCGGAGCCCCCAAAACTTTTGATGAATTCTCAAGGCGGAGGGGACGCTTTTGAGAATGGGGTCCAAGACCTAGCAGACAAGCGTCCGATTTCCAAGGTGTCCCAGGGCCATTTCAGTGGACCAGGCCCAAAAAGGAAACAGCCTGCCGCCATTTTGAGAGTCCTGTGACAGCCGCCTATCGCTGCACCGCAAGAGTGGGCGCAACTCAGCTGAATTGCGGCTTTTGACACAGTGGACCAAAAACGGACGGAATGGCAACTGAAACGGTAAAGGGGCGCCCCACTACAACAGATGACACTCCACCTGGACAGGCCCGTTCACCGCCTCCCCCGGGGCGCCCCGCGCCGTTATTCGGAGCAGCATTGTAGGATACCAAAACCAGTGCGGCAACTTACTGGACATCACCTTGGTGCCATCGTTCTGCTGCCTTGGAACTATTCGCGCAACAGTTTGCTACTGATGACCCACCCCCCGCGACGCCCCATGCCGTTATTTGCTGGGTGGCAACTTACTAGACATCACTTTAGTGTCATCTAGATTTCAGCGCGTTCTGCTGCCTTGGAACTATTCGCACAACAGTTTGCTACTGATGACCCACCCCCCGCGACGCCCCACGCCGGAAATCTGGACGTTGTGCTGCGTTGGGACTATTCGCACAGCCGACCGCTACTTCGTTGTTTTTCCCTAAAAATGTTTATATGTTATTACTATTTTTGTTTTCTTGTATATATTTATAAATTATTAAAGTTTTATAATCTTACTACTTTGTCGGAGTGCTATATATTTTTAATGTGACACATAATTGTAAAAACTTTGATGTACAAAGAGTCATCCCTGGAATCTTCCGCTTCAGGCTCGGTCCCCTCCCCAATCACAATACAGGATGGTTTTCAGATAATAGCAACGCTTCTGCTGTGACGGATCTCATCGAGTGTGGGCCTTGATCTACTATAACTACTTTGAAGAGGGGTGATTCTTTACAGCTGTGGCCATAAACTACATCTGCAGGGCTAGCTGATACCCTAGGACCAGCCTGGACAATCGGACACAGAGGAAAAGGAGTATCAGAGGGTGCGGTAGTGAATAGGGCGAAAGGGAGGTGTCGGGCGGGCACAGGGTGTGATTCTCAGGGAAGAGCAGCGCAGATGGGGGGAGGTTTATTACCCATGCATAAGACAGAGAGCGGGGGTGACCACTGCCTGGGGGAGATGCTTGCGAGGGTGGGGAGCCATGCTAAGGATCGACAGCGTGCACAGAGTGGGTCTGGTCAAGGCATCTAAAATGGCTGCCGTGCACGACAAAAGTGTGGCATTTGAAAAAAGACAAGATGGCGCAGACAATGTTTTTCAACACTTCCTGATTTCCTTCGAATCGAACGTTAACAGACGTTGGGGCATATTACCAAAGTTAAGCGATATTTATCCCTAACGATGCTTAGCAATGATTTTTTTACCGTCAGAAATTATCGCAGATAAACCTTGCTATTATCAAGGTTTATCGGAAATACGATAAAAAACGACCGCAATGCATTAATATCGCTGAAAACTCAGCGATATTCATGCATTACCGAGCTAATGCTCTTAGCCATGTTATCCACCTCCCATTGGATAACATGGCTAAGAACTGCTCAGGGCAGGTGGTAGCTTTTGGAGATATTCGCGCTTATCTCGAATATTTCCAAAAGTTGATAATAGGAGATAGCGATGTTAGCGACTGTTTCCAGTCGCTAACATCTTGGCATGCCCACTTTGCATGTCATTAGTGATAAATATCACTCACATGCAAAGTGGGGCCCAAGATGGTCGCTATCTTCTACTAGCCGTCGCTAACTGGTGTTAGCAACAGCTAGGTAATACACATATAATTTTATCTCCGCGAAGCGGAGCGCTGTTACAGATATATATCTTGTTTCTGAACGTTAATTTCTCAAAATGCACTGAAGCAGATATATTGAGACCTAGCAAAGGCACATCGGGCTACCAGTCCCTACAATTTTGCCAAGTTTCGTGCAAATCCATTCAGCTGTTCGATCCTACCGAGAGACAAGATGGCGGCCGCTACGGACTGTTTGGAATGTTTACAGACACCGGAGAGCCAATCAGCTTCGCTTCGCAAAGCTCCGTAACGCGAAAAGTACGCGAAGCGGTGCGCTGTTACAGATATATATCTTTTTTTGAACGTTAATTTCTCAAAATCCACTGGAGCACATATATTGAGATCTAGCAAAGGCACATCGGGCTACCAGTCCCTACAATTTTGCCAAGTTTCGTGCAAATCCATTCAGCTGTTCGATTATTATTATTTTTATTTTTTTTTGCCCCGCGGGGCCCTTTTAAAACCTCCACATCAAACCTAGGGGGTGAGCGACAATGTACTATGCCCCCTTATGGTCATTTGCCCCTTCGCTTTGGCCTCCTCTTGTCTCTCGATCCTACCGAGAGACAAGATGGCGGCCGCTACGGACTGTTTGGAATGTTGACAGACGCCGGAGAACCAATCAGCTTCGCTTCACAAAGCTCCGTTGCGCGTAAAGTACGCGTCCTGGGACGCTGCCAGGTCCGCTGTTACAGATATATATCTTTTTTTAAACGTTAATTTCTCAAAATCCACTGGAGCACATATATTGAGACCTACAAAAGGCACATCGGGCTACCAGTCCCTACAATTTTGCCAAGTTTTGTGCAAATCCATTCAGCCGTTCGGGCTAAAAGTGAGGCCAACCGCCCTATGGAAAACTCAATGTTAAAAACATGTTTTGGGACCCCCCTTTTTTCTCGGCCCCCCCTTGACGAACCCCCCCCAAATTTTCAAGGGATGCTCAGAAACAAAATGTGCCATTTTCCTGAAAATTTCAGCCAATTCCGTCCACAAACGCCAAAGTTATTAGACATAGAATTTTCAAAAAACCCATAGAGAAAAAATCCTAACTATATATACCTACTGGCGACCGCCAGTAGGTAATATATATATATATATATATATATATATATATATATATATATATATATATATATATATATATATATATATATTAGATAAATATACAGACAATAACTGATATATGAGAAGTATGTGAAAGAAAATGCTTTATTTTATTCTTATTTTTTCACTGTATTGTATTCTATAAATTGACACTGTTCCAATGTACAGAATTTGAGAATTGTTTCCTGCATAGAAATTCGCTGGATGTGCCCAATGGGGTGGAATCTAATTATGCATATTATGGTTCCAATATAAAAGATATACAAGAACATGTTTAAAGATGACTGCTGTAATAGAACTATATGGATTGATCTTTTTCAGTGTTGGTATGTGGGAATATTATCACAATGCTTCATGTGCACAGGCATCATGAGAAAGGCTAAATCAGCCAAAACATGTCTGACACTTTTAGTGTGTATCTGCTAAGTAAAAAATCTATGATTTGAAGCTGAGGAGTGCTGGTCCATTCATCATCCATGAGGGAAGAGTGGTGTAAGTTTAACACGCCTGGGTGAGTAATCTGTGAGCACCCCAGGCATTTGAGTTGCACGCCATCTCTACGCAGAATGAATGGAGGATATATGTGTGTATACATACATATATATATATACACACACAATACATTTAAAACTTAAAAACAATCATAAAAAACATACCAATGTATTTATGCATTGAAAAGTAAACAATATAAAAAGTTACATTTTACAAAAAAATATGATATTACAAACATGTGTTAATAAAAATAATATAACATTAAATACACAGAAACATCACAACAATAAAAATTCAAAGAATACAAACACATCAATAAAATATATGGATAATACATGCACTATTACCAATACAATCTCTGCAACAATAAAGTGATGAATTCAGGATGGGTAAAATGTACAATTCCCACTCCAGTCTGCATAACAGTAGGGAAAGCATTTGACTCAGGATGGTACACAGTTGTATTCCCACTCCAGTCACTGCAACAACAGGGAAAGTTTACTTTTCCCATTCCAGGCAGTGCAACAGTAGGGAAATCATTGTCATCAAGAGGACTCAAGAGGATTACAATTTAACATTCCCCCTCCAGTCTATCCAACAGTAGGGAAAGCATTGGATTACCAAGGCGCAACATTTAGTATTCCTACTCGAGTCATTGCAACAATCGAGAAAGCATTGGACTCAGGAGGGGTACAAATTACTATTCCCACTCCATTCTGTGTAACAGCAGTGAAAGCGTTGGACTTAGCAGGGGTTACATTTAGTATTCCCACTCCAGTCTATCCAACAGTAGGGAAACCGTTTGATTGTGAAGGCAGACAATTTAGTATTCCCATACCTGTCAGTGCAACAATAGGGGAAAGCATTGGACTCAGGAGGGTTACAAATTACTATTCCCACTCCAGTTGCTGCAACAGAATTGCAGAGTGGTCAAATTTCCTACTCCTACTCCCACTCCAGTCTGTGCAACAGTAGGGAAAGAGTTGAAATAAGGAGGGGTAAAACTACTATTCCCACTCCTGTCAGTGTAACAGTAGAGAAAGCAGCCACGGCTTGTGCAGGGCATTACACCGGGCGGTGACGACAGGCAGAGGAGGGGCAGGGTGGAGGGTTGTAAAATGCGGGATATAGACGATGTCAGGTAAGTACCCCCCAAAAAAAACAAATTTCGTTGCGCGCACTGCATTACATTTGGCGATGCAGCGCGGGTAACGAAAATCGATTTATTTATTTTTTTGGTACTTACCTGACATCGTCCATATCCCGCATTTTACAAACCCCCACCCTGCCCCTCCTCTGCCTGATGTCACCGCCCGGTGTAACGCCCTGCACGAGCCGTGGCTGAGAGAAAGTGTTGGATTGTGGAGGGATAAAATTAACTTTTCCCACTCCAGTCTGTGCAACAGCAGAGAGAGTGCCTTTCAAAAAAACAAAGTATTTTAACAACTATATTAAATAACAAAAATATTAATATTTATTTATAAAATTATAAATATAAACTTTTAAATGACATTGAATAAAATGTTTAATAAATATTATAAATTAAAAAAATATATTATTAATCTAATAAAATATTACATCACAGCCCTCATTTTGATGTTAGGCAGACTGCCACCGACAGGCCATCAGTCCGCCTAACATCCAGGCCATCGGTGTGACAGATGGATAACAATACCGGTAGTCAGAGCGATGATGTCGGGGGAAAGACTACCACCTCAGACAGGCTCAAGTAGCCCGTTGGGGCAACAGCCAACAGTGACAGTGCAGGCACCGACGTAGGGATTAGGATGTTCTTTTCTGACTGCCTATTGATGGCGGTCCCACTGACATAAAAAGGTAGTTGGAAACAGACTTTGGGGGCCCAAAGTAGGGCCCCCATCCCTAGTGGGCCACTGCTTAGTGGCCAGGGGGCACATGTGGTGCCCCCCACATATCCATGCACTGTGTGCCAGCCACCACATTGTGCTTGGCACACATTGCATCGATGTTTGTAAAGTGCCTCTGACTACTGCGGCTTGCTCTGCAGCTCTTTTCCAAGCCACAGCAGAAGCTGCAATAGTAAAAGGCATATTATGACCACCGGTACAGGAGTTGTATTGTCAGACGTCACCTGCCTGAGGCGATGGCAGTCAGAAGTTCTTCTGACCGCCATCATAATCAGGCCGTATATTCTCACAATCATAACAACCAACAAATGTAATGATATTTACTATTAAACAGCGTAATACAATGAATACACAACATAATAATAGCACAATTTTTAATAAATGAATACCCCTGTTTACATGTAATATTCCTAAAATAACTTCCCACCCTATTACTCTACAAACAAAACACACACCTAAAATAAATCTTAAAAATGATAATTACACATTTTACATGATGAATTATAAATTCAGCAATTAATAATAATAACTAAATATACAATAATTATATTACATTATCTTCCCACCCTTTATCTATACAAACACAACACACAAATAATTTAGATTTAAAAAGTATAATATTTACATTATTAACTTATTTAAAAATCAATTAACAAATAACATCAATGAACTTATAGTAATACAATTATATTTAATTAACTTCCCAGCCTTTACCCCTACAAACACAACATACTGCACCTCATGTATTAATTAAAAAATGTCATATTTACAAAATTCACATATTTAATTATCAATTAAATATGTATAAATAATTAACATTGATTATTATAATTTATTTCAATCACACGCTTTACCCCTACAAAAACAACACATACCAAAAATATAAGCGAAAATTAAAGGAATTACACAATTTACCTGATTTAATTATAAACTGAATAACTGATATCATTAAAAAATATGATTTAATATAATTAATTTACTTCCCACTCTATACCTTGACAAACCCCAGAACCTGCACCTAAAACCTAACATAAAAATAAACAAATAATTACACATTTAACATAATGTATTACCCATCAAATAATTAATATTAATTAAAAATATTAATTAATTATAATTCATTTACTTCCCACCCTGTACCCCTATATACCCCACAACTAAATCCTAATGTAATGAAAAATATAGGTACACAATTAACATTATTAATTACCAATTGAATAACGAACATTATTTAAATATTCAACATTACATATTTAAAAATAATTTACCTCCTACCCTGCACCCCAATAAATCCCACAACATCATCCCTCATCACAGCACAAAAAATAACAAAAAAATAATAAATTACATTAATGCCAATTATATCTTGACAGTGATCACATAGAGGTGTGGTGCTATACTTCAACTGAGAAAAACCAAAGGTGATGATGGACGGAGCGTTGACAATACAAACACTCACCGCCAGTCAACTGATCTGGGTTTAATCCATCACCGTTCTTTAGCTCACTCCGCCACCCCAGTTCAGACATGGCTATATGCAAATCAGTCTGACCCTGTGCCTTCTGGGAACAGTCCAGCCCGAACTGCCAAGCCATGTCTTCCCTGGACCGGAATCAAGCTTCCCAGGACCGGTTTCTGGCATTACAGCCGTCTTCAGCCGGGCTTGCTTGACTCCAGTGGCAAAGTGAGCAAGGGACTCACGTCTGAGCATACCCTGCCAACTTAGGGCGAACAAAGAAAAACCAAAGGTGATGATGGACGGAGCGTTGACAATACAAACACTCACCGCCAGTCAACTGATCTGGGTTTAATCCATCACCGTTCTTTAGCTCACTCCGCCACCCCAGTTCAGACATGGCTATATGCAAATCAGTCTGACCCTGTGCCTTCTGGGAACAGTCCAGCCCGAACTGCCAAGCCATGTCTTCCCTGGACCGGAATCAAGCTTCCCAGGACCGGTTTCTGGCATTACAGCCGTCTTCAGCCGGGCTTGCTTGACTCCAGTGGCAAAGTGAGCAAGGGACTCACGTCTGAGCATACCCTGCCAACTTAGGGCGAACAAAGAAAAACCAAAGGTGATGATGGACGGAGCGTTGACAATACAAACACTCACCGCCAGTCAACTGATCTGGGTTTAATCCATCACCGTTCTTTAGCTCACTCCGCCACCCCAGTTCAGACATGGCTATATGCAAATCAGTCTGACCCTGTGCCTTCTGGGAACAGTCCAGCCCGAACTGCCAAGCCATGTCTTCCCTGGACCGGAATCAAGCTTCCCAGGACCGGTTTCTGGCATTACAGCCGTCTTCAGCCGGGCTTGCTTGACTCCAGTGGCAAAGTGAGCAAGGGACTCACGTCTGAGCATACCCTGCCAACTTAGGGCGAACAAAGAAAAACCAAAGGTGATGATGGACGGAGCGTTGACAATACAAACACTCACCGCCAGTCAACTGATCTGGGTTTAATCCATCACCGTTCTTTAGCTCACTCCGCCACCCCAGTTCAGACATGGCTATATGCAAATCAGTCTGACCCTGTGCCTTCTGGGAACAGTCCAGCCCGAACTGCCAAGCCATGTCTTCCCTGGACCGGAATCAAGCTTCCCAGGACCGGTTTCTGGCATTACAGCCGTCTTCAGCCGGGCTTGCTTGACTCCAGTGGCAAAGTGAGCAAGGGACTCACGTCTGAGCATACCCTGCCAACTTAGGGCGAACAAAGAAAAACCAAAGGTGATGATGGACGGAGCGTTGACAATACAAACACTCACCGCCAGTCAACTGATCTGGGTTTAATCCATCACCGTTCTTTAGCTCACTCCGCCACCCCAGTTCAGACATGGCTATATGCAAATCAGTCTGACCCTGTGCCTTCTGGGAACAGTCCAGCCCGAACTGCCAAGCCATGTCTTCCCTGGACCGGAATCAAGCTTCCCAGGACCGGTTTCTGGCATTACAGCCGTCTTCAGCCGGGCTTGCTTGACTCCAGTGGCAAAGTGAGCAAGGGACTCACGTCTGAGCATACCCTGCCAACTTAGGGCGAACAAAGAAAAACCAAAGGTGATGATGGACGGAGCGTTGACAATACAAACACTCACCGCCAGTCAACTGATCTGGGTTTAATCCATCACCGTTCTTTAGCTCACTCCGCCACCCCAGTTCAGACATGGCTATATGCAAATCAGTCTGACCCTGTGCCTTCTGGGAACAGTCCAGCCCGAACTGCCAAGCCAAGCTTGGAGTCAAGCTAGCCGGGCTGAAGAGAGGTGTTACCTCGAAACCGGTCCGGTCCTCGGATGCTTGATTCCGTTCTGGGAAGGACATGGCTTTTGTAGTTCGGACTGGACTGTTCCCATGGGGCAACAGGGTCAGAGCTGATTTGCATATCGCCATTGTCTAACCCAGGGTGGTGTGGAGTGCAAAAAAACGATGGATTTGGGCCCAGATCTTTTGACTGGGGGAGTGTGTGACATTGATCCACATTCAGTCCATCACTTGTTGTTTTTGCAATTGCCGCCCTAAGTGCGCTGGGGATGCCCAGACGTGGGTCCCAGGCACTCCACACCACTTGGAGTCAAGCTAGCCGGGCTGAAGAGAGGTGTTACCTCGAAACCGGTCCGGTCCTCGGATGCTTGATTCCGTTCTGGGAAGGACATGGCTTTTGTAGTTCGGACTGGACTGTTCCCATGGGGCAACAGGGTCAGAGCTGATTTGCATATCGCCATTGTCTAACCCAGGGTGGTGTGGAGTGCAAAAAAACGATGGATTTGGGCCCAGATCTTTTGACTGGGGGAGTGTGTGACATTGATCCACATTCAGTCCATCACTTGTTGTTTTTGCTATACTTCAACTGATCATCAACAACTCAACAGGGCATTATTTGGGAAATTTGATTACGTGTTAAAAAAAGTTTTAATGCAAATAGTGTTCATTATAAGTCACATTCTATAGCCATATGTACACTTCAGATGATCTACTTGACAAGGACTTTAAGGTTGTATTGATCAGGACTTTGTATACACTATCTGTGGTTGAACCGCCCACAGAAAAACCGTTTTTGTTACAATTAATTACTACACTGCTAATCTTCAGACCTACAGACGGAGACTAACAGTCAATATCCTATTGGGAAGATTTCCCAAGTATTTTTGTTTTCATAAGATGTTCACATTTATCTTCCTTCCGTCTTTTCACAATCATTCATATACAAAGGCCTATAAAAGTGGGTTTCCCATAACTTACTCGAATGCTCACATAACATAGGACCTACACATTTTTTGCCTTATATGCTGTTAAACTTTCAAGCACAGGAAATTATTTGGGTCACCCATCTCAATTGTACTATTAATCTCTGCAACAGAAATTTCAACAAGTCACTAAGAATTAATAGATCTAGACAATAAAATATCCACATGCACAACGACATAGGACCATTTCCTGAATACAGAAACTCCAGGGCAAACACTATTGTTACAATATAATTCAAATTGATTAAACCAATAATAGGATTCTCTCCCTTAACTCATTTGAACATATGAGTCTTTTTGTTATTGACTTCATCTTAGCTCTTCGCCTTCACTGTATTTTAAAGAATAGTGAAAGCAACCTCTTTACTTGTGATCATCCTTCTGTTCTTATTACGGGAACAAAATATCAATAGGTATTAATTTAGATATATCCCTAAATAACGAGTATATGCCTCAGGAGCACAGTATTTATTCTCCATCCCTCCTTGCCTTTCTCAAACCTGTACCATTGGACTATTTACTGTCTCTTCACAGGGAAAAATCATATGTTACAAATAGGTTGCCATTTCCGCCTTTCCAATGGCTGGGTCATCTCCAGGGCTAGACAGAAATAGTGTGAAGACAGATGCTTCTCAATCAAGGACCTCTATCTTTAGAATGACCTCCAAAATGCAGGCGCTCCACACCTCATGGACTTTATTAGAGATAAACTCCAATCTCATCTTCCAACCCACCCACTAAAGCCTTGTGCAATGGCAGACTGAGACGCACCAATGGCAGGCAGCCAACCAGAGCACAAGAAACAAAGAATTATCCATCACGGACCAGTGGGAAACGAAGTGCTCAGGAAATTAGATCCTCATTCATCTAAGAACTGAGGGGCAGATTTGCAAGCCCCTTGCACCACTTTTGCGTCACTTTTCCCATGTTAAAAGTGACGCAAAGGTGGCGCAGGGGGCTTGTAAATCTGCCCCTGAGAGTGTACCAAACCGAAAGCTACCACTACCATGATTGCAAGTAACATGTAACTCAACCCATTCAGTATACCAATTGTCTTAGTAGTCGCATATTAATATATGGTGATAAGTATACTGGAACTTGTGAAATGAGATGTCGAGTATAGAAGAGGCAGCTTACTAGATCCCGAGTCAAGATACTTTGAAAGCTATTCGCTCTCGCATGTAAATGTATGTGTCTTGTAAAGCGCACTGGTGCCCTGAGGCGTCGTGGCGCTGTAGACCGCTGGGGAACCCGTCCTGGCTATCCCTGTGAGATGGTCCCTACTGGGTATCTCCAAGGTGAACCCAGGCATCCCCGGCGAATGTTGGGGGCCGTTGTAGAGATGAGGCAAGTTAATGCCCAGAGTTGCCGAGTGTGATCCCTGGTTAGAGTAGGCACCAAGGCGAGAATTATTGAGTCCGCTGACCCTGGTCCTCGACCCTGCCACGTCGGAAATTGAACCCTGGTCCCGGGCCATTCTCTGCTTCCGGGTCTGCCACCTCTAATGAAAAGGGGGGGCCCTCGGCCCCCCCGCACGCATGGCGGCGCGGCGACCGTCGCCCCCTCTCACTCCAGGGTGTCTCTCGGTGGTGGGGGCGGGCCCTGGGGGCGCGACCCACCACCGATTGGCCGGCGGCCTCCCTGACCCGGATGCAAGGTAGAAGGTCCGGGTCAGGGGGGGCGGGCTACAGGAGGGGCGGGCCGGGGGGGCGTGCCCCCCCCCGCCTGGCCCCTCGGGAATAAAGAGGCGAGGAGCGCCCAGGAGCCCCCTTTGTTCCTGGACGCTCCCCCGCATTACGGTGTGCCCCGCGCTCGGGGCTTCTTTGTTTTGTTTTCCTGCTACAGGGCATCGAGCAAAGGCGAGAAGAACGCGATGGCGCCCGGAGATACAAGGCTGCGAGGGTCATCGGCGGGGGTCCTCGGCTGTCGGGAGGACAAGGAAGGAGAGAAGAGAGGAAGAGGCTACGGAGCGGGGGCTGAGGAGCGAGCGTGGGAGCACTCGGCAGTTGCATAGGTAGGCGGGTGGTGCTTTCGGGAAGGGGCGCGGGTCCACCAGAGTTGGGAGGGCTGTGATTGTAACCCCCCTCAAGTGCAAGTTAAAGGGCACCGATGTGATACAGCTCGAATAAAGAGGTTGGGTGCGAGGGGAGCGACGCTGGTGAGATCCGCTATCGGAGCCCGGCGAGGTTGAGTAATAATGGGCTCAGTTTGTTGCAGAGACAGGCCAATAGCTTCTTGAGAATGCTGTTGATGTGGGGAACAAACGCAAAACACTACAGGAGTCAGGTGAGATGGTGTGTACACTGTACAGCGACGAGTGTGGAGGATGCGTTGCTGTTCTGACAAGTTCGGAGGCTGCAGATAAGGGTTTTGACGTGGAGAGCATAGAAGTCAGTGGAAGCCTTTAGCCTGATATAACAGCGGAGCATTTCAGTAAAATTTACTGAGATCCGCAACTGCACAACTAACAAACCCGTTTGGGTGGAATAGGAGCTTTATAATGCAACAAGTAAATGCATATTTTCATCTGGGACTTGATACGAGCGATGTAGAGTGGAAGAAGAGGGAGGTGTTTTCGTGAGGGATGGTCTGTGCTTGCACTGACCGTGGTGTTGTTGGCGGGTGTTTAGCCCTGAAGGGTAGGGTAAGGGTGGTGTGTCGTTGGTTAAGACTTTTATGTAATAGGGGTGGGGTATCAATTTCGATGAGTGGGTTGTGTCATTCTTGTTTGCAACGACTAGGAAGTTGGGTTATGTTACTTATGATAATGGATGTGGCTTTAAAGATTCCAAGTTTCGAGACTCGGTATCGACGCTAGCCATCTTGTGAGTCATGGCTATTCACTTAGTCACCCAAAAAAAAAAAAAAAAAAGTGTCTTCATGTAATGTAACTGGTGCTATGTAAGGCGCTCTGATTCGTGTTCATGCTGTACGAACTGGGGATGTATGTTTGAGCCTCGGTATCGACGCTAAACATCCGTAATCATAAATTTTACTTGACTCTATCTGAACACCATGCTTGAAAACAATGAAAAATGCATGTTCTTAACTTAGCCAGAAGCATTCAGCGGTACCAAAGAAAGGCTTGGGAATATTGTAAGTTAAATGCGCCAAGTTTAAGTTCCCTTTTTGTTGTTCAGCTGAAGTATCACTTCATTGGAAATAAGTCGATGAAAAGCAAAAATATGCGAAACGAATGTCTGCACCGAAATATCCCTTTAAACGTGTGTTCTGCTAAAAGATAGGGTTTCCTGTACAGTCTATATATCGTAGTCTTAGCTCGTGACAGTTTATTTAATTGAACTAACACATCCGGAAAAAGATTTGTAAACGAAAAGCCACTTGCCTGGAGCATAGCGTCACTGGTGGCATAGAGCTATTTGATCTTGCTGTTGGTCCTCAAGGAGGTGTTTACATTTAAATGTGCAGCTGTGCCCTTTAGCCAGGCACTGCTGTGCATTTAGGTCCCTGCGGCAGTCATTAATCTAGAGACAGTTCTCTCATGGAGGAATATACGTTTTCTCCAATCCCAGTTTTAGATTAAAGTAGCGTGGAGGGTTAATGTTTCTCCTACTAAGTTCATCATGTAATATGCAGATGACAGATTTTGTCATCTATGTAGGTAGGTAAGTGGGTAACTGCTTTTAGCACAGAGATCCTTTTGTTATTTGCAGTTCATAAATCACAACCCTTCTAACATTGCACAGTGAGCTAGGAAGGACGTGTGTCTCCTGCATCATGTATCCCTCACTATCTCATGCAGGCCCACTGGCATTATGTGATTCTGCTGCCACTGCAATTGTTTCACATGGTACTGGATTGGCTACATTTGCCACATATTACATCTTCTGCTGCATAATTTACAAGTTGTTATTAGCTCAAAATGAACAAAAGTTACTAGAAATGCATGTTCCTATGAAGCGGAATGCACTTTGCAAAAGCTGACTGTTCACCTTTCAAGTGCATGTTGTGTATTGGGGTGTTCAATTAATACTTATAAGATAAGACCTTTTATCCAGATAGTGTTAAGATGTGAACATATGACAGAATAAAGAACTGGTACTAACCCAAAGATGTGCCGCATTATGCTGCATAATTTAGCAAGCCCTGCTACTTAATTTTATCCTTCATTGCCGCGTAATTTCAGTGGCCCTGGTCTTAAGTTACACACACTGTTCAGTGGTTTACACACACAATTTATTTTCAATGTATAAGGGGTATGTGTAATGTAAAGTGCTCTGACACCCTGCATTGAGATGAGTAGCACTATAAAAGGCAAAAATTGTGGGTTTTAAATTGGAATATGAGTAAATACTGGGACAGTAAAACACATCTGACATTGTGACAGTGCATGCATATTCCCATATATCGGCACCGAAAAAAGGCGAAACAATGCCTCTCTTAGGTACTTGGAAAGCAATATTCAGCTGTGTGCCTTTGTTTCACCTCCATTGTATTTACATCTAGGTGTGAGACTCCAGATGGCTCCCAGCCAAGATACTTTAGGGAATGCACCACACAATGATGACGGTCTGGATAGCGGGAAAAGGGTTATACGGCTGCTTTCACTATACAATTGTTCCTAGTATTAACAGCAGTATTGAGGGCCGACTATACAAACAATGTTTGGTAGGCATCCCACCAAGGCCCCACATTTTTTAGCGTTTCCAAGGGAATCCACTGTATTGTAATGGTACAGGGCACGTATCAGAAGCAGAACGCAAACACTCTGCGTCCATGCTGGGCACACCAACTGGTTTCTGAGCTGCAGAGCACAAAGAGTAGTAATTTGGTGTTCATTCCTGGGCTTCTTCATTGATGTCCTCCAGGCACTTGCAATATTTTATCCAAGCCATGGTTGCTGCTTATTTATCTTACGCGAGGAACAGCCATTGACATAAGTCAAATTTTGACACTCTAGAATTACTATCATTGGTGTCTGCTGAGGGGATAGTTAGAACAATAGTGGAACGATTCACGAATAGGGTATTCCCCCTTCTCTTGGGGTCCTCCTGGGGATTAATGCACATCTAAGGGTAGGGCTTGACGAGACTGAGAGCCAGTTTCCCAGGTCCCACATTCCGTTGCAAGCCAAAGCAGTAAGTCATACAAGGGACTTATTTCATTGTAAAGGTAATGAACATCCGAGGTGCTGTTCACTATTCTAGGGGGGGACATTGCACCAGTCCAATCGACTATTCATTGATGACAGGTAAAGTCAACATTATTAGTAAGCTATCTTAGTGGTAGCTGTATGGCGTGCTGCCTCCAGGCTAATTCTTGAGGGAATGTAGAGCAGCTTGTTTTACCAGTCTATAATCTCATGAATGAGTAAATGGAAAAGAACAGGTGTATAACAAATATATGTATTTGTTCTAAAACACATCCCTTTAGTTCCTTTCCGAGGCTAAAGGCAAGAAATTACAGTCAGTAAACTTATTTAAGACGCAAGTAAATTGGCACAATATACGTTGAGCCTATGATGAGATTAGAGGCGAATAATTACAGTGTGTAAACTTATATTGCACACAGTGATTTAGCACCATATACGTTGAGCTCTAGGGGTGTATCAAAGCCATATATTAATGTGGTAGGGGAACCACGAATGGCATGGAAACAGGGCCTGGAGCCTGTAGAGAGACTACTTGGGGGTCCTGATAATCATACACACCCTGATGTCACACCTAAAAGGTGCCCAAGAGCCTAGTTGCGGCATCACATAGTTCTGGGGATGCATGTGATCATGTCCGGTTGGCTAGGATGATATTTCCCAGAAGCCAAAGTGGCGAGCGAAAAAGGCCCTTGGGCCAGCTTATGGCCTGACGGAGTTAGGGCTGTGCTAAGTCTTTTAGCTAAAGACTGTGATGCTGCACTGATAAGTAGACTGTCTTGTTTTCACACATAGATCTTATGCATAAAGACGTGGGGGGAAAACCAGGTTTAAGAGGCGATGTCCTCGCCTGCAGCACAACCTTCTTGAGGTAACAATGAATGTAAAAATAGGAAGCCAATTTTACAGCCTAGCATGGTTAGGGCGGTGCTGAGCCTATGCTTAACGACCTAGATGCTGCACTAGCAAACAGACTGGCCTTTTCAAACTTAGACCCGATGGCCTAAAGACCTGGGTGGAAAACCAGGAATAGGAGGTGATGTCCCGGTCTACAGCAGAATTTTAGTAGCCATAAATGTGCCGTGGCACTGCCACTGGGTCACTGTACTGCACACCGGATATTGTGGCACTGCCACTGGGTCACTGTACTGCACACGGGATATTATCCCTAATAGAGGTCATTCTACAGGGCACTCTCTGTGACACTAATTCAATCACAATACATGGGACACAAACTGAGGCTATGCTTAACATGTACTGTCGACGTGTTAATGAGTAGTCATCTGGCGCTAATCTTATCTAAAACTCAGCAACTGATGGTAATGTAAGACTAGCACGTGTAGAGCAGTTATCGCCAGAAACACTAATGGTGTGTGTTTATCTTTCTCATTTTATGTATGACCGGGTCCATGGTGGATACCTGGAGTGCTCCACATCACAACAGCTGCAACAGGTGGACAGCCCAAGGGATGCTTACGTCAGTCACGGCTGGGTCCATGGCGGATATCCGAGGAGTGCTCCACACCGCAACATCAGCAGCTGGTGGACGTCAAAAGGGAAGCATACGTCGCGAAAGAGGACACCAAGGGCCCAGGTATTGCTGGCAGGTGTAAGTGCTACCCATTCCCTAAGGTGGAAGTGGGAATTTGTCACCCAGGTTTTCTTGGTCTTTTCCTGGTTCTTGCAGTTTCTCAAACCTGTCACGCAGGGGAGGAACTCATCACCAGAAGTTGAGGAGCCACAATGTGCCAGCACAAGCAACAGGCTGGACGCAGGACAGGGAAGAGTTTGTTTGAGGGTCAGTGCCAGGGCCCGTTCAGGAACTTCTCAGGAACTTGTTAGCTCAGCAGCTCGACCCCCTGTCAGTGGTGATACTTCACCTAGGGGGGACTAAATTGGCCAAACTGGGGAGGCGAATACTCATTGATGAGTCCATCTCCACTGTGGGGGGGTCTTCAGGACTTGCCCGGGTGGCACAGTAGTAGGGTCTCAACTTATCCCGTGGTGGCAGGGACTCGGTCAGGGCGTTGAATCACTCGATAAAGAGGATCAACACACAGTGGGAAAAGTATGTCAAGCCCCCCTCGGTTGCAGATGATCCAACATGGGGGTATTTGTTCTACCTGGTGAGGGGAGCCCATTTGACGGAGGAGGGAAGGGTCCTGTGGTTTGATGATGTCAGGGCCTGGTTGGAATGTTTTGCTGAAGTGAGAACTTTCTAGGTTAGGTCTAGGCAGGGGGAGGCCAGATCGTCGGTTAACAATGCTGGCCTGTGGCGGTAAGGTCATTATCGGTGAGCACATATTTGAGGTCTGAGGGGGCGGGCATCATCCTATGGAGGTTCCCGCCCAGGGGGAGGGGCCTGCGGGCCACTCCTAGAACTCCAGGGGCAAGGTAATGGATGCTGCAAAGCAAAGGAGCGCGGGTAGGAGTAGTTCACGCTTTCCTTAGGCTGGTAGCCACCCCGCGCGCGTGGACTCATGACGCCACCGGCGCAGAGTAAGGGCCCTCCTTTAGTGGGTAAATGGAGTACAGGGCGTAGACCGGGAAATTCCCGGGGTAACACTGCGCATGCGCACGTCTCAGGGGGAGGCGCAGCTTGTAGGACCTGACACCGGTAGTGACCTTGCCATATGGCCAGAAATGTACAAAAATCAAGACAAGGATGTTTTAGACTCGGTTAGGAAACAACATGTATTAGAGTTTTGTTAAGGTCAGGCTCTCAAACTTGTTGACAATGATTCTGTATATAATGTCCTGCTGATTTTTGTATAAATTGTTGATCATGCAATTAAAAAACCTTTTTTTTAATTTCATACTTTAATAAATACGGCCGGGCGACTAGCGCCCGCCTTCCAAAAAGTAAGAACGTCTTGTGTCCACGTTTCTGGGTGTTGGGTGCCAGTCTGGGGGGGAGGCGGCAGCTAGTCGCTGACCATGTGAAAAGGGGGGGCCCTCGGCCCCCCCGCACGCATGGCGGCGCGGCGACCGTCGCCCCCTCTCACTCCAGGGTGTCTCTCGGTGGTGGGGGCGGGCCCTGGGGGCGCGACCCACCACCGATTGGCCGGCGGCCTCCCTGACCCGGATGCAAGGTAGAAGGTCCGGGTCAGGGGGGGCGGGCTACAGGAGGGGCGGGCCGGGGGGGCGTGCCCCCCCCCGCCTGGCCCCTCGGGAATAAAGAGGCGAGGAGCGCCCAGGAGCCCCCTTGTTCCTGGACGCTCCCCCGCATTACGGTGTGCCCCGCGCTCGGGGCTTCTTTGTTTTCCCACCCACCATCCCTTGGAACAAAAGTCTTGTGGCATGCATTATGTCTGGTATAATGGTAAGTTTTTTGGAGGGACTGTTCACATGTCTTACATGGTAATAAAATTGGTTCTGTTGGTATATTGTGATGATGCTTTTGTTTAGGATTTTTTCCCCTTTTAGCAAACTGTGTGTGAAGGAATTTTCTGTGATGCCAAGTTGTTAGGCCTTTTTTCCCTTTGTAGCTGTACTGTGATACTATTATTTATTAGCCAGTGTAGCTGTCCTTTAGAATTTTTCCCCATAGGTCGTCGTGTTTATTAGGTATGGGACATGCGGTAAGGTCATTATCGGTGAGCACATATTTGAGGTCTGAGGGGGCGGGCATCATCCTATGGAGGTTCCCGCCCAGGGGGAGGGGCCTGCGGGCCACTCCTAGAACTCCAGGGGCAAGGTAATGGATGCTGCAAAGCAAAGGAGCGCGGGTAGGAGTAGTTCACGCTTTCCTTAGGCTGGTAGCCACCCCGCGCGCGTGGACTCATGACGCCACCGGCGCAGAGTAAGGGCCCTCCTTTAGTGGGTAAATGGAGTACAGGGCGTAGACCGGGCAATTCCCGGGGTAACACTGCGCATGCGCACGTCTCAGGGGGAGGCGCAGCTTGTAGGACCTGACACCGGTAGTGACCTTGCCATATGGCCAGAAATGTACAAAAATCAAGACAAGGATGTTTTAGACTCGGTTAGGAAACAACATGTATTAGAGTTTTGTTAAGGTCAGGCTCTCAAACTTGTTGACAATGATTCTGTATATAATGTCCTGCTGATTTTTGTATAAATTGTTGATCATGCAATTAAAAAACCTTTTTTTTAATTTCATACTTTAATAAATACGGCCGGGCGACTAGCGCCCGCCTTCCAAAAAGTAAGAACGTCTTGTGTCCACGTTTCTGGGTGTTGGGTGCCAGTCTGGGGGGGAGGCGGCAGCTAGTCGCTGACCATGCCAGTGAGCCACACCACTCCACTCCTCGCATGAAGTTCTTGCCACAGCTACCCGACACCTCCTCATACAGCATGATTTGCTGCCTCCCTGCAAGCTTCAGGAGCAATAGAACAACTAACGTGAAGGCCAGAACGCAACAGCACTGCCCTCTAGGAGGAAGCCGCAGAAGGGGGTGGGTTCTTGCACGTGCTCATCAATGTCCGCGCGTAATTATTAGTAACTTGGTACGCTGCTCTCATCATTGCATCTCTCAGAGAAGATCAAACAACACAATTATTATAAACTACAAAATCAAAGAACAGTTCGTTGAATGTATAATCATTGTGTCAGCGAGACGTCTGAGGACGTAGCCACGGCTACCACTTTCACATGATTTGATGCTGCGCGTATCTCTTGTCCGCGCAGACTTACTGTTTCAATCCGCAGTTCATTTTGAAGGAAACGCATTTCGACCTTTTGGTTCAGGATTGTCTGCTGATGCTAACCATTTATCAAAGGCTCACCTCCCGGTGACAGTCCATCAGTTTGTCTGGCAGGAGCAGTTTTCTGTCACAGATTGTGTCTATGTGCTGATGAACAGATACACTAACAGTGTAAACATCAACAGTGGGCTCGATGCACGAGGCAGAGTCTGCCGCTGAACATTTTCAGCCTTTGGTAACAAGATCTTATTTTCTCCAAAAGTCACCGGTAATTGTTTTCCATTATTTCTGAAATGCCGAAGCTCGTTCCTTGCTTTAAAATGCACTGTTACTTTCATAAATCATTAAATTCCGTTTATAACAGCAAGGGAGCCATTCTAAATCAGCCATTGCCACAATCCACGACCAGTTTGTTAAAGTCTTAAATGCTCTCAGCTTTGCTTTGGGCCATTAGCTAAGGAACCAATCATTAAGTGCCAGTAATGGCCGCTCTTTCCTGCAGATTATTGCTTGCTAGAACTGTTATTCTGTGCCCTCTTATCATTCCTTGATGTTTCTGCTTTTCCGGGGTTGTCTATTGAAGCAGGCAGACTGAGTGTTGCAGAATTAAATCTTTCACTGGATGCTCTTTAATATATATCACTTTAATGAACATGTTTGATGCTTCAGCATCACCTTTTCATTGTTGTCTTAATCTCTGCGGTTTATCTGACAAGCAGCCTAGAGGCAGAATTAATGTTTCCCTCAGTTAATGTATACAATGCCAAGACACTGAAATAGCGCTCTCTCTAGTATATTCATTTAAGTGACACACATTTGATTATTAACATTCAGCTCTCCAGCAACAAACTACACATGGTGTCTGTTGCTATGGAAACTAATTAGAAAGGCTGACACAGCTACTTATCAGCTCTTATTGGTACACTCATTCTACCTGCTTAACCCTTCAGTAACAGCAAAATATGTAAACACTGCTGATAAACATTAAGCCACTCTGGGGTGTCAGTTAAACTAACTGTTTCATTTGTAAGTACTGAAAGAAAAGAGACACGAATAGGTAATACCGCTTATGTGTATGCTTCTTAGGTTAAGATGAGCTTATTTTCAAAGCTTTTACTCTTAATAAAGAGATGGTGATGTGCAGTAGAAACATATTTTCTTGTGTTCCAATGCATCGTGCTCAGAGGAGAATAAATTAATCTGCTGTTTCTAAATTAATATTCTAGGCAGCACAGAGTGATTCTGTAAAAACACATCATGCACATTTTACTCTTAAATGAACAGAAATGCACTGGCCTCGGATATCTGCAAACACACTGCTTATGCAAGTAAAATTAAGGCTTATGAATTTTTGACATTTGCATGTAGTGGGAGAATACAATTTAACGCATTGGTGTTTATTTGAAGGATGATAAAGAAATACTTTGGCAATAAATGGAAACTGAATCATCCACGTAGGCGGCTAATTTTGACTTACTAATCAGTAAATCATGTCGACTTTGAAGCCATCATGATAAAATCATCACAAATGAGTCCCAAAAATTCAGCCCTTGCTCCACCGGTTACAATTCTTGTTAACCATGTTTCGACTTGAGCGTACATGGTTTTATGTTTGTATAATATATGTGTGGAAGATAAAAAGAAGTGCCTTCTATGACTAAATAAACATACCTAGTGTAGCCTACTGGTGTTACTCTGTATGATAAGTATAAACTATTGTAACTGGTCAACTGAAAAATCTTTTAAGGCCTATTGCTTAGAACTTATCTTATATGACTGTCGATTCCACCACTTATCCCCTATTACTTCCTAGGAAGCTGCACTTGAACCATCTCGTTTTCACTGCTCGCCCTATCAATTGTGTATGCATTCTACATTAATACTACAACTGTATTCGGTTAAAAATATACCATAAAAGATGCAAATTCATACATTTTATACTTATCCAATATCAATCGATTATACATGCAATTCCCCAAAACCGGGCATGTCAGGAGTATATACAATATTCTAGTCAATAAATTTACCATAAATCCTGTTAAAATTACAAAAAAATAAAAATACAATTTAATACAGCCAGTGGCATAGAAGACCATGTTCTAGCATTTCTAAATGGGGAATGCAGAGGGTATTTTAGTAGCGTGCATAATAAAGTGCATGTATAGTGCATAAAGGATACATTATACTAAAACTCTCTTTCTCTTTTTGTCATTTTTCTTCCATCTTTCTCTTCCTACTCCTTTCCCTTTTTGTGTTTTTGTGTTTTCCCCCCTCTTTCTTTAAATCAATGTCTGTAGAGGAAAAATAATTGCTTACCCCGAAAAATGAGTCCCTGTTCACCCCACCTATAACCAGCAGCTCAATAGAGAACTGATCTCTTCATAAAGAATGCGTTATTGGTTAGAGCAGACCATACCTGCAACAGATTAAAAATTATTTTTGTTTATCGTGACTACTTTTTTCCTGCATTACTTCTCAGCTTATCAAGGTTTTCCTGTTTATTAGTTCTGTATATGAAAAGCTTTCTCAAACTGAGCTGAATATCAAGAGTGTCATGTTTTGCCAGTTTTAAATGAGAATCAAATGTAGAATTCCAAATTGACCACCTGGTTCTCACACTCAATGAAACACTCTTTTTCAATTTAATTTAAGAGCTTATTATTTTATTAGTGCTGTATATGCATATTGCTGACCCGAGTTAGCTCCAGAAAAGAAGCCATTGAGACTTTGCACGTCTGAAAACATAGGACTTTATGTGGTGTCTGATAAGACAAAGCTGTTTCAAGCATTGACAACTGTATATGACTAAAATCATGACTTATGTTACTGGTCAACATAACATTTTAAAATTAAATGACACATTGTAAATGTGCAGACTGCACTATGCAGGCACAGTTATTAATATAGGCTGATGAAACACTTAAATGCAAGTTTTCTTTAATGAGAAGTGAACTCAACAATGTTGAAATGTGCACAATGGAATTTAGAGACCTGTTCCTAATGTGACATACTTAGAAATATTTGTCATAACTGTAGAATGTTCTGGTTTAACAAATGAATACAATTTTGAAACATATGATTGTGATAGACAAACTTCCTATAAACCCCATATTACACGTAATGCTTGAATAGAATAATTGTATATGTTAAACCAGTAATTCTTGTTTGTATTAATGAAATGGATTACTAAACAGTATTTTTGTAAGTTAAGAGTATTCAAGAGTATTCAATTCTTTATTGTTTAAGTTAATTAGAACCATAACAATGTCATAATACAGATATGGTATCCATGTCAAATGTTTAAAATGTGTTTAAATAAAAAAAGAAGAGACATGTTAGTTATTTTATCCTAAAGACCGGGAGTGGTGTTCTTATCATGAGGTCGATTAAAATTTGGTGATAATTCTGTAACAACATATTATCGAGTTGTATTTTTTAGCAAATAATAACACTGAAAACATTTTAAAATTGTTTTTTTTTTAAATTGCAATAGAGATCCTAAACATTTTGTATTGGGAGTGCCACATTATAATAGGAATTTCATCATTTTACATGTCAGCTGAGGATACCAAAAGCACACAGCAGCAGACCAAGGTCAAGCACATTAGTTCCGTCTGTTTCATATATCAGTTGGTGCAACCACTCCCGACATCCGCTGCCAAAGGATGTGTGGATAACAAAATGTACTTGGAAAATGGAAGGTGCACTCCAGTGAAGTCAATTCCGCAAACGAATATTTTAAAATGTCTTTGCTTTATTAGTATTCTTTCACTTTCTTAAAAACGGGCACAGCCAACGCGCTTTGTTCCCCTAGTGCCACGGGAACGTCGTCAGGGCATATGTAAGACCATAGATATAATGGTCTGTGTCCGGTAAGCCAAGATCCTTATTGTGAGTACATCGGCAAGTTTGTACAGTCCAGGATATTCAAGTTTCTCAATCAAGTCCTAAGACTGGCGCTTGAGATACAGTCCAGAAAGAAAAATCCAATTGGTAGATCAGTGATCAGTGGAGCTTGTTCTTAGATATTACTTGCATTGAAACACGGTATTCAACAATTCAATTGCCCTAAACCTAATATGGAGCAGCTATATAGTTTGAATTTGGAATTGAACTATTACTTGGGGGAGTGAATATTGGTGGCTATTACCAGGGGGTTCCTCCACACGGGAAGACACTGATCACTGATCTACCAATACGATTTTTCTTTCTGGACTATATGTTGAGCGCCAGTCTTAGGACTTGATTGAGAAACTTGAATATCCGGGACTGTACAAACCTGTCAATGTACTCACAATAAGGATCTTGAAAGAATACTAATAAAGCGAAGACATTTCAAAATAATCGTCTGCACAATTGACTTAATTGGAGTGCACCTTCCAATTTCCAAGTACAGGTCAGCTGAGGGTCTGATGTACCAAGTCCTTTAATGATTGCAGATCTACAAGTTCGAATACCCCTATAATTAAAAACCTTTTTTAGTAGAGCAACGCATTTCGATTTTAGGCTGGGGCAGACACATATGAGATGGATAGAATCTTGCCATGCTGCACCACATAAGCTACAAGATTTGATGCCTGTATGCTTTCATGATGGTTGTTCCACCAGGCTTGGTAAAGCCCCAAATCTAGTTGCCATTAACTTACGTGTTAAGTGGGGGGAGTATGTTGCTCCAAGGTATTCCGCCGGTCAAAGTGATGTATAGGATTGAAGACCCATCCATCCGTGGACTCTTTTTGCTAAGGTACATTTATCTTCCAATAATGATGGTAGCTTCGCCGCCTTGTTTGTTAAGCTACGGAAGATCTGGAAGGAAGGGTTCTGCGCCCATAGGTCCATTGTCTCGGTATCCTTCAACACCATTTTCAAGACTTTGCCGTAGCATGAATTTGGATCATCCTGGGCTTGCCATAGGGCGTCATTTAATGTATTTGATCGATTCTGCCAAAGTTTATACCAGGTTTTGATCACAGCATGTTTTCTCCCTATCTCCTGCTTGATGAGGCGGAATTCCAGTCGGACCTGTGCCCGGGCTACTGTCAGTGGTAGACTGAAGACTTTTTTGTAGGCCATTATTTGTAAAGAGTCTAGAAGTTTTCCATCTTTACCATTTAACACTAAGCTTGCATAGGTTATAGCAGGTAGTAGCTTAGCGGCCATAACTGAGATTAGTGGCATGAAGGATGGGCCATATAGTTTCTTTGCGATGGCACAAAAAGCATAAATAATACCATTTCCTTTTTTTTCCAGATATTGTTTCTGAAATTGAAAGTTTAATATTTTGTCTATGTATACCCCCAGGTACTTATAGGTACTTACTTTTCCAAGGCGCGTCTCTCCCATTCTGAATTAATACTGATACTTAGTGCAGTTCGTGACTGACATAGTTTTTGTTTTTGTGTTGTTAATTTTCAACGTGTTTGTATTAGCAAACATCAGGAGCTCATTAAGTGCTCTTTGTAGACCTACTCGGGTCATACTGATCAAAACTATATCATCTGCATGTGAGAGATGCGTTATGGGCAATGTTACCAAATGCGGAGGATGTGTATTTGCTTGATCCAATCGAGGTGAATGGTCTGCCATAAAAAGGTTAAATAAATGGGGGGCTAATACACAGCCTTGTTTTAGTCCAGTCTCAGTTTGTATCTTTTTGGATAATTTTGTACCATCCGCTATTTTCACACGGACCCACGTGCACGTGTACAATTCTATAATAGGACGTAACATTGTTTCTGGGAGGCCCAGATTCTGTAGTTTGGTCCATAGTAGCCCACGATTCACACGATCAAATGCGGATTTGAAGTCTATAAAACACAATTGTAATGGTCTTCGCTGGTGTTTGCACTTATCTGCTATTGTGGCAAGGGCTAAAATGTTTGTTGTAGTGCCACATCCTTTACGGAATCCGGTTTGGTTAAATGGGATCAGCCCTTTTGTACTTGTCCATTCTACCAAGTCCTCCAGGATTAGTGAGGCAAAATATTTCGCTTCCACGTCCATAAGTGCAATTAACCGGTAGTTTGCCGGCTCTGACCTGTCCCCTCCCTTGAAGATCGGATTAATAATTGACCACTTCCAGCTTGCGGGAATGGTATTTGTTATGCTGATTTCATTGTAGAGACCTGATAGTGATTTAGCCCAGTAGTCGGGATCAGCCCTGAATATGGCCTGGGGGATGCCGTTTGGGCCTGGGGCCCCATCATTGCGACCCTTTTTTAATATTCTAGCAATATCTTCTACTATGTGGTGTTGTCTTTCTAGGGCTACGGTGGTACCGAGATCTTGTGATCCTGGGCGATTCTTCCCTAAGTGTTCTGAGACAAGAGTTTTGCTGTTAACATTGGTTACACATTTTGTGAATGATGTGTGATCTTCAAATATTTTACTTAGATGGACTACCCACACATTCTCTGATACCGAGGCAATGTTTATAACTTTTTTTGATCTTATTGTGCCGTTTACTAATTCCCAAAAGAACCTATTGTTTGCTTGTTTGGCACTAACTAGTAGCTTTGTCCAGAGAATCTCCTGTTGCGCTTTCTGGTCCTTCCAGATTTGAATTTTATACAGTCGCTTGATATTCTTTATTTCCCGCCAGATGTAATTTGGGACTTTCTGTATATTATTTTTCCTCACTGTCTTTCTCAGCTCTTTTAATAACGAGTAGGCCTTTCTGGACATTTTTACATCAGGCTTGAGCCTTCTGGTCTGTACATAATTAATTTTAGGTGCCTGAATCAATAGTGTATTCGTGAAGATGGCCCAGCTCTCTACTGGGTTTTTAGCGGCTATATTTTTAGCTTCTAATATTTCTTTTGCTAATGCTGTTAGTTCAGGTAATGTTTCCACTGACCATCTCATTCGTATCAGATTTGTTGTAGTCAGTTGACCCTATTCTGTGGGGGCCTGACGATGTTTTTGATAGCCTGTTTCCAGCTCAAATACCTGATATGAATGATCACTACTAGTAGAATATTTGATCGTATATTTCATCACGCGAGGGATTAAAGGAAGCGTTAAAATCGTATAATCTAGGATTGACTGCGAGTGGGCAACCTGAAAGGTCCACCGCGGAGGGGTGTCATCTTTTGTTCTACCGTTTAAGACTCGCAAACCTAGATGTTCTAATGCCAAGACCAGCTTTTGCCCATTCAGACCATTGCTCGTTGTCCACTATCAGCTGGTCATCATCGCCTGGTGTGTGGATTAAATACGAATTGAAATCGCCGGTTATTATTATCTCCCAAGCTGGTTTTTCAAATCTGATGGAAGTAACTGATGACATCAGTTTTTCTGATTGTGCCTCTTTTTTCTTCGCGTTTGGATGAAGGTAGAGATTTATTACTATTACTTTTGTCTGATTTTTAGACCCCTGGACCATTTTAATTATTTGTAGGTCTGATGTCGTACTCGGTAGTTGTTCTGTTTTTATATTTAGAGCCGTTGATATATATATATATTGCTAAGCCACCCTTCGGCCTTCCATATTTATGTGTTCTGGTTGCCGTCACTTGCTGGAGTGTATAGTTGGCCACGTCCTTACACTCCATCATCCATGTTTTTTGAAGGGCGATGACGTCATAATACTCCCACTATGCTGGGGCATTATCTTCCTCTAGTTCCTTTTTTTGCACCAGCGATGTTCCAGGATAGAAACTTTACGATACTATTATTGGTGTTTTTGCCCTTTGTGGAGAGTCATTCTATTTTCCGAACATTTAGGGCTTTGGCCATCCAATTCCATTTATTACTTTCTTGTTGTGTGGTGGGACTCCCCGTAACATCTGTAGAGGGATTTATTTTTCCTCCAGCATTTTGTTGTACTGAGTACACTGGGACGTTCCGTTGTTCTTCTTTTGGATACTTTGGTATAGTTAGTAGAGGTAAGGGATATCGTCTCATTGTTGGTCTTGTCATTGTAATACCCCAACCCTCAAACTCTTGTCTGGCATTCATTATTAGAGCCACTATTTCATCATTTTTCCAGGTTGATAATGTTTTTTCCATGCAACTGTTTTCTTCTTTCTCGATGAATTCAATTGACAGCAGGTCAGAAGTAGTCAAATGCTTTAAGGTAGAAATTTCAGCTATTAGTCATAATAAGTTCCCTTTGTTGAGATCTTGTTGCCCCTGAGAGATATAATGGGGGGTCAATATGATCTGCTTATTCCAAATATTTTCTTGATTGTTTTCTGATGGTTTGACTATAGGTGCTGAACATTGAAGTACCTCTCTTTGACTAATGCCATTACTGTCGCCTGGTTGCTTATTGATTTTGATTATAAGTTTTTTGTTAGGTAGGTCTTCTTTTGTTTGTTCCATCTCAGTGATGCCCTTTAAATGCACTGGGTTGTTCCTAGAATCGGATGATTGCTTCACACGAGGAGGTTCTGATAACTCTCTTTGATTAATTCCATATCTGTCACCTATTTGTGTATTGATTTTGATTACCAATTTTTCCTTCGACACATCTTTTTTGGGGAGGTTTCTTAGCTCCATCTTAGGGATGCCCTTTATTTCCACTTACTTACTCCTAAAGTCAGGTGATCTTTTCACTAGAATCCGTTCTGATGCCTCTCTTTGATTTTTTCCTGGGCTATCCCCTACTGATTTATTGATTTTAGTTGTGTGGTTTTACTTCTTTTCGATCTCATTCCTTCTTTTCAATCTCATGTGTCTTTACTCCATCTCTGGGCTGCCCATTGTTTGCAAAGGAATATTCTTGATTGTGGACGGTCGCTTCGCGAGAGTTAATTCTGATGCATACAGCTTTTGAATTTGATTTCTCTGCATCATATTAAATGATTTGTCCGTTTGTATATTATGACTTAATGAGGTCAGAGAGTTGTGATCTCCTTGTTGACATTCTTCCTCTACTGCAGACCTTTGGTCTATTTGTATAGCTGATGTTACTGTAGACCTTTGATCTATTTGTGTAGTTGGCATTTCTGGACCTGTATTAGTTTTTTTGGTTTCAAAGATATGGAACCATCTCCTGCTGGTATTCATACCTTGTATTGTTTTCTGATTTTTCTTTCTGGATTTCCATGTACTTTTCCTCTGACTCTTGGTTTGCTGGTATAACTCTGTCTTGCCTTAGTCATCTAGTAAGGCCTACAGAGCATTTGCATGGGCCACGTTTTTATCCCATCTCTGCTCAACTTTGGTTGATCCTTCCCAGGATAACTGTAAATATTTTTGCTAAATTCGGCTTTGGTAGGGATCATTGATGTTTCTGCCATTATTGATACGTTTGTATGACCAGAAACAGAACTTTGTAGGTTAGATTTTGAGGTCTTGCTCATATGATTTGTATTTATTGCCCCACCTTCGTTGATCTTTTTCCTTTCATTTAGAATGCTTGTCAAAATCGCTGGAACATTGGTTAACTTATCGA
Organism: Lissotriton helveticus; assembly: GCF_964261635.1. NCBI lineage: Eukaryota > Metazoa > Chordata > Amphibia > Caudata > Salamandridae > Lissotriton > Lissotriton helveticus. Next base: position 1,574,002,900 of record NC_136067.1, read on the forward strand.
TTATTGGCCCACATACACAATCTTTTCCTATTACTTCGTTTGTTTCTCGATCCATGATAGTCAGATCCGCTAGCGTTTCCAATTTCATATTAATACCTACGATATATGCGGCAATTATATTCATCAGGTCAATCTGGGTATCTAACTTGTCTGACTACATATTAAGTACTGTGTCTGGTTTCTAGCACTTTTAATAATAATGAGTATGCTGACTGCTGAATCCCTCCCTTTATTTCCAATACGGACATCCCTCCACTACTATCTCGATTTCTATCTTGTTCCACTACGTTATCCGTTATCGATATGTTTTTCTGACAAAGACTAGCTGTGTTGCCACTTTTCTGCAGCAGTACAGTCAGATCTTGATCACCTTTTTTAATATTGTGTCTTGTTTGGCTCTGAGTTTGGATAGGCTGTTCCAATGTACTAGATATTTCAATTATTGTTTGTGAGAGCTCTATATTTTTTCCTGTTATTTCTTTGCTCTTTCCATTCTCTAGGAAGTTAGAAGTCTCGGCTTCCAGAGCCTGCAGAAGGTCCGTATTGTTTGTTAATGAAATTGAGGTCAACCATGAGTTATTTTGTTTGATATTTGCAGATATAGGATTATCTGAAGTTTCCAATGATATCTCTTCTGACATTTATTTAAATGGTACTGGATTTAATACTGATTTTGGTGTTGAATGTGAATAGTCAGTGTAGTCAGAGGCATGGACTTGGGCTTGTATGACTAGGTGACTATTGTTTTGTATATCTTTGATTTCCATGTTGTTGTTCTCAGATCTTAAAAGATTTTTTTGAAGTGTTAATGGGTTTGGAAGACCCTCCAGTTGGCCTGTTTCTGAGAAAATAACTGTCGTGGGATCTTTTAGAAAGATTAATTTGCTGTTGGTGGCTGGTTTCCCAAATATTGAATATTGTAGGGGAATTAATGGGTTTGTCTTTTCTTGAACTGGTTTCTCAGGTGACTCATCCATCTCCTTGGATTTCTTGCCACCTTGCTTTCCCGCTTTTTGTGTCAATTGCTTTCCGGATCTCCCTGACCTCATTTTTTTTTTTACTAAGGATTCTGAGCGTTTGATGCAGTATTGCACTGTGTAATGCTGTTTATTATTGATAGAAGCAGTGTTCAATAAACAACTAATACAGCTGTTTACTATGTTGTATTTTGTGTGTGTTTATTTTCCTTCCTTGTAGAGCAGGTGTACAACTTGAGCCACATTATACCCATACTTTAATCAGGGAAGGGGAAAAACTTCCTGTACCGCCCACCGCAAGCCCACTGGTCTCCGCTGGCTGTTGAATTGACCTACTACCACATCCTCCACAACCAGATTACCACAACCGGATAACCGTAAGCAATACGTGCGTACTTTGTAGGTCGACTTCCGTAAAAAACTGCCTCTATCCACCAACTAAGAGAGCCCTCTGAAGTTTGTACTTGCTCTGATTTTTCCTTGCTTACCTATCCCACTGTACTTACCCCACGCTCTCTCCCTGCGCTAACAGCAAGAGCAGGGGTGTAAAGTAAGAAATAAAGGAAGGAGTGAGTTGCCTGGTTAAGAGTGGAGGTATCGGGAGTGTATGGGGGAATCAGTACTCCATGCGCCTTGTCTCGCAATCCCCAGTAGTATTCACATTGCCACAGAGGTGCCCACACTAGATCTCTGGCGCTTGCTGCTATTAGCTACTGCTACCGGCTGCTGGCAACTAGCTACACACTATCACACAGACAATTTTGCTTCGAAAGTCTGCAAAGGTTTTATCGGCTCCTGCTACTTATATATCCGGAGTTTCTGCCACGCCAGTCGCTTTGGATATGATATTCGCAGCTCCTGCCACCTTGAGAATAATATTTGCGGCTCCTGCCGCTTTAGATTACTGCTCGCAGTTACTTAAACGCCTGTGAGTCCACCCTGCCGCCCGTGAATACAAACCGCGACCACTGCCACCGCGCTTGCTTGCAAATGACTCACCCTCCGTTAAAGGTTGCAGGTGGAAGGCAAGTCTCCCACGGCAATGGAAAAATTTGGCGTCTCCGGTGATTTCGGCTTCAGCTCTGGCCGCTCCTAACACCGGATTAGTGCGTTCACTGGCAGCACATGGGTAAGCGGGACACGGCAGCCTTCTCCCGGTGATTCGCGGCTCGCAGTTGTCGGGTTTCTCCACCGCCGCACTCCTGCTACACCTACTCCTGCTCTCCCGCTCTCCTTGGCCACACGCAAAGCCTGGAATGGACTTTGTAAGTTGATGTTTCTCTACCTTTAGCATGGTTTATTTTTCATGAAATCAAATCTTTAACAATAGGAGGTTAAACTGTGTTTGATGCCTATGAGAATGGAGGCTAGTGAATGGTGAAGCTACATACCTAAGATGTCCGGAACAATCTTTGGGTTGAAACTTTGCGAGCTGCACGTTATTTCGTGGGAAAGGATGAGCTGAACTCATTCTCAGATGAATGCTGTTGACTGATTGGTTCCAAAGAAGAGAGACCTGCAACACAATTTGCAACATTATGTTTGCCATTCATATTAGTGTGTGTTCCTTATCTCACTTAAGCTAGACTATTGCGGTGCTGAGAGGGAAAAGCTAAGAAGCTGGGACCCAGACCCATTCACTTGTTTCTTTTCAATTGTTGTGGCTACTGCTGTTCATCCTGTGCCTTATTATTGTTTTTCTATTTTGAAAGATTGATACTGCATCTGTATGCTTATTTGCTTGAATTATTTAGACTCAGATGAGTTTCATGAACTACTCTTAATGTGAAGTTTGAATACTTTAATTGGACCTTTAGATTTATGATCTTTATCTCACTCTTTCCCTTTAAACTTGAACTCAGCATGAGTTCTACCAATTCTAAATTCTAGTTCTGCTCCTTAGAATAGGTTATTTGTCCTTTATGGAACATGCTTGCCAGCTTATTTGATGATTTGTTCTAACCATTTTTTTAATGAGATTTCTGTAAAGTTACTTGATTTTATTGACTACTCTGAATAAAAAGATCAAAACGAATCTTGCAAAACTCTTAATGAGAAATAAATTGTTAAAACATCTAAAATCTCATCATTGACTGAACTTAGAACTGTAATTGTGATTGAACTTATGATGATGAAATAGCTCCTGAATCAAAACACAGTGGCAAAGATCCATCACATGAAGCGAGTTATACTCAGAAGCCAACTAAGGAATGGGGCTTAACATTGAAATTGATGGTAAGAAAAATGTTGAACCATATGTTTAATTTTTACCCAAATCCACGCTATCAGTTTTCTCATAGCAGAAGCATGGTTTACACCTTGAACAAGGTGCTATAAAATATTTGCCTAACTTAGAATAAAAAAACATAAATCCTTAAATCCTGAAATACAATGCCCAGAGCTTGAAGAACAGACAAAATGCGATGTTCAAAGACCATTGCTGTTTTGTAAGTGTGAGTATAAACAGCGTGATGCATAGCCAATTGTAATTGTGTATACTTGAGCATTATTGAGAAGAGAGTGAATGGTTGGATGAGTGGAGATGTTTTGTGTTTATATGTAGAGAATTTGAAGAGATTTAGGTTGGAAATAGCCTAAGATCCTTGGATATTGAGACACATTTAGAAAACACTTAACTAGTCATCATCAAATGGTACTTCTTGTTTGCAGGTTTTGGGGTGTAGAGAGTGAAATACCATCACCTACATATTTTAGATTAAGAAACTAATGAACTGCTGTAACAATATTGATTGATGTTCACAGAACCTGATTATGTAAAGGGTGATTTCACCCTGGTCAAGATTTCTCTTGCGACTGTGAAATTCGTTTTTTGTTTAGTAAAAGTCAGGTGGTTGTAAAAAACCTTAATATTCTAGTTGTTAAAGTACTATTATATTTTTTTCTTTAGCTTAGCAAATATGAATTGTTATATGTTAAGTTATTGTCGATTTAAAGATTATTGTTGAATTTTGCAAGTACAAGATCATTTTTAAAGAAGGGTAAACTCCTGCAAGGAGTGAGATCTTAAGTCATCCTGTTTCATCCTGAGATTAGTTAGTTGGTGTACGTTTATGCTGTCATTGGTTGATGACATCAGTGTGCCATGCTGTGATAGGTCAATGGTTGTGTGAATATTGCAATGGGATTTGTTTATAGGATTGATATAAATAACAAATGTGACAGGATTGTAGTGTCAGAAATCTGACTTTCACGGGACAAAATCAAAATATTGAATTGTGATTGTTTTGCCTTACAAATTTGTGAGAATCGAGAAATGTTTTAAATAATGTAAGAGCTTTGTGAAGGGTGATGTTACAATTCCGATATATGGCAATGTAAAGAGGCACCTTCTGAGGGTATGCCTACCCATTACATGACAACTGAATTAGGATTACATACAAGTTTATGACTTTGTTAATGGCGCAAACACCTAGAAAGAAGGTTCACAAAAATGTCTAAAATACGGTACTTTTGAGACTAGAATTATTGAGAAGTTGACAAAAACATTATGCAAAATAAAACCGCCTCTAGACACACTCGATCTGAAGCTTTATATATGTGGGAGAAAGTTGCACATGAGAAAGAAAGCGAAAAATACAAAAAGAGAAATGCTTAGTTATGCAGGTGGTCAAATGTATGAAGAACAGTAGAGATGGAGGAAAACCATAGTAGAAGGGACTAGGTTGTATCTAGCTATTTCCACAGAAATTCCATAGAACTAGAAGAAGACATAGACACAGGAAAAAGACAAAGAGAAAAGGGAAAAAGTAAATGAGACATATAGTGATTCAGGGGATGATGTTTTAAAGGAAACGTTAGCTGCACATCTCCTGCCTTATGGAACCCCAATTGTTAGTGCCGGAAAATATGCCATTATGAGCAGTACCATATCTATTGTCCCTATCGAAACTACCATAGTGGAAGTTGAGAGACCCCTTCAAATACTTCAGGTTGTCCCACTATGTGTTGCTCAGCCACAAACTGTTGTTCCACCTGTGATAACTTCATCTGTTGTGAATGGTCCAGTGCAAGTATCACAACCAGAAACTCTGCAGACAGTGGCAAGTCTAGTTGCAAATGTCCTAATTAATGTTAACTTGACTCCAGAGGCTCAAGGCAACAGTAATAGGTTTACCTACATCAGGATTTATACCAACTTCTCAGAATTCACAGATTGCTGCATGGAGACCACCTCAGTCAGTCTAAGCATTAAGAGATAGGGGAAGGATTGCTTTTACAACGTCAATAGCACCGGGGGAAACACATTTATTTGAAGAGGGAATTTTTCCACATTGGTTTGAAAAAGTGGCAGGGATTAAAAATACAGAGAACACTGTACAAGTTGTTAACCTAGAATCTGTGAACGAGAGGTCACTAAATAGTCCCAAATTAAAGGTTGAAGTAGCAAAGATTATTGGGAGATGTTTAGATTTAGAGCATTCAAATCTATATGAAAAGGAAGAATTGATTTACCTGTGTAAAGAAATTACAAGATGGGCAGAAAGTACACATGATAAATTGACCAAGTAGCCCAGAAATATGAGGTTGATCTTTCTATAAATTACCCTACGCATAGGAGTTACAGGGTTCAATTAGATGATGAAGCAATTAAAATAATGTGTGTTTCAGGAATGCGGTTGTACATTACAGAATTAATAAAAATGCTTTTGCAAATGGAGTGATTTTGAAAAATTAGAAAACAGCTGGGCAAGAAATATTGACAAGAAAAAGAAACAACCTGGGATAGTAAGGGGGAAAATAACAGGATAAGGAAGGAAGCTCTCATCCATTGAGAACAAAAGAAGGGTATTTCCATGTACCATGAAGCAGAGGTGATCTTGCAGCTTTTATGAACAATTTTCCAACATTTAGAAACAACCCTGTGAAGTGGTACACATACGTTGATCAATTTGTGAAGCTTTCAAAAGTGCTGCGGATTGATTTGAATACTGATAAAGTGGCGCCAAGTGATTTGTGGGCTGAATGTAAGATTGCTGTACAATGGCCACTTAAAGAGCCAGTGACAATGGTACGGCACTAATGCACAATCTCCTATAGTTATGGGAAAATATGAAGCAGTGATTACTTTCATGAAAGGTAAAGTGCCTCCAAAGGATATTTGATTGAATGAAAATTAATTAAACAAACTACAAAGGAGTCAAAGGACTCAGTACATAAGTACTATGCAAAGTTGTTGTAGGTGTTTCATCAGTACAGCGGAAGAGAATATCCTAATGTACATGACATTGGGATTTGTGCATCTCAGTTTGTTATTTGTGTAAGATCAGAGATCAGTGTGAATATACAACAAAGTGTAATCTGCTGGCAGAATAAATAACTTGATGAGATCCTGAGGTATGTAAAATATTGCAGTGACAAAAAAGAGATGAAGCAGAAAAAGCTTAAAGAGAAATTCATGTTGGGTCATAGAAAGTTTTCCCAGGAAAGGTTTCAGAATTCATCCTTTGCAAAAAAATCAAGGAGGTATGCAAGGAGTAGCTGTTGTTCCACAAACAGGATTGCAGGTTAATGCAGGAGGGTTCACAAGGTAGAAGCTGAAGTGCTCCAATTGATCCAGGTTCAGGTATGGATGTGGCAACACTTAAGAAAATAGGTCCTTGTCATATTTGTAACTGTGTCGGTCATTGGAAAAGGGAGTGTAGGTCCAATCCTGACATTACAAATGTAATGTTAAAAAGGCAGAGGAGTCCACATGTAGAACATTCCAGTACAACAGATGCCCGCACAAAAACAAGTCCTGCAGACACAGGCCCCCCAAACCCAAATGATCCCACAAAATATGAGAAACTCAAGATTTAATTTGAACCAGATGCCAACAGCAAATTTAAACCCTTTCCACAACCGCGATTAACAATAAATTCCAACAAATTTTTGTTATTGATAATGACAGTTAAAACTCTGAAATTTCTCAATGATGGTGCCTGAGGGGAGAGGAAGATTGCATGTTTGGAGCAGTCTTAGAGGTAGACCAGAGTGGTCCATTCATAAAAGGTGGAGTGAATAGCAACCCTCTATCATTTCTTTTTTGATACAGGTGATACCAGATACACTATTAGAACTATGGAAGTTCCAGACCCTCCCCTGTTGTGAAAAAATATCCAATATGTAGGAGTTTAAAATAAATAAATTACAAATACGGTCTCAGAAAGGTTTCTGTAAAAATAGGTTCACTTGAGGAAAAGCACCAGTCTGTTGTGTGTAATACGAACCCTGCAAATGTGTTAATGAGTGATTTATTTTGTAAGTAAATTGCACACCGGGTGGTGAATTCCAGACTCATGAAGTCTAAAATGTTTCAGAAAAAGACAGCTGTAGGATTTTTTCCATTAATGACAGTTGAAGAGTTACCCTTTGATTTGAGAGAAACTGTAAACCCAGAAGTGTGGGATCCCACTAGGAAAGATATTTGAAAAATTAAAATTGAAGGAGGAGCATCATTCCAAGTTACCTTACTGCAAATTCATTGTATCCAAGAACACCACCATACCATCTGATCCCTGAAACAACTACAGGAATAACCCAATGGAAAATGGAGGATAGCGCAGGACCTTAGGAAAATCAACAACAATGTAGTTCCATGTTGTCCCATGGTACCAAATCCAGCCACAATACTTTTCCAAATTCCATGTACCGCAGAATGGTTTAATCTATTTCCCAACAAATCTCTTCTTGTATTGACAACAACTTCATTTTTGCTGGGATTGTAATGAAATTGCTGATCCATTCATAGACTGCAACTCATGGGTTTCTTTTAAATCGCACAGAACACATAAATTGTTCATCCAGACCTTCCAGCAATTTAAACTTTTAGATGTTTGGAGACTTTGCAACCCAACCACAAGAGAATATACGTTTTATTCCCCAGCTCACCAGACCCAATCACAAATGTATTACTTTTTTGTTTCCCATCACACTTCCCAATCATTAAGAGGTGCAGATATTTAATCCATTCTAATATCGGACCATGCTCCCACTTATTCAATTAGATATAGCCCCTAAACCTATTGGGCCTAGAAGATGCCGTTTTAACCACTCACTCCTTTTAGACCCCAATTTTAACTCCTCTTTTGCTACCTTCTTCAAAGAATATTCCTCCTTAAATCAAACTGATACTATTTTTGAAGTTTGGGATGCATTTAAAGAGGTCACCAGAGATTGCATTATTGGTTTTGTTTCCAAAAAACACATGCACAGCTACTGACAATCTTTTGGCTGAAATAAAGAGATTAGAGCATTCTTATTATACTTCAAACTCCAAACTCCAAACATTGTTTGTCTCAACTTGTTAAGAAAAAGTTCCAATTTAATTAGGGATCAACTGAAAATGCATCACTTTAGTATTAAAAATCCAGTGCAAAGTTTTACGGTGGTCAGAATAAGGCTGGTAAGCTTTTAGCAAATTACTTAAAAGTTAAAATAATAATTTTGATATTGATTGTATTATCGATGAATAAAATACATTGCGATTTCAGGAAACAGAAATAATAAATGAATTTCTTCTTTTCTACAAATCACTCGACACACCTAAAATTGTGCCCTCAGACTCTCATAACTCACAGTTTCTTGTTGACACTCATCGTCCCCCTGACACTCAATTCGATTTTACTTTTTTAGAAGCTGATGTTTCCCAACAGTAACTCCTCACTGCTTTAAATTCACTCAAGAAAGATAAGGCCCAGGGCCTGATAGTTTTACAGTGGAATTGTTTTACTCCTTTTGCTCCATTACTCCTTCCCAAATTACTCCCTCTACTTAATTCCTTTACACACACGGATGAATCTTCTGGATTCTTCTTGGAAGCTCTAATCTGTCTAATACCTAAGGATGGCAAAGATTTAAAATATAGGCCTATCTCACTCGTCAATATTGATTACAAATTATTTTCTAAGTCATTGGCTTTGCGTTTGGAGACTCTCCTCCCTCAATTATTAGGTGCAGAACAATCTGGATTTGTAAATAGGAGCCTTATTTCTGATAACACTCGATATCTTCTCTAAATCCTCTCACCTACCCCATTCATTAGCACCTGTGGCTTTGGATGCAGAGAAAGGATTTGACAGGGTCAATTGGTCTTATTTATTTCAAACACTTAAATGGTTCAGTTTTGGCCCAAAGATTATCTCTTTGATTTTGTTGCTTTATTCTAATCCCCATGCACCTGTTTTTGTAAATGGTAATACATCTCCTTGTTTTGACATGAGAATAGGTGTTCGCCAGGGCTTCCCTTTATTTCCATTATTCTTTATTTTGGCTTTGGAACCCTTTTTGTCCAAAATTCATCAGAACAAAGACATAAGGAGATTTGAAGTACACAACAAACCAATTAAATTGGCTGCTTATGCCGATGATATCTTACTATTTATATCAAACCCTCAATCCTCCATTCCTGCTTTCTTACAAGAAGTGGAGCTTTACGCTTCCGTTTTAGGCTACAAACTGAATAGGGAACATTTGAAATATTACCCCTAACTAAATATACATTCAAAGATGACTATGTTTTACCCCTTTAATTTTTAATTCCAACTACAATCTCCTTGTGTCCCCAGTTACATTGCTCATTGATACCAGTGCTAAGGGTTCTTTTTCCTTAACTCCTATCCAGCAAGAAATTGTTCAACCTCCATGACATTCCTCCTTTTAAATATTATATTGTCATATTTATGTTAATTCCATCTTTATATGATTTGTTGAAATACATTATCCTGATGCCTATATTGTTAGTTTATTGCTTCACCAACCTATCACAGCCATGTCTACATGATAGCTTCCTTTTTGTTTTCTTCTTTTTGTGTATCAAAACTGTTCTTCATATTTTGTATTTCCATTCCTTGTTCTTCAATAAACATATTTTTGAACTTAGAAACAAACTCAGAAAGAAGTCATATTTTTGGGGGAAATAGTTGTCTACTGTAGACAGTAGACACCAAACCTTTAACAAGTGACAAAGGCTTTGCTCAGGCCAACACACAAGAAATTGTCACAGTGAACACAAGTCAGGAAAGGAGTGAGAACTTAGTGATGGAATACCCTTAAATTGTAATAGTCCTTCACTCTGTTGAACTATTACTGACACGAACCAAGACCCAACTCTTGACTCATAATAGACTCACAAAACACGTGCAGAAGATTTTGTCATCGGAGAATATTGTGTTAAAAAGATCTCAAGTGTTGAATCTGTCTACTTTGCTGCCTGTAAATTGCACAGTTTGTGATGAATTTGAACTTGATTGCCTAGGTGTCACGGATTTATTCTCAAAACCGTGGCCTGATATTAAGGATAAACCCCTGAATGAGCTCAAATATACAATTTTTGTGGATGGCTCATGTCTGAGAAACAATTAAGCTACCCTTGGAGCAGCTGACGCTCTGTGTACAATAAATGAAGTAATTGAAGTTTCATGGCTACAAGGGCTTATCTCAGCTCAATTTGCAGAATTGATTGCCCTTACCAGAGCATGCAGGTTAACTTCTCAAATGAAAGTGACTTTATTTACAGATAATCACTAAAGCTTTGACATTGTCCATGACATTGGGCCATTGTGATTTCATGACTTCTTCAGGAACTCCCATTAGTAATCGGGTACATGTGAGTAATTTGTTGGAAGCTCTCCAGTTACCTACAGAAATTGCAGTTGATAAATGTGCAGCCCATTAAAATGATAATGGCTACAATGCCTTGGGAAATAGGTATTCTGATTCAGCTGCATGGTATTGTTCCCTTCTGGCCTGCACATTTAATGGAACTTTCGCATTTGAGTCTGAAGAGGACACTTAATTTTCTATGTTGATTACAGTAACAGCCACTTGGGATGAATTGAAGATAGTAAAAGGTAATATTTCAGAAGTAGAACAATAAAGTTTGATCAGAGCAAGCTGCGAAAAAAATGTAAATGACATCTGGATGTCAGCTGATGGGAGACCAGTGTTACCTGATAGCTTTTTGTTTCCAATGACACTATATTTTCATGGATACACACACTTAGGGAGGGATTCCATGACACATCTCTTTAGACAGAATTGGTACAACCCAAAGTTTAGGATGATTTATTTATTTTATTTTATTTTATCAACTTGTAAGGCGCAACAGCTACCCAAAAAGGGTTTCCCGGCGCACAAGACAACACAGCATAGAAGGACGATCAATTCAATCAAAGAACGGTTATTGATCAAACAACCAGGTTTTTATTCCTTTCCTGAACTTGGAGTAACACTCCTCTTTGCGTAGGTGAAGTGGTAGTGTGTTCCATAAAGATGGGCCTTGGTGGGCGAAGGATCTGCCACCCATTCTGGTGAGCTTGAATCTGGGGACACAATACGTTGCAGCTGAACATGATCGTAAGTTTCTTTGAGGGGTGTAAGGTTGGACTAGTGCCTGAAGATATTTTGGAGCAGTGCCTGCTTTTATTTTAAACATATAGTTTAAAGCTTTGAATCTTATGCGGTTTTCCACTCTGAGCCAGTGAAGTTTCTGCAGATAAGGGGATACATGGATATTTTTGGGTATTTGGCACAAAATGCGGGCAGCCGCGTTCTGTATCAATTGAAGTCTTCTTATTATTCCTTTGTTTGCACCAAGATATAAGATGTTCCCGTAGTCAAGCCGGGATGTCACTAAGGCATTGACTACGGTTTTCTGCATGGAAATGGGCAACATCCATACTATCTTTTTGAGCCATCTTAGGATGGTGAAGCAAAGTCCAACTACCTTACTAGTCTGTTGCTTCATGGACAAAGCATTGTCCAGGATCACACCCAGGTTACGAGCATGAGGAACTGGTGTTGGAAGATTTCCCATCTGGGCAGGCCAGTGTAAGGCATTCCATAAGTCCGGCTGTTTGCCCATCACAAGTATCTCCGTCTTTTCTCCGTTTAATTTTAGCTGGTTAACAGTCATCCAGTTGAAAATGTTTAGGAGACCTTGTTTGAGCATCGACGGAGATGATGGATGAGATTCTGACAGCCTGAAAATGATCTGGGAATCATCTGCATACGTCATAAATGACAATCCAGATTTTTCAACCAGGTCCGCCAGGGGTCTCAGATAAAGGTTGAAGAAAAGGGGGCTGAGAATGGATCCTTGCGGTACTCCATGGGGGGAGTTGACAGTTCCAGAGCAAGCAGTAGAAGATGCTATCTGGAAAGTCCGTTGATCTAGGAAGGATTTAATCCATCTTAGGGCCTTGCCTTGAATTCCGCTGTTTTCTAGTGTAATAAGTAATTTTTGGTGCGACACAGTATCAAAGGCTGCGCTTAAGTCGAGTAGAACAAGCGCAACCGTTTGACCCTCATCCAGATGTTTCCGGATGGTTTCTGAGACTCCCAGTAGTGCGGTTTCAGTAGAGAAACCTGCGCGGAAACCCGATTGTGTAGGGTGGAGAAGGGAATTTTCGTCCGTGAAGCTGGTGAGGGCTGAGTGCACATGTCTCTCAAGACATTTGGAGAAGGCCGGAAGGAGGGAGATGGGTCTATAATTAGCCAATGTTTCCGGGTCAGCTGTTGGTTTTTTCAGAAGTGGAGTTACTATTGCATGTTTCCAGAGACTGGGTACTTCGGCGAGCTCCAATGAAGAATTTAAGGTGTTCAAAATAATTTCAAGGGAGGGGAGGTCTAACTCTTTCATGATTTTTATGGGAATGGGGTCTAGTGGCGATCCTGATTTGATAGTCTTCATAATGGATTGAAGACTGTCAACTGTAATACGTGGCCAATGTTGTAAAGTCTGGTTGACATTGGGAGTATACTCCAGCTCTTGTTTAATGATGGTATCGACTTTGTTCCTGTCGATTTCAGTGATCAGTTTTTCTATTTTATCCGAGAAAAATTGAGCAAGGTCTTGGCATTGCTTTCCATTTAAGGGACGGGCCGAAGCTATAGTTTGGGCACCAGCTAAATCTTTGACTGTATTGAATAAAGTTTTCGGTTTATTAACAGCTGTCGTGATGGTATGGGATACATAGGCAGCGCGTGCTTTTTTACACGCGGTATGATATAGATTTCTGGCTATTTGGTACCTTTTTTTCTTGTCGGGGGCGAAGTCTTTACGCCACAGCCTTTCGAGTACTTTGCATTTAGTTTTGTCCTTCTTGAGAGTATCATTAAACCAAGGAACAGGGGGGCGATGAATATTTCCCTTTGTGGGTACGGTAGGAATGCAGATCTCCGCCGCTGTACTGAGCCATTGTTGCGTGGCGCGTGCAATGCCTTCCATGTCTTGGGTCATATTGGGTGTATTCCTGCTGAGTGCCAAGTTAAGTTTGGGGATATCTAGCATTTTCCAATTCTTTCTAGCTGTGGGATGGGGTATAACTTGAGAGTGGGAGTTTGTCGGCGGTTTCAGATTGAATTTAATCAAATGGTGATCGGACCAGCATACCGGGTTAGTATCTTGCCAGGTGAGTTCTAGAAGATTAGAGAGTATTGGATCAAGCAGATGACCAGCCACGTGGGTAGGTCCAGAATTACGAATATTTATCCCTACCGCTGACAGATCTTCTAGAAAATTCGCACAGGCCGTGTTGGACTGGTCCTCTAAATGTAAATTAAAATCTCCAATTAGTGAGAAATTTTTCGAAGCCAAGACAGAAGGGGTAATACGGTCCACAAATTCAGAAGTCCATTTGGAACCATTCCCGGGAGGTCTATATATCAAGGCACCAGAGAACGTAAAATTAGGGTTCAAACATAGTTTGAAAAGAGTAGCTTCGCAGCCCGGGATTGGAAGTGTCTCGACTGTGCATTTGAGAGATTTATCATAAATGACAGCAATTCCACCCCCAGTTTTCATTGGCCTGTCCTTTCTAAGAATCGCATATGATGATTGCAGAAGTGTGTTATCGATTTATGACATGTAAAAAAATGAATGTAGGGAAAAGGACACACTTTACACTGAATCACATAGGGAGATAAGGTGGTCCTTTCAATAGAATGCAGATGGACCTTACCTAGATGCCTGTCTGCAATGGACTGATGTATGTCCAGGTCATAGTGTGCGTCTTCTTGAGATGGGTGAAAGCGCACCCAACCAGAAGTAATGACAGTCTCACTGTAGCAAAACTGTTATTGTTAGAAGTGATCCAAAGGTACGAAATGTAAAATTCTCTAGAATCATACAGAGACCTACTTTAACAGTGCGATCCTGAAGACGATTTGCACAACATTACAAATTGAGCAAAGGCTGCAATGCAGCTATCGACCCAAAGCTTCAGGTATATTTGAGCAACTCAATGGACTATCAAGTCACGTTTAGCCAAAGGTTGTGCTTCAACATCACTGTAATGGCCTAATGCTTTACCTTTGGTGCTGATGAGGATCCAAAGTATCCCTGATTGAAAAACTGGTCTATCACTGCATTAGATACTGATGGGCTGTGCAATGAGGCTACCTGCTGTACCCGCAAATTCACGTGTGAACATTACAGATGGTATGATGCTTTATGAATACAAAGGATTGGCTGATGTGGTACCTTCTGTTACTTATCAGGTTGCAGCTACCATTAATGATACGCATCAAGAACAGTGCCACAACCTCAATCCTGGGGATTCGGTTGTGATCAAGAAGCATGTCTGGAAGACTTATTTAGAACCAATATGAATAGGTCCCTTCTAGGACATTTTTGTGACCAGCACTGCTGTTAAGTGTGATGAAATTCCGACGAGTGCACGCTTTGCACACAAAGAAAGAGCGCAATCCAGAAGAAGAGATTATGCTCTTTGAACCTGGGTGAAGAACATTGTTGCAGGGATTCTGCACATACACAGAACTATGTGCAGGAAAACGGGACCTCGGTGTGTACCGACTAAGCCTTCTACCGCCGAAGTACCCAAATACCCTGGACCAACTAGCTATAGCGTCTCAATCGCTCTCCTACATAATCACGAAGATGCAATGATTAGACACCCACAACACAACACTCCTGACTCTCTCAGGAATCGTGGTAGCAAGACATACCTGTTTGCTCACTCACTCGTACCTGTCCACAATAAGAATTGACAGAGTCACTGTTCAAATGTTTATTTCAACTATAGTGCTCTATAATGCGGTATATGACCCAATACCAGCAGCAGAATGCATAAACTTAAAACAGTTAGCATTGTTGCAAGTCCATAGATTACAAAGGGGGATGTCATCATGTGCGACAGTGGATAAAAGACAAAAAGGCCTAACCACCCTCCCCTTGGCAAGCAGAAGTTTCATTATATAAAATAAGATATCTGGACTTTGTCAGCAGACCCCATACCTTAGTGCCTAGATGGTATTTTTACATCATAGGAACAGCATAACTCTTCTCCCTGGAAAGATCCCTCTCCAAGTGTGTGCTAAACCAACATGCATCACCATAAAATCAAAGCACACATCTCCAGCAGCCGTAGCTGTGTAGCATGTTTTGTCTAGGTGCTAGGGACTGACCAGAACAGAATAACAAGTGGCATTGTTTATCGACCTTGAACCTTACACAACGTGTTCAGACTAAACTCCAGGAACAGGCAGAGAAAGTAGACGGTTCTCATATGAAGGGCACAGAGTCATGCAAAATCAAGTCATATAAAAATGTGCGCAAAAGCAGCATCATGGCAGCAGAGCTCATGCTAACTTAGCAATGTCGACAATTACCCTAATGGCCATATGACAGTGACAGTACCACCATCGGCTGTGAGGCCACAAAGAAGGATTTGCTTGGTAAGATACTTAACAAAAATAAACTTTGTAATTATAAAGTGACATTTTGAAAGCCAAAAAAGAATATTTGATAGGCATAAATGAAACTGACGTTAAGTAAGTCACATTTTTTATTTCAAAGATGATTTACCTAATCCTGAGTCTGCAGTGGAAGAGTAGGCATGACAATTTTGGAGGAACACATAGCAAAGCTAAGGTTCTGTATGAAGATTTCTTTGCTGGAAAACTGTTCTTAAAAGCTAACCACAATAGGAAGCTACATAAAGAGCTCTTCACTGAACTTTGAAGTTGGCTATATACAGTCTGATTCTAGACAAACGTGTGTTGCCTTAGCAATAAGTGTAAATATAGTATGTGCTAATTTCTTTTGCAATATCACTAATAACGATCACAGTAGTGCTGATAGGGTTTTACTTGCCACTTTAGAAATGCATTAGGCCCACAAACAAAAATAACACACAAACATATATGAGTGATTAATATCAATTGAAAGCCTCATTTACAAGGAGAAAGATTACACAACTAAATGTTAATTCTAGATTAGTACAGAAACATACACATGCCATCATCAGCAACTGAAGAAGTCACATATTATCGCATACCATTATCATGTGCAATTTCCTGTAGCATATTGCTTTCACTTTTATATAGACGAGAACATTATGAATATTTTGATTCCTACTATGATTTAATACTTTCTGGAGTGTCTTTAATAGAAAGAATCAATGTACATCTTCAAGCAAATGAAATTGACTCAGCTTGGTGCTACTTTTTGCCACATGGACCTACAGATAAGCTAAGACTTATCAAAACAATGTAACCTGCTAAACGAGAGCACTAGAGAACGTTTTAATTATGGCTCTAGAGGAAATAAACACTAACATATCACATAGTAAAGACAAACATGGTGTTGTTTTGAAAAATGTTTGGAAGAATGAAGAAGACAAATTCAGAAACAAAATGGTTTACCCAAAAGTTAGACTAAACAGTCAACATAAAGGTAAAATTGCCATTTATAAAAGACAAAACCTCCAAATTAACCAGACATGTAGGGATTTGTAGTTGTGAACACACATCAAACTTAATGGGAGGATCATGACAAAGTTTACAGGGAGAAGAATCTGCAATTTCAGCAGTTTATTTTGGTAATGGACAAAAAGCTTATGAAGAAATTGCCATTTATAAAAGACAAAACCTCCAAATTAACCAGACATGTAGGGATTCGTAGTTGTGAACACACATCAAACCTAATGGGAGGATCATGGCAAAGTTTACAGGGAGAAGAATCTGCAATTTCAGCAGTTTATTTTGGTAATGGACAAAAAGCTTATTTCCAGTTACCTGCTGATTGGGAATATATTTGCTATTTAGCTTTATTGTTTCCTAAAATGTAGCATGTGTATAGTGTAGATGAATTAAAAATAACATCATCACGCACACACACATAGTACAGAAAGTGTGGTTCTTTAGTAGGAGACATATTTAGTGCAATCATTCCACCTATATCAGTCATAATAAATGATGAAAAGATTAAGAAACTGTCAACTGTTGCCGACAAGTTGACAACAAGTAAATCTGGAGCTTTATTAGTAGTAAACCCTGAGTCTTTAGCGATTAGCTCCATGGTTATGCAGACTAACTTAGCATTACACCTTTTACATGTAGAAAAAGGCAGAGTCTGCAAGAACTTATATTAACCCACTGTTGTTCCTACCTGATGCGAGCAAGAAAATAGAAGATTTTGCATAGAACATCTTAGATCTTAAAGCTGAATTAGAAGAGTTGTAAACACAAGCATTTTAGAACATCTTAGGAAAGAGAGATTCCTACCATTAGAAATTGGATTGCAACAGCAGGAGGAGGTATTGTGAAAGCTATGCTCATGCCAATACTATATTATTATTATTATTATTATTACATTATTACTATTAATATTATTATTATTATTATTATTATTATTATTATTATTATAGGGCTTTGTTTAATAATTCTATTTGCTTTATTTGAAAGTCTGTAGATATTACTCACACAGGAGAAAGAAATAAAAGATTTAAAAAAGAATTAGAACTAAATAATGTCATAAATGATGATTACAAAAAGTCATTAAAATACCAAGTTACCTGCTGATTGGGAATATATTTGCTATTTAGCTTTATTGTTTCCTAAAATGTAGCATGTGTATAGTGTAGATGAATTAAAAATAACATCATCACGGACACACACATAGTACAGAAAGTGTGGTTCTTTAGTAGGAGACATATTTAGTGCAATCATTCCACCTATATCAGTCATAATAAATGATGAAAAGATTAAGAAACTGTCAACTGTTGCCGACAAGTTGACAACAAGTAAATCTGGAGCTTTATTAGTAGTAAACCCTGAGTCTTTAGCGATTAGCTCCATGGTTATGCAGACTAACTTAGCATTACACCTTTTACATGTAGAAAAAGGCAGAGTCTGCAAGAACTTATATTAACCCACTGTTGTTCATACCTGATGCGAGCAAGAAAATAGAAGATTTTGCATAGAACATCTTAGATCTTAAAGCTGAATTAGAAGAGTTGTAAACACAAGCATTTTAGAACATCTTAGGAAAGAGAGATTCCTACCATTAGAAATTGGATTGCAACAGCAGGAGGAGGTATTGTGAAAGCTATGCTCATGCCAATACTATATTATTATTATTATTATTATTACATTATTACTATTAATATTATTATTATTATTAATATTATTATAGGGCTTTGTTTAATAATTCTATTTGCTTTATTTGAAAGTCTGTAGATATTACTCACACAGGAGAAAGAAATAAAA
Source organism: Lissotriton helveticus (assembly GCF_964261635.1). NCBI lineage: Eukaryota > Metazoa > Chordata > Amphibia > Caudata > Salamandridae > Lissotriton > Lissotriton helveticus. The sequence goes on from NC_136067.1 coordinate 1,574,021,388, forward strand.
GATTTAAAAAAGAATTAGAACTAAATAATGTCATAAATGATGATTACAAAAAGTCATTAAAATACCAAGTTACCTGCTGATTGGGAATATATTTGCTATTTAGCTTTATTGTTTCCTAAAATGTAGCATGTGTATAGTGTAGATGAATTAAAAATAACATCATCACAGACACACACATAGTACAGAAAGTGTGGTTCTTTAGTAGGAGACATATTTAGTGCAATCATTCCACCTATATCAGTCATAATAAATGATGAAAAGATTAAGAAACTGTCAACTGTTGCCGACAAGTTGACAACAAGTAAATCTGGAGTTTATTAGTAGTAAACACTGAGTCTGTAGCGATTAGCTCCATGGTTATGCAGACTAACTTAGCATTAGACCTTTTACATGTTGAAAAAGGCAGTGTCTGCAAGAACTTATATTAACCCACTGTTGTTCATACCTGATGAGAGCAAGAAATAGAAGATTTTGCATAGAACATCTCAGATCTTAAAGCTGAGTTAGAAGAGTTGTAAACACCAAGCATTTTAGAACATCTTAGGAAAGAGAGATTCCTACCATTAGAAATTGGATTGCAACAGCAGGAGGAGGTATTGTGAAAGCTATGCTAATGCCGATACTATATTATTATTATTATTATTACTATTATGAATATGCTTATTATTATTATTATTATTATTATTATTATTATTATTATTATTATTATTATTATCATCATCATCATCATCATCATCATCATCATCATCATAGGGCTTTGTTTAATAATTATTTTTTGCTTTATTTGAAAGTCTCTAGATATTACTCACAAAGGAGAAAGAAATAAAAGATTTAAAAAAGAATTAGAACTAAATATTGTCATAAATGATGATTACAAAAATTCATTAAAATACCAAAATTCAAAACAAAAACAACAAGATTCAACTGGTGATGAAAATGTGATGGTTAAGATGACCATCAGATGGGGGAAGTGAAGAATCTAACTAATTAGGATGCAAAACTATTTAGAATAATAGCTATGGGGCCGATTCACAGAACTAATCCGAGACAAAAATCTAATCTTACTACTTTGGTATTCACAGAAGGCACTTACGATTTTTGGTATTCACAGAATGCACTTATGACTTCTAACTTCACATCCGCACTCGGACCAGAATTTCTGCACTCGGGCCAGAATTTCCACACCCGGAGAAGGAAATGCACATTTGTTCTGGGATATCTGCTTTTGGTCGCAATTTCCGGTCCCGGGCAGGAATTTCCAAATTCGGGCGGGAATACCCACATTTCTGCCTGATGATCATTTCAAGTGCCTACCATCCCCCACCATGCTCAAGCTGAAGTCAATTAACAGTAAATGCAAGACCAGCACCACAAACCATATAAAAGCCTCACACATTCAAGGAACAGGTTTGGCCACAGAGAGTTCCTGTTTTCATTCACTGTTCATCGCTAGAGGAAAGTATACCAAATGAGGAGGAAGAAGAACTTCACTACTGAGGAGACCACCATGATTGTGGAGTTCATTGTGAGGCAAAACAAACGCCTATATGTTCTCCCACCTTACTGCACGAGTGGCACACAAAAGACAGCTCTTTGGCATCAGTTACCACTGCTGTCACAGTATTGGGGGAGGAGAGGCGCAAAGTCTAGGACATCAAGAAATAGTGGCAGGATGAATAGAAGAGGATGAAGGAGAATTACTCCAGGATCGAGCTGAACAGGATTTTCCCTGCCCCACACTCTGGACTCCGCCTCCATCTTACCCCACTAGAGGAAGATATCCTCACTGCAATCAATGCCTAAATGCTCCATGGGCTGCCTGTGAGAGATGTCCACAGCGTGGTACCAGGTAAATGGGATGCCAAGAATACGTATATTAAAAGATTGTCTGTGTTGCGCTGCCATTGTGAGTAAGGAAGTTGTCCAAAGTTTATATAAAAATATATCAGTCAGAGGCTTATGTGTTTCCCTCTGTATGGGCACCACAAGTCTCAGAATCCTTTGTATTAGAAATGGCAAAACCCTTTCCCACTATTAAAAAAATGGGCCCAGTACTGCTGCTGTATATACCTAACACCATTAAGTAGCAATTTACAAAGTGCCCATTCCACTTATTCAGACGCAGCTGAGTCAGTCAAGAATGTAATGGGGTGGGGGTTGCAGTGCAGAGGAAAATCAACTTACAGACGAATAGGGAAAATAAATACAAATTATCCAAAAAGTAACTCACCTTGTGCCAGCCAAAATCACAAAGTAGGTGAGAGAATCCTTATCTCAAAACATTTCATTCACATATTCTGTTGTCAATTTCCCACCCTGCCACGCCATTACATCCCCAACGCCCCACTGCTCCTACCTGCAGCGGCCGTGGCAGTACTTCACAATACTTTTAGCATGCAGAAGATATGAGGAAATCTCTGACAAGTTCCACATGTACATTTCCCATTTGGGGACTTTGCTCTCTTCTCACATATTGACACATTCAGCCAGAACACAGACAACCACAGTAGCAGAGGTCCCTGCATCTTCTGGGAGGAAACAACATCATCAAGATCAATGCTTACGGCCCTCACTAACTGGTACGTTAAACTGGTCAGGAGATGGTCAAAATGCACACATGGTCAGCAGACAACAGAGGGACATTTAGGGCCTGAATATCAAAGGTAACCATGGAGGAAAAACTAGCTTTACAACTATTGTAGTTCTTCGCTGCTAGGCCTTTTCCCCCCTGTGTTAAGCCTTTTTTTGGCCATTTGGGGTAGTTTGCGCTTAGGCCCCTTGTAACTTTTTGACCACATAAGGTATCTACGCCAAATTTGCGTCCTTTTCTTCCAACATCATAAGGATTCTAAAGGTACCCAGGGTTTGTAGATCCCCTTCAAGGGGACCCAGAAATTAGCCAAAACACAGCTAACTGTTAGTTTTTGGGGAAAACAGTAAAAAAAAGGGCTACAGTTCAAAGCGTCTGTTTTTTTCCCTGTAAATGGTATCAATAAAGGGATTGTGGTGCTAAAATCACCATCTTCCCAGCTTTTAGGGACAAGCAGACTTTTGTCAGAAAACCAACATTGTGTACACAGTTTTGGCATTTTTCTGGGGCATAGCCTATTTTTGCAATAGTTTGTGCTTTAACCTCCTTCCAGTTAATGGTAGAAATGGGTATGAAAGCAATAATGGATCCTGGAAAGTTATACTGAAAAGTAGATGAAATTCTGAATTCAGCAAGGGGCCATTTGTGTAGATCCTTCAAGGTTTCTTTATAGAAACTAACAGTTAAATAAAGCAAAAATTGAAAATTAGTTGAAAAAAACAACCATTTGTGTCAACATTTTCACCTGTAGCTTCTTCTAAATATGACAGCTATTTGAAAGCAATATACTGCTACATTTCCTACCTCCTAGCATTTCCCCAGGTCTCCCAATAAATATGGTACCTCACTTGTGTGGGTGGGTCATGTAACCGCAACAGGCAAGGGCCCAAAACCTATTGATGCAACATCAATTATACCTATCACAAAACAACTTGATTTGCAAGAGGGGTCCCATGAGTTTTTGGCCCTGGGCTAAGCGGCCATCTATGGAAACCTACCAAACCGACACATTTCTGAAAACTAGACACCAGGCGGAGTCCAGTGAGGTATGGCTTGCATGGGTCCCCCAACATTTTCCTATCCATAACCACTGCAAACCTCAAATTTAGCTGAAAAATTCATTTTTTCTCAAATTTCTGTGTGGGAAAGTTCTGGAATCTGCGTGGATCCACAAAATTCCACCCATTCTTCGTTCCCCAAATTTTTCTAAGAAAATTGGTACCTCACTTGTGTGGGTGGGTCAAGTTCCTGCGACAGGCAAGGGCCCAACATCTTTGATGTGACATCAAAATTACCTATCACAAAAGACCCTGGTTTTGCAAGAGGGGTCCCATGAGTTCTTGGCCCTGGGCTCAGCAGCCATCTAGGGAAACCTACCAAACCCACACAGTTCTCAAAATTAGACACCAGAAAGGGGGGGTCAAGGAAAAAAAAAAATCTCAAATTTCTGTGTGGGAAAGTACTGGAATTGTGTCGATCCACAAAATTCCACTCACCCCGCGTTCTTCAAAGTCTTCCAAGAAAAATGGTACCTCACTTGTGTGGGTACACCTAGTGCCCGCGACGGGAAACACCCCAAAATGCAACGTGGACACAACACATTTTCACAGTGAAAAGGACCCATTTTTTGCAAAGTGCCAAGCTGTAGATTTTGAACCCTAGCTCTGCCCGCACCTAGGGAAACCTAGCAAACCTAGTAATTTTTTTAAATTAGACACCCTGGGGAATCCAGTATGGGGAGACGTGACTGATTCCCACCAGGTTCTCTAACCCAGAATCCCTTGCAAACCTAAAAATGTGTCCAAAAAACACATTTTCCTCACATTTCCGTGGTGGAAAGTTCTAGAATCTGCGTGGATCCACAAAATTCCACCAACCCCGTATTTCCTAATGTCTTACGAGAAAAAGGATACCTCACTTGTGTGGGTAGGCCTAGTGCCCGCATCAGGAAACACGCCAAAAAGCAACGTAGACACAACACATTTTCCAGTGAAAACGGACCGTCTTTTTGCAAAGTGCTAAGCTGTAGATTTTGAACCCTAGCTCTGCCGGCACCTAGGAAAACCTAGCAAACCTATACATTTTTGAAGACTAGACATCTAGGGGAATACAGGATCGGGTGACTTGACTGGCTCTCACCAGGTTCTGGTACCCAGAATCCCTTGCAAACCTAAAAATGTATCCCAATAAAAAACATTTCCCTCACATTTCTGTGGCTGGAATCTGTGTGGATCCACAAAATTCAACTCACTCCATATTCCATAAAGTCTTCCGAGAAAAATGGTACCACACTTGTGTGGGTGGGTCAAGTACCCGCGACAGGCAAGGGCCCAAAAGTTTTTGATGCAACATCAAAATTACCTATCACAAAACAACCTGGTTTTGCAAGGGGGTCCCATGAGTTTTTGTTCCTGGGCTCAGCAGCCATCTTGGGAAACCTACCAAACCCACACATTTCTAATAACTACACACCCAGGGCATTCCAGTGAGGTATGGATCGCATGGGTCCCCCCTACCCAGAATCCCCTGCAAACCTCAAATTTAGCTGAAAAAAACATTTTTTTATCAAATTTCTTTGTGGAAAAGTTCTGGAATCCACAAATTTCCAACCACCCAGTGTTCCCCCAGGCCTCCCGATAAAAAATGGTACCTCACTCGCATGGGTGGGTCAAGTAACCACGATAGGCAAGGACCCAAAATATATTGATGCAACATCAAAATTACCTATTACAAAACAACCTGGTTTTGCATAGAGGGTCACCTGGGTTTTTAGCCCTTGGCTTGGCGGCCATCCTGTGAAACTACCAAACCCACACATTTCTGAAAACTAGACACCAGGTGAAGTCCAGTGAGGTATGGCTTGCATGGATCCTCCAATGTTTTCCTACCCAGAATCCCCTGCAAACTTCAAATTTGGCTGAACAAAACACATTTTCCATATATTTTTGGGTGGAATCACCATGTCGGCACAGATGTCCTACCCCACAGCATTCCCCTTAGTCTCCGTGTGACTGGGAAGAGGCCAAAACATAGGGATTAAGGGTATAGCACTGTAACCGGGACCCCCATGCGCGCCCCGCACTAGGGCGCGAACTGACCTTGTGTGACCCCCCTCTTCTCTCCACAGCCCCCGCATTCCGCAACATGGACTGGACACGAAAGATTCAGTTGTGACGAAGAAGAAGACGGGCCCTTTAACTGGACCGAAGGTTTGATGGAGGAGGAGCCGGAACTTCGGATAAAAGGCGAATCCGAGAAACACCAGGTGTGTTACTACACCGGAGGAGTGGTCAGTGAGAAGGAGAGCGGAGTGGCGGGAAGCAGCGAGGACGAGTGGAGTAGCAGAGGACGAGGAGACGGGAGGAAGGAGTGGAGCAACAGCGTACGGTGGATCAGCGAAGTCAGCCTAGCGGAGGAGGAGGAAACACCAACCCCGGACCGGAGAGGATATCTGAACGCTGGGTTTCCCTCGGACATCCAAGAGACGACGGGAGAACCAGACGGGAGAGCAGAGGACGAGAAGGACACGCCCGGAGGCCAACACCACGATCCGCCCAGCCGTACGCCAGGAGGGGTACGGCTAGCAGAGGTGCGTGACCGCTTCCTGGGTTGGTTTAAAAAGAGAGCACGGCGCCTTACTTAGTTAGTGATAAGTCCGCTGGTACGAACCCGGGTTACCTACACATTCACATCCCCTCCATATTGCCTTACGGTTGTGTCCCCGACGGGTGTAACAGCACTGGGTGTTTCCCCACGGCCCCTCCCCTGTGAAACATTGAAAAGTCATTCCTGTCTTTCTGATACCCGCCTCTCTTCTGTTTCCCCTTTTCGGTGCCGGCGAGGGTGGACAGCACGGAGCCTCCAGAGCCCCGCAGAAGGAGGAGCCCCGTCCGCAGGAAGGAGGAGGGAGTACTCCGGAAGACCCGAGGAGAGCAGAGCAGATCTCCCCGCAGAGGAGCGGCCCGAAAGACTTGTACCGATTCCTTGTATGAGCGAATAAATACTGGCATAACAAAAACACGACTCCTGCCTTTTCCTAGTCCCGCCGCTACAAGCACCAAGAATTCTAAGCCTACATTTAAAAAAAATACGTTTTTAGCCAATTCTGCATTAGTCCCCCAAGCAAGTGAGGTATTATTTTACTCGGGACACTAAGGAGAACGCTGTGGGGTAGGACATTTGTGCCGGCACTGTGATTCCACACAAAAATATGTGGAAAGAGTGTTTTTATTAGCTAAATTTGAGGTTTACAGGGGATTCTGAGTAGGGAAACGTTGGGAGATCCATTCTAGCCATACCTCATTGGACTCCCCAGGGTGTCTAGTTTTCAGAAATGTGTGGGTTTGGTAGGTTTCCCTAGATGGTGGCGATCCTGGGGCCAAAACCCCAGGTGTGTCCCCAACCCATGTAGTTTTGTTATAGGTAATCTTGAAGTCTCCACAGTATGATTGGGGCCATTTCCTGTTGCAGCCACTATGCCTTCCCACACAAGTGAGTTACCATTTTTATCGGGAGACCAGGGGGAATGCTGGGTGGTAGGAAATTTGTGGATCCACGCAGATTCCAGGACTTTCCCACACAGAAATTTGATAAAAAAGTGATTTCTTCAGCTAAATTTGAAGTTTAAAAGGGATTTTGGGTAGGAAAGTGTTAGGGTACCCACGCAAGCCATACCTCGCTGAAATGCCCTGGGAGTCTAGTTTCAGAAATCTGTGGGTTTGGTAGGTTTCCCGAGATGGCCACCGAGCCCGGGCCTAAAACTCATAGGACCCCCCTTGCAAAACCAGGTTGTTTTCGAATAGGTAATTTTGATGTTGCATCAATAGGTTTTGGGCCCTTGCCTGTCAAATTTACTTGACCCACTCATGTGAGTGAGGTACCATTTTTATCAGGAGACCTGGAGGAACGCTGGGTGGTAGGAAATTTGCAGATCCATGCAGATTCCAGAACTTTACCACATTGAAATTTGAGAAAAAAGTGATTTTTTTCAGCTAAATTTGAAGTTTACAAGGGATTCTGGGTAGGAAAACGTTAGGGTACCGACGCAAGCCATACCTCGCTTGAATGCCCCAGGTGTATAGTTTCAGAAATCTGTGGGGTTGGTAGGTTTCCCTAGATGGCCGCTGAGCCCAGGGCCTAAAACTCATAGGACCCCTGTGCAAAACCAGGTTGTTTTGTGATAGGTAATTTTGATGTAACATCAATAGGTTTTGCGCCTTTGCCTGTCGCGGTTACTTGAACCACCCAAGTAAGTGAGGTACCATTTTTATCGGAAGACCTGGGGGAACGCTGGGTGGTAGGAAATTTGTGGATCCACGCAGATTCCAGAACTTTCCACCACAGAAATCTGAGAACAAAGTGATTTTTCAGCTAAATTTGAGGTTTGCAGGGGATTCTGGGCAGGAAAATGTTAGGGCACCCAGGAAAGCCATACCCTGATGGCCTCCCCTGGGTGTCTAGTTTTCAGAAATGTATGGGTTTGGTAGGTTTCCCTAGATGGCCGCCGAGCCCGGGTCAAAAACTCATGTGACCCCCCCTAAAACCAGGTTGGTTTGTGATAGGTAATTTTGATGTCGCCTCAATAGGTTTTGGGCCTATCCCTGCCACTGGTATTTGGCCCACCCACACAAGTGAGGTACCATTTCTATTGGGAATACTTAGAGAAATACTGGGGGGGGGGGAGGAAATTTGTTGTTTCTTCCTGAAGCGCGAACATTTTGGCTCAATAATGCAAGGAAAATGTGACAGTCACAATTTGAGGTTTGCAAGACATTGTGGGCAAGCTAACCTGTTGGGATCCACAAGAGAGACATCACCATGTACTCCCATGGGTGTCTAATTTACGACAATATCTACAGTTGGTAGGTTTTTCTTAGATAAATGTACACCTTGGCAGAGAGGCAAAAAAGACTAATATTACTGCACAGCCATCTATTCCTCAAGCACACACATACTGGTTCAATTTGGCAGGAGGGCGAGTGATGGTTCAGTATATAACATTTATTAACAAGTGCATTTTATTAACATAGTGCATTGAGGATCCTGGAGGATCTGGCTCTGGCAATGGGAATTCACGGACAGACCTCACGTGATTTTGATTTTGTTTGTGTTCAATCGCTCATTCACAGCAAATCTCGTGCTAGACCACTTCTCCTGACTTTGACTCTGAAAATCTACCTCAGCCACTTACAGGCAATTTCGAAACTAGGTTGTTTCCACTCTCAACTGGCAGCCATCTTGTAACGGCTACTGACTCAGGGGCATCCATCTGGGACCTGCGCCCATCTGCTAATCTGGTGTGTCCCATCCTTCTGCTGATCTGCTGTTAATCAATGACTTTATTTTGCAGTAATTCAGGGTTCTTGAAATTGATTTAAACTGTAGTTTTTCTCCCATCACCTGCATATCTATATATATACAGTATGGCTGCCATAGTCAACAGGATATTCACTGCATACTCTCGCTGGTTTTAGGATTAATGCTATCTCCTGACCTATCATGTATACTCCCTCCTCCTCTCTAAACCCTACCCTACCCCTCCCCGCTCTACTCTTCTCCACTTCCCTGTTACTGACCCTTACCCTCTCTTGTCCTGGCCCTTTGCCCCCACCCTGTCTATCTGTCTATTTCCCCTAGTCAATTTGAGACCTAGCTATTTTGTCTGATGCCCGATGGAGCTACCTGGTTTAGCTATAGGTGAGACAGATCAGGGATTTCCCTCCTTGGACGTCACCTACCCAGTCGGTCTTTAGACAGACTTCCTTGCGTCTCTCTTGTCGTCTCGTCCCACATCCTCCCTCTACCTATGTCTTTCCTTCCCTCCTCTCTCTAAATATTGAGACTGAACTATTTTGTCTGATGCCCGATAGAGCTACATGGCTTAACTATAGGGGAGATGGACCGTGGATTCCCTCCTTGGTCGTCACCTACCCAGTTGGTCTTTAGACAGACTTCCTCTTGTCTCTCCTTGTTGTCTTTTCTCTTTTTCCTCCCTTTCCCACCTCCCCCGCCCCCTCCAATGCTTTTCCCTCTCCTTTCTCTCCTCTCCTAATGTATTGCCTATTATTTTTGATGTATTGTGTAATTGTTGATCTTGTCTGATACATTGTTGATCCTCATGTATAGTGCTCTCATACCTTTGGGTCTTGCCAACCTCACTTTCCCTCCTCCCCTCCCCCCACTACTTTCTCGCTCCTCTCTCTCCTCCCCTAATGTATTGCTGAATGTTTGATATAATGTTTACTTGTTTGATCTTTTCCTATATATTGTCGAACCACATTGTTGCACTTCCTTTCGTCTCTCCTGCAGTCTCCTACCGCATCCGCCCTCTATTTTTGTCTCTCCTTCCCTCCTCTCTCAATGTATTGAGACTGGACTATTTTGTCTGACGCCCGATGGCGCTATTTAGTTTAGCTATAGGGGAGATGGGCCGTTGATTGCCTCCTTGGTCATCACCTACCCAGTCGGTCTTTAGACAGACTTCTTTTCGTCTCTCCTCATTGTCTCATCCCTAGCTCCTATCCCCTCTCCCCCAAATTCTCTCCCCTTGCCTGCTACTCTGCCTACCCCTGTCCTTTGTGCCCTTTGACTAAGCACTCCTTCTCCCCTTGTTGGGGAACGATCCAATATTTATACTCTGGAATCTCAGCAAACCCGCTGAGTGAGTCCACTGTGCCAAGGGAGCCACTCACACTTGAGGTATGGTATGGCACCCCTTGCCAAAGCACTCCCTCTCCCCTTTCTGGGGAAGGATCCAGTATGTAGGCCTTGGAGTCTCAGAGACCTCTCTGAGAGAGTCCACTGCGCAAATGGAGCCTCTCGCAACAGAGATAGGGTAGTGACACCGCTTCTCCTGGGATCACAGCTTACTGGACTTTGGACGTTTGCCTTGACTCGTCTACCGGTTTGTGTACCCGTCACCCTTCCCCTCCTCTTCCCATGCTGTGTCTCTCACCCTACCCTCCTCTTTCCCGCCTTCATTATCTGTCTACTTCCCCTGCTCCAACCCCCCCTCCCCTGAATCTCCCACCTTGCCTGCTTTCTCCCTTACTTATTTATGCTTATTGTTTATCTCGACCTTACCAGTAACTATGTGGCCATGCTCTAAGAACTATGTAACCTTTGTTATGATGTAACCTGTAACTATTATCTGATGCACATGTAAAGCGCTCTGATACCTCCGGGTCTAGCCAGCGCTATATAAAACTCTTGAAAATAAATAAATAAAAATAAGATTTCACAAAAATTAAATGCACTGTCAATAATTGAAAGGAGAAAAAACGGAACCAGTGACTCGCAGCTCGTGAGCCGTAAAGCCACATCAAGGCCCCACCGCTTTACAGGCCATTCACACATCTTTCATACGTGATACACAAAAGACCATTCACACCACCGGCACAAAACCAACACATTACAACATTCACAAAAAGGGACAAGGTACACCCTGCTTGAGTAAGACAGAAAAGACAGATATTTCTGCACAACCACCTATTACTCAAGCACACATTCATACCAGTTGGATTTGGCACGAGGGTGAGGGATGGTTCAGTATATACAGTTCTATTAAAAAGGGATTTCACAAAAATGAAATTAACTGTTAATAATGGAAAGGAATAGAAACAGAACCATTGACTCACAGCTTGTGAGCTGTAAAACCACAACAAGCCACCAACCTCTTTACAGGCCATTCATACACCTTTCATGTGTGTGACACTTACAAAATCATTAGCAGACAGATCCATTCAAGGGCCCATCACTTTAACATGCCCACATTCCTCACACAGCAACCACACCAGCATACAGATTGTGTGGAGTGGCGTTTGGCTAACAGTGTGTGTGTCGTGACAAGCAGCAAGTCACTACTCACACACTGCCAGCCAAGCGCAAGACCAAGCACACTGTCAGCTGAGCGCAAATCCACCCACACTGCACACTAAGTGCTAGTCCATACACACCACAGCCAAGTGCCCTGTCCACACTCACCACCAGCCAAGTGCCAGTCCACACACAACGCCAGGCAAGCGCTGGTCCACGCACACCACCAGCCAAGCGCCAGTCCACGCACCCCGCCAGCCAAGCGCCAGTCCACGCACACAGCCAGTCAAGTGCAAGTCCACCCACAGTGCCAGCCAAACACCAGTCCACATACACCGTCAGCCAAGCGCCAGTCCACACACACCGCCAGCCAAGCCCCAGTCCACTCACACTACCAGCCAAGTGCCTGTCCAGCACACTGCCAACCAAGTGCCAGTCCAGGCACACCGCCAGCCAAACACCAGTCCACACACACCGCCCGCCAAGCGCCCCTCCACACACACCACCAGCCAAGCGTCAGTCCACACACACCTTCAGCCAAATGCCAGCCTACTCACACTGTTTACATGGTATTATTTTTGAAGAGTTATTACAAATTGTTGCTTTTTGCTGTTCCAGTAGGAGGTCGTAAAGAACAGAAGAAGCCCTTGAAGAAGGGACTTTTCCCGAAATGCATTGGGCTTTTTGAGTCTTGTGAAACATTTGTATCATGAATAAGCTTGTTACTGCTATGATGTAATATGCTCAGTTTAGAGCTGCATTTTGAATATACAAATATAAATGAACATGAGATAATACATGTTGTCAGGTCATGACATAAAATACAGAGACTTTGGTTTACATGTTTTTAGTTAGTTACTAGGGATTGAAACCTTAGGGTCTTTTTATTTGTGGATTGAGTGAGGGTGTGGACTTGTTTCCACACATAGATTGTACTAGCTTACACACACCACCATCACATTTAGGAATTTTTTATACAAAAAAGAAAACACAAATGAATTGCAAATAGATACAAATCTACTAACACAAAATCTGAAACTAAATACATTGCACAAATGCCAACCTTGAAACAGAACAAAAAATATAAAACAATAGAGACAAGGCAGTTCACTTTACCACTCATGGATGTCCCAAAAATTATTTTTGAATAGTTATTATGCTTATTGTTTATCTCGACCTTACCAGTAACTATGTGGCCATGCTCTAAGAACTATGTAACCTTTGTTATGATGTAACCTGTAACTATTATCTGATGCACATGTAAAGCGCTCTGATACCTCCGGGTCTAGCCAGCGCTATATAAAACTCTTGAAAATAAATAAATAAAAATAAGATTTCACAAAAATTAAATGCACTGTCAATAATTGAAAGGAGAAAAAACAGAACCAGTGACTCGCAGCTCGTGAGCCGTAAAGCCACATCAAGGCCCCACCGCTTTACAGGCCATTCACACATCTTTCATACGTGATACACAAAAGACCATTCACACCACCGGCACAAAACCAACACATTACAACATTCACAAAAAGGGACAAGGTACACCCTGCTTGAGTAAGACAGAAAAGACAGATATTTCTGCACAACCACCTATTACTCAAGCACACATTCATACCAGTTGGATTTGGCACGAGGGTGAGGGATGGTTCAGTATATACAGTTCTATTAAAAAGGGATTTCACAAAAATGAAATTAACTGTTAATAATGGAAAGGAATAGAAACAGAACCATTGACTCACAGCTTGTGAGCTGTAAAACCACAACAAGCCACCAACCTCTTTACAGGCCATTCATACACCTTTCATGTGTGTGACACTTACAAAATCATTAGCAGACAGATCCATTCAAGGGCCCATCACTTTAACATGCCCACATTCCTCACACAGCAACCACACCAGCATACAGATTGTGTGGAGTGGCGTTTGGCTAACAGTGTGTGTGTCGTGACAAGCAGCAAGTCACTACTCACACACTGCCAGCCAAGCGCAAGACCAAGCACACTGTCAGCTGAGCGCAAATCCACCCACACTGCACACTAAGTGCTAGTCCATACACACCACAGCCAAGTGCCCTGTCCACACTCACCACCAGCCAAGTGCCAGTCCACACACAACGCCAGGCAAGCGCTGGTCCACGCACACCACCAGCCAAGCGCCAGTCCACGCACCCCGCCAGCCAAGCGCCAGTCCACGCACACAGCCAGTCAAGTGCAAGTCCACCCACAGTGCCAGCCAAACACCAGTCCACATACACCGTCAGCCAAGCGCCAGTCCACACACACCGCCAGCCAAGCCCCAGTCCACTCACACTACCAGCCAAGTGCCTGTCCAGCACACTGCCAACCAAGTGCCAGTCCAGGCACACCGCCAGCCAAACACCAGTCCACACACACCGCCCGCCAAGCGCCCCTCCACACACACCACCAGCCAAGCGTCAGTCCACACACACCTTCAGCCAAATGCCAGCCTACTCACACTGTTTACATGGTATTATTTTTGAAGAGTTATTACAAATTGTTGCTTTTTGCTGTTCCAGTAGGAGGTCGTAAAGAACAGAAGAAGCCCTTGAAGAAGGGACTTTTCCCGAAATGCATTGGGCTTTTTGAGTCTTGTGAAACATTTGTATCATGAATAAGCTTGTTACTGCTATGATGTAATATGCTCAGTTTAGAGCTGCATTTTGAATATACAAATATAAATGAACATGAGATAATACATGTTGTCAGGTCATGACATAAAATACAGAGACTTTGGTTTACATGTTTTTAGTTAGTTACTAGGGATTGAAACCTTAGGGTCTTTTTATTTGTGGATTGAGTGAGGGTGTGGACTTGTTTCCACACATAGATTGTACTAGCTTACACACACCACCATCACATTTAGGAATTTTTTATACAAAAAAGAAAACACAAATGAATTGCAAATAGATACAAATCTACTAACACAAAATCTGAAACTAAATACATTGCACAAATGCCAACCTTGAAACAGAACAAAAAATATAAAACAATAGAGACAAGGCAGTTCACTTTACCACTCATGGATGTCCCAAAAATTATTTTTGAAGAGTTATTATGCTTATTGTTTATCTCGACCTTACCAGTAACTATGTGGCCATGCTCTAAGAACTATGTAACCTTTGTTATGATGTAACCTGTAACTATTATCTGATGCACATGTAAAGCGCTCTGATACCTCCGGGTCTAGCCAGCGCTATATAAAACTCTTGAAAATAAATAAATAAAAATAAGATTTCACAAAAATTAAATGCACTGTCAATAATTGAAAGGAGAAAAAACGGAACCAGTGACTCGCAGCTCGTGAGCCGTAAAGCCACATCAAGGCCCCACCGCTTTACAGGCCATTCACACATCTTTCATACGTGATACACAAAAGACCATTCACACCACCGGCACAAAACCAACACATTACAACATTCACAAAAAGGGACAAGGTACACCCTGCTTGAGTAAGACAGAAAAGACAGATATTTCTGCACAACCACCTATTACTCAAGCACACATTCATACCAGTTGGATTTGGCACGAGGGTGAGGGATGGTTCAGTATATACAGTTCTATTAAAAAGGGATTTCACAAAAATGAAATTAACTGTTAATAATGGAAAGGAATAGAAACAGAACCATTGACTCACAGCTTGTGAGCTGTAAAACCACAACAAGCCACCAACCTCTTTACAGGCCATTCATACACCTTTCATGTGTGTGACACTTACAAAATCATTAGCAGACAGATCCATTCAAGGGCCCATCACTTTAACATGCCCACATTCCTCACACAGCAACCACACCAGCATACAGATTGTGTGGAGTGGCGTTTGGCTAACAGTGTGTGTGTCGTGACAAGCAGCAAGTCACTACTCACACACTGCCAGCCAAGCGCAAGACCAAGCACACTGTCAGCTGAGCGCAAATCCACCCACACTGCACACTAAGTGCTAGTCCATACACACCACAGCCAAGTGCCCTGTCCACACTCACCACCAGCCAAGTGCCAGTCCACACACAACGCCAGGCAAGCGCTGGTCCACGCACACCACCAGCCAAGCGCCAGTCCACGCACCCCGCCAGCCAAGCGCCAGTCCACGCACACAGCCAGTCAAGTGCAAGTCCACCCACAGTGCCAGCCAAACACCAGTCCACATACACCGTCAGCCAAGCGCCAGTCCACACACACCGCCAGCCAAGCCCCAGTCCACTCACACTACCAGCCAAGTGCCTGTCCAGCACACTGCCAACCAAGTGCCAGTCCAGGCACACCGCCAGCCAAACACCAGTCCACACACACCGCCCGCCAAGCGCCCCTCCACACACACCACCAGCCAAGCGTCAGTCCACACACACCTTCAGCCAAATGCCAGCCTACTCACACTGTTTACATGGTATTATTTTTGAAGAGTTATTACAAATTGTTGCTTTTTGCTGTTCCAGTAGGAGGTCGTAAAGAACAGAAGAAGCCCTTGAAGAAGGGACTTTTCCCGAAATGCATTGGGCTTTTTGAGTCTTGTGAAACATTTGTATCATGAATAAGCTTGTTACTGCTATGATGTAATATGCTCAGTTTAGAGCTGCATTTTGAATATACAAATATAAATGAACATGAGATAATACATGTTGTCAGGTCATGACATAAAATACAGAGACTTTGGTTTACATGTTTTAGTTAGTTACTAGGGATTGAAACCTTAGGGTCTTTTTATTTGTGGATTGAGTGAGGGTGTGGACTTGTTTCCACACATAGATTGTACTAGCTTACACACACCACCATCACATTTAGGAATTTTTTATACAAAAAAGAAAACACAAATGAATTGCAAATAGATACAAATCTACTAACACAGAATCTGAAACTAAATACATTGCACAAATGCCAACCTTGAAACAGAACAAAAAATATAAAACAATAGAGACAAGGCAGTTCACTTTACCACTCATGGATGTCCCAAAAATTATTTTGCGTGTGGTACATTCTAAAATAATCAGGCACACACTGCTCAGGGTTAGAAAGACACTTGGGCAGTACGTACAAGTCTCCTTCCATGTCCTTTTTCGCCAACAGACACTACATCTCATACTGGGAAAGTGTTTTGAGGGTGTGGGAGGAATGTGATCAGGAAAGTGGAGATCTTTCATTATAGCCACATTCTCCAGTTCTCCAACTCTAGGAACACTTGCCTGTTCCACTAGAACAAGGCTGCCTATTACAGACTCCTGAAACTTAGCAAAAGTAATCTTTGACTCAGGATAAGAATCCTTGAAGACAACATAAGCATTAAAGGTTGCCAAGTGAAAAAGATGGATAGCCAACTTCTTATATCACATGTAAGCCTTACGAAGAGCAGCTTAAGTTTCCAACCTCTGATCTACTCTATCAGCACCACCCATGTGCCTATTACAGTCTCAAATGCACACAGGTTTGCGCGTTTCAGCAACCAGACCCCAAGCAGTCACAGGTGAAGTGCTTTCATCATGGATGGTAGTCAGCATGTAGACATCTCTCCTGTCTAAAAATGTCACTGCTAGCAGTTCCTTGCAATGGACTGCACTGTCCCTGCACAAGCTTTTGACAAACAAGTTCTTTTGGGAAACCTTTACGGTTAGAGCAGATTGTGCCACAAGCAACTTTGTCCACTTTGGCCAATTTCCCGAACAACCGCACACCAGTGTAGAAGTAATCTACGTATAAATGGTGACCTTTGTTAAAAAGTCCTCTACCAAGTTCCCACACAATTTCCTCAGTCACTCCAAAAGTGAAAGGACAACCATCGATCAACAAAGTGATCAACGACAGGCCTAATCTTGAAAAGACGGTCACAATCAGGGTGATCTTTTGGCAACACCAAACCATTATCAACAAAATGCATCATCCATTGCTGTAGGGATATAACATTAATGTGCCTGACCTGTATCACAAGTGCAGTTGGTAGTCAGGCAATTTCTGTAAGACACCAAAATGGCCACCACGCTGCACGTAACATCACGTGATTGCCGTGTTAGTAGCCATAGAGTTCCAGGAAGACGCCATCTGGCACTCGACTTGTGTAGCGAGCGGTGGATTTTGGTGGTGTTTAATTCCCAAACAATTAAGTGAAGCTGGTTTTCTCAGTAGTCGTGTAGAGGCAATACGAGTTCAGACTTTAATTCTAATTTTAATGTTAATCCTTAGGCTCATGGATTGAATACGTATTAAGGGACACTCATTGTTTTTTCATGATACATAGATTCCGTGCAGGCATTCTAAACATGCCAGAAGATTTCGAATAATACTTTGGACCTGCTCTCCCTAGTACAAGATTCAGGAGGTAAGCGCAAGGTTCCGTTGGAGCATGTGAGCTTTAGTTTGTTACAGGTGACTGGTCATAACGTAACAGATACTTCGGTTTATTTTTGTATAGGACAGGACTATTCTGACTTTCCACTTGTGAGTATTGTTGGAAGAGGTGAAGTTTTATTACATTAGATGTGTTCACTTGGTAAAGATATAGGTGATTTGCACTCCCCTTGACCACTCAGAATAGATCGTTAGTGGTAGTAGTCTAAGTGTATAGTTGTATATATGTATATAGACACTGTATATAGTTTTCCACATAGTTTTCCACTTTTTGGGCACCATATTCGGTGTGGGCAGACGGTACATAGCACACAATAAGGAGATTACTGATTTTACAATATGTTGTTTTACTGTAGATTCATGGTGCAACGTTTGTCCTGATGATGGTCTCGTTTAATTGCGAAGTGTGAGACCGAAACGTCGTTTAATTGCGAAGTGTGAGACCGAAACGTCGACGAATTGACACTGTTGTGCGAACACCATCAGACTATGTATTGTATAAATGTATATAGTTGGTAAATAATGTATATATGGCATAAATTGTATATATTGTCCTTATAACTTGCAAAAGTGTCAATCATTACTGCTCATATGAAGAATTGAAGTAGCAGTTTTTTTGTTTGAGTTGCCATTCATGAATTGTCATACGGATGTTTACCTATGCTGATTGAATAGGATATATTTGTGTATATATCTTATGTCATTATTTAAATTCACCGATCATATAAACACAATCTCCGGTTGTTTATTGAATTATGTTCATTTCCATGTCATCTATACAAGTTGGTAAATAATTTGAAATAATTCCTTCAGGAACTTTTTTGTTTATGTTATTGATTATACCCAGTTCCGTGGGAATATTGGGTTGCCCTATTCTGTTAGTATGTATGTATATCATCCATAGCAGGATCAAATACCTATCACAACTCATGCCTATCGTAAATATAGCCGTTGCCATCAAGGGACTAGTAGACCAATATGAAGACATTGATGGCTTCCCTAGCAAACCCATCAAAAAAGTTAAACCAAAGAACTTCTTCATCTCTTCCAGATTGGTGGGAGTCCACTGGGTAGCTCTAGAGTGGGGCCAAAAACTGTTTGGCATACAAATTAGTCTGCTCAACAATCTCTGCCAAAAACACATAATCCTTAGACAACTGAAAAAAATGTATTGACAAAACATTTTCAGTATTCACTCTACACCCTGGAACACCAGTAAAGTCTGGCAATGCTGGCTGCACCATGACTGGGGCAACCCAGAGGTCATCACCTCCACTGGAAGCCTTGCAGCCCCAGGCTGCAGACCAGATGCCTCTTGCTGCACTATCGGCACATCAATGTCCTCCTCTGAAACAGGCACTTGATCCGCACTAAGACTAACTTCATCTGCACTGAGAGTAGCTTCATCCTCCGATCATTCCATGTGGAGAGAAAACTCACTGCCTAAATCTTTCCCTCCCTCCTCTGCTTTAGATGCAGAGTCAGTCTCAGAACCATAGTCAGAGGAAGACTCAAAAAGCATACTACACCCTGCTAAGCAGTAATTCTGTGGGTAGCCATTATCCTTTCTATGAAAGGAGACTGTACAACAAGTCAATAACAACTAACACTGTGCAAAATGAGTAAGTAAAAATAATGTGTGCCTTTATCACAAAGATCTATATACTCAAAAACTATACCATTCACTTGCAAGACACAGCTACACTCACCAGCACCTACTCTGCAGAGAGACAGCAAAAGCCAACGATATCCCACTAGAAAGAAAAAAAAAAAAACCAATTACTCACAAGACAACAAAATACTCATCGAGCACAAATGCAAAAAGTTTTTGACACTCAAAAAACAGAAGCCAAACATACTGCTATTATTACACCATTTGTATAAAAACACATTCTTAATGAGAAATTAAAAACATTTGCATTGTTAAAAAAAAGTGTCTTACAAAACACATACAACTGCACAAACCGCAACTAGGAACAGTCTAAAGAGGAAAAACCTTGAACTAAAACAAAAAGGGATAAATAAAGCATTACACTTGCAATTCACAAGAAATAAAACAATTAACATTATAACATGCTATGACACTACCCAAATGGTCAATCTGCCAGATGGGCCTTCAAATAGGGCTGAGAAAATGGAAGGTGATCTTTGCAAAGGGATCAGGTGAGGTTGTCTGCCAGGCCGATCTGTCCCCCAGATGGGGCAGAAAACAGCAGACAGAAATGTGCCCCCCTTGCTAAAGAAATAAATCCCTGGTGCTTAGTAGGGTTTTCTGCCTCCCGCCTAGGGCAGAAAGCCCCAAAAGGCGCAGATCTGTCCCCAGGAGGGGCAGACAAAACATTAACCACATTTTTTCCCCTTGGAAGCAACCATGTTGCTTCCATTACACACAAAACAAAATCCCTGTTGCCTAGTGGATTTTCTGCCCCCCCTCCTTGGGGCAAAAAGGCCCAAAAAAAGGACGTTCAGCCCCGAGGGGGGACAGAATACACATATAAAAAAAATCGTCCCCCTGTTAGCAACCCAAGGGGTCACTTCCATTTTAATTCTAAAGAAGTCCCTGCTGTCTAGAGGGGTTTTCTGCCTCCCTCGGGACAGAAAGGCCCCCACAAAAGGTTGGGTCTGTATCTGGGCAGAATACAGATTCCAATTTAATTTTAAAAAATCCCCGGTGTCTAGTGCTGTTTTCTTCCCTCCAAATAAACAAACGGATCTGCCCCATGGGAGGCAGAATATACTTTTTTTTTAAAATAAGGCCCCTGGAAGCAACCCTTACCCAAGGGGTCACTTCCAATTTAATAAAAAAAAATCTCTGGCTCTAGTGGTCTTTCCTGCACCCCTGGGACCAGAAACGCCTAACAAATCGGGCAATCAGACACCAGGGGAGGCAGAAAAGTCTTCAAATAAAAGTTATCCCCCTAGGAAAGCCACCCTTGCCCAAGGGGTTGCTTTCTTTCATGATAAAAGACATCCCTGGTGTCTAGTGGAGGCATTCCTGCTGAATGATCGTGACGCTGTGCGCAATCGTGCAGCAGGAATGCCAAGCATTGAGACATCAGGGGAGAAGATACACTCTTTCCTCTTCCCCGATGCCTCAATACTAACAGATCTAGCCCCATCGGTGCAGAGAAATTTACCCTGCCTCCCGCGGCACCTGGAAACAAATGGTTTCCAGGCATCCAGCGCTTCCTGATGACGTCGGCACGCGCTGTGCTCGATGACATCACAGGATCGCCGAGGGGGAATCAGGGGTGGCAGCGGAAGCTTCTGCTGCCATCTCCCTTTGTAGCACGATGTTGGGCTGCCCATGGGGGGAGCGCCAGCACTTCCCCCATGGGTGGGTGCCATGACCGAGCAGTTCCGTCATGAGCACACGCCCACCGTGGCTCATGACGAAACCACTCCGTCATGAGCACTGAAAGGGTTAATAGACATTGACCTTTGGCAAATTACATTTGTTAATAGCAAACGACAAAATATAATGTATCTTGCCTCATCACGCCTTTGTAATTTGGGAACATTACATGTATTCCAACAACAGTTTCAGTCCTGGGATCTCAATCCTGGAATTGAGTACCACAACCAGTAAAAAAGGAGTCCCCACTATATTGTAATTGTTTTTGTAGACCAAATCAAGAAATTCAATGTTAACTAATATGACAATCATGAACAAGAAGTGGGATATTATTGTCAGGAGTATTGAGAATGCATCCACTGTCCAACTTAGAATGTTTTTACCATACATGAAATTGCCCAGCCCACCCAGCTGGTTACATATGTTTTCCTTGGATGGCTTGTTTTTTGGCCATTAACAAAACTCGATAGTGGACCTTACCTCAGGATTTGTAGTCATGTAATTTTGATAGATGTTGCTTCTAGGCAGTGGGTTCATTATAAGTTAAATGTGGGATCATTCATGATATTTAGTGCTACACACCTCTGCAATGGTGGGCCCACAACTGCTTGTGCTTATCCTTTGTGTCTGGAATTGAGTACATCATATGTGGCAGCAGAAATATAAAGTTGCACACAGATATTGTAGGTCCAATGATGTCCTCCCAGAATCCAAAACCCACATTGACTTCTGCTACAAGGTTGGCTGTGACATCTGGTCAGGGACCACGCACTGGGTAGGTGCTGGGCCGTGGTAAGTAAACCCAAAAATAATGTACCTGAATGCTAATGAAATGTGCCTTTAATCTTAACTGTAAGTTGTATGTGAAGTACAACACTGTTGTCCTGCATCACAATATGCTCACATATAGCATTTAACCACATACCAGGTCAGACCATGGTGGCTACTGAAAGGATGACACAAAATGTATGCCAAGTGAGTGCAGAATGGACATACAATAGTACATTGTGTCATATGAAGTGCACTACACACAACTGGATTGCAATTCAATGATATGAAAACAATTGCAAAATATCAATGGTAAAATCATATTGAAAATTGTGTGGATGAAGATCACACTGATGCCAGTTGGGTTCTTTTAAGATGGGTGAATAGGCTGCTAAGGTGAATCTTCAGGAAATTTTCAAATCACTTGGCTGAAAAGCACAATGCAAATCCAGTGTAGGCGGGAACCATCAACGCTTCTCAACTTACCCACACTGTGGGATCCTAGTCAAATGTTGCATTATGCTTGCCTCCTCTTCTACAATATTTACATATATGAGTGAGTGGTTGACATATAAGTTTAGGATGTCTGCTCTACAAGGCATCATCCATTGTCCGCTAAGTACTATCATGATGTTGGAAATAGAGTAAGCGAACAGAGGACACTCAAAGGATGGACATAACAAATGTGTGATCTCTCAGTACAAAATGAGCTTTGTGACTTCATGGGTAGGAAAGCACAAATGAGCCACATTATGTACCTGACTATTGTACATCTCACACATGAACTCTGCAATGCAATGTTTGAACTGATGTGCAAATGTGAAAGTGATCAGCCTGGTGATGTACATTCCTTTTGACTTGTCAACAGACAACATTATACTCATGAAACATGTTAGTCTTAATGGTGAATGTGTAATCAATGTAATGTGGATGAGTCCTGATCATGAATCCCCTTCCTTGAAATATCAGTAACCTTTTCATACAAGTGTGTCTGTTGGTGTGACATCTCATTGATGTCAGTGCTGTGTGCAGTTAACACTTGGCAATTGCTGCATGTGAGCAGGGGCCCGCATGTAAAGTCCATGAGGTAAGCATGCTGCACGTTATCCAGGAATACCCTATCAAGGGTCATTGAGAATGACATATACATGTTAGCTCATATCTCCCATCTGGTGTACTGAAATATGGACATGAATGTCTCATCACAGCTGCTGACAGGATGACACCAGTGCAGCGTACAACACCATCCCGGGAAATGCAAGGCATCCTGGCTGCAGCAGTGAAACCCTCTTGCACCTGTCAATCAGGTAAATTTGGCGTCCAGTGTTTCCCCACCTTATATTACTAAACCATGACAAAGATCAAATTCCCCATCTGCATAAAATGTGCAGTTGTTGTTTACAAAGTTACACACATATTATACATGTCACATGTGCCTGTTTGGAAATTAGCAATGCACATCATTGAGAATGGTGTCACTTCCCTCTACAGCTGCTAGATCAGGGGCAGCTTTGTCAACAAATCCTATGAGGAGCATGGTTTAGCAGTTGACATCAGGGGGATTGCAAAGGGACAGAAAGCTGTGGCTGGAGCTGGTGAGTTTGCTTGTGCAATGTGCATCTCTGTTTAACACCTCAGTGCTATGGTGTGAGCTGTCATTTGTTGGGGTAACCCAACCAGGTTACATGTACGTCATCTGTTGATGCAAAGTACAGTTAATCCAACCCTTGTTTTGCACCACACCTTATACTAGGTCAATTACTAATATGATTGCAACCTCTGTGTTCCAGGGGATGATGACAAAGAGGAGGACATACTTTCCACCAGTGTTGGGTGATGGGCAATCGGAGGGGAAAATCCACTGCTCCTCCAGGCAGTTATGTCTGCGGCAAGTACTGCACAAGAGGAGGAGGAGGAGGAAGAAGTACCTGAGGATGAAGGATTGGAAGATGATGGTGACTATATGTCCATTCTCTCCGGGGATGATGATTCTGATGCCATGTACAGATATCTAACAACATTGCCCAATTCTTGCAAGGCATCACACCCTCTGCTCAGCAAAGTGCCTCAACCTCCTCCATAACGAAAGATTTCCTGTCCCCAGAATAGAGTTAACCAGCCACAGCTCACACACATCCCAACAAGACATCACTCCCACACAGCCCTCACACCCAGGACAGACATGTTGGTCCCCCACATCCTCCTCCCTATACAGTGTATCCCAGACATCCTCTCCACCATCTGGGGGAAGTACCAAGCCTGTTGTGGTGCAGGTATCCCCTGGGCACCATTCTTCTGCCACAGGCTTACATATGCCACCCCCCTGCTGTTGGACCTGCTGGTCTCATCCATGGCCAACCCCTGCAGAGAGGGCCTTCACCTGGCTCTGCTGGCCACTGGGAGCAGGACTTCTTCCAACAGCAGTCAGATATGAGGCAGGACATTCGTGCCATGGGGGCTACCCTGTGAGACATGTCTAAGTCCTGCAGGACATACTCCAATTCTCTCAGGTGGTGGACAGACTGACCGATGTTTTGGATTGGATGGACAGAACTTGGCAAGACATGCATAAGAATATCAGAGACATGATATCCATCCAAAGGGAAGAGAGTGCAAGACACCATGCCTTGGCCATGAAGATGATGGAGGGCATGCTGAAAGTGATCTAAAATCTCCCTTAATGGTCATCGCAGGGAGGGGAACCATCACATCTGCCTGCACCACATCACACCCACCCACCTGTACCATCTAAGTGCCCAGGACCACAACAAGGGTGCACACCCACAACTGATCCCTGAACATGCACTTCCACAACATGCACAACCACCACCACCCTTAAACAGGTACTCTCACAATGTGCACAACCACCACCACCGCCTGAACAGGCACCCCCATTACACACACAACCACCACCACCTCCTGAACAGGCATTCCCACCACCTGCACAACCAGCCCTTGTCCACGCACAAATACCAACTGTACATACACCATCTGTCCCTGCACATGAACTTCACCCTATACAGGCACATGCACAACACCCAGCTACACCTAGGCGACAAGCCAGACACGATCCCTCACAGCGATCACCACCTCAGAAATTGCGAATTCGCACGCCCGATCTCCATAGACAACATCCCAAAAACAAATTGATCACTGTGAATATGTGTAAATAAAAAGTAATTATATTCACAAGTCAAGATTCTGTTGTGTATCATGTCCTGAGAGGCAAATGTATAACAATTTTGATGGCCAAGAGATGTGAGGATGTATGTATGTGTGTGACACATTTACAAGTGTAACCCCTTCATTGCAACAAGACATAATGTGCAGAGCAGATGACTCCCAAAATACATGTCCATATTTTGTACAAGACATTAACAATGAAGTCAAACAAGTTAAAGAAAGTAGGATTAAAAAATATATTTTATGTAAATTGAAGTTTGGTATTTGAAAAACAACAGTCCGTTTGGAAGGGAGAAAGGAAAACAAATGATAATCTTAATGCAGAAGGAGAAGGGAACTTGGATTGGGGTGGAGCAACAACAATATAACACTTCAGGGAGTGTCAGGGGAACCAGTCTATTTACAAGGGGAAAAGTAAATAATTGTTCACAAAGAAAATTCTGTCCAACAGGTCAAGTGTCCTTCTGGTCATCCTCTAACACTACAATGTCCAGATCCTCCAAATCCGATGATGGCACATGGCTGGCGGGTGCAGGAACAGGCACCACACGGGGATGGAACACATGAGGAGTATGGGGGAAACAGTGTGGGGCAACGGACAGGGGGAGACATTGACGGTGGTGTGAGAAGGAGGTTGGGAAACAAAAGAAGACATGGCTGCAGCCAGGGAATTGACACTGGCAGGGAGAGTGGCCAGAGCTCCAACAATTTCCTCTTGCATCACGCGTATCTCTAGACACATATGCAGCATGATGCGAGAGGACATGTCTGGCTGACTGTCACATACCCACATCAAGTCCTCTGGGACATCCACAGAAGGAACAACAAACAGAGGGGTTTGGGTGGAACATGAGGGGTGTGATGCCTCAGGTTCAGAGCCAATGTTGAAGTCAACCTGGCAGGTACAATGAGGGAACAAGTTGCACAGGATGCAGCTGGAAGCCCCAATGGAATGGGGCCTCTAGATGTAGGGAGGGGGTGATGGCAGGCCCAGGTTGGGTAGTAGACTGACCCGGGGACACCTCAACAGAACTTACTGGTGAATGGCCCGGGGGAGAGTAGCTCTTCACCCCCCCTGGCTAGAGGTGTCCAGTCCTTCCCGACACTTCAATGTCCACAGCCTCCACCTGCTCTGGGGCACCAGAGCTTTCTTCCTGGTCAGTCCGGGTGGGCGTAATCCCCCTGCCTCCTGATGTTGAGGGTCCTGCCTCATTGTCCTCTTGCTAACTACTGGACAGAGGTCGTAGCCGCTGGTGCACCGAAGATCTCCTGCTCTAAACCTGGTCCTGCTGTTGTTCCATTTGGCCAGCTGTGCCCACTGAAATGTAAGTAAATCATGATGTAGTGGTTGTACACATCAGGACAAGACACATACCTAGATGAGTCAAGGTCAGACAAATTTTCCTCTTATCCCACTACACAGTTGCCAGTGTTTATGAGCTTACATTACGTGTATGTTCACAGTCATCTCCTGATCTGAGTCTGACATGGACATCTCACAAGATTATTTGTGGCTTACACAACTGTATTGGCTAACCCTCAACTTTGACATTCTTGTGGCCTCTGTGTCCTATCACTGCTACATCGGCAGGTTCCAAACCCAGTCTACAAAAGGACATCAGAGAGAGTCCAGATGGCTTTTACGTCTGAACAAATCTTATCTGCTGTGTAGCATTGTATGAGACTAGACAAATGCCGATTGTGGGTGACACATCCTCTTAGGGTCTGGGCTATTTGGTTTTCTATGTTGTGAGTCTAGCCTTTTGATATTCCCTCACAAAAACTGACAATCCAGTGCCACATATTGGCTTCGGTGACTGATAAGGTAATGCTGTGCACCGGTGAACAGTAGTGGGTCGTTACAGCTACAGCTACCTGTACAGGAAAAATGGCATACAAGCCACTGTATAAAATATTGTGTTCCGGTTAATTTTCGGAGATTACAGCCCAAAGATGTAATTTCAGGTTCCGGAGCGTCGGGTCCACATGCGCGTCGCACGCTCCGGATCTGGAAATTACATTTTCGGGCTGTACCCTCCGAAATTTAACTGGAATTCATTATTTCGTACAGGAAATAATATACAGGAAGTGGGAGACAGGAAATACATCACAGGAAGTAGTTGATAGCCATTTTGTATTCATTCTGATCGATCCACAATCACAAATCAAATCCACTGCCATTCTGCTGTTCTGTAGTGTAAAAACCTGAAATAGTGCAAGAGATAATCATAGATATGTAACAAAAGGGAAAGAGACCATTTAATGAAATGTTGGCTCAGACAAGGGGGGGGGCTGACACAACATCAAACCCCATTTTAGTTTTCTCCTACTTTGCATTATGGTACATGTAGTCCATATTTAGTGCACAACACAAGAATTGTGTGTTGCGTTAGACAAAATTGGGGGGAAGCAGTGATGTGTATCACAGACACTATCAGCCTGATTCATGTACGGGCCGTTTTGCGTGGCCCTAATAGCGAATCATAGCGACTCGCTATTGAGGACACGCAAAACGGCATTCATGTAGGAATTGCTAAATCAATAGCGATTCCTACATGTTCTCTATTTGCGAGTAGCAATTTGCTACTCGCAAAAAAAGGAATAACTCCCCATTCATTCCTATGGGCCAAAAGGCCCATAGGAATGAATGGGGAGTATCCCTCATTTGCGAGTAGCAATTTGCTACTCGCAAATCAGATAGCGATTTTAAGGGTGCCAGGGGTGTCCAAAGGACACCCTGTAGCACCCCTAAAATGCACAATTGAACAGGTGTTGCGCACACACATGTCCAAAGGACATGTGTGTGTGCAACATGCAACTTAGAAAAATGCTTTTAAAAGCATTTTTCTGAGTTTTTGCTATTTACCGAGAGGTCTGACCTCTCGGTAAATAGCGGCCCAAAAGTGCTAAATCGCAAATTTTTTTTGTGTCATGAATAGCATTTGAGGAATCTCTATTAGAGATTCCTTAAATGCCATTCCTCGCAAACATGCGAATTCTTAAATAGCGATTTTTGCATTTGGGATGATGAATACCAAATGCAAAAATCGCACTCGCAAAGGGCCAGATTCTCAGAATCTGGCCCTTTTGCGAGCGCTTTTAGCTACATGAATCAGGCTGATAGTGCCTAATTCACCCATAACATTGTGAGCCAGTCATTTGTGGGGGAGTCAAATCTATTGAGGGCAAAGACTCTGAGAATGCAATAGTTATGCCCTTTTATGATTAGGAAACCCATCCTCATAAGGTCCAGGTAGGTCTCTCAGCACATGTACAGTTTTTTCTCTGCGTCAATAGATCCCAACATCCACTACACTGATTGCTGTCATCGGCACATGACCTGAGGCATGGTCAATCTTTTGACTAGTGTCAACAGTTGTAGTTTACATGCAGTTAGTGTGGCTTGCAAAGTAGTCTCAGGATGGAATTTTTGCACAGAGCTGTCATTCTCCAACTTTCATCATTGACAACAGACTGCAAACATCATTTTGTCCATGACACAACATGTTGCTCATGTGCAAAACTTGGCAACCAGCTGATCACAGACTTGCATACCCTGACCTCGGTTATGTGCAATGGCCCGGTTTCCCAGATTCAGAGCTAGCCTGACGTACAAGAGGTATGTGTAAGCCATGCGTTAAAGCTATGTTGTGCAAAACACAACAGGCTAATATGATCTTGCACTCGACTTCAGGGGAGTAGAACAGCACACCCCCCGTATGGTCGAGACATCTGAATCGTGACTTCAACAGCCCAAAAGTGCGCTCTATGAAGGCTCAAGTCCGTATGTGTGCCCTATAGCACCTACGCTGAAGTAGAGTGCTTGCACGTCTGTAAGGGGTGAGGAGTTGTGGGGAGAGTGCATACCCAGCATTGCTGAGGAGGGAAGAAAGGGTAATTGGTTATACATTTCCCCTCTTTGAAATACACAGGACATGATCTATTCTTTGGTGCATGCAGTGTTTGTTGAGACTGTGTATGTTGCTTTATGAATCCTATTGTACAATAGTTGTTAATGTAAGGTGGCATTCAGACATTTCAATTACACATAACCCTTATTTGTAGTGCTTGGTACTTACCCAGTAGCCACATGTTGCCAAATTCCCCAGCAGCCATCCAATGGGCAAGAGGTGACATGCGTAATACGAAGCTGTCATGGGTACTGCCTGGGAACACTGCATACACATCAATGAATTTCCCACCGGCATCACAGACAGCTTGCACATTGATGGAATGCCATCGGTGTCTGTTGCAGAAGATGTATGCAATGCGGCGGGTGGCTGAAGGGCCACATGGGTACAATCAATTGTACCTAGTACACGTGGGAAGCGAGCAATGAGATAGAAATCTCTAGCTGACTTTTGTCTCATGGCTAGTGTATGGGGCATTCATATTTCGTGGTGGCCTCTTGAAGTGATGCATCTCAGTACCTGATGCATGCACCACGACTGGCTTGCCTGGGAAATGCCAACATGGTCACTGGAGACCCTTTGGAATGATCCAGTGGCAAAGAAATGGAGAGCAGAAAGGATCTTGACATAGGCTGGAATGGCATGGGAGCTGCTGGTTAAAGAGTCAAGTCCTGCTTCTACTCACACACCATCTCCAAGATGACTTCTGGAGGGAAACGGCATCTGGCCCTGACATCTTGGCTAGACATCCCAAATAGGTTGATTCTTTGTCTTTCCTCTCTACTCTCCTCCTCCTCCTCGTCAAGTCTTCTTGCCACATGGCAAGGGGCAGAGCAACAAACACATTCAGCGACATGTTGAAATGGTTTGTGTGTGTCTGCTCTGCATTCATGCATGCTGCAGGGAGGGGATTGACTGCAGCATGTCAGCTGATGCATGGCCAAAGTGCAGGTATTCTGGCCCAAATTTGAAGATTCCAGCCCGGGAGCGGAAATTGCGGCCCAGAAGCAGAAATCCTGGCACAAATGTGGAATTTCCACTCCGGGTGCGGAAATTCCAGACCAAGTGCTGAAATTCCGGCACGAGTGCGGATGTAAAGTTAGTAGTCGTAAGTGCATTCTGTGAATACCAAATATCATAAGTGCCTTCTGTGAATACCAAAAGTAGTAAGTTTAGGATTTTGTTTCAGATTAGTTCTGTGAATCAGCCCCTATGTGTGCAATGATTAACATAAAATTTAGAGATGAAATGACTCATTTTAAATGTGCAGACCGCACTATGCAGATAAAGTTATTAATATAGGCTGTTGAAACACTTAAATGCTAGTTTACTTTAGCTAGAAGTGAACTTGATAGTTTTGAAATGTGCACAATGGAATTTAGAGACCTTACATTAATGTGACATGATTAATGATTAATGATCAACTGGTAGGGAGGAGGAAGGAAGTGTCCACTTATTTCCCCAAGGCAAGTATTTAGTTATCAAAGAAAGAAAGAGGACACTTGTAACAATTCAAAACCATTGGTTTGAAAACACCCTCAAATACTCAATGTTATTTGGAAAAGCGGTATATATTCTTCATCCGCCCCACATTGAAGTTATGGCATTTATCAGTGGATGCTGCAATACGTGCTCAATGCCAGCCTCATCCAGAGGCACCTCTGGTATAGAATGCAGTGTCCAGAGAATGAGGGATGTCCCCAAAAAAAGTGAAATAACAGAACTATTAGAAATGTTAAAAAATAGAACATCACCAAAGTGCTTTAATGGAAAGTGAGATTCTATTGGAATAAAATATTCGGGTACTTTAAAAAGATCGAGTTACTAGATCCATTAGTGTTTCAAAAAAAGGCTTGTCGACATGTTTCAGCTCCTTCTGGCCCATCCGGGTCTATGGAGCTTTCGTCAGGACTAACAAACATAAAGGTATACTCACACAACTTGTGTAGTATGGTTCTAAGTATCCACTTTTTGGCACTTAATTTTTGCAAAACATGTTCTCTGTGATCTATGAATACAAAAGGAGAGACATGCAGCCATACACAATTTTCGGTATCATGCTCTATTTCTTGGGGAGAGGTTGTTCTTCATCTAAATTAGATGTTTTCATTTATTATCGTCAAAAGGAGAAAATAACTATTTTTGGTAGAGGACTAAGGTATCTTTCAGAGCTGTATGATAGGTCAAGTTAAATCGTTCTTCTACATTACATATTTACAGAGTCTTTTTTACATTCTTATGTAGTGGGTGATCGGTTGTAAATATCACCATGTGTCAGGTAAGTTCCATATGGAAGGGCTTTTCGTGGTAATACACTCAAGTATCGAATTACGGTAAACACAAAGCACAGAAGCAGGGGAAGTCATCGTTATGCTATCGTAGTGTGCTGTGCATCAGAATGTGGTACTCACGTAGTACAGATTCTAAGTACACAAATTGCCGGCCACACACTTACTCAAATCCTCTATTTTTGAGGGAACAAACGATAAGAGACTTCCTGGTTCGTTCGGGTATATCACTCAAACCCTTTTATTATTTGTTTGTTTTTTGTCTTTTTTTAAAGTATTGATGTATGAAAGGGACACCTTATCGTTTTGTACACCTTATATACAATTATTTACAATTCGCGATTATTTACAACACAAACACATACACATACACATAACTAGTTGTATTATACAAAGTGAATTGCTCTGATATATATACACTCAAATATTCATACTATGAAGAAAAAATCATCCGTAATTCCATAAAGACCAGAGTCAAAAGTATAAACTTGATGACAATCATAAATCAATGAACTACTGTTGAATGTAGGCAGTTCAAATAAGGAAAAATAGACTCCAAATTAATTCATTCAGTCCATTCAACCAATAAATGGCTAATCTTTTTACGCCAACGCGTTTCGAATCCGGTATGTCAACTCTACGGATTCTCATCAGGGCTCTGTCTTAATACGGGATATCTGTTGAACCAGCAGCCGCCGGTCAAGGGTAAGGTATTAGTTCTGACTGAGTTTCTTTTCTTTTTGGGATCTTACTGGATCATACTCGTGATCCTACGTTTCCACCAAATGGGAGTTAATTTTCAGTCTTGTATTACAGCCTGCTCTGAGGGATTCCTCGCTTGGGCTGTTCGTGTGCTAATCGGTTGCAGCGGTAAACGCTTTCTGACCATGTGGGCACCGCTTTCCTCAATCCTTATTATTTGCGCTCGCTTTCCTTGAAAAAGCTGTGGCTGCCAAACTAAGTGAATGAGAGCTAGATGCCGAGTCACAGCTTTTTCAAGGAAAGCGAGCGCAAATAATAAGGATTGAGGAAAGCGGTGCCCACATGGTCAGAAAGCGTTTACCGCTGCAACCGATTAGCACACGAACAGCCCAAGCGAGGAATCCCTCAGAGCAGGCTGTAATACAAGACTGAAAATTAACTCCCATTTGGTGGAAACGTAGGATCACAAGCATGATCCAGTAAGATCCCGAAAAGAAAAGAAACTCAGTCCGAACTAATACCTTACCCTTGACCGGCGGCTGCTGGTTCAACAGATATCCCATATTAAGACAGAGCCCTGATGAGAATCTGTAGAGTTGACATACCGGATTCGAAACGCGTTGGCGTAAAAAGATTAGCCATTTATTGGTTGAATGGACTGAATGAATTAATTTGGAGTCTATTTTTCCTTATTTGAACTGCCTACATTCAACTGTAGTTCATTGATTTATGATTGTCATCAAGTTTATACTTTTGACTCTGGTCTTTATGGAATTACGGATGATTTTTTCTTCATAGTATGAATATTTGAGTGTATATATATCAGAGCAATTCACTTTGTATAATACAACTAGTTATGTGTATGTGTTTGTGTTGTAAATAATCGCGAATTGTAAATAATTGTATATAAGGTGTACAAAACGATAAGGTGTCCCTTTCATACATCAATACTTTAAAAAAAGACAAAAAACAAACAAATAATAAAAGGGTTTGAGTGATATACCCGAACAAACCAGGAAGTCTCTTATGGTTTGTTCCCTCAAAAATAGAGGATTTGAGTAAGTGTGTGGCCGGCAATTTGTGTACTTAGAATTTATAATAATGGTCCAGCTAGCCCCATGTCCCTGGACCTGACTCCCCCATTCTTCACACGTAGTACAGAGGCATAAAATATCATTGTTATATTGTCGCGGTATCATATGTAATCCCTAAAACTCGAGGGAACTTAAATCGTAAGAATGGAATAATACCCACAGCTATTTCTTAAATGAGTTCAATTCCCTTGTGATTAATATAAGATGAAATGTTTGTTTAGCGTTAGGTTGCAGAATATTTATTTCCTGTGAATCTTACCTTAACAAGAAGAACGTTTCGCTTCGTCAGGGGATATCGCTGATAGAGCGCAAAGCTGGAGAAAAGGGAGATATTTTGTTAAAATCGTCCCTCTTGCATCTTACCGATAACGGGAAATAGATGTACATCCGCCATTACCTGTGTGGTTTGGAGTGCTATGACTTGTGCTGACTCTGCCACTGGACATCAGGTGGGCGGGTTCAGCACGTATTTAAAGGTCATGGCGGCAGTGACTTTTTTTCAACAACAACTTTATGCTCGATCTGCTTAGGCTGTGAATTAGTTTACAAAATGTAAAGCGAATTGATTAACATGTCGCTTTTTTGTCATTCGAGTATGAAAGGCATTATCTCAGATGGTCAAATAGATGAAATTGAAATAGATGAAATAGAAATACATTTGTGCGGATTAAATACACTATTTGATATCGCAATCATGTGGTGACTTCTATGTCATCCGCTGCCTATTTCTAGTCATGGAATGTCTTAACGATCCTGTGCAGATGTATAGTATAGTGTTTTTCATGTGTTTCTCAAGTGAAAAGCTGAATTTCTTCTTGCATGTTGTTATTTTGCGAAGTGATGCCATGGAATATTATCATTAAGGCCCAGCAGATGAATTTGAAGGCGATTTACCCACCTCTGTTCCTTTTAATAGAGTTTCTTTTCTGCATTCTGTGACTTATCTGACAACATTTCTAACACAGTCCAGTGTAGATCATCACAGGAATGTTTCATTTCTACAAAGTGCGAGCATAGTTTCGTAGTGTTCTTTTGTAGTCTAATGTTACTTTTGTGTTCCCCTATTCTTGTTTTGACTTTTCTGCAAGTCATCCCAATGTACTTTTTTTGACATGGACAGCTAACCATATAAACGACGTGGGTGGAATTGCAGTTTGTGTGCTGTCTTTGGGTCCACAGTAGAGTCTCTGTTAGCTGTAGTGTTTTTGATGTTGTCGTTGATTTGCATGCTACACATGTCCCACAAGGAAAGTGTCCCGTGATTGGTGTCATAGAAGTATCTCTTATTTGATCAGGTGGTTTCCTTTTTGTGGGACGGGTGTGTACCAATGTGTCTTTTAGGTTCTTAGTTCGTCTGTTGGCAAATCTAGGTTTTGGCCAATCAAATCTTCCTGTATTAACTATGTGCCAATTTTTCTTAACCAATTTTTGAACTTCATAAGAGGATGGACAGAATATCGTTACACAAGTGGCTAGATCTGGCACTTGTTCTTTTTTATGGATCTGTAAGAGACATTCTCTTGGTTGGTTATTCGCTCTCTTCCTGCATTTAGAATCTTTCTGTAGCGAGGAGACCGTGAGGGGAAAGGACCCTTTGCACTTACCAGCATCAAAGCACTTTCTTGCATCTACTGTTCGCCGGACCCGCTCCGCGGGTCCCGCTTCACCAGCGTCTGTTGGGGGCTTTGACGGGGCTGCGAGCGCAGAGCAGGGACTCCAGTGTCCAGGAGTCCCTGCGTGGTCAACAGCTATCATCTGACCCGCTCTCCCCGGAAGCGCCGCCCACACAGTACGGGACTCTGTTAAATCAGCCCCCCTCCCTCTAACAGGTGGGAATCTTTCTGTAGCGAGGAGACCGTGAGGGGAAAGGACCCTTTGCACTTACCAGCATGAAAGCACTTTCCTGCATCTACTGTTCGCCGGACCCGCTCCGCGGGTCCCGCCTTACCAGCGTCTGTTGGGGGCTTTGACGGGGCTATGAGCGCAGAGCAGGGACTCCGGTGTCCAGGAGCCCCTGCGTGGTCAACAGCTATCATCTGACCCGCTCTCCCCAGAAGCGCCGCCCACACAGAACTAGTACAAAAGCATTGTGCAGCCCGCGCACGCGGGACGCGCGTGGGTCGAAGCGCGGAGCGAAGCCCGGGCAAAGGGCGGGCCGTTTGAGGCCGTTCGAGGACGGGAAGGACTGGACTAGGCCTCCCCCTTGTCACCATCCCGGCTGTCTAGTCACACTTTGCATTTTTGTACACTTGCCCTCACCGGTCCCTTGAGGGAGCATGTGTCCACGTGCAAGTCGTAGCAGGACTGCTAAAGGAGGGAAGTTGTTGAATGGGACCCTTGATGACTTTATAACTAGGACCAATACAGCCATTGATACTGAAATCACTAAAATGCAACATAGAGTCTCTATAGAACTAGATGCAGCCAGAAGATTATCCCAGGATCTAGCTATGTCGAAGAAATCATCCCTGGGCCCCATTGCATCTGCCAAAACCCCCGAGCGCTCGACTGGCCCTCGGCCATTAGTCACAAAGGTGGACATCCACCACACTTCAGCCACAGCTTCACCCGTGCTAGTCATTTCACCAGAGTTGGCCCCTTCCCATCCTAACCAGAGCCACTTAATGAATGCTCCCGCCCTAGATACAGGTATTCTTAAAACCTCTGATGTGTATGGGAAAAATGTGTGTGCAAGCCATAGGGATGTATTCCAAAAAAGGAAACGTAACGCAAGATCTGCCTACACTAGGAAGAAGGCCAATGTTGCTAGGGCACAATCTTTTAACAATAGAAGGCCTACTGTAGAAAGCGGGGTGGGTGGAGACGGTGCCCAAGTCGATGCATCTTTAAGTGGCGAGGAGAACTGTTCGATCATAGATAAAGTTGAGCTAGTTCCTACAGTAGGGGAGATTCTTCCACAACTTGTTGCGGGGAGTATCGGGGGACCCGCACGCGAGCTAGAGGGAAACGATGATGAATTCTTAAAAATTGTATGGGAGACCCTAAAAATGCTCTTAACCCCCTTACAACTCAGACTCTCTCGTATAGAAAATCACCTTCTTGAAATGGATAAGACCATTGTAACACTAGCAAGTCTTAGTCTAAAGCAAAATGAATCTAACACCTTGCCGGGAGAAGAGAAAACCAAATCAATAAAAACAGTAGCCCCACCAGCTCTGCCCCAGACTAAACCAATACCTAAACCACGCACAAAGGCTTACGATCCCATAGTCACCAATCCCCCAGTCAAGGCACCTAAACAACCCCCAGCACAACGAATGCCATCTTTAAAAGAAGTTATTGCGCCGAGGATAAAAAATACTATGACCCATCGAATAAACCCACAGGGTGCACCAATCGTAGAGAACTTTCGTGGGGGTTTTATAGATCTCCCCCCTGATGCAAGGCCATATGTTGTGGTGTTAGCTGGTGTTCCTGTAATAGAGACCCAATTCCAAGAAAACTTCTGGTCACTTAAAAACAAGGTAATACATTGGCTGAATACAAATAGGCCATTACCTAACCACTTGAGAAGTAACATCTTAATGGTTAGAAGGGTCCCGTGGGTAGGTTCATCACCCAAATCCATCTCTGGCGATTGTATTGTCGTCTCATTCGAAGACCCACTTACGGCACAACATATATGCTCATGGGATGCACGTGGTGAGACATCGTCTATTCTAGTTAGACCACTCACCTTTTTCTATCCCCCTCGGCCAAGCCCAAACCTCGGGGGGAACTGGTCATTGGCCCGAAACCCTGTTCGGGGTGGGCCAAGAGATGGCTGGCTAGGTCCTAATAGCTGGTGGGAAGGAGTACCAACCTTCAATAGGTTTGGCTGCCTAGACGAGGTAGATTGACTCCCTATAAAAAAGGCAACTGCATCTGGCCCTGAACACACCCCCCACTTACCGAGCACTGATACTATGTTACCCAGGTGTATCTCAAGGAATATTCCCCCTGTAAATCTAGGACTGGGTACTGGGAGAACAGTGTCTGGGACCTGGGATTCCAACTTTTCCCCAAAGCATTTTATTAACGTGACTACTGACCCTTCTCAAATTGTGGCCAATCCACTATGTACCCTGCCCGAGATTACTCGGGCTATAGGGCCACTGGAACTTACAATCCGTAATAAAGGCATCCTCGTGGGTGGTCTCGATTTATCATTGAGGCTATTGCCAGGGGTTGAGATTATTCATCCCTCTCCGGTGGTGCCCGAGGGGGACTCACCAACTTTGGCTATGGCTGGGGTCTCTAGCTGCGCTCCTCATTCCCTAGCGACTGCCTTTGGGTCAGCAATAGGGGACGCTGGCCGTGCAGTGCTGAAGGTGGTCAGCTGGAACGTAGCGGGCCTTGCACGGAACATCGACATACCCGAATGGAATTCTTTTCTTGAATCCTTCGGGATTTGTTTATTCCAAGAAACCTGGTGCCTGGAACCGCGGCACAGGGTGGGATATTCCACCTACTTTGTGCCTGCGGTCCATTTATGTGGGGGTAAAGGCCGTCCTTCAGGTGGCCTGTTAATTTGGGCTAGCATCTCCCTGGGCCTAAACATCAGGTCTATACCCACTAAATCTCCTGACCTCCAGAGAATCTCAATCAAAGGGCCTGGAGGTAGGAAGCTAGAAGTTTTCAACATTTATGTCAGAGGGGCTAGGGGTGGTACATCTATGCTTTCACTTACAGGAATCGATGAGGAACTTGGATCCTGTCAGGCAGATTCCTTTGTCTTACTTGCCGGGGATCTAAATTGCTCATTCGAACCTCTTGCCAGCGAGGATATACTAGGCACTGGGGAAGATGATGCTAGGAGAGGCATTACTCCCCTCACTCTCGCACCCATCAGATGTTGGTCCCAAAGCGCCATAGACCTTAATGCCCTCTGCTTGGAACATGGCCTTAGGGCAGCCAATGGTAGATCTCAATCAGACCCCCTTGGGGCACACACCTTTAATAGAGTGGGCCACTCCTCTCGCATTGACTACATACTCCTAAGTTTTAGACTCTGGGCACACCTGATCGACATGGTGGTCTTGCCAACTACCGACAGTGACCACAATCCCTTAGCATTGTCCCTGTCCTTACCTTGGAATGATAAGGCACCAGCCCCAACCCCACATGCATGGAAAACAACGCATGAAGTACGCCCCTCCAATTGTGGTAGGCGGCTGAAATTATACAAAATTGCTGCTAACGAGGGAAAGATCTCAGAAATAAAATCTATAATGTCCAACGCTTTGTTGCACTTAGACTCTCAGGGCCATAGTAAGCTCGATGTTCCAACCTTGTTTTCTGAAACTTCCGGCGCACTAGGCGAATTGTTCACGGTTCACCCAGCAGGCTTGAGGGGAAATATTAGAGCTGGGCCCACGGGCAATGCAGGATGGTTTTCTTCTGCTTGCCGTTCTTCCAAACGGGACCTAATTATAGCGGTGAAAGCTAAGGATGCTGGCCAAATTAGACTTGCGAGAAAAAACTACAGAAGGGCTATATTGAAGGCAAGGCGCGAGCACGAGACACAGTTCTGGAATGACCTAAAGTCGGCTAGCTCTAGGAAAGACGCCAAGGGTTTTTGGGATTTGCTGAGAGCAAGGGATAAACCCGCAGATTCTCTGCTAACTTGCAACATAACTGAGGAAGTTTGGTTTAACCACTTTTCCGGGCTCTATTCTCAACCGGTGGGTCCGACTAGTGGCATGCTGTTACAGCCCCCTAGCGAACTCACAGAACCCAATGTGGACGACCTCTTCTCGCCCAAGGAAGTAGTGGGAGCGATCAAGCGTCTAGTCCTAAATAAGGCTGCGGGACCAGACGGCATCCCAGGTGATCTGCTTCGGGTCAACCCAGATGAGTGGGGGAGACTTATTGCTTCCCTCTTGAACAATGGTTTGTATGGGGGGAACCTCCCGGATTCATGGAAGGGCGCAGGGGTCGTCCCGATTTTCAAGAAAAGAAATCGGGACGACCCTGCTAATTATCGCCCCATAAGTCTCCTAGACTCTACCCAGAAGGTGGCTGGTAAGGTAGTTTTAGGAAGAGTCTCAAAGTGGATAGAGGAGAAGCAAATTCTATCAGATTTCCAGGCTGGTTTTAGAACCGGCACGGGGACCATTGAACAGTCATTCCGGTTACTGATGATCTACTGGAAAGTGGTAGTACTGGGCAAGGGCAGTCTGTACCTTGCTTTTATAGATCTGAGGACGGCCTTTGACCTGGTCCCACGTACCCAACTTTGGAGTGTTCTTGATGCTTTGGGTATTCCCCGTTATTTGCTTAATCTTCTTATAAAGTTCCACGAAGACAACTTTGCGCAGATCAGGTGGGGTAAACAGGGTCAAAAAACTCCACGCATTCCTGTAAATAGGGGTGTCCGCCAGGGATGTGTGCTAGCCCCCACTCTGTTCTCTCTATATGTTAACGGAGTGGTGGAGCACCTGTTAAAACATCCAGCAGATGCACCCTCCCTGGCGGGCAGGAAAATACCCACCCTATTATTTGCAGATGATACCCTCCTGATCTCCAAGAGTCCAGCAGGCCTGCAAAGTCTTCTAAACAATTTTAAGGCCTTTTGTGATTTAAGGGGACTTGTTATCAACGCAGGGAAAACCAAATTTCTGGTCTTAAACCCGCCAAAGTAGTTTATCAACCCACCCTCCTTGGACTCTGTCCCTCTCGAGAGGGTTAAGGAGTTCGACTACCTAGGCATCCGCCTTTGTGATTCCATGAGTTGGAAACCCCACCACCAAAAAATGATGCTGACTCACAAGAGGGTGGCGGGGACCCTCCTCAGGGAACAACGCGCTTCGTCTCTTAAACCCATGGCTTCAGTACTCGACATCTATAGGGCCAGAGCAGTGAGCGCAGCTTTGTATGGGGCTGAACTGTGGGGCGTGCAGAATGTAGATTTCTTGTCCAGATCAGAAAACAAATTTCATAAAGACCTTATGGGCCTCCCGTATAGCACACCGTCCCTTCCACTTCTTTTAGATACGGGTACTCGGCCCATTAGTGATCTGGCGAGACTGCGCCCCCTCCTTTTGTGTGTACGCATTTTGAGGGTCCCAGAATTGTCCAGTTATGCAGAGGGCCTCAATTAACTTCTTTCCTTATCAGGTTGGCCCAAGGTTTGTTGGCTAAGGGAAGTGAAGCGCCTCCTTTTTGACCTGGGTCTTGAAGATGCCTGGTCTAGCAGATCTGCCCCGCCCAAGTTAATTCTGAAGAAGCTATATTGGACCTGGGTGAGTAATGGCAGAAAAAGCAAGGCCAATTTTTGCAAAACAACTGTGCAATTTTTGATGGTCAAGGAGGTGCCCCTATGAGAACCATATCTGGATATGATTTCAAAAACTTGGGACAGGGCGTTATGCTTTAAATTCAGGGTGGGCTTACTTCCAGTGGGGAAACTAACTGCCAGTTGGAAGGTTCCTGCACAGACGACTCCCTATTGCCCCTTCTGCGTGAACAGGACTGAGTCAGTACCCCACCTACTCTTCGAATGCCCAGCCTATGCAGCTCCACGATTCAAATGGCTGAAGCCACTCTGTAGGAGCCTTGGTACTAGATCATATAAGGAGGCACTACGAATCTTAAGATCAGATCCTTGTCCCCTGTTTGCATGCGGCCTGGCCCAATTTTTAGGTTGGGCCTGGCGTGTTAGATCTTCTAGGCTGCTGTACCTCGCTTAAGTATCTATCTTAGCCCGTTCCCATGTGCAAAATCGATGTTTTTTTACTATGAAAAGTATGCTTATAATTATGCACTGATCTTTTGTACTGTTTTTATCCATTTTTGTATTGCTTTTTAAGATATATGATATCGAAATAAAGCTTGTTACAACAACAGCATTTAGATACAGTTCTGGGAGTGTAGTCTCTCGCCTTTAATTTTTCACTGAGTTCTTGAGCCTGGTTATTATAATAACTGTCTTTACTACAATTCCTTTTAAGTCGTAGAAATTGACTGTATGGGAGATTATCCCTCAGTGGCTTTGGATGGTAACTCTTGTACGATAAAAGGCTGTTTTTAGCAGTTGGCTTTGTGTATGTTTTTGTTTGCAAGGTATTATTTTCAGTAAAGATTGTTAGATCCAGGAATTCTAAATGTGAATTGTTCGCCATGTAGGTGAATTTTAGCCAAGGATCACGTCCATTCAGCCAGTCAATAAATGATATTAGGTCCTGTTTGATATCCCAAATTAGAAGGATATCATCAATGTATCTCTTCCAGTATAAAATACTGGAAGAGAAAGGATTGGACTCGTTTAGGACATGTTGGCTTTCAAAGTGGCTGACATATAGGCCTGCTACTGAAGGAGAAAAGGCACTGCCCATGGATGTGCCATGATTTTGTAGGTACAGGTCTCCATTATATTCGAAAAAAAATCTTTTAGTACTAGTTTACAGCACTCCAGAACGAAGTGTCTTGGGGTGTTGTGTTGCCATTCTTCCATGAAAAGGACATCCTCCAGCATCTGAAGTGTTTCATCTTGGGGTAAACTGGTGTGCAGTGACTCCACGTCGAGTCCCACTAGGAGCATAGTGTCGGGGTCAAAGACTTTGTCAGAGATCTGTATCAAGAGGTCTCGAGTATCCTTCAAGTAGGTTGGTGTTTTCTGAACCAGTGCTTGAGGTATTCGTCTGCAAATTTAGATAGGGGCTCCAAAATTGATCCGATGCCAGAAACTATTGGTCGTCCTGGTGGAGGGGACTTATTGTTGTGGATTTTTGGAGCGAGTAGAAATAGGGGATCTTTGGTTCTTTCGTTAACAAATAATCAGCTTCTTTCTTTGAGATCCACATATTTGTCTCGGCTTCATAGATCATCACTGCTATGGTGTTTAGGAGTCTCTCTGTTGGATCCACAGTGATCTTTTCGTAGAATTTTGTATCTGACAAGAGGGCGAGGCATTGTCGATTGTAATTATCCTTGCTCAGGATTACAATGCCTCCACCCTTGTCAGCTGGCTTTATTACTATGTCTTCATTCTTTTGCAAAGATTCTAGTGCCAGACGTTCTCTCTTGCTTAGATTTTGAAAAGTTGTTTTCTTATTTCTTTCCATATGGTCCACACCTTTCATTAGTGCTTGTTCATATGTCTGAAGTTCTGGAGGAACAGTACCTGGTGGAGGATTGAACGTGGATTTTCTCCTTAGAGAGGTGTCTCCTTCTTGCGTTACGGCAGGTGTTCCCGAAAAGAAGGCTTTCAGTTTAAGTACTCTACAGAATTCTGCTAATTCGCATTTTAACTTGGAGGTATCAAGTGGTGGAGTAGGTACGAATCCTAGACCTCTGTTGAGGACACTTAATTGGTCTTGGGAAAGTTCTATTTCTGATAAATTAATTATCAGTGATTGCTCTTGCTGGTGGTTGGCTGATCTGCTGACATGCTCCTTGTCAGTATGTTTCTCTGTTGATCCTGCCAGGTTAGGGACTTTTTTCTGCCTCGGGGTTGATTTTGGCCCCTGGATAAAAAAGGCTGCTCTTGTTGTAAATTTTGTTGTCCTGTCATCTGTTGGTTTCCCATTTGTGGCATCTGTTGTATCTGTTGCATACCTTGATTGTAAGGATCCATCCACCCTCCATATGGTGGAATAAATGGTTGGAAATACGGTACATTCATACTGGGGTAGTACGGTCGTTGCCATCTATTGCCTCTCCTGGGGCGTTGGTATTGATAGGTATTGTGGCCTCTTCTTGGGGTGTAATCTTCTGAGCTACTGAAAGAATTGTTCGAGGACTCTTTCCCTATAGATTCATTATCAGAGCCTGGATCTGGGATAGTATAGTCTTCCTTAAAATACGGGTGCATCTTTTCTTGGCTGAACTTCTTTAAGTCCTTTCCTGGTTTTTGTAGTTTGCTCTGCATGATGTATTCTTGTGTCTCTTCCATCTCTTTTGATATCTCTTCAAGTTTCTTTTTATACACAAGTGGATTGATACCTTTTTTCAATTCATTCTCGCATGCTTGAATCTCTACTAGCAGTGCTTCAGACAATCTTCTTGCTGTTTTGATGATTAGCACAAGATAATCTATGAATCATCTGATTTTAACCCTGCATTTCTTGTAATGCTTGAATAGAATAGTTGTATATTTTAAAACAATATTTCTTGTTCTTGTTAAGGAAATTTGTTACTGAACAGCATTTCTGCAAGTTGATGTTTCTCTTCTTTAACATAGTTAATTGTTTATGCTAAAAAAGACTAATGAAATGTGAAGATACATACGTAAGTTGTCTGTAACACATTTTGGGATAAATATTTGTGAGCTGCGTGTTATTTCCTGGGAAAGGAAGAGCTGAACTCACTCTCAGAAGAATGCTATTGCCTGATTGGTTCTAAAGAGAAGAGACCTGATACACAATTTGCGGCATTATTTTTGCCTTTCAGATCAGTGCGTTTTACTAGTTAGACTTACCTCACTTAGACTAGATTATTGTAGTGCTGAGAGGGAGATGCTGAGATGCTGAGAAGCTGAAACCCATACACATGTCCCTTTTGACAGTTGTGGCTACCGCTGCTGCTGTTCATCCTTTTCCTTATTCTCAATGCTCTATTTTGACAGATTGCTACTGCTTATTTGATTGAGTTATTGAGACCCAGGTGAGTTTCATGACCTACTCTTAATGTGAAGTTCGATTACTTTAATTGTTTTTTAGCTTTAAGCTCTGCATCTCACTCTTTTCCTTTGAACTCTTCAAGAGTTCTAGGAGCTCTAAGCTCTGGTCTTGTTCTTTCAAATAGGGATTTGTCCTTTATGGAACGCATTTGCTGCATTATTTGCTGATTTTTTTCTCACCATATGTTTTTGAGATTTCTGTAAATTTACTTGCATTTACCGA
This sequence comes from Lissotriton helveticus, assembly GCF_964261635.1. Taxonomy (NCBI): domain Eukaryota; kingdom Metazoa; phylum Chordata; class Amphibia; order Caudata; family Salamandridae; genus Lissotriton; species Lissotriton helveticus. The sequence continues at coordinate 1,574,065,283 of NC_136067.1, forward strand.
CTAATCTGAATAAAAAAAACGAAAACTAAACTCTTGATAAGAAATACATATTTTAAATTGATTTAAACTTTCATCATTGACTGAAATTAGAACTGTGATTATGATTTAACTTATGATGATGAAATAGCTCCTGATTCAAAACACGCTGGCAAAGATCTGTCACCTGAAGCTAGTTATAGTCTGAAGTCAGTATAGGAACTGAGCTTCACCCTGAAATTTATGGTAAGAAAAGTTTAAACCACATTATGTAAATTTTGCCCAACTCCGCACTGTCACTGGTATTACCTAAACACTGCTATTTTGCTGAATAATCAATGCTAAAGCTCACTGCATAAGTAAGTAAAGTGCTGCTATCTAGAGATTATTTTACCAATACTTTGCCCCATTTTGCCTCTGCAAGTTGGGGTGATGCTAGAACACCTTTTTCATGAGAGATTTCAAAAGGTGAAATTAAGAAATAACTTTCCTTCTTCTACTCCTGACGTACTGTTTATGACTTTTGCAATGGTTTATTTGAGTACAATACTCTCTGAACACTTAAACTATTTGAGCCTTAATCCAGCATTGGGTTAATAATTTTGGTTGGGGATACCTCTACCAAAACCATAAACTGACTCTGGTCAGGCCAAACCTCAGTGCAGAGAACATATCCACCCAAACCCGTTTAGCTATGGCACAAGCAGCCGGCAAATCCAAGAGAAGAGTGTGTTAGTTTCAAGTAGTGGCAACAATTCATGAGTAAAGAACATAATAAGACACAATTACCAAACCAATTTGTGAAAAAACCAAAACAAATAATGCATAAAAAGACACCAATATAATTACAATAGAGTAAGGGGGGCTGGTGACACAATTTTTGAAGTCTAATGTCAAAAAGTGCACAGAAAAGTAAAGCATCAATGAAAAACAAACAGTAGTTGAAAGAGACCTTGGTCGCACTTGATGAAACAGAGTGGTAACATTTTTGACTGGGTCAAACCTGGTCCCTGTGTCTGACTTGATTTCCATTGTATTCGGTCACAAATCACATCTACTTTCTCAAACTAAAGTGACCAGTTGGCTGTGTTGTTGGTGCTTAACACTTTTTGGCTTTTTTTTCATTTACATTTTAAACATTCATATCTCCTATTCTTCTCATTGGATTTTTATCAGTTTGGTACTATTTAATGTATTCAAATTTACTGTATTGTCTAGTTCAGTTTTGGGATTTTATTGTGTTGTGTTTTGACTTTTTTACTATTTGGTACTGCATAAATTATTTACTCATTGCTCTATGTTGAACCTATCTGCTCTGTGCCACAGATACAAGGAGATTGAGCTTAGAATATTTTAGTGACTTTAGTGGGTCACACTGACAGGGACTTTGTATTTTTATTGTATTGAGTAGTCACCCCAACTATCAACCTAATATCTTACAGGCTCCTTTTACATGATAATCCAAATGGGTGAAACCATGTTTATTTCTAGTATTTTAGAGCAAGTGTGACAATTTGTAATAGTATCTCAAAGCCCAATATACTAATACCAATCATCTGGGTTGACCGTACAGAAAATTCTAATTTGTTACAATCCTTCTTTTAGACTGGGACCAAAACTAACTTTAATGGTGACCTCTTTCCTTAATCTGTGCTAGAAATGAGGAAAGAAAAAATCTACTTTTTTGATTTCATAAAACCAGCTTGTTTGCATTTTTGATCACAGGCAGTAATAGACTACTAAAAAATGTGCACTGAATATAATTGTACTTCTGAAAAAAGGTGACTGATTAGCAAAGAGCAATTGTCATATTTGGTTTCCAGTTAAGCCAATGGTGTAAATGTGCATAAACTGTGTCCCAGTGTGGGTCTTACGTCTATCAGGTCTCGAGGCAAGGTTACTTCTCTTCCATATTCACGAAACACTGCAAGAAAGCGAAAAAGAGGCAAGGGTAGCAAGGGAAGAGAAAATAAAGGAGTTAAAAGGTTCAGGAAGGAAGAGGAGGAGGTGGGGGGTAAAGGAGAGATGGTGACAGTAAATAAAACAAAGGAGAAGAAGTCTGTAGCCCAGAAAAGGAAGGTTGGTCAGGGGTTAAAGGTTACCGCCGCGCTTAAGACGTTTTTAAAGGTTGTGCCCCAAACTGTCTTTTTAGCAGAGAGCAGGATGGGAGGAGAGAAGGGGGAAAATAAAGATAAGGCCATAGATATGACCGTAGAGAGAGTACATAACATGAGGGTGTGGGTGACAATAGTACATTGTGTACATCAAGTGGGAATTACACAAATATACTTCATACACATTTAGGCACATGGTGATTACATGATTTGCCCAGAACCATATAACGTTGGGCCTAGCACTGAGGCCTGGATTTGAACCTGGGTCCCCAAATTCTTAAGTTGGCAGCTGGAGACAGGCCGTATCTCCTCCTGTCCACAGGGCAGGCAAAGTGCCACATTTTACCTGCTTGATATTGTAGCAGTTTGGACTGTGTCTCGAAGTGGTCTGAGTTCCTGCTTTCAATCTAGATGCTACTCTCCTGCAGGAGCCATGCCAGCATCTTTGACCAGAATGACTTTTGTGTGTCAACTGGTGAGACAGATCTGTGTGGCAGCACTAGTTTTTGACTGTGATGACCCTTCAGATTGACTGCAGACAGGTGTTCAGGTGTGCCCTCCCAGCTGAATCACTCACAGTGATGTATTTCCTTGCAGAACAACGCTTTCTGCTTGAGTGGTGACATGGCTTACTCGGACAGTGTCGTATTTGGCAGCAACAACCTTCAATCTGCATGACAATATAATATAAGACACACAGTACTTTTTCTGATACACTCTTATGCAGCTCATATTGAAACTGTGTAGTTGACAGGGATGAACCCCTTCATGACATGGGTGACTCCTGGATCCCACCGTGGTCTAGTCCTCTTTCTCTGGGTGTTCCTCTTGCTGGAAATATAATTTTTTCCATTGGAAGGTTGCCTAAGGGAAATCAGGCAACTCTTTCTGCTGCTTTGTAATACTTTGCAAACAAGAAGTGGTTCTGTCGGGTTTGAGTCAATTTCTTTTTCAATTTCTTTGACAATCATACAAGGCCTAGTCTGACCAAGGCTCTGCACACCTGAAGGAGCAGGATCGGCCAACAGAGCCATTAGTTCAACATACTTGTCGGGCCAACGCCCCCCCCTTTTTCTCCCCCCTACCTATGTATATAAGTTCTTATCACTCTGTATGTATTCCACACTTGTTGAGCACTGAGCACATATGTCAGGTTGTTACCATTTATGTATATATTGTTTCGTATTTTGACAGCCTTGATCTACTACATATGTAAATTTTGATGGATGATTTAATCTTGTTATAAACATAATCAATAGACACTACTATTGGGCCACAGCCCTCATTATCTGTAAGGATTCTGTATTCAGGCGGCTGAGATTTTGTTGTGAAAATAACAATCAACATATGCGTGTGACATTAGGTGCGCTGAAAAGAAATTGACTCAAACCCGACAGAACCACTTCTTGTTTACTAATTTATACCCAGGTTCTGATGGACACAGGGTCACCCCATTTTTGGTCAATTAATTTGTACTACTTTGCATCAGGGATGTGTTTCCAGGCGGTTGGATGACTCCCTCTGCTAATATTTGTAAATATGCTCTGCCCTTAAAAATTACACCTTCTTGGGGTAGGGGCAAAGATGGAGAAAGGTTTTCTTTTTTTCAAACGTTTCTAAATTTCCATGTTTGCTGTGCAGCACAGCACAAAAAAAAGTGGGATATTTTGAAAGTAAGTCCACGCATAGTAATTTGTACTGAAAGGATAACCTTCTAGTACAAACCCAATGCTAGCCTCACATGCACATGTCAATTAAGGACAGAATATGTTTTCAAAGATTAAAAATGACTATTTGAAGTGGTGAGCTCATGACTACAGGTATTCTAACTGAAAAGCAAATAGCAGAACAATGCTCTAAATAGAAGCATGTTCATACTATTAATTTTCACATAACTCAAAATGCATTAATGAACAATGTATTCTCTTATAACAACTATATGACCAGTAACTCTTTTATAAACTGGATAACAAACCTGCCACAGAAGAAAGACGCGCTAATGCAGATACCCATCAAACGGGATTGCTACTGATTTCTCAATATTGCTTCATGTGGATATTCTTCATAATTTACATCAGGTGTTCTAAGCTGCTGCTCCAAGTGAAGCCCAATGACCTCAAAGTGTGGAACAATGATAATGCTGTTACTAGGGATCCAAGAAGACTCTATCATCCCTGTCGCCCCGGGTAGAGCCCCCAGTGCAGCAACATCGGTAAGAAAGGCCCCCCTTGTAGATGGGCGTGATCAAGGTTCTAGGGGTACATCCATAAAGCTGGTAACTTGGTATGTTGCTGGTCTGAAATATAAAATAGATGACCCAGTATGGAGAGAATTTATTGGCGTGGGTGACATTATAGGACTACAAGAAACCTGGGACACAGGGAACACCCTGAGTTTGGATGGTTATTCGAGTTATTTTATTCCTGCGGTCCCATCTAATATGGGGAGGGCAAAGGGTGGCCTGCTTACTCTAATTTCAGTTACCATTCCCGGTACCCATACCCAACTAGATACGGGATCACGAAACTGCCTAGCAGTACAAATTTCTTTGAGCGGGGTGGGAGATGTCCTAATTATTAATTTTTATAACTCAAACAAAAGAGTCACCACGACTGACCACCTGGCCATGTTAAATCTTTTTTTGGCAGATTATAAGGAGGTCAATAAAAAACTATGTTTTATTATAGTTATGGGAGACTTCAATATCCATGGCTGTCCAGATAAATGCTTGTCCTTAGATCTATTAGGTCCACCAGAGCAAGGGGAGACTCATTTTGAACACTCTGTACAGGGAGATCTCCTTGAAATAATTTTGGTGGATAATGGTCTGATGCTTCCATCCATGCTGGATGAGGAGATACCTACCTTTAAAGGGAATGGTAGTCACTCAGTTATTGACTATATCTTTATTAGCTCAGCACTGGGGGATAGGATTCATGGATATTCGTCGTTTTGGTTACATTTCAGCGACCATAACCAAGTGGTCCTCAGTGTTTCGGACCTGATCATAAAGCCTGTGATAGCTCAAAATAGAACGGACAAATCTGATATTCGTCCAACAGATCAGGCCCGTAGGATTAGATGGAGTAGTCATACCGGGAGACTTTCATACCAACTTAATAATGAAGGTAGGATCTGAGTTGGACACGTGTTTGAACTTGGAAACAGGGAATGAGGTGATTTTAGAGGCTTATTCAATAATTTGTACCCAGGTCTCAGCAGACCTTAAACGTACAGGGAAAGCCAGGGATCCTGCTGAGATGGGGTGGTTTGACCGAAATTGTTCGTCAGCCAATAAAAAGCTAAAGGCCGCCCTGAATTGTAAGCCAGTGAATAGGGCTACTGTGGCCTTATTAAGGAAAAAATATAATAAAGCACTGGAAACCAGAAGACGGGAGATTCGGGAGGCGGCTTGGGAAGAATTAACCTCCGTAGATGTGCTCAGGAATAGTGCCGAATTCTGGGCTGTCGTTAACAAACCCTTTTTCCATGACCCTTGTAATGACCAATTAGACTGTGGTATTCAGGAACAGGTGTGGTGCTCCCATTTTAAGTCAGTCTATGAAGTGGAAAACTGTGGGGAGGCGATTATGCTTACCCCTATTTTCGATCCCTATACTTTAACGGTCACCAAGATTGAGGTGGCAGACGCCATCGGGAAGATGACGAGCAATAAGGCTCCGGGTCCCGATGGCGTTCCAGCCGACCTCTTTAAATCAAATGTCAAGACCTGGTCTACAGTTTTAACGAATGTTTTTAACAGGGTATGTACAGCAGGCATTCGGGACACCTGGTCTGAATCTGTTATCGTACCCATTTTTAAGAAAGGCAACAGAGGGGATCCCAGTTGTTATCGCCCTATCTCTCTCTCATTGATTCTGCGGTGAAGGTGCTAGGGCGAGTGATCCTAGGCAAAATAACAGCTTGGTTGGAGGATACAGACACCCTTTCATGCCTGTAATATGGGTTCAGGAAGGGACAAGGCACTATAGATCAAAGCCTCAACCTTCAGCTACTAATTGGAAAATACACCATTGCCAAAAGGGGTACGCTATATTTAGCCTTTATGGACCTTTCCTCGGCCTTTGACTGAGTGAATAGGTCCAAACTTTGGGGATTGCTACTTAAGCTTGGCATTGATAAAAACATTGTGTATTTTCTCGCTGATTTACATAGGGACCTTACAGCCACAGTTAGATATGATCGCTTAGGTAACTGTATGGGCAAGATTGGGATCATTAACGGGGTTAGGCGGGGGTGTATTTTAGCCCCTTTACTTTTTACCCTCTATATTAATGACCTGGGTGCTGTTTTAACGGAGGCGTGCAAAGATATTCCAAGAGCTGGCAAGTATTCTATTCCGGCATTACTTTATGCGGACGATGCCGCTTTATAAGCACGCACAGCAGTGGGGTTGCAATGTCTTTTAAACCTATTTGCTAATTTTATTCAAGCGCTGGATTTAAGTGTGAACTTTTTAAAATCTCACGTAATGATTGTGGGCAGCAAGCCTAAAAGAATCAAGACTATGCACTGTGAAGGGAATGTTTTATTTAGGGTTACAAGATTTCCATATTTGGGGGTTATTTTGTACAATAAGTCCACCTGGTTGCCCCAACTAGTTGCTAAACGTAATGCCTTTGCTAGGTCTATCCTGGCTGTCTTGGACTTCGCCCGTAAATTAGGGGTGAAGCCTTTACAGGCTGTGTTGAAAACATATGACGCCAAATGCATTTCAATAGCTATGTACGGAGCTGATCTGTGGGGGTTCAAAAATGTAAAGGCGTTGCAGGTGGCAGAGGATAAGTTCCTGAAATCTATCTTATCTGTCCGCCGGTCAACACCTGGATATATTGTTCACAAAGAGTGTGGGGTAGAATATTTAGTAGACCACATAGCCTTAGCCACGCTATTGAAATGGATATCAATATGGCTAAACCCTGAACTAGAGCTGAATCATGAGATTATCAGGGATTGTTTAGCCCTTGAGTATGGTAATACCATCCTGTGGTTGAACTATGTAAAAAAACTAGCAACAGAAATGGGTCGTCCAGAATTGTTTGATCACCCAAATAATTTACTAATGGGGGATGAGAAATGGGTGAAAGATACATACAAGCAGTTGGTATACCTAGCAAGAGAAGAAAAGGAATTATGAAAACCAACGGTAAGGGCTCACCAGTTGGTAATTACCTCCAGTGGTATAGAACCCTACCTGAGAATCGTCAATAATATGAATCATCGTTACTTATTGACTAAGTTTAGACTGAACAAATTCCACATTCTGCTTACCGAACGCCCAGGTTGGACTAAGGGGATGCAATTGGAGATTTGTTCTTGCGACAGATTCTCTATTAAAGACACTGTGCATTTTATTTTATTTTGTAAGCATTTGTGCCCTATTCGTAAAAAGTTCATTATTCCTCTTATTAAAGATAAGGGCTTTAGACAAGTTGAACCTGCCCTTTTGTACCTACAGCTGTTGTCTAATACCTGGGAGATTTTTAATAAAGCAAATTACTTGACAATAGCAATGAGACTTAGGAAGAAGATTAATTGGTTATAGTGTACATATTGGGAAATTTATGAATCATGACCGAGCCTTTTGCTTCTTTTTAAATTGTCTTTTGTGTTTGTATTGTTCTTTTTAACGATATTTATAATGTATGTCTTTTATATATATATATATGTAATTGTATTGTATGGCTTGTAAAAATTTGCACAATCGTTCTGTTATATTTTTAAAGTGGTCTTGACTTGGATGTTTTATGTAGCATACTTTTATGGTTTTTTGTTATGAAACTGAATAAAGTATTTTTGACTGACTGACTGACTGATAATGCTGTTTTCTGAGACAGCGAAAGAAAAAACACCCTGCAGTTGTTTTCTCTGATCAATGTAGGCACAAAGACATTTTTGACGCATATATCAGGAGCTAAGGAAACCCCTCATGGTCTCAAGCTAACAATGTCTCCTTCGCCCTCCCTCAAAGCCTCCACCACTATCACTCTCTATAATAATGGGATCATTCTAATACAAGCCTCCAATGAAAACCTTGCTATGATGGTCAGTATTTACCCCACCCTCAGAAAAGCGGAATATGTCAACTCCACTGTTCCCTACTCATCCACCACCTCTTGGATGGGTTTACCTAGTACTCCCCCATTAATAGCTGTGAGTGACTCTCCCTAACCCTTTACCGGTCAAGTGGCCTTTCCACTTTCCCCATAACGTTGCTCTGTGCTAGGCTAGAACCTGTGCAACGCTCCCCCTCAGCCCCTGATCTATCCAACCCTCAGCGCAATGACCTCTCTCACTTGCCAAGGCTCCAACCTCACTATCAAAAGGTCCTCTAGTACTCTCCAATCAGTCTCCTATCCAGGAATTTCTCACAACCACGTGGACCTCACAGGCCCTGATCTATCCAACCCTCAGCGCAATGACCTCCCCCCCTTACCAAGGTTCCAACCTCACCATCAAAAGGTCCTCTAGTACTCTCCGATCAGTCTCCTATCCAAGGATTTCTCACCACCAACATGGACCTCACAGGCCTTCACCAAGTCCCTCTGATGCAGCTTGCCTCTCCGGCACACTCTACATCCCTCGCCCAGAATTCAGACTTAGCAGTACACCTAGATGGCATATCTCTACATATACTCTCTCTTACGGCTGAGCTACATGACCTGAAAGCCCTCTCAAGTGATCTTTTCAACATGTTCAGTTTTTTAAATTGGTCCAGAGGCTACACTGGGGACATTGATCACATAGGCCAGTTGTTATCCCCCTCCATTAAAAAAAATATTCCCTCGCTAAACTCCACACCATGCCCCAGAAGCAATAAGTCCCTCACGGCGTCTACTGATCTCCAAGATCATCTCAACTCTTGCTCTTCCCGGACCAATTCTAGCCTGACCCTGCCGAGGCAAATACACTCCATCCTTACCAACACAAATAGAGTCCCTCCCCGCAATCTGAGATGCAGCAACTCTGACAACCTTACCGGGGTGAAAGTCACCCATACCCCTTCCCCCGTAAATCCCCCACATCTCAAATGTGCACTATTAAACTGCAGATCAGCCAGAAAACACGCCTCAAATATCTTTGACCTCATCCAACACAATGACTTAGATATTAACATCCTCCCCGAAACCTGGCTAAATCCAGCCTCCACTCCTAACCTAGACCTCTTACTACCTCCCACTGATGATATAATCCGGCTTGACCAAATTCGGAAGCTGGGTGGGGGTCTAGCCTGTAGCTACAGGAATACTCTCTCGATTTCGCACTTGGAATCCTCTCCCCGGTCCTCCTGTGAGTACATCTGGCTTAGCATTGCAAGTAAGAACCTACTGATCTGTAAACTGCACACCTTTTACCCCCCACCGGGGGACAATCTCCCTTTCATTGAGCAATTAACGGATATCATCTCTAGCAATGTCTACTCTGCTGTGTCACAAATCTTCCTTGGGGACTTCAACCTGCAAACCCCAATGACCCTACCTTAAATCATTTCTAAATGATCAAGATTTGATTCAGCACTGAGACCAAGCAACCCACATTAAAGGTGAAACTCTAGACCTCATAAGCTCTTAAGAACAGACCATCACCTTAGAAACCACAATCCTTTGTTACTGGTCGGACCATCACAGCATCCTCTTTTATATCAACAGGGAGGTGGTGTTGAAAAGGCCATGGCGGTAAATTCCGTTCCGCTCACGGAATTTGGGGTATTTGGGTAATTTCATGTTCCGGGGAGAATGCAAAATTGCCCAAAATTCAGCGTTCCATGACTTCGTGACATTTTTTGCTTCTTTGCGCTCTCATATGTGTGTTTGCAAGATATTTCCCCTCAAGCACGCAAACAGCGATTGCAAACAGTAAAAAAGCATTGCGAACAAGCCATTTCGCTTGTTCGCAGCATTTCTGCGTGTTTGCAGAGATTTTTTACCGTTTCGCGGAGAAATGTGTAACGCGATTACGCAAATTCCGCCCACCCCTAGTGTTGAAGATGGGTCAATATCTTAAATCAAAGATATCGAAAAGGGATCTCAGATCAATAAACCATGACAATCTAGCTGCCCAATGTACATCTGTCTTCTCCTCCCAAGTCATCTTGGACGAGGTGCAAACTCTCACGGACACCTACAACTCGACCATGGCCATCATCATGGATGATATTGCTCCTCTCCAGCTTAAAAATACAGCATCAAAAATATCCAAACCGTGGTATGATGAGAGCTTAAACTTGGAACATCGCAACCTTAGAGCAGTTGAACACTCCTGGCAATCCAATCCCTCCTCGGCCAACTAAAACTCCTGAGAGATGTCAGGAGCCTCTACAATAAACAAGTCAAGAGAGCTAAGTCTGACTAATTCAGACTACAACTAGACCCAGCAGCAAACCGCCCCAGGAAACTCTTCGTATTGGTCAAACTGCAATCGGCTAACGTCCTAACCTCTCAGATCTCAGTATTTGTTATACTCCTTTTCACCCCTGAGGCGGAAGCCGGGGGCCCTTGAGCACTCTTGCTCCTTTGAACTTACAAAATACGAACAGGAATTTTCGAACTCAAACTGAACTTTTAAAACTTGTAAAATATTTGATTGGATAGATTTTAATCTTCCTGTTGGTCCTACCTCTGGTGCAAGATTTACGTTGCCCAGGGCGGCCTCTTACCCCCTCTCCAGCTGACAAGCGTCGCTAGTTCAGGCGCTCGGCGCTTAACTCATTTTGGGCGCCATCTTGGGTAGGGGTAGGATCGCGGTCTAGATGATCGACGATCCCGCCCTCCCAGGATACAAAAGGAGTCCCTCTTCACTGCAACAAGGTATTTGTTATACTCCTTTTCACCCCTGAGGCGGAAGCCGGGGGCCCTTGAGCACTCTTGCTCCTTTGAACTTACAAAATACGAACAGGAATTTTCGAACTCAAGCTGAACTTTTAAAACTTGTAAAATATTTTATTGGATAGATTTTAATCTTCCTGTTGGTCCTACCTCTGGTGCAAGATTTACGTTGCCCAGGGCGGCCTCTTACCCCCTCTCCAGCTGACAAGCGTCGCTAGTTCAGGCGCTCGGCGCTTAACTCATTTTGGGCGCCATCTTGGGTAGGGGTAGGATCGCGGTCTAGATGATCGACGATCCCGCCCTCCCAGGATACAAAAGGAGTCCCTCTTCACTGCAACGAGGTATTTGTTATACTCCTTTTCACCCCTGAGGCGGAAGCCAGGGGCCCTTGAGCACTCTTGCTCCTTTGAACTTACAAAATACGAACAGGAATTTTCGAACTCAAGCTGAACTTTTAAATCTTGTAAAATATTTTATTGGATAGATTTTAATCTTCCTGTTGGTCCTACCTCTGGTGCAAGATTTACGTTGCCCAGGGCGGCCTCTTACCCCCTCTCCAGCTGACAAGCGTTGCTAGTTCAGGCGCTCGGCGCTTAAATCATCTTGGGTAGGGGTAGGATCGCGGTCTAGATGATCGACGATCCCACCCTCCTCACGCCCCCTACAGTGGATATAAACTTCAAAGTCCCCCGTCCGCGCAGCGGGCGGGCGCAGCGGGCGTGCCGGCGGCACGCCGAAGGCGCGCCAAAGGCGTGCCCGTCTGCGCCCGTCCGCGACCGGACGGGACCAGGGGCCATACCCCCTGTGCAAGGCAGACCAGAATGTAGTAGACCGATGAGGTATGATTTTACCACATTAAAAAACTTAATGCCTCCGATTACTTATACCTGTCGGCACTCCATTCTCCCTGACTCTCACTCTGGGATCTGCTCTCATTGTACATTCTCATTGACCAGCCATCAAGATAAGTCTCCCTCTGGCAAATACTACAAAATGTTTCTTTTAAACTGCCGGTCATTGACCAAACATGCCACGCAAATGACTCTCTTGCTGGAGGAAAACGAGCCAGATGTAGTATTCTTGACGGAGACGTGGTTAAAAGACGCCTCTGACTCGGATATTACTTCCATCCTGCAAACAGGGTATACCTTGCAGAGATTAGATAGACCAGAAGGTAGAGGAGGCGGCCTAGGCATCCTTCATAAAAACCACTACCGCTGTAGAACTTCATCGGCTGATATCTCTAACTGTGAAAGTATGCTATTTACTCTTGAATTCTCACCTATAGATTCATTTTCTGGCGTACTTATCTACCGTCCCCCCAATCAAATAGGAGACTTCATTGAATCACTCCAATCCAAAATAGCCAACTTGGTGGTTAGTAAATCCTATTTCTCTACACTAGGAGATATAAACATCCACCTAGAGGACCCTAACAACGCCACGGCCAAGGCACTTTTGGATAGTATGGCAGCTCTCCAGATTATACAGAAAGGCTTTGAGCCCACGCATGAAAAGGGACATCTCCTCGATGGTGTTTTCAGTAACGACAACAGACTGGAAGTAGGGACCCCATTACCTCTTACCTGGACTGACCACTATTTAATACCCATTCAGTGGACTCCAGTGACGCCATTGCAGCCCCTTCCTCGCCCCACCCTAATTGGCAGAGAGTGGTCCAAAGTCTCCCCAGACCAATGGGCTAACCTGCTTTCGGCTGCCCCCCCCCAAAAGGCGACAGACCCAGCACTGCAATATGAGAATTATATCACACGGCTGTGTTCAGCCTTGGACGCTATTGCACCTACTAAGGCCCTTAAAGAAAAAACTAAATCCAAGGACTCCCCCTGGTACACCCCTCATCTTAAGGAACTAAAAAGGGCGTGCAGAAAATTTGAAAGAAATTGGAGGATCTCTTGTAGTAAGGTAGATAAAACTACACATCTCGAAGCCATCAAAAAGTATAAATTAGAAATTAGACGAGCCAAAACTTTATACTTCGAGGAACATTTTTTAACTGCCTCTAACTCCTCTAGAGAAATCTTTCAAATAGTAAAATCCCTGATTGATATCCCCCTGGTTCCCGCTGACCCTAGTAAAGCTCAGGCTCGATGTGAGAGTCAAGCTGAGTACTTTTTCAGGAAAATACAAAAAATTGCCTCCGCCTTTCAATCACCTAATCTATCCCAGGACATGGGAACCAGTCCACCTAACGTCACAACTCCAAAATTAGATGAGTTTCCATTGTTGGATGAGAACTCACTTGTGGCTATCATGACTAAAATAAAATCAGGATCTCCTACAGACCCTGCCCCTCCCTGTCAGATAGTAAAAATTGAGAATACAGTCAAACCTGTTATCCTCAACATACTAAACACTTCCATTTCCACAAGCTCAGTACCCACTGCATGGAAATGTGCACGGGTTAAGGCTTTGCTGAAAAAACCCACACTGGACCCGGAAAACATGGCCAACTACCGGCCTATTTCCCTCCTTCCGTGGATCAGCAAACTCCTAGAAAAACATGTCAACTCGACTATTACTCAATTTTTAGAGAATAACTATCTCCTTCATGATTCCCAAGCTGGCTTTCGTCCAAAATTGGGAACCGAGGCAGCCCTCCTGGCGGTAACTGAGCTGGCCAGGAAGCAAATGGATCAAGGCGGCACCACAGCAATTATGTTGCTTGACCTTAGTGCCGCCTTCGATACCGTCAACACCAGCATTCTCCTTCATCGCCTCAACAAGATGGGAATCTCGGGGAAGGCCATGCTCTGGCTCCAGTCATTCCTGGAGAATCGCTCCTTTAGGGTAGTTGAGGGTACTACCTACTCAAAAGTCTGGCCCCTGGATCAAGGTGTACCTCAGGGCTCTTCATTGAGCCCTACTCTTTTTAACATTTATATGCAGCCGTTAGCTGATATAGTGCACTCTTTCGGTCTGGATATAATAACCTACGCCGATGATACGCAATTAGTCGTATCTATGAATCAGGCAGACTCTTCCCCTTCCAATCTAAGTAACTGCCTGGTAGCAGTGGCTCAGTGGATGGCAACCTCGCATTTAAAATTAAATGGCGAGAAAACTGAGCTCATGGTGTTAGGTAACTCAACCATTCCCACTCCTTTGTTAGACTGGCCACCATGCATGGGCCCTACGCCTCAACCAAAATGCCATATAAAGAGCTTAGGCATTTGGCTGGACTCCAACCTCAGCTTCATGCAGCAAGCTACCACTCTTTCTGCCATATGCTTTGGGCTAATGCGTATGCTGAGAAAAGTGCTGCCTCTTCTCCCTTTTGAAGCCCGCAGAATAACGGTTCAAGCCATCATTTTGTCCCGCCTAGATTACGGGAACTCCTTATACTTAGGTGCCCCCGCTTTTACAATCAAAAAGCTACAGGTGACTCAAAATGCTGCAGCTCGCCTCCTGTTAGGCCTCAATAAACGAGACTCAGCCACCATTGCCTTAAGGAAGCTGCATTGGCTTCCGGTTAAGGCCAGAGTGCTGTTTAAATCTCTCTGCTTTATGCACAAAGCCATGTGGAAGAATGCCCCAACTATGATCTGTTCCCTGGCAAAACCCTACCTTCCTCACAGGCCCCTAAGATCCAGTACTGCCTTCCTGGCCACTGTCAACAAAATCAGACGGACCAGATGGGGCGGACGTTCCTTCTCCTGGAACGCCGCAAAAGAATGGAACTCTCTGCCCTCCTCCCTTCGCAGTGAACCTAACCTTTTAAAATTCCGGAAGGATTTGAAAACCCACCTGTTCAGTTAACCTCTCTTTCCTTTTAGTATGACGGTACTTAGCGCTACGAGGCCTCCGGGTTGTTTGCGCTCTATAAAACCCGATTAATAATAATAATAATAATAATAATAATAATAATAATAAGATCCGAATAGCAACCCACCCTCCTGTGAGGAATTTGGTCTTCTTTACAGAGTAATCACGACTCATCTCCACTGACCTAGCCTCTAAGAAGGCTCTATTGCCCTCCTCTATTGCCGCCTCACCCCATGACTTCTCTGAAAAGTGCAACTCGACCCTCATGATAGCTAAGAACAATGGGCCATATGTATCAACATACCCTATTGCGATTCCTAAATAGCGATTTTTAAGGAATCGCTATTTAGAAATCGCAAAATGGTATGTATGAAGAAATTCGCTATTTTTTAGCGATTCCTTAAAATTTATTAATTGCGATTAGCAAATTGCTATTCGCACTTAAGGAATAATTTCCCATTCATTTCTATGGGCCAGGAGGCCCATAGGAATGAATGTGAAATTATTCTCAATTTGCATTTCGCAATTTATCGCAAATTGAGGATATTTTCAAGGGTGCAGGGGTGTCAAAAGAACACCCTGCTGCACCCCTAAAATGACATGTGTGGGCATGTGGCGCACATACATGCCCTAAGGGCATGTATGAGCGTCATATGGCACCTTTGGATTTAAAAAAAATACTTTTTTAAAAGAATTCGCAACTTACCACCAACTAGAAGTTGGTGGTAATTTGCAAATCCTTATGGGCATTTTGGAATTAATTTTTCTTTGATACATTGCATTTAAGGAATCACAAAATTTGCGATTCCTTCAGTGCAATCGCAAAATAAGGAATGGCAAATTTTGCGATTCCTTATTTTGCAGCCAAATTATTTCATACATACCATTTAGAAAATTCGCATTCGCAAAGGCCGAATGCGAATGCGAATTTGCTTGATACATATGGCCCAATGCGTCTTGGGGCACCTTTTTCCCATTTAGTGAAAGAGATACTATCCAGATTATTAACCTGTCCAACCACTTCAGTGACCCCTTGCCTCCGGCCATCTTCAAGGAATCAAGAGCGCTCTCATCCCCACCTGGAACAAAAATTTGAATGCTTCCTTATCTCAAGGCTCGCTTCCTGACTGCCAAAAAGCAGCCCAGGTCTCACTCATTCTAAGAAAAAAACAATGCTGACCAATCTGATCTCAATCATTTCCATCCTATCTCCAACATCCCCACCCTAGTGAAACTCCTTAAAAAATGTGTGCAACCCCAACTCTGTGCTCACATAGAGACTTACCAACTTCTTGACCAGCATCAATCCGGATTTTCGAAGGGACACAGCACTGAATCGGCTCTCACACACTTTATGGATGACATTTTGAAAATGCTAGACAAAAATGAATCCTGCCTACTGATCCTCCTTGACGTTTCCTCAGCTTTCAACACGGTTAATCATGACAACCTCCTATCCATCCTACAAAACAGAATGGGTTTCTCGGATCGGGTGCTTCAATGGCTTTCATCCTTTCTTCGTCACCGAATACAAAGAGTCAAGGCAAATCATTCTCTCTCTCAGCCCTCTCCAGTACACATGGGGGTCCCCCAAAGGATCTGCTCTTTTATCGATCCTCCTCAACCATTTCTTGGAACCTCTAGCGAACGCACTAAACTCCACGAACATTCTCTTCCACATGTATGCCAACGACACACAACTCTATCTGAAAATTTCATCCCCGGAAAGCATCATCTCACTTAACTCAATACTCACGTTTACTCAAAATTGATTTTAACTGAGAACCATCTCCTATTCAATGGCCTCCAAAACGTAGTTCATGCACAACTCCCGCCGGAACCACATCCCCAAGCTAGATCGCTGGCTGACTCACCTCACTGCTCTCAATTGCACTCCGATCACCATTGACTCAGCCAAATCACTTGGAGCCACCTTACACAAGCACCTGAATAAAAAGACTCATATCAGCAATGTATGTAAGGGAGCAAACCACTTGATGGGAACCCTCAGAAATATCAAACCTTTCCTGCCTCTAAGTGATTTCAAGCAGGTAGTCCAAGCGCTTGTCTTGCCAAGGTTAGAGTATGGCAGTGCTACTCTCTGTGGCTTTCCCAAATTCACCTTGGCCCCACTAAGGGCATCATTGTACACCGCTGCTAGATTAGTTACAGACGCCGAAAGAAACAAGCATATATCCCCAATCCTTAATTCTGTCAACTGGCTACCCTTTGAAGTCTGAGTTCAGCTAAAGTTTGCAGTCCTGGCACACAAAGCCCTTCACCTCAATACTCCTACGTACCTGGCCCAAAAACTTGAACTATCTTGTGGGGAGAGGGCATCAGGAAGTGACTCAACAATCCTCTTGAAACCTCTTATCCTTAACAAAATGAGAACTTGTCACCGAGCCTTCTCCAGTGCTGCCCCAAAGATATGGAACTCTATGCCATCTGAGGTACGCAGTCTCTCCTCGACTACGGCATTCAATTTGGAAGCCAAAAGATTCCTAGTAAGCAAATTCTTACAGTAAGGGGAGGAGGCACACATAATTCATCTGGCTTTGTTCTTATCACCATGGTATCTCCAGCTACAATGGATCTTCTCTTCTGCTTGTTTTTTTTATTCCAAATGTGTACACCTGTTTCCTGTATTATCTTCCTTTTTTTGTTGTTGTTTCCCAATTGATGTTTATACTACCCCCTTATTCTTTCTTTCTGCCGATTGTAAAGTGCTCTGATATCCTTTGGGATCTTGTTTGCGCTATATAAAACATAATAAATACATTTGTTAATTATTTTGCCATGAAACTTAATGAAACTCAACCCATTATGGTTCTTAGTGCCCTAAAATGTTTCATAAGTGGAAGGCACTCTATTCAGATGTTAACAACATTATTTTAATCATTAGCCACCTCATCAGTCCCTAAGAACACTGTGTTCGCATATGATTCTTATGAAGAAGTTGATTATGTCAGATGTGATTATATGTATGATACACTGGATTCTTTTGTGTCTTTCTTGCCCGTTCCAAAATGTGGTTCTCATGCATTATGATGCACCATTCACCATGGTCATTACCATTTTACTTCTTTTTAAACCTTCAAACTACACTCTTCTACTAAGAAAGGAATTCCATGTTTCTGAAAATGTACATCTTGGTGATGAAGTTACTCAAGGTCAGAATCAGACTTATGAAATTAAGTTTTTGTCCCCACATTATGCTATATATATATATATATTCACTGAAAAAACCATAGGTTATAGACCATATATAGTTAGGAATTAGCATTTAAAAAACCTTATTTTACTCACACAAAACCATTCAAATTCCATATATAGTTAGTTGCACTAACTATATATTGCGCACCCGCAATCCACTGCTGATCATGTCACATATTACATCATTCATGACATGGTCAGTGACATCACTGATGACATCACTGATGACATCTCAAATGACATCACTGATGACATCACTGATGACAACATCCAGTGACTGTATGTTTCTGTAAAGTTAAAATATGTCTTACATATTGAAGAATGAGTGGATGTATAAGTGTCTGGATGAAGGATTTAGTAGGTGCGTGACTGACTGTATGAGTGAGTGATTAAATGTGTCTCACTGAATGCATGGGTTAGTAACTAAACTGTCTTAATTTGTGCATCATTATGTCTGTTGTTCTGTAAACTGCTGCATGTGTTGATCATTAGCTATACGAGAGGCTATATGTGTTATTAATTGGTTGCCCAAGTATTTCTATGGGAGATTGAGTTTGTGTGGGGGTGGCTGGAAGGTGTGTGACTCTATGCATAGATGTGTGAGCAGTTTATTCACTAGGTGTATGAGTTCAAGAGTGCATGTGGAAACAGCTACATGGGCAGTTGACTGTGTGCATGAGTGTATTGATGAGTGAATGGATATCTCAATGCTACATGTCATAGTAAGTACATATGTAAAACACAGTACATGTGAGAGTTGGCATATATAAATAACTGTGCATGAGAGCCACTGAATGAGTGAGTGGTTGTATCGATCATTGTGAACTTGTATCAGGGATTGTATAAGAGAGTAAATATGTGTTAGTATATGTTTCAATAAGTAAGGTGTGTTTAACTGTATAGTTGAAGAAATGGAGGTGAGATTGTTTCTTTGCATGACTGACTGGGTGTGTGAGTAACTCCATGGATGAGTGGCAGTGTGTGAGTGTCTGTATACACTGAGTGTATCTAAGGTTATATTAGAGTCTGAAGAGGTTTATCGTATTAGCACAAGAATGATGTCAAATGAGATGTCATCAGTGATGTCATCAGTGATGTCATTTGAGATGTCATCAGTGATGTCATCAGTGATGTCACTGACCATGTCATGAATAAGGTAATATGTGACATGATCAGCAGTGGATTGCGGGTGCGCAATATATAGTTAGTGCAACTAACTATATATGGAATTTCAATGGTTTTGTGTGAGTAAAATAAGGTTTTTTAAATGCTAATTCCTAACTATATATGGTCTATAACCTATGGTTTTTTCAGTGAATTTTCAAGGTTTTGTAAATGCTAATTCCTAACTATATATGGTCTATAACCTATGGTTTTTTCAGTGAATTTCAATGGTTTTTTAATAGCAAATATCATAAGCTGTCGAATGTCAAGTACGTGGTAAGTGAAAACATTTTCGTGTTTATGCACACTGATCTGCTTTGAATGGTGCCCCCCCCCCCCTCATTTCTATTAGGAGTACTCTCTCTTTGCAGATAGTGAAAGGTAGTTAACGCAGGCCTTTGCCCCCGTTGTAATCCGTCGGGCCTGCTTCTCTCTCCATTTGATTGATTGTTATCCAAGTATTTACTGTTTTAGAATTAGTTCTCTTTGGTTCATTCTCTATTTACAAACAAACACAGAGTCGCAATACTCTGTTTAGTCTTTGCAGATAACGAAAAATCGTGTAAAAAAAAAGAAAAGGAATCGAGCAAAATCAGTAGGCCACTAATGGGATCTCTTTTTGACCTCGCTAAAATAGAAACATTAGGAACAACCCCTCATGACAAATACAAAACTAGTGAGATGAACTGAACTCCACACAATGATGGCTGCAAAACAGCTCGGCTCCGCCACCCACCCCGCCCAAAATAACGATAAAGATCGGCTGCCATGATTGGTTGCGGAATGACCACGACGGAGCTACGAAATGGTGCTGCTCTCATGCTAACCCCAGCTTCAGTCTGAAACATCCAGAAACACTGTAGACTACCAATTCGATCAGTTCCGGTAGCGCCCCAATGTAACCCGGTAGAGAAGAACTAGCCCTCCCCTCTTTGACTGATGGTTCTTGTTGCCTGTCCCTTCTGTTGTCATTTAACAGAACTATTTAGCCTGCTGAAAGGGGTTGTGTTCCGACCGCTGGTTGGTGGAGACATTTTGACTATATTCTGGACCTGCGTTGTCGCGTAATGCGTCATATGACGCGCCGCGTTAGCGCATCCGGAAGTCATCCGGGGCGCGCAGCGCGTAACGTAAGCATAACAAGTCATGTGACTTGTTAATAAAACTTTTCATTGGTTCATTTTACTTTTCTTATTGTAATGATGAAAGGCTTGGTCATATGACCTAAAAATTACGCTTTTCATTACTTCCGAACATTATTTTTTCTTAAATATATGTTATAATGTTCCAGGCTAATGTACTTTCCCGGAAATTTTACAACTGTCCTGCAAGTAAAATATATTCTTTTTTCGAGAAAAAGAGCGTTTCTTCGTCCCATGACGGAGCCGTTGAGCAAAAGAGGGTCGACCTGCTGTCTTAGTCGCCGATACGCCTGAATATGAGATTCTTATCGATCACTTTATGTTGCAGGAATAGAAAACACAACAGCCCTTGACCATTTATCTTTACTGCGTTCCTTCGTATTATACCTTTTACCCTTCATGTAATTGGTCTGCTTTATTTCACTTGCCTTTTAATGATTCTAAAACAGTCACTATTATTAAAAACTTTACCAATGTATATACTACTACCATGTTTTCTTTTAAAAACCTTTATTGTGAAAATTTCATTATACAAATACGAGCCTATAACCACGTGGGCCTGCCACAGAGCAAACTGTAATCGTATATGATGAATAGACATTTACACTGTAGAGGAACGTAACGGGCGGGCCATCAGGTTGCAAGAACTAAGGTGTCTAACAGTTACGGAATCGGTGGACGTACATTTTATAATTAAAATACGACAGGGCCAGTTACAATAAAATTATCTAGATATACATTTGCGGGCAAGTACCATGGGTGATGTTAATTCGAACTTTCAACAGTACAGTAATCAATAACACATCAGAACTTAATATCAATAGGGATGTCGAAATAGTCAATCAATTCTCGTCCCCGCCCGCCATGTGCTTCAAAACTGCATACGTATCTCGTGATTTCAAGGTTCTGCAACCAGTACACAACAAGGAGTTACGAGTCCCATTTATTCCGGCGCCATTTTGGGCGAGGACGGGCAGGTCCAGGATATAGTCAAAATGTCTCTACCAACCATCGACTATGATGATGTTTATATGCTGTATTTATTAGAGTAACACTCATCTGTCCACAATCTAAACATGTCATTTTAATCTTTCCAAAGTTCTTCTAAATATTTGGGACCGTTTCCCTTGCCTCTGAAGCTCTCAGTGCCACTTCTTTGATGAATGTACTAGCAGGTCAGGGGTTCTCCTCCAAATCTCTCTTTTATGCAGCACTATAATTAATTGGTGCCACCTCTCCATATGACGATGCATGGTATAGTTACCACAACTATATTTTTTTTCGGTTCCTCTGGAGAGTTCATCGTGGCAGATGAAGCGTGTAACGTACCGGGCATTTACCTTTTTTTGCATGTACAGGAAAGGAAAAAAAAATCGCGCGTCCGAGTTCTAACGTGTCCCAGGGCCATTTTAGTGGACCAGGCCCAAATCCAAAGAACAGGCCGCCATTTTGAGAGTCCTCTTGCAGCCGCCTGTCGCTGTAGCATCAAGAGCAGCCGAAACTCAGCTGAATGGCAACTGAAACGGTAAAGGGGCCCCCTACTACAGCAGACGAGCCTCCACCTAGGAAGGCCCATTCACGCCGGCTCCCCCCCCCTTCGGGCACCCCACGCCGTTATTCGGAGCAGTATTGTAGGATGGCCACACCAGTGCGGCAACTTGCTAGACATCACCTCGGTGGTAACCGAATCTCAACGCCTTGTGGTGTCTTCTATTCAAAAAACATTGTTATGCTGCCTTCGACCTATTCGCCGCAAGTGCACACACAACTCAACTGCATAGCTTGCTAGACACCACCTCGGTGCCATCCGGATCTTGGAATCTCAGCACCTTTTGGTGTCTTCTCTTCAGAAAATATTGTTGCGCTGCCTTTGGCCCCATTCGCACATCAGTCCGCTACTGACGCCATCTCACAGGCTAATGGGGCGCCCCACGCCGACTTTCAGCATTGTAGAATGACCACACCAGTACAGCAACTTGCTAGACATCACCTCGGTGCCATCCGGATCTCGGCGCCCCACTGCAGATGAAGTGCCTCTCAACTATGAAACCACCACGGTGACATCCGGATCTTGGCGCGTTGTGCTGCCTTCGGCCTATTCGCACATCGGTCCGCTACTGACGCCATCTCACAGGCTAATGGGGCGACCCACGCCGAGTTTCAGCATTGTAGGATGACCACACCAGTACAGCAACTTGCTAGACATCACCTCGGTGCCATCCGAATCTTGGCATCTCAACGCCTAGTGGTATCTTCCATACAAAAAATATTGTTACGCTGCCTTTGGCCCCATTCGCACATCAGTCCGCAACTTAGACATCACCTCGGTGCCATCCGGATCTTGGCATCTCAGCGCCTTGTGGTGTCAGTCAGAAAATATTGTTGCGCTGCCTTTGGCCCCATTCGCACATCGGTCCGCTACTGACGCCATCTCACAGGCCAACGGGGCGCCCCACGCCGACTTTCAACATTGTAGGATGGCCACAGAAGTGCGACAACTTACTAGACACCACCTCGGTGCCATCCGGATCTTGGCGCGTTGTGCTGCCTTCGGCCTATTCGCACATCGGTCCGCTACTGACGCCATCTCACAGGCCAACAGGGCGCCCCACGCCGACTTTCAGCATTGTTGGATGGCCACACCAGTGCGGCAACTTACTAGACACCACCTCGGTGCCATCCGGATCTTGGCGCGTTGTGCTGCCTTCGGCCTATTCGCACATCGGTCCGCTACTGACGCAAACTCACAGGCCAACGGGGCGCCCCACGCCGACTTTCAGCATTGTAGGATGGCCACACCAGTGCTGCAACTTGCTGGACACCACCTCGGTGCCATCCGGATCTTGGCGCGTTGTATTGCCTTCGGCCTATTCGCACATCGGTCCGCTACTGACGCCGCCTCACGTGCCAACGTATTTTCTCCGCATTTTATACCCTATGCCGCATAACAGGTCATGTGACTTGTTTATAAAACTTTTCATTGGTTCATTTTACTTTTGGTTTCCTAATGATGGAAGGCTTGATCATATGACCTAAAAACAACACTTTTCATTGGATGAAAACTTTTTTTTTTTTCCCAAACGATGAAAGCCCCACCTTGTTTCTGGATGTTTCAGACTAAACTGGCGTCAGCATGAGAGCACCACCATCTCGTAGCTCCGTCGTGGTCATTCCGCGAGCAATCATGGCAGCCGCTCCCCACCAGAAGCCTGCAGGAGTCGGGGCCCCCAAAACTTTTGATGAATTCTCAAGGCGGAGGGGACGCTTTCGAGAATGGGGTCCAAGACCTAGCAGACAAGCGTCCGATTTCCAAGGTGTCCCAGGGCCATTTCAGTGGACCAGGCCCAAAAAGGAAAGAGCCTGCCGCCATTTTGAGAGTCCTGTGACAGCCGCCTATCGCTGCACCGCAAGAGTGGGCGCAACTCAGCTGAATTGCGGCTTTTGACACAGTGGACCAAAAACGGACGGAATGGCAACTGAAACGGTAAAGGGGCGCCCCAATACAACAGATGACACTCCACCTGGAGAGGCCCGTTCACGCCGCCTCCCCCGGGGCGCCCCACGCCGTTATTCGGAGCAGCATTGTAGGATACCAAAACCAGTGCGGCAACTTACTGGACATCACCTTGGTGCCATCGTTCTGCTGCCTTGGAACTATTCGCACAACAGTTTGCTACTGATGACCCACCCCCCGCGACGCCCCACGCCGTTATTTGCTGGGTGGCAACTTACTAGACATCACTTTCGTGTCATCTAGATTTCGGCGCGTTCTGCTGCCTTGGAACTATTCGCACAACAGTTTGCTACTGATGACCCACCCCCCGCGACGCCCCACGCCGGAAATCTGGACGTTGTGCTGCATTGGGACTATTCGCACAGCCGACTGCTACTTCGTTGTTTTTCCCTAAAAATGTTTATATGTTATTACTATTTTTGTTTTCTTGTATATATTTATAAATTATTAAAGTTTTATAATCTTACTACTTTGTCGGAGTGCTATATATTTTTAATGTGACACATAATTGTAAAAACTTTGATGTACAAAGAGTCATCCCTGGAATCTTCCGCTTCACGCTCGGTCCCCTCCCCAATCACAATACAGGATGGTTTTCAGATAATAGCAACGCTTCTGCTGTGACGGATCTCATCGAGTGTGGGCCTTGATCTACTATAACTCCTTTGAAGAGGGGTGATTCTTTACAGCTGTGGCCATAAACTACATCTGCAGGGCTAGCTGATAGCCTAGGACCGGCCTGGACAATCGGACACAGAGGAAAAGGAGTGTCAGAGGGTGCGGTAGTGAATAGGGCGAAAGGGAGGTGTCGGGCGGGCACAGGGTGTGATTCTCAGGGAAGAGCAGCGCAGATGGGGGGAGGTTTATTACCCATGCATAAGACAGAGAGCGGGGGTGACCACTGCCTGGGTGAGATGCTTGCGAGGGTGGGGAGCCATGCTAAGGATCGACAGCGTGCACAGAGTGGGTCTGGTCAAGGCATCTAAAATGGCTGCCGTGCACGACAAAAGTGTGGCATTTGAAAAAAGACAAGATGGCGCAGACAATGTTTTTCAACACTTCCTGATTTCCTTCGAATCGAACGTTAACAGACGTTGGGGCATATTACCAAAGTTAAGCGATATTTATCCCTAACGATGCATTGCAAAGATTTTTTTACCGTCAGAAATTATCGCAGATAAACCTTGCTATTATCAAGGTTTATCGCAAATACGATAAAAAACGACCGCAATGCATTAATATCGCTGAAAACTCAGCGATATTCATGCATTACCGAGCTAATGCTCTTAGCCATGTTATCCACCTCCCATTGCATAACATGGCTAAGAACTGCTCAGGGCAGCTGTTACTTTTTGGAGATATTCGCGCTTATCTCGAATATTTCCAAAAGTTGATAATAGGAGATAGCGATGTTAGCGACTGTTTCCAGTCGCTAACATCTTGGCATGCCCAATTTGCATGTCATTAGTGATAAATATCACTCACATGCAAAGTGGGGCCCAAGATGGTCGCTATCTCCTACTAGCCGTCGCTAACTGGTGTTAGCAACAGCTAGGTAATACAGATATAATTTTATCTCCGCGAAGCGGAGCGCTGTTACAGATATATATCTTGTTTTTGAACGTTAATTTCTCAAAATGCACTGAAGCACATATATTGAGACCTAGCAAAGGCACATCGGGCTACCAGTCCCTAATATTTTACCAAGTTTCGTGCAAATCCATTCAGCCGTTCGATTATTATTATTATTTTTTTTTTTTGCCCCGCGGGGCCCTTTTTAAACCTCCACATCAAACCTAGGGGGTCAGCGAGGATCTACTATGCCCCCTTATGGTCATTTGCCCCTTCGCTTTGGCCTCCTCTTGTCTCTCGATCCTACCGAGAGACAAGATGGCGGCCGCTACGTACTGTTTGGAATGTTTACAGACACCGGAGAGCCAATCAGCTTCGCTTCGCAAAGCTCCGTAACGCGAAAAGTACGCGAAGCGGTGCGCTGTTACAGATATATATCTTTTTTTGAACGTTAATTTCTCAAAATCCACTGAAGCACATATATTGAGACCTAGCAAAGGCACATCGGGCTACCAGTCCCTACAATTTTGCCAAGTTTCGTGCAAATCCATTCAGCCGTTCGATTATTATTATTATTTTTTTTTTTTGCCCCGCGGGGCCCTTTTAAAACCTCCACATCAAACCTAGGGGGTCAGCGAGGATCTACTATTCCCCCTTATGGTCATTTGCCCCTTCGCTTTGGCCTCCTCTTGTCTCTCGATCCTACCGAGAGACAAGATGGTGGCCGCTACGGACTGTTTGGAATGTTGACAGACGCCGGAGAACCAATCAGCTTCGCTTCACAAAGCTCCGTTGCGCGAAAAGTACGCGTCCTGGAGCGCTGCCCGGTCCGCTGTTACAGATATATATCTTTTTTTAAACGTTAATTTCTCAAAATCCACTGTAGCACATATATTGAGACCTACAAAAGGCACATCGGGCTACCAGTCCCTACAATTTTGCCAAGTTTCGTGCAAATCCATTCAGCCGTTCGGGCTAAAAGTGAGGCCAACCGCCCTATGGAAAACTCAATGTTAAAAACACGTTTTGGGACCCCCCTTTTTTCTCGACCCCCCCTGGACGAACCCCCCCCCAATTTTCAGGGGCTGCTCAGAAACAAAATGTGCCATTTTCCTGAAAATTTCAGCCAATTCCGTCCACAAACGCCAAAGTTATTAGACATAGAATTTTCAAAAAACCCATAGAGAAAAAATCCTAACTATATATACCTACTGGCGACCGCCAGTAGGTAATATATATATATATATATATATATATATATATATATATATATATATATATATATATATATATATATATATATATATATATATATATTCACTGAAAAAACCATAGGTTATAGACCATATATAGTTAGGAATTAGCATTTAAAAAACCTTATTTTACTCACACAAAACCAATGAAATTCCATATATAGTTAGTTGTACTAACTATATATCGCGCACCCGCAATCCACTGCTGATCATGTCACATATTACATCATTCATGACATGGTCAGTGACATCACTGATGACATCACTGATGACATCTCAAATGACATCACTGATGACATCACTGATGACATCTCAAATGACATCACTGATGACATCACTGATGACATCTCAAATGACATCACTGATGACATCACTGATGACAACATCCAGTGACTGTATTTTTCTGTAAAGTTAAAATATGTCTTACATATTGAAGAATGAGTGGATGTATAAGTGTCTGGATGAAGGATTTAGTAGGTGCATGACTGACTGACTGTATGAGTGAGTGGTTAAATGTGTCTCATTGAGTGCATGGGTTAGTGACTAAACTGTCTTAATTTGTGCATCATTATGTCTGTTGTTCTGTAAACTGCTGCATGTGTTGATCAGTAGCTATATGAGTAACTATATGGGTTATTGATTGGTTGCCCAAGCATTTGTATGGGAAACTGGGAGTGTGTGTGGGTGGCTGGGAAGGTGTATGACTCTGTGCATAATGTATGGGTTCAAAAGTGCATGTGGAAACAGCTGTATGGGTGGTTGACTGTGTGCATGACTGTATTGGTGAGTGAATGGATATCTCAGTGCTACATGTCAAAGTAAGTACATATGTAAAACACAATACATGTGAGAGTTGACATATATAAATAACTGTGCATAAGAGCCATTGAATGTGTGAGTGGCTGTATGGATCATTGTGCTCTTGTATCCAGGATTGTATAAGTGAGTAAATATGTTTAGTATATGTTTGAATAAGTAAGGTGTGTTTAACTGTATAGTTAAGGAAATGGAGGTGTGATTGATTGTTTGCATGACTGACTAGGTGTGTGTGTAACTTCATGGATGAGTGACAATCTGCGAGTCTGTGTTTACACTGAGTGTATCTAAGGTTATATTAGAGTCTGAAGAGGTTCATCGTATTATCACATGAATGATGTCATCAGTGATGTGATCAGTAATGTCAAATGAGATGTCATCAGTGATGTCATCAGTGATGTCATTTGAGATGTCATCAGTGATGTCATCAGTGATGTCATTTGAGATGTCATCAGTGATGTCATCAGTGATGTCATTTGAGATGTCATCAGTGATGTCATCAGTGATGTCACTGACCATGTCATGAATGATGTAATATGTGACATGATCAGCAGTGGATTGCGGGTGCGCGATATATAGTTAGTACAACTAACTATATATGGAATTTCATTGGTTTTGTGTGAGTAAAATAAGGTTTTTTAAATGCTAATTCCTAACTATATATGGTCTATAACCTATGGTTTTTTCAGTGAATTTTCAAGGTTTTGTAAATGCTAATTCCTAACTATATATGGTCTATAACCTATGGTTTTTTCAATGAATTTCATTGGTTTTTTAAAAGCTAATATCTATAGCTGTAAAATGTATTCTTCTTTAAATCCAAAAATATATTTTATATGTTTATTAATAATTTTTTTTAAATATTTTTTTTGTTTCGCTCCCGGTCCGCGAACCGGGAAGCTTCCCGTTAGCTCAATTTGATTCCGCGATCCGGTCCGCGAACCGGTAAGAAATCAACATAGTGACGGTATCGCGTTGCCGCGTAACGCGTCTTATGACGTACTGCGTTAGCGCACCCGGAAGTGCCCCGGGGCGCGGACCGAGGCGCGAAACGCAGCTCCCCGGAAGCGATCCGTGGCGCGAAAGCGCGACGTATCGCGTTGCCGCGAAATGCGTCTTGTGACGTATCGCGTTAGCGCACCCGGAAGTGTCCCGGGGCGCGGACCGGGGCGCGAAGCTTAGCGACCCGGAAGCTAACCGGGGCGCGTTCCGCAGCGCGTAACATGAGCGTGAGAGGTCATGTGACTTGTTAATAAACCTTTTCATTGGTTCATTTCACTTTTAGTTTCATAATTATGGAAGGCTAGGTCAGGTGACCTAAAAATAACACTTTTCATTGGTTGATAAGTATTGTTTTTTCCAAATGATGAAAACCCCTCCTTCTTTCCTCACTCTGACTTTCATCATTGTGAGAGGAAGACCTATTTTGCTTGTTGGAAGACCTATTTTGCTTGTGTGAAAATGGCTTCATTGGTTGCTTCAGCTGGTGCACCCCCACCACCACCTCCACCTCCTCATGGGAAGAGAGGACCACCTCCCCAGGTGATTACCAACACTGAGGAGGAAGATGAAGAAATGGATGAGGAGGGAGAAGAACCACAATTCCTGGAAGAGTTGCCCCGGGTTTCCAGAAAGAAAGCCAGTTTCATCTGGCAGTTTTTTTCGATGCCTCGTGGACAAAAAAAAGTCAACGCGAGGTATGTCACCTGCCTCATATGCAAGGAACAATTGTCCAGAGGGACGGACAAAAAATACAGTTATGGTAATCACACCATGCATAGGCACATGACGAGGAAACATCCCCTAAATTACAGCCGGGCGGAATTAAGGGATATGCTGGACAATCCTAGACCAACTCCTGTGGCCAGACCAACAATACCGGTTTCTTTAACACCAGAGGAGGCACGGGAAACTGTGCCAAATATCCAAGAAAATTTTGGGCATATGATACATTTATGTATGCACTGTCGTGCATTATTAGCTTGTGGCAACATGAGCATCAATGCACTCAACCTTTCATATGAACACCATGATTGCCCTAACCGCCCCCAGTAATTTTTTTTTGCTCCTGTTGAGCCCTTTTCAACGCCTGTTTTTTGTTGTTTCCCCCCCCCAAAAAAACCAAAAAAAATATAAAATCGTTCAAAAAATACAAAAAAAACAAAAAATGTTCAAAAAATAAAAAAAATATATAAAACAACAAAAATATATAAAAAAAGTTCTTTTCAGAACTACCTTCCCTTTCAAAAAAAATTGCTACAATGTTAAGCACTCTGACAAGCTCTATTTCTTTTGGTTCGCTCCCGGGTTAGCTTCCCGGTACGCGGACCGGGAGCTAACCCAAAATTTTTTTTTTTTTTTAAAAGTGTAAGTATAAGGAAAGTAAACAGAGAGTGATGTTAAAAGAAAGACAGCTATAGGGAGTAAAGAAGAGATACTGTTTAATAGATCTATTTACCGAAGAAAAGACAGAAGAGGGTATAATTGTGAAAAACAAAATAGATAACGAAGTGAAAGAAAAACAAGCATTGTCATAGCCAATAGGTCTCGCCTTTGGGACCTTCTAAGTATTTAGTTATGCAGCATAATATCCTTGGTGCAGCAACATCAACTGTTGCATGGCTAAACACGTATAAGGTCCAAAGGCGAGACCTATTGTCTATGCCAATGCTTGTTTCTTAAGTAGTATTGCAATACGTCTGACTCTTCCATGTGAAAAGATCTTATCTTGTGCTCTAAAGATTGCTAAAGTCTCGACAGAGAACAGGCTAGGCTGTAAGTAGGGTAAATTGCGCTTGGTGATCTGTTTGAGGGAGCGTCTGCTTTGCCTGGTGTCTTTGGAGATCAATTTTGATTGGTATACTGGACAATGTTAGTTTTATTGGTCCAGTAGACAATTAAACTGCTGCATGACCACACTGTGTGATCCTGGGCACACTTTACAAATCCTACCTACCATCCAGCGGCTGAAGTGCAAATTGTAAAACCTGATAGCTGGGCACAATTACAGTGTCATTGCAGGCACACCCTGTGTGATCTTGGACATTTATCACATCTCAAAGTACTTTTAAATGCTTGAGCTTGGGATAAACCCTAGAAAAGTACTCTCATGCATTTGACCTACCCAGGTGTTTGCTGCTACGTGCTTGATAAGAAATAATGCAACACACAATTGCAACTTCTGTGCCCCTTCCAAATAAACACTAGAAATCAGAGTTGTAATTAGTCTCTAGAATGATTAAGATGCCCTCCAGCCTCCACTTGAAAGCAGGGGTGTATAGTTTGAGGGGAGTGAGGGGGGGGGCGAGGGAGGCATACAATACTTTAACGCAGGTAAAAGTGTCCAAAGTCACACCATCTGCCCACTAAAGAGCGGCTCGCAGTGCTACGTCCAAATCTGAAATTAGGAGTGCTCGTGTGCACGTGCCTAGGTATGTCTATCTAAGTGTGTGTGCTTCATAGTAATAGTCTATGTGTCACTGCATCTTAGACTGTGTGCCACTTTAAGCATGTAACAGTGTGAGGGTATGCACTACTGCGCTTGTGAGTCACGCTGTTTGCGAGTGGGTTTGTACCTGACAATTACTGACCTTGCAGTTGTGTGTGACTCACTCTGTGTCTGTGCCACTTTATGCGTGTGCATTTAACCTTGAGTGCCTGTGTATGTGGAGCGTGATGTACTGCGTGTGTGTGCGCGTGTGTGTACAGCGAGTTACTGTATGTGGCCTACTGTGAGTGTGCGTGTGTGAGCCACTGTGTTTGTGTGCGTGTCCCACGCTGTGCTGTGTATCTATCTATGTTTGTTAGTGTGTGTGTGCTGCTGTGTAGGTACCACTGTATGTGTAAGCGGGTGCTGGAGTGTATAGACAAACACACGTGAATCCTCAGTTTGTATGCAATGTACGTCACACGTAATTTACGGTCCTGTTCCGCTTTATTTTATTTTGATTGCAGTATAAAAAATGCTTGTTTATATTAGACTGGGGAATACAAACAGGAATCTAGTCTTCAAAGGGAGAGCTGCATGCCAATGTAGAACAAGCACCGGCCAGCTTATAACCCTACTCTGCGATGTTCTTGACTCCCATGCCATTGTTCACCATTTGAGTGAAGTCATGACCCCGCCTACCGAGCGGGGTAAGAAATGCTGTTCACAAGTGTGGTTGTAGCTGTCTGGGCACTTAAATATGTTGCAGCTGTCACGTTACTTAAAACATTGTGAGAGCCTAAGTAAAACTAGAGTGAATTATCGCATGGCATTTTATGTACAGCCCTAATGCTGCTGCGGCAGAATGTCACCATGTCCTGGAAATACAATAACAGAGACCAGAGCGTCTGTAAATGTCCATGAATCGGGCACCACGCTGAGCCAGGGAAACACTCGAACAATAACAAGGAGAAACACGAGAGATGGCCTGCGGCCGTCAAAGTGAAAGTACGGCCGGCGGAGGAGAAATGCGACACGGCGGGCAGGGGAGGGGGCGGAGCGGGGAGAGCGGCATGAGGGTGTGAAGCAGCAGGGGCCTGAGACGAGGCTGCCTTGCCTTTGATGTGGTAATGCGAGGCAAGCGGCTGGTGGCATTGTGCACGCGCTTTCACGTGCACTGGAAGAAATCGCCTGGGAATCGCCTGATCTCGGTAAGCTCTGTTTAAGCTGCAATAGATCGAGCTCCCGATCTCAATGCGCACATGCGCATTGAGATAGGTCGCTCAACCTAAAAAAGAGAGTATAACATTAACAAAGAAGAGTTTCTTGGAGAATGTGAGTGAATGTTCAAAATAAGATTAAAACATGGGGAATAACAGAGAGAAAAAATAGAAAACAGAAAACAAAAAATAACAGAAAAAGATTAATTGAAACAGCAAAGAAATGTAAGTAACATAGAGCCATATCATCAACATAGGCAATAAAAGTTTTGCAGCTTTTATTGGCAGAAATGTGTCGCTAAAGCTGCTTTTGCGGCAGAAAACTGCCATTAAAACTACTTTTGCACCAGTTTTCTGCCAATAAAAACAGCAATAATTTTATTGGCTGTGTTCATAATATGCCCCTTAGTGTGCTTCAACTACACAGAGAAAGCATTATGAACAAATAGTGATACAGTGATCAGTCAAAGACACTAAGAGTAATAGAGACGGAGTGAGTGAACAAGAGTGAGGAACTATGAGAAGAGAGGGACTGAGAAAAAGAGTGGAAGGAGTTGAGTAAGTATGTAATAGAGAAAGGAATGAGGGAAGTAGCAAAGGCAGGAAACTGAGGATTAAAGAAATGAAGCAGTGGAACTAATAGTAGTTCAATGTGATAGAAATGTAATGAAAAGAGTACAAAATATTTACCTTATAATTGTCGTTAAAATACTCACTTTTTGTTTTTATACTTTCAATCTGTGAAAGAGAGAACAAACATTTGAAAAATATTAAAACATGTATTTAAAAATTACAAAAGACAAGGGCAAAGATTGAAGGACAAACAGATTTTCAACAACTTTGACACTTACAGAAGCTTCTGCTTCTCCAGGCCCCCTACACAGTCCTAAAGATATACATTTTAAACTAACAGTATCTTGATGCAGATGAAGTGAGGCCTATCTTAAAACATGGTGCATATTTTGCATTGCTGTTGTTTCAGAAAAGTGTCGCAAGACACTAAAATTTTAAATAATTGCTTCAGGATGCCAATAAGATGTCTACTATCCAGAGTTTTGTTTCAGGTGAGGCCTACTCAGGGTTGCAGATGAAATTTCGAGTTGTTGAAGAGAATAGAGGACATAATACATGTGAAGGTCTACCAATGAAGTGAGTCATGTCCACTGCACTCTTCAACAAAGTCCAAACCTCCTATGTTTCCCTGGACAGACCTAAACTTGATCTGCACAATGTGATTCGTAATGATAGGAAACACAGGTGATCTAATTGAAATACATGCAATTTATTTTGCTCATTTCTCAATCACATCACTTGCGTTTCCTTTGCTTAGGTATCTCATTGTGCAGATGTAGTCTAGCATATGAAAGAATACGCAGAAGTGCAGCACTGCATGCAACAACTTTGACACTTACAGAAGCCTCACCTTCTCCATGCCTCCTACACAGTTCTACATATACATCATAAATGCAAACAGTACAGAATTAATTATACATGTTAAATGGTTTATTTTTGCTGTTCTCAGAATGTATCAAAATTCACTAAAAACAGTGACTTGAAGGTATTCATCATGTAACAGCGGGGAAAAAAAAACACAATCAAAATGATTGTGTTTAAAAAACCCATACAACATCAGAAATCAAAATTCAGAACTCCTTAAAGTTAACTTACTTTCCATGACGTCCAAGGATGTCCTATGAACAGCTTACACTCTTTTGTGCTGTTATTACTTTCAGCCCGCCACTTTCTGAAAGAAAATCTCCATCGTTTTTAAAAACACGTTACATGCAATAAATGACTTCTTGCTCTCTACCACAATTTTCCACAAGGCCAAATCTTGTCAGAGCCATTTATAACTCTTGGATTTCTTGTAAGCCAATCCCGTCATTTGGCATTTCCGCAACTTTCAGAATTAAAATGTTGAAGATCATTTTCACAATCCTGGAATAGTAATATCTTCCCCTTCTTGCTCAGTCATGTTCTACTTTTCCTATGACACTGATACAAGCAGACTTACACTACCTCTATGACTACTACAATTATTTAATTCTCTACATCACTTTTAATCACAAAGCAATGTAAAACAGTAGACAGCATTGCAGACTTACATTCCCTCTACTCCATGTTTTGATTGGCTGCTTCAATTAGTTTATAAAAAGATACAGTTTTTCTGAACTCATTCAAAGTGCACGTATTTCTCCATAATGTCCAGTCCTATGGTTAGAAGTTATGTCTCTGAACTACACTTATCCTCAAGGCCAAATTGTGTAGGAGCCATTAGAACTTCTTGAAATTCCACAGAGCACATCCCGAGATTATTTCCCTAAAAGTTTGGTTTTAAAAACACCAGGTAAGAGTTTTTAAGGTCATACGGCAATTTTTTTGTGAAAATTAAAACAGAATCATTGCAGAATGACCAGCCATTTCTAGACTTTAAATAAGCTGTGTAATGTCCTGATGTTATTGAAGGGCCGTCATGATATATAATTGCTGCAGTTACAAAAGTCCTTCCTGATATTGACAACTGCGAAGCTACAACATTTTTAATTAAAGTTGTCAATTTTGTTCCATCAGGCCTACATCGTTGGAACATTAAAATGACATACTGGCCATATGTTCGTATAAATAATGTGGACATCATTTCAGATTTACATTGGCTACACTCCATGTTGTGATCAGCTGCTTTTACTAGCTTATTAAAGGAGACTGATTTACTGTCTGGCAAAGTTAAATATATAAATCTTTCTGAGTCTACACTAGTAGTACTTGATACCATACAGTTCTCGCAGTCATGCTGCCATTGATAAGAAAGCCCAAACAGCTGATCTACATCTACACCTTCAGCATGTAATACATCAAGCATATACATTAAAAACTCCTGACAATCTTGCTGAATATTTTGAGAGAATTGTGTTTGGCCTGAACATCTGTCTAACAGATTTCGAATTTCAGACACACTTTCTATGTTTCTTCTATCAGTGGTACATTTCTCTAACACAGAATTTAACAAACTGCAAAATCTTTGATCAGAATTGACCACAATCTCTTCTTTTACATTTTTTAGAGAAAATAAAACATTAACCACTACATTAGCATAGCAGTTGACACCAGAACTGTTTTCAAACTGAAAACCAACAACATCTTCAACAGAATCCTTTTTGTTTCTGCTTGTAATTTTAGGTTCATTGACTTTTTGTCTTTTTGCTACAACCTCCCCAGTATTGTTCTCATTTCTTCGTTTCCGGCCTACCACACGTTTCACAATCTAGATCCGCACAAATGTTTGTGACATCACACTCAATCAAGTACAATCCCGATAAAGTTCTAACTCGTGACAATGCCACATATGCCATACCCTCCTTGAACACAGAACTGCCAATATTCACCAATGCACTGTCTACACTTAAACCTTGCGATTTATGAATTGTCACCGCATATGCCAAGCAAACAGGAAACTGCTTACGGCGAACATATAAGTCTTTTACAAGCAAAAATCTAGCAGAACAACGAGCAATTAGCTGTACTTCCTCAATGCCATCAAATTTAATTTTTAAAAATTCAATTCCATCTCTATTTCTGTATTTCACAAAATCAACAACATTACCCATTGATCCATTTACCAGACCTCTTTCAACATGTAAATTCCTTCTTAAAATTATACGGCAGTTCAAGCACACATTCAGAGTCTTTTCAAAACCTGCAGTTTTAGATATACTCTTCTCTAATGAATCCAATTTTGTTTTCAGATTCTCAGACAAAATAATTGTTGATCCCATATGCTCTACTCTATCAATAGCTTCCAGTTTCACAATCTCTTGCTTTTCTAAATGCAACATTTTGTTGTTAAATTTGGCACATTCTGCAAGAGTTGGCATCAAACATATTCCAGATTTTTTCTCAGTAATTTTCTGAAAAATATTCTCAGGCACAACATCTTGTTCTGGATATAAATTTGACAGTAATCGTGCATGTAAAGCTTCTTTCCCATGCTCGGTCACTTTTCCAATTCTAACATCTTGTAGAATAGTCTTGTAAACTTCATCCTTCGCCTGACGCATATTTTCATGCAGTTCAGCATAATTGAAGTTTAACCATATATTGACGTTGCCAATGCTGCCTAGGCACTTCCTGGTATCTTCATGCGTGAGCATTTTGAACACAGGTTGCCCTTTCACTGGTGTCAGCTGCAGAAGATCTTCGACAACAATGATGTGTTTGCCACCAAATAACACATCATACTCTGTTTTGAGAACTTCTTGCATCCTCAAATGCACAAACGCAAGCATGACATTGGAAACCATGCTTACTTCGTCAATGATAAGAAGTTTCATTTTCCTCAAGATTCTTGAAACTTCAAAACAAGCATCTCCAGATAGCTTGTGATATTGTAATTTGTTGTCATGCTCCACTGGCAGCATCAGTAAACGATGTAAAGTAATCCCTTTAATGTTATGTGCTGCCAGTCCAGTTGGAGCGGTGACAACACAAGACAGCGATGACTCTGTCCTTTCCTGCAAATAGCATGAAATTGCTTTAATGAGGAAACTTTTTCCAGTTCCCGCTTCTCCACTCACGTACAGTCGGACAGGCTTCAACGACGTACATGAGCACTCTTTCTTGTCATGACTTAATCCATGATCAATTTGCATGGTAACTTCGTCATATATTTTCCTCTGCTCAACGTTGAGTTGTCTT
This sequence comes from Lissotriton helveticus, assembly GCF_964261635.1. Lineage (NCBI taxonomy): Eukaryota > Metazoa > Chordata > Amphibia > Caudata > Salamandridae > Lissotriton > Lissotriton helveticus. Next base: position 1,574,102,021 of record NC_136067.1, read on the forward strand.
TCCAACTCTTCTAAGTTAACCGCATCCTCCTGAGCATGTGCCATGGCTCTTTCCACTTCATTCATAGCAGTGGCAGCTTCATTTTCAATAACAGGTCCTCCTAGTGGATCCTGACTCAATGAAGCAGAACTCTGACTGTCCTGAGAACTGTCTCTGGCAATCTCAGGCTGCAATCGTTGCTTCCTGCTCAATTTCCGCATTCAACATTTCTACATATTTGGGAAAAGCAGGACATTCTATGGTCTCCTTGGCGGCATTGAAAGAGTCTTCGTAACAGAGGAAATCTCCAAGCAGTTCCTCTTCTGCACGCCAAGGCTTGAAAAGTTGCAAAAGTGCTAAATAGAAAAACTCCTTTTTTTCAGGAGATTCACCACTCAATTTTCGATGGTTTACCAAGTGGCATTTTCTTTGCTTGACCAGACATCCCTCACTTCCTATTACAGCATACACTCCTTTCTCAGTATCTTCTTTGATGTTCCTCTTGAATATGTAATTTTGCAGAACCTCATACAGACAAACATTCTCGAGGTGACTGCTTCGATTTGGATAATATGTATCCAACATGTTTGTCTTCAAAATGTTGGTACTGTTTGGCTCCTTTTCCGCCAAATACTCAATTTCCCGCACAGGTTTGAGAACTCGATTACGCGTTGCTGCAAGACCAAGACTCGCCCAAACGATACTCCTGGACTTGGCATAGAGACTTGCTGAAGACAACCGGTCAGAACATTCGTACGCTCCGATTTCTCGATGCGACAACATCTTCAGACTGAAACTGTACAACTTCTTGCTGAGGCTCTTTTCATGGGAAATGTCCTCCCACATATCCTTCAATTCTGTCTTCTCTTTTTTGGTGATGTAAGACGTCACATACCGAGCCACAGCCATACAGTTATCAGCCACAAACTGTATATCCATGTTAGCATTCCACATGGACAAAATCACCGGGTTGTAGTCGTTGATGTACTTGGACTCTTCGTTCCTCTTCAAATTGTAAGTGTTTTTAGGTGATTTCTTCATGACATTGTGTCGCAGCGAAGACATCAAACTGTTTACTCTTCCTTTAGAAATCACCGGTCGTGGAAAGCCGAAACGACATTTAGTGTAGAACTTGTCTTTGTTTCGGAATTTACGACGGCAGTACTTTCCACATCGATGGCTTTGGAAACGCAGAACTTTTTCTCTTAGGTTTTTCTTCTCCTTTGCGTTTGGAACAGCACACGTAGAATACTGTTGGATGAAACTCATCACTGAGTCTTCTGGATCCGTTCCAAATTTAGGTGCATCCTTGATCCACAGCAACATATGTATATGAGGAGCACCTCTTGCTTGGTACTCTTTTCTCCAGAAGAAATCCAACACCTCTCCAAGAGGTGGATTCTTCTTATTCATGATGAAAGACATCATAGCTTCAAATCTATGATTGAAGTACCTACATACATTGACTGGATCCAAAGAGCACAGTTCTCCGGGTGTCTTGAATTCGATGTTATCTACGTTAGCATTTGCCTCTCGTAGAAATTCAAGTAAGTCTTCCCAGCCATACTCGGCACAGCTCAGAGTGAGGAACCATGTGGGAGTACCTAAGTTCCTCAGCATACATTTTAAATCACCATGACGACGGTACCAGTACTCATTAGTACCACGCTGACACGCCATGAGATTAATCAGGTGAGAATCCAAAATACTATCTTGGACATTGACTTTATCCATAAAGTCACTTGCCGAGATGTTTTGCATGTGTATACCACTTTTCAAGATGTGGTTCACTGCATATGACAGTCCAGACAGATCGCTTTCAAACAGGAGATGAAACAAATAAGGAATGCATTGTCGAAACCTAGCATCTCCTGCATACAATCGCAAAGTCCGGTATTCAGAAGCAGGAATTTGATGAGGTCGCTCATCATATCTTCCTCCCTGACCTGTTGGAAAAAGCTGTGGGAAACACCGAGCTTCCAAACTTTCCTCCCAAACACTAATGGGACTCCCTTTGGCTTGTTTCATTTGAAACAACTCAATAGCATTCCCCATGACTTCCTTGGAATGCAAAGGATGAACACTATAATGTTCATATATTTCTTCACTAGTAGAGGGTTCTACTTTCTCAATTTGACCAGCACACAAATCGCTATCCTCTTCCTCACTTACTTCCTCTTCTGCAACATATACATTCTTATAGTATTTATTATTTTTTTTCAAATACAATGTTGCCTTTTTAACTTTCCTAACATCTACTAAATCTTGCCATATTTTCTTATTCTTTGTCGGAACCCCATTAACTAAGATAACCAGAGGTTCCTCTTCCACTTTTTCTACTCCAATTGTGTTAATGTTTTTCTTCAAATCTAGAGGCAAATAAACAACTCTTCCCTTTAATCCTCTCTGTAAATCTGATGGAGGCAATTTCCCTGTCTTTGGCTCCATTCTTACAATAGCCTGAAAGGGATGGATACTTTGAATCAAAATAGATTCATAAGTATTTAAATCCTTCAATTCAGAAGGAATCTCAACCAATTCCAGATTATTATGAACTGCTCTAGCAGGCATCTGGTTTTGATTTAATTTGCAAGAACAATAAGTACACACACATTGATCCAATCCCAAATCAAAACAATTTTCTACCATCAAGTATGTTGCAAAATCCTTCCATTCACTATTATTTTCCCTTTCACTTTTTGCATATAAATCCACTAACTTAGTCTGATTCTTATAATAAGTGCGTCGACAACACACACAAGTGAAATTCGGCCTCTCACTTGATTTCACCTCAAACGTCGCAATTTCCCTCTGGAAATTATCTGTACTGGAAACCTGTACACTATCTTCCACAAGACCCTCTTCTTCTTGCTCAATTTCAACATTCTCCTCTTTACTTCCAAAGTAACAAAACTCAATTTCTTCACATATATTCTTCACATCTATTTCAGAACCATGCAAAAGAGCAGCGCATAATTGTTTAAGCATAATTGCTGGACTCTTAGCATAATACAACATTCTAACTAATTTCCTCACTTTGTTATGATGCACTGCTAGCATCCTGAAATGATGAAAAACACTCTGGCATACTCTCCTGGAAAGACAAGCCAGTGAATGTCCATGCAAACCTGTCACTTCTCTTACTCTGCAAGGATCTAATTCTTGCAACAACATCATTTTCTTCTTCAAACTTTTCTTATTAAATGACCGTACAAAATCACAAAGCAAATTGATGGAATCCTGTCGCACACTGCAAATACTACTACACTTCCAGGTGTACACAGGACCCTTAGCACGTCTTCCTAAAACCTCATTACCTAACACCTCTTCTGCCTCTGTTGTCACAAGTTTTTCTTTTTCAACTGGACAACCATCTTTCACTTCATAAGCACGACCACTGGTGTCAACTGCATGCACCAAATCATTATCCTGGAAATAACTCTCCTCATTAAAAAATGCCTCACAGCTTGAACTATGCATCCATTCTCCAGAAAAAACTTCACAAAAATTACTACGATTAACTATTCTCTTCCATCTACTATTTCTTTTGAAATCAAAAATTGCCTTGTTTAGCTTCCTAATTCTATTGATTATCAAAATAAATAACTTACGTTTAATTTCAAATGCCTGATCAATAACTTTCTCAACTTTTTTTTTTGTCTTATAAAAAACTAGTTTATGTTGACCTTTCTTAATATTTTTTAACAAATTGCCAATTATCCTGTTCCGGAACATTCGTTTACGAATCTCCCTAAACTGTTGTTTCCTTCTACTATCATGCACAGAGTTATCTCTTGCTCTAGCAGTAACATTTTTCATTGGCCTTTCTTTTCCATTTGATTTCCTTCTCGTTTTATGGACTGAAACATTTTCTGTAGTAATATTTTTTTTATTACACATATTTCTTATAAAGTGTTTTGTGCTCTTACCCGGTGCTTTCTTCGTGACTTGACAAATCTTTTTGTTAGAGGACTGCTGCGTATTATTTTTCACCTGCTGTCTTTGACGTTTTGCAGCCTTTCTCTGTCTTTCTATTGTAGGCATGGTGAAATCTTGAAATGATCTGCAGTTGAATCTGTGGAAAAATATAATAAATAATGTTATTAACCATTATTACCAAACAGTAAATCAGTAACAGTGATAAAAAACTTAACACACTACTTGACATTTTAATTAGAAGATTTTTTAGTCGTTGGCAAATTTACAATACAGAAATACCAGAAAAGAAATGACATTTATATTTATGTTACCTATGCTATTTTATATGTGAATCTGATCTAATTTTATGAGCATATTTTAATATTTTATTGAAGACACTACACATAACCTGCTTTTGAAGGTGTCTTTATTTTTAAATTAAACGGTTTACCTTTTTACTTTTTATTAATTATAAATTTTAAAAATAAATGTTTATATTTCCAAAGGCTCAAGCAGGTCAGCTTCCCATCCTATATCATATAATTCGGACAAATCTGCATCCTCATCACGCTCTTCTTCATCCTCAGGATTTAAATCATCCAATGGATCAACATCCACTGATGTTTCAATTACAAGTTCAATGATGAGGTCAAAATCAACTGATTGCAGATTGTCGCTCATGTTGAGGTTGTCTTTATCTTTAAAGAAAGATAACAACAATGAGATGTTGCAGAGTAAGAGACAAATCTCACAGATTATAATAGTAAAATTGTTTAACAAGAGTAACATTTTGCAGCTATTATTTAGCCATGTCCAGCGATGCTGAGCAGGTGAAGCCTATGTCTAATTTTTCACTGAACAGGACTCATCTGTTCTTAACCTTGGATAAGCCTCACCGACTCTGTGTCCCCTGCACATACTTAAATGTAAAGGGGCAGATTTATGTTAAATGGCACATCCCCAGGCATGCACCAGTTAACGTGCACCACTGCTCTGCCACCCATGGTGTGCCGCATTTACAATCAGATAGGAGAAACCTGTGTCAAAACCCTGCGCCTGCTTGAAGCAGGCATAGGTCTTGACGCAACATTGTGGAGATGGTGCACCCCTGAGCCTTGCTGGAGCTGCATCGCACTTGCGATACAACTCCAGCAATGCGCCACCTTAACGGCACAGATGCGTCAAGCATCTGTGCCGTTTTTGCCCCATGCTGCGCCGCATTGTAAATGCAGCACACCATGGGTGGCGGAACAGCGGCGCAAGATGACTGGCACATCCCTGGTGATGCACCAGTCATCATAAATCTATCCCTAAGCTTCTTATCTTGTTAGAGATGAACTGCCATATGTATCATCAAAATATTTTGCATTTCCTAAATAGCGAATTTTAAGGAATAAATAGCGATTCTTTACCATTCCTAATTTGCGATGAGCAAATTGCTAATTGCAAGTTACCCATTCATTTCCATGGGCTAGGAGGCTCATAGGAATGAAGGTTTATTTTGCGATTAGCAATTTGCTCATCACAAATTAGGAATTTTTCCAAGGGTGCAGGGGTGTCTCAAGAACACCCTGCTGCACCCCTGAAAAAGAAATTTGGGGGCATATGGCACACATACATGCCCTAAGGGCATGTGTTGGCGTCATATGGGACCTTTTGTTTTTTTTAAAAAAAGCTTTTTGAAAAGAATTCACAAATTACCACCAATTTACCACAATAGTTTCCAAATCCTTAATGTCATTTTTTACATATTTTTTGTTTGATACATTGCATTTAAGTAGTCACAAAATTTGCAAATCCTTCAGTGCAATTGCAAAATAAGGAATAGCAAATTTTGCTACTCCTTATTTTGCATCAAACTTGTTTGATACATACCATTTGTCTAATTAACATTCGCAAATTCCAAAATTCGTAGAATTTTGATCTTTGCGAATGCTAATTAGCTTGATACATATGGCCCCAAGTGAGGCCTGTCTTACGACATGGTGCATCTTTTGCATCACTATTGTATTGGTTTCATGTGGTACGTTTTTTTTACACCATGACATATCTGCCTAAATGCATCAATTTGTAATGTTGTCGCCTCATAGCAAATCTTTTGCACCACCGCTGCATCATAAAAGTGACGCACAGTGGCACAAAAGAGGCATACACCTATCATAAATCTGTCCCTAGCATTTTAAATGATTAATCCAGGATGACGATAAAGTGTGGCCTATCCAGAGGTTTGTTTAAGGTGAGGCCTACTCAGGATTGCAGATTAAAGTTACGCTTGATGAAGAATACAGAGGAGATAATACATGTAAAGGCCTACCAATGAAGTAAGTAATGTGCAATTTATTGCGCCAGTCATCATAAATGTATCCCTAAGCTTCTTATCTTGTTACAGATCAACCACCATATCTACCATCAAACTATTTTGCATTTCCTAAATAGCAAAATTTAAGGAATAAATAGCAATTCTTTACCATTCATAATTTGCAATGAGCAAATTGCTAATTGCAAATTAGCACCGCCGTTGCATCATAAAAGTGACGCACAGTGGCACAAAAGAGGCATACACCTATCATAAATCTGTCCCTACCATTTTAAATGATTAATCCAGGATGACAATAAGGTGTGGCCTATCCAAAAGTTTGTTTAAGTTGAGGCCTACTCAGGATTGCAGATTAAAGTTACGCTTGATGAAGAATACAGAGGAGATAATACATGTAAAGGCCTACCAATGAAGTAAGTAATGTCCACTTTATTGCGCCAGTCATCATAAATGTATCCCTAAGCTTCTTATCTTGTTACAGATGAACCACCATATGTACCATCAAACTATTTTGCATTTCCTAAATTGCAAATTTTAAGGAATAAATAGCAATCCATTACTATTCCTAATTTGCAATGAGCAAATTGCTAATTGCAAATTACCCATTCATTTCCATGGGCTAGGAGGCTCATAGGAATGAAGGTTGCAATTTGCGATTAGCAATTAGCTCATCACAAAATAGGAATTTTTTCAAGCGTGCAGGGGTATCTCAAGAACACCCTGCTGCACCCCTGAAAAATAAATTTGGGGGCATATGGCACACCTACATGCCCTAAGGGCATGTATGGGCGTCATATGGGACCTTTTGTTTTTTGGAAAAAAATGCTTTTTGAAAAGAATTCGCAAATTACCACAAACTAGAAGTTGGTGGTAGTTTCCAAATCCTTAATATCATTTTTTACATATTTTTTGTTTGATACATTGCATTTAAGGAATCGCACATTTTGAATTAAGGACATTTTAAGTCATTTCCACATGTGCAGTGTTTTCAAATTATGATTTGAAAATCGTTTTTGGGGAAAAGTAATGGTTTGCAAATTTATGACAAGGACATAATGGTGTATGCTTCTCTATAAGGCATTTCAGTGTCTCTGATGTCATTTTTCCCATATTACATTATAAGACCTTTCCCCATGGAGCACATTCCTTGTAAATATGCTCCCACCTGTGCATGGCGAATTTAGATTTTGACTGTTTGAGTCACATAGCCATGTTAAAAGTGACCCAAAAAAATTGCAAACGTTTTAAAAAAACACATTCATGTGTCTTAAGGACATTTTAAGTCATTTCCCCATGGACAATGTTTTCTAAGTGGCGCAAAAGAGGCATACACCTATCATAAATCTGTCCCTAGCATTTTAAATGAGTAATTCAGGATAACAATAAGATGTGGCCTATCCAGAGGTTTGTTTAAAGTGAGGCCTACTCAGGATTGCAGATTAAAGTTACGCTTGATGAAGAATACAGAGGAGATAATACATGTAAAGCTCTACCAATGAAGTAAGTGATTTCTACTTCATTGCGCCAGTCATCATAAATGTATGCCTAAGCTTCTTATCTTGTTAGACATCAACCGCCATATGTATCATATAACTATATTGCATTTCCAAAAAAGCGAATTTTAAGGAATAAATAGCGATTCTTTACCATTCCAAATTTGTGATGAGAAAATTGCAAATTGCAAATTACCCATTCATTTCCATGGGCTAGGAGGCTCATATAAATGAAGGTGCAATTTGTGATTAACAATGTGCTCATCACAAATTAGCAATTTTTCCAAAGCTGCAGGGGTGTCTCAATAACACCCTGCTGCACCCCTGAAAAAGAAATTTGGGGGCATATGGCGCACATAAATTTTAACAACATTCCTTTACCTCAAAAACGATTTTCAAATCATAATTTCAAAACACTACACATGGGAAAATTACTTAAAATGTCCTTAAGACACATAAAAGCGTTTTTTGATTGCCTTTCCTGCATGGTTGGGTCACTTTTAACATGGCTATGTAACACAAACATTCAAAATCTAAATTTTCCATGGACATGTGGGAGCATATTTACAAGCAATTTGCGCCACAGAGAAAGGTCTTACACTAAAATGAGAAAAATAACATCAGGGACAGTCAATTGCCTTATAAAGAAGCATACACCATTATGTCCTTGTCATGAATTTAAAAACAATTCCTTTACCCCAAAAACGATTTTCAAATCATAATTTCAAAACACTGCACATGGGAAAATGACTTAAAATGTCATTAAGACACATGAAAGCGTTTTTTGATTGCCTTTCCTGCATGGTTGGGTCACTTTTAACATGGCTATGTAACACAAACATTCAAAATCTAAATTTTCCATGCACAGGTGGGAGCATATTTACAAGCAATTTGCGCCACATAATTCATAATTTTCTCCTTAAAGCTCACTATTCTCTATCTAAATTAAAGAAATATTTTCTCACCTTAGCAAATACTTTGAGTTTGAAAACAGTCTCAGAAACACACCAATTTGTCTTCAGCAGAGCAAAAGGTATGCACTCCAGAGTCTGCAGCTATCAAAAGCACAGAAATGCTGTAATTCTTCACACATATTCTCATGTCACCCAATCAAAACTCTTCCCTCACTTTTTTTCAAATGAAAACCCTTCCCCCCTCTGCCCTTTCTGTCTTTTCTGCATGGCAACCACCTCTTGGAAGACTTCTGGTGTTTGCAAGTTCACACAACTTTGTTGCAATTGAACTCTGAACTCTCAGTGCACCTGCATATCCAGTGCATTCTTTCATTTAATGATTTTTTATTGACCATTCAAAATACATCTTTCAAAGAACACATCCGTGCACCCTAACTTTCTGTTTTCAGCAATCAAAATCCACCAATCACTGTTACTGCTTCATGAACACAGAAACTCCACAGTTTTTTTCATTTTAAACTCTCATTTTTTCAACTGCCATTTCATTGCCACACTTCATCTGACTGCAGGAGAACCTTCTCTCACCATGTTTTCTGTCTGGATTGTTGGACATAGTTATATTCACTGGGCTCAAAGGTACGTTGAAAACAGGAAATTACCTAACCTCAATTTACAAGATGTGGAAATTAAGTGGTTTGGCCACAGAGGATTAAAATGTCACCAATTGATACCATTGGTGAAAACCTTTATGCATTTGCCCAAACCTGACCTGTTAATTGTGCACTGTGGAGGTAATGACTTGGGCACTTTGACTGGTGTAGGTCTGGAAATGCTTTTAAAGGACACCTTTGAGCAATTGATGGCACTTTTTCCTCAGACTGCCTTGGTATATTCAAATATATGCCAAAGACAGAAATGGAGGTGGTCAAACCAATTTTGTCCACAAATTGAGAAGTCGAGGAAGCATGTAAACAAATCTGTTTCAGCTTACATGAGAGACCATGGAATGGGCTCCCTGTACAACAATAACTTGCGTTACTACATGCAAGATATCTACAGAGGAGATGGAGTTCACTTCTCAGATGAGGGCAACAGAGTTTTCACTCTGAATTTAAGAATGTGCATTGGTAACTACTTATAAGTACCTAAATGTACCATAAACCCAAAAGCTCTTCTCAGAGCTACCCTACATCTGATCACTCACAATTATTATTTTACTCTAACATTTTTCACTAATTTCCAACAAAGTACGCTCCCTGGGGCGCTACCCGGTACGCGAACCGGGAGCTAACCTCGCGAAATTTTTTTTAAAATTTTTTTTTTTTCGCACATATAATCCTCCTCAGCCACCCTCAGAAAACCTAGGGTGTCAAGATAACTCTACCGTGCCCCCTTCTACCCATTCTGAACATTATTTGCCCTCCATCTTGTATCTTAATTCGACCGAAACACAAAATGGTGGACTCCCGTTACGCTCAAGGTTCGCGAACCGGGGCGCTCAACGGTTCGCGTACCGGGTCGCTCCCTGGGAAGCGCACCATCAAAAAAGGTGGGAAAGTAGTTCACAGAAAAGCCACTGGAGACAATTTCACCAAATATAGATTAGCTCATACTACATACCAATCCCTACCATTTTCACAAATTTGATTGGAATTCCATTTAGTCATTTAGCCTGTAGACCTCTCTAAATACCCTGAGGTAAATTACTTCACAAAACACATCTGAAGTGTTGGAATTGACAACCAATGAAAATGTTACTTTCATTTTCTATTTTTTTTACCTGACATTTCATTGGTTATATACCTGAATATATATAAAGGAAGAGAAGAAAACACAGCCATTTTGACTACTACTTCTTGCTGTACATTTCAATAGTATTTTCACTAATTCCTTCAACTTCTTTCTAAAGGTAAGTTTTTATTTTTAAAACTGAAGTATATTGTGCACTATAAGTTAATATGGTAAACTTTTTCTGATAGATATATACTATCCCTCTGTAGTAGTTATAGATTTAGAGAGACTTCTCTGTTATGGTTATGGATGGAGTTAGGCTTCTCTTGTATAATTATGAATTTACTTACGTTAAATCACATACACATTTTTATATTCCTACTTCCACTCTGATACTATACACTGCCCAAAGATAAATTCACTGATAAAAAATGCCTATCTAAAATTATTCCCAACATTGCCCTATCTCTACTAATATATATTTTTTTAATTCAAATTTCAGGCAAAATGGAAGGCGAAAACCAAGTTTCTTTTGAAATGGACCTGCAAGAGAGCAGCCAAGAATTGATTGATACAATTGATCAAATTGACATTGAATTTTTCGATGAAACTTGGGACAATGAACTACTGCAATGTGTACAAGCAGTAGATAACCTCCTTGCAAATGAGGACATTTTACACCCTCAGAGTGTGGAAAAGTAAATTTTGCCATGTTCTGTGTCCCTACGAGTCATCCATCATATGTTATCTGTGCATGATTAAATATGCATATGTATTCCCTATGTTTGATTAAAGACGCAATTACAGTTGTGTCCACCTCTAGTATGCCAGTTTCCAGTTCTCGTGAATACTACGAATATCAGGCCTATGTAAAGTTACGTTGCCACGTTTCTCAGTGTGCACGTTATTCCATTGTAAAGTCCCCGTTTCTAGGCCTCAAAAGGGCCCGGACATCAGATTCAGCTCCTGTCTCCTGAAGCCTCGCTGAGGAGCGATACAGCCCCCACCTGTGTCCTCGACCCTTCACTTACTTCCTGCCTCGCAGTGCCCGGCTCAGCCTGGCTCTGCCTCTGAGTCTGCCAAGAGTATGTTATGATTCCAGTTATCAGTTCAGTCCTCCTTCTCTGCATTCCTAAGCTACTGAATCGCATCAATAGTTTCCGTCATAGTCTAGCCTTTACGGCCCCATGTAAGAGAAATACTGCATTTAATGGTCATTTAGTATTCTTCATCACGCACTACATGTAGAATAATGCATGGTCCAGTCTTAGTGTCTGTTAGCCTTTCCCCTCCTGACTTCTAGTTTATATCAACATGTTCTCTAAACATCAGATACTAGATACTGTTTAGGTACATGTCGCCCTGACTCTCCAGACTTCAGTCTCTGCTCCTAGCACAGAGTTCGAAGCCCCCAGCTTCTCCTAGTAACACGTCATTGCTAGTTTGCGCGCACCATTAGGTCAGAGGTCCCGGCTCCTTAGGTAGCCCCTTCCATGGTTTCCGCCCCAGTCATGACATATTCTGTTACGTTTGCATCACATGTCTATGTATACGCCCTGTTACACCTCTTTTCACCCTTATCTTTCGCAACTGCTACGCGTCACGCCTATTGCTCCTCCCACTGCTACGCCTATTGCGATGTAATGCTATGTGTTTGCGTTATGTATATATGCTCATGCACTGTTATTAAAAAGTTATCCTTCCTTAGCGCGCTCATCCCAGATCCAGCCCCAGCAGCTGCTGGGCCCTGCCTTCCTATTCCTGTGCAGGTCGTCCTGTTCCTGTCCTTATGCTGTATTAAACCTGCAAAACTCCTACTACCTCGAATCTTGACTCTTATTTATTGAGCTATCTGTTATTCATTTATTCATTCAAAAATAGGGTATTATTTATTTATTTACCACATAATGGCGCCCGAACAGGGACATGCCCTTTCCCCACGCGTCGGTGAAGCCACGCCGACCCCCTGACCCTCTGCAGTCGTGACGGAACTCTTCTGCGCACCGGCAGATATTTCTGCTTCAAGTATCCCTCAGGCCCACGGAGGAGACGGAGGAGGCGGTCCAGCATCCAGACGAGACGGTGGAGGAACGCGGCGAGTCCCGACCAGAGCCCAAGCCGAGAGTCCAAGGTCCGAGGTATCCGGAGGCCCACCCGTAACAGAAGTCCGAAGTTCGTCCGTCCGACGTCGAGGCAGTCCAGTCCAGTCTGAGGCCTTCCGTTCTTGCTGCCCGGTGAGTACCGTTACTGGGGTAGTATCTAGACAGGGTCAATCTGATTGACTCTGGTCCGTGGGTTGGTGGTACACAGACCCACAAACGAAGTGTCCACTTCGGTGGATGCGGGTCCTGACGTGTCTCTTTATGAGACCGGTAAGTTTCGTACTGTTTCAGCAGTGCATCTAGTTTCTGTTCCAGTCAGTTCTGTTCTCGAGAAAATTCATGTATTCTGTGTTCCGTATTCCAGGTAGTATTCTGTTCGAACTGTTATTGTAAATGTTCTTCATGTATTTTAATGTCGTGGTATGAATGGGGAATAAGTATCGTGTTCATTGTGTATTGTATTGTGTCTAGATTACAGTCCAGTCATGCCCTTGTTTTCTAAGTTACGTCAGTTAAAAACTAGAAAGGGTCTGCTGGAAACAGCAGTTCCTGTCCCGCCTAGGGACAGTCCAGGTCATTTTATGTATCAGAAGCACGGCATAAGTGCCATATTATATCTAGATTTATGGGTAGATTATACCAAACAGTTAGAAGAAAAGTATAGATGGCCCGTAACGGGTACATGGGATGCCGAGTGCATCATGCGAGTAGAAGAAGCATTATGGAAAAAGAAAGCCAGACAGTCACAGAAAGATGCCATCGAGTTATGGCGCAAAGAAGCTCATAAAAGAACCGAAAAAGAAATCAGAAAGTCAGAATTAAGTAGAGAATCCTTAGAACGAGCACAAGAAAAAGAACTAATCGAGATAGGTGAACAAGTTAAAGCCGAACAGTCAGACAGACAGAGGCATGCTCTTATTAAGGGTATGTATCCTCTTCTTGCCGAGGGCTTGCCAAAAGAGACCCCAGAGGCATCCAGTAATTTCCCGCCACCATTAGTTCCGACCAAGCTACGTCACAAACCGACCGCAGCTGATATTTTTATTTCGTCCTATTTGGACGACACAGTCCCAGAATATGCAAATCCTGTTCGCGCTCCGCCAGTCCCTGTAAATCAGGCACTTCCCGTTTCTCCAGACACCGGGGTACCCCTTGCAGTGCCTGCTACGGTCCCCCAGGTCCAGCCCGCCATACCAGTCCAGCCCGCATTTCAATTTCCTGCCACACTAGTACGAAGAGGATCAGTCGACGACTCTAGTTTAGGGGCCGCAGGGGGAGGTACTCCTCAAACCCCGCCACCACACAAGCGTTTAACGACAGCCGAATTACATATGCAAGCGTCACAGCGTACGCCCAGACATCAGTCTGTAGCAGAAATAAGAAAATCCCTTGCCGAATGCGGCTATGATCCAGTCCCAGGCGAGGATAATATGGTTTTATATTCATTCCGCGTAAGAAAGGTGACCGAGTATCTAGTCACCTTACCGAATATGAAAGAAGATCTAGACAGAATATATCGTTTCATCCGTACAGGGGATGATCCAGAAAGCATTGGCGAGGCCATGTCTCAAAGGAAAGCTGAGACCCAGCTCATGATATTAAAGTTTCTGATCAATTGTCTAATAAGAGAACAAGATTACCCGTCTAAAGATCCGGCTGAAATGAAAACCCTGACAAGGTGGAGTGATAATATAGCCGAGGGTAAGCACAAGACCGTCGGTGCTATGGAGAGTATGTACAAGAAAATCCGTAAAGAAATAATAAAGTTACACGAACAGCGTAAAGCAGCACAAGTTAGCGAGAAAGAAAGTAACTCTGATCCTGAAGAGTTAGACGACGAGAATCCCGACAGAATAGCGTATGTAGGAAAATCTAGATTTCCAGATCGCCATTTACGCCTAGAACACAAGTCTATTTTTCATCATCCAGCACCAGAACAAGGTTCTCTAGAACAAGTGTTTCAAGCTACCGATCATATTCTGAAATCACGAATCGGTTACAGTGAGTTAAGTACCATGCATGAACAAGAACTAGCCCGATCGGCAGTCCGATGGATTACTGATTCTACCACTTTTCCAGACGAAATAGTGGCACAAATGTTTCTGAAAATGCCCCCAGCCGAGCAACGACTGGCGGGTATGTATATGATCCAGCACCTCATTACATTGTATGAGGGTCAACATTCTGATCCAGGTCCGTTACACGATGTCCTGAACGAGTTACTCCAGTATAGATGGAAAGGTTTAGGTACCGATTTAATTAGTGTCATTCTAGAACAACGTCACAAATATAGAACGTTTTTGAATCCGCATTTTGTTCATGTCTCACCCCCAGAAAGTAAACCATTTTACATAGACAGACAGAATCCGTTACGAGAAGTCCACCCAGTTAGAGGAACGGGTGGCGAACTAGAACGAGTGTTTGTTTACACCCCGATCACAAAGATGGAACTCCTAGAGATGAAGAAATTAATCCCCTGTCATGATAAAGATCCAGCAGGGTTCCATAGAGAATTAAAAGACATGCTCCGTATGGGAGAATACACGTATCCAGATATAATTAAAATGTTGAAGGTTCTGCTGCCCGCAGGGGTGTATGAAAAGCTCAAGGAAAAAGAATGGGAGGTGGGAGAGAAAAAGATCGATTGGGCAGTTCTAGAAGCCGAAGACAAGGCACGAGTACCAGGTACCGGTCTTGGAGCGAAATGTAAAGAATTACCGGAATTATTAATACAAGTTTTGCCTAGGTTATTGACAACTAGAAAAGAAGACTGGGATGCAATCTCAGCCTGTAAACAGAAACAAGACGAAGACATTAGTGATTTTTATTCCAATTTGAGAAATGTTTTAGCATCAACAGTGGCCTCAAGACAAGTAGTGAGTCATACCCTCACCTTTTTGTTACTAAATTAGTCGAGAATTCAAGTCCACAAATTAAAAATCGAGTTTTGAAAGTCGAAAGTACCTGGCAAGCTAATACCCCGTCCCAGATGTTGCAGATGCTCCAATACCACCAGAATAGGATCAGAGAAGAGCAAGAACACGAGAGAAAACGTATGAAAGACACGAAAATGAGAGTACTAGTTGCACAATCTATTCCTCAAGACAGTCAGAAGAGGGGTCCGAATCAAGCCAGTCATCCGGCAGCTCCCGTTAAAGGGAACTGCAATTATTGTAAACAGCCAGGTCATTTTATAAACGAGTGTGCAGTTCTGAAACACAACATAGCCACTGGTAAGACTAAAGAAAGACCACGTCCACCTAGACAAGAACAAGTTTCACAGACTCCTCAGCCACAGAATGCACAACAGACAGTTACTGTACCGCAGCCTATTGCTGCAACACAGCACGTTACACAGCAGATGTACCAGTATGCACAGTCTGAGTATCCAGAGTACCAGCAGTATTCATGAAACAGCCTAGAGAGGGAGGTAGGCTTGCCTCTCATCGAGATACCTGTAGATCAAGAAGGTCCCTATGTTCACAGTCAAGTATTAGGGAAAGACAGAAAGTTTTTGATTGATACAGGGGCAAGTAGGACCACCATCAGTCACGCCGAAGTTCCAGGGGCTCCGCTCTCAGGCTCAAGAAATGTTTCCCTTGGATTTTCAGGAAAACCCATTGTAAATGAAATATCAAAGCCAGTTACTCTAGAAGTTATCATCACTGCCCTTATTACATCCCGCCTGGATTATGGTAATGGCCTGTATGTAGGCATTCCTGCCTACGAGACCCGTCGTCTCCAGGCCATCCAGAACCAGGCGGCCCGCCTTGTCCTTCGTCTTCCGAAGTTCTCCCACATCACTCCCGCCCTAAAAACCCTTCACTGGCTCCCCGTTCAGTTCAGGTCCCAGTTCAAACTTGCCTGCCTGGCCTTTCGGGCACAGGCCCGATCCGCTCCTCTCTTCATCAACTCTCTGATCTCCTCCCATGCCCCTCCCCGTTCCCTCCGATCTTCCTCCCTCTCTCTCCTTCACGTTCCCCGCTTCCATAAGTCCCGCACAGGGGGCACCCGCTTCTCTGTGCGCGCTCCGCAGATCTGGAACTCTCTTCCCCTCCCTATCCGCTCCATTCCCATTTTCTCCCACTTTCGGAAAGCCCTCAAAACTTTTTTCTTCCTCCAGGCTTTCCCGGACTAAAACTCTCCTGCACCTGTTAGGCAGATACTGATGTGTTCCTCAGCGCCAGGAAGCCGCTTGGCCACAGAGCGCTCTATAAGTTTCTTTTTCATTCATTTCATTTCATTTCATTTCAAGTAGGTCCATTGTCCCGTACTACTGATCTGTTACTTACTAAGTCATGTCCAGAAAACCTATTAGGCATTAAAACACTGAAAGAGTTAGGTGCAGTTATATGCTGTTCCCCAGAGGGAATACGATTGTTCCTGCGTGACTTTAAGGGTCACTATGTATTACGAGATTTTGATCCCAGATTGTCCAATGTTCCGCAGCATCTATGGGCGCAAGGTCCAACTGATGTAGGTTATATGCAAATCACACCCCATCGTGTGACTCTCAAGCCAGGTGTAGTGTTACCACGAATCAGACAGTACAGATTGCCACCTGAGGCTGTAGCAGCCTTATCCAAAATTATTGACGAGCTCATGGCTCAAGGAGTGGTTGTAGAAACTGACTCCAATGTATGTAATTCTCTGATCATTCCAGTCATGAAACGTACCGATCCGAATGCACCCCCAGTATATCGATTAGTGATTGACCTACGAGAACTTAATAAATGTATTATTCCTCAGTACCCAGTCGTCCCAGATATCTCTTCCCTATTGACAGCCATTGATTCCGAAGCCACGTCCTTTACTGTAATCGATCTCAAGAACGCATTTTTCAGTGTCCCTATTCATCCAGACAGCCAGTTCCTTTTCGGATTTTGTTTAAATGGAAGGAGCTATATGTTCACACGAGCTCCTCAAGGTTTCACAGAAAGTCCTAGTATTTATAGTCAAGCACTTAAGAGACAACTAGACAACATTCACATGCCAACTGACACTGCCCTGCTCCAGTATGTCGACGATCTACTGATCACAGCCCGTTCTGAACGTGCTTGCGAGCGAGCATCCCTCACAGTTCTGTATTTCCTTGCCGAGATGGGGCACAAGGTGTCCCCTTCTAAGCTTCAATTCTGTGTCCAGCAAGTGGTCTACTTAGGACACTTACTGTCCAAGAGGGGTAGGCAGTTGACACCAGACCGTATCCAGTTAATAGCGAGTCTTCCTCAGCCCAAGACCCAGAAGGAGGTACGTGCTTTTATCGGCCTCACTTCTTACTGCCGACAATGGATTCCTCAGTATGCATTTCTAGCCAAGCCACTGATACAGTTAACGACACAGGAGGCAGCCGTATCGACTGTACTCCCTTGGACATCTGAACATACACTTAGTTTCAATGAGTTAAAGAAAGCCCTATGTCAAGCTCCAGTTCTAGCTACACCGAACTACAGTAAGTCTTTTACACTTTTCGTCACTGAACGCGAACGTACAGCATTATCTGTTCTCACACAAGATCAAGCAGGACAATACAAGCCATGTGCTTATTTTTCGAGCACATTAGATCCTGTAGCCCAGGCTCTGCCTGCGTGCCTCAAGTCAGTTGCAGCCACAGCCCTAGCTATCAGACAAAGTGATTCCATAGTATTAGGACACTCCCTGACAGTACAAGTTCCACACTCCGTGGAAGTTCTTTTAAACCGAACACAAACTCAGCACTTGACAATTGCACGTTTAACAGGTTATGAATTGACACTGTTCCAGCCACACATAGAAATCAGACGCTGCAACGTTCTCAATCCTGCTACACTGTTACCATCAGTTAATTCGAATCTTGCCACACATGATTGCGTGGAAGTAGTTAACATCACAACCAAGCCAAGACAAGATCTGACAGATATTCCGTTACCAGATCCCGACCTGACACTTTATGTGGATGGTTCATGCATGAGAACAAGTACAGGAGAACTAGTCGCCGTGTATGCAGTGACTACCGACACCGAAGTTATTGAGACACACCGTATTGACACCCTGTCCGCTCAAGCAGCAGAGCTAGTTGCTCTGACACAAGCCTGCATACACGCCAAGAACTTGAAAGTTAATATTTACACAGATTCACGCTACGCATTTGGAGTTGTACACGACTTCGGAGTGCTCTGGCAGGAGAGAGGTTTCATGACTTCTCATGGAACCAAGATTCAGCATGGTCTCCTTATTCAAGCCCTGTTAGATGCCATACATTTACCGACATCTATCGCTATCATGAAGTGCAAAGCACATACGAAAGTTACTGACATTATTTCTCAAGGTAACGATCTAGCAGATCGCACAGCCAAGCTTACAGCACAGACTCCAGACATTCCAGTTAATCCGACACAGACACATACTCCAGATCCGACTACATGTATGACAGTTAAGGACCCTACACAAGATGTCATAGATATCCAGTTACATGCTACTACCGATGAAATTAAGAAATGGTCCGAACAAGGAGGGGTCCAGACAGATCAAGGATGGTTAACGAAGGGTAGAGCCACTTGGTTTCTCCCCGACTCTATGGTTCAAGTCATTATTAATACTGCACATAGTCCAGCACATTTAGGAGAAAAAGCTATGTTAGACAGTATCCAGAACATTTGGTTCAACAAGCATTTACGAGCTGCAGCCAAGCAGAAAGTCCGTACCTGTATGATATGTTGCCAGTTTAATCCAGGTAAAAGTGTCCCGGTGGAACAAGGTGGATTCCAGCCTCCTGACCACCCTTTTGAAGTCCTCCAGATGGATTATATTCAGATGGAACGATGTCGAGGTTTCAAGTATGTCCTTGTAGTTGTATGCGCTTTGTCCAGGTGGACAGAAGCATATCCAGTCCCAGATTACACCGCCGCGACCACTGCCAAGCAGTTGGTTCGTGAGTTCTTCCCCCGCTATGGACTCCCTAGAGTCGTATATTCTGACAATGGCCAGCCATTCTCCTCAGAGTTGATGAAGCATGTTTCCCTTTTGTTAGGGTACCAGTGGAAGTTTCATTGTGTACGCCATCCTGAAGCAGCCGGTCTCGTAGAGAGACATAACCAGACTCTGAAAATTCGCATCGCCAAAGTATGTAAAGAGAAAGGTGTGGACTGGCTAGTAGCTCTGCCAGTCGCTTTGTTCTATATGCGCATGGTCGCACATTCCAGATCAGGTCTGTCCCCGTATGAGGTCGTATTCGGCCGCCCCCCTAACATGTGGGGTACTCCTAGACCCCGAAGTATTACCGATGTTTCAAGTAATATGCTGACAGATTACCTAGCTTCCTTGATGTCTGCCCTCAACTCTTGTCGTTCACAGGTTGCCGCCGCATTTCCAGACAATACCGAGGTGGCACCGCATGAAATCGTTCCAGGATCCATGGTTCTTGTCCGCAATTTTGACCGCTCAAGTCCGCTGGAGCCGCGCTGGAAGGAGCCCCGACAGGTCCTCCTCGCCACCCGTACAGCCGTGAAGTTGGAGGGTCACAAAGGCTGGGTGCACCTTTCGCATGTAAAGAAGTTTTATGGACTGAGACCCGTCTCAAAGAACATTTCCCAGGATTTGAAGGATTGCCAAAATACTGTTCTCAAGGACTGTCCCGCAAAAGACATTGCTACAAACCCTCCCCTGTTAGAGAAAACTCCGCAACAGGAGTATAAGTTGAAACTCCGGTCTAGTAAAATAAGTCAGCCAGTTTGATTGTCTAAGTCCTCCCCTAGGTGAAACGGTTAGACTGTTTCTGACATGTATAAAATAGACCCCCATAGTGAGAGAGTTAGTCAAAACTCAATTCGATATATCGTTTTTCTATGTTTCATATTATTTCTCAGCATTATGATTTCCTGCACCAGTTACGCATTTTACCTGTATTTCCCAGTTCTTCATGTAAATAAGTCTGCCAATGTTACAGTAGAGCATACGTTTAGTGATCTGCCTCCTCATGAACTCTCTTACCGCCTCGCTATGCGAAATAATTCTTTCATCCGCATGTTACATTACTCACACCAGACCAGCAATGCCACTAATTGTTGGGTGTGTGGTCGACTCCCCCCTTTCCAGATACCGAAGGGAGTTCTGCCACTTTTTCCCTATCCATTTTCACATAATGGTTCGTGTGGAGCATGGTCCACGTTAACGTCATCCTCAACAGATATGTCTTTTCTTAACAGTACATGTTTTCCAGACAAGCAAGGTCTTCCCCACAGAACCGGGTTAGATCTAGAAAATGAAGTGTATAATTTAGGTAATTATTCTTCGAATTTCATGGTCCTGAATGTTCAGTCTGATACTACTCCAGACTTACCTGCTATTTCAGTACTGCCAGTCAAAGGCGAATTATGTGTCCGAAATAATGGTTCCATACACGTAGGACATAGTGATTGTACTACTATTGTCAAGTATAGTGACAGTGGGAAATCTATTTTCAAAGCTTCACGTCATTCTTATTTTATTTGTGGTCAAACTGCATATGTTCGTCTGCCCCTCGATTGGGAGGGAACCTGTTACATTGCCTTCCTACTGCCACCAGTTTTCCTAGCCCCACCCGACTACCATAGGAATTCCCACCTAGTACATACAAGACCCAAGAGAAACCTCCCGATTGTCGATTATACTGAAACTACTCTAGAACAATATATAGATATCAATAAAGGTGTCTTTCCTTATTTAGGTACAGTTGTGAATAGTAAACTGATACGTAGATTAACCAGAACACTCGAAGCAGTAGTAATTGAGACTACTTCTGCTCTAAGTAATTTAACCGAAGAACAATCCTTTATGAGAATTGTCGTGCTCCAGAATCGTCTCGTCCTTGACGTCATATTGGCCGATAGGGGCGGGGCCTGTAGAGTCATCGGATCTAGTTGCTGCATTTTCATTCCAAATAACGCGCTGTCTGTTTATTCAGCTATAACCAGACTCCATAAAATTGCCCATCTGTTACACCAAGATCCAGGCACCTGGACATGGTCCGGTTGGTTCTGGAATATAATTTCCGCCTGGGGATGGAAAGTCTTGTCCTTTCTAGGTATTGCAGTAGCGATCATATTCAGCTGCTGCCTCTGTATACAATGTGGCCCTGCGATTTGCGGCATCTGTGCTACCTCTTGTATTCCTAGTCCCAAGCCCCGTTCTAAAACACGTTCCCAGAAAATTCGAGACGAGCAAATGATACTGTATGAAATGATAGATGGTATCATGAATATTGATGTTTCCTGATGGAAACGTAGTGACAAGGAGGGAATGTGGAAAAGTAAATTTTGCCATGTTCTGTGTCCCTACGAGTCATCCATCATATGTTATCTGTGCATGATTAAATATGCATATGTATTCCCTATGTTTGATTAAAGACGCAATTACAGTTGTGTCCACCTCTAGTATGCCAGTTTCCAGTTCTCGTGAATACTACGAATATCAGGCCTATGTAAAGTTACGTTGCCACGTTTCTCAGTGTGCACGTTATTCCATTGTAAAGTCCCCGTTTCTAGGCCTCAAAAGGGCTCGGACATCAGATTCAACTCCTGTCTCCTGAAGCCTCGCTGAGGAGCGATACAGCCCCCACCTGTGTCCTCGACCCTTCACTTACTTCCTGCCTCGCAGTGCCCGGCTCAGCCTGGCTCTGCCTCTGAGTCTGCCAAGAGTATGTTATGATTCCAGTTATCAGTTCAGTCCTCCTTCTCTGCATTCCTAAGCTACTGAATCGCATCAATAGTTTCCGCCATAGTCTAGCCTTTACGGCCCCATGTAAGAGAAATACTGCATTTAATGGTCATTTAGTATTCTTCATCACGCACTACATGTAGAATAATGCATGGTCCAGTCTTAGTGTCTGTTAGCCTTTCCCCTCCTGACTTCTAGTTTATATCAACATGTTCTCTAAACATCAGATACTAGATACTGTTTAGGTACATGTCGCCCTGACTCTCCAGACTTCAGTCTCTGCTCCTAGCACAGAGTTCGAAGCCCCCAGCTTCTCCTAGTAACACGTCATTGCTAGTTTGCGCGCACCATTAGGTCAGAGGTCCCGGCTCCTTAGGTAGCCCCTTCCATGGTTTCCGCCCCAGTCATGACATATTCTGTTACGTTTGCATCACATGTCTATGTATACGCCCTGTTACACCTCTTTTCACCCTTATCTTTCGCAACTGCTACGCGTCACGCCTATTGCTCCTCCCACTGCTACGCCTATTGCGATGTAATGCTATGTGTTTGCGTTATGTATATATGCTCATGCACTGTTATTAAAAAGTTATCCTTCCTTAGCGCGCTCATCCCAGATCCAGCCCCAGCAGCTGCTGGGCCCTGCCTTCCTATTCCTGTGCAGGTCGTCCTGTTCCTGTCCTTATGCTGTATTAAACCTGCAAAACTCCTACTACCTCGAATCTTGACTCTTATTTATTGAGCTATCTGTTATTCATTTATTCATTCAAAAATAGGGTATTATTTATTTATTTACCACAAGAGACTACAATGTATATTCCATGATAATTATGAAATTTCTGACAATGAAATGTTAGAAAGTTTAATAAATTATGAAACACAATCACATTAAAAAAAATGCTTAAAAAATAAAAAAAATAAAAAATAATCAACAAAAACAACAATCAATTAACATACAGCATTTGAAAAGTCTATCATTCATTTTTCATTGCAGTACGCTGCCCAGAACGCTTCCCGGTTCGCGGACCGGGTGCTCCCCACGAAAAAAAAAAAAAAAATTTTTTGTTGTTTTTTTTGCCCCGCGGGGCCCTTTTAAAACCTCCACATTAAACCTAGGGGGTCAGGGAGGATCTAGTATGCCCCCTTATGGTCATTTTCGCCTTTGTTTTGGCCTCCTCTTGTCTCTCAATCCTACCGAGAGACAAGATGGCGGCCGCTCCGGACTGTTTAGAATGTTGACAGACACCGGAGAGCCAATCAGCTTAGCTACGCGAAGTTCCGGTACGCTTAAGGTCCGCGCACCGGAGCGCTGCCCAGAGCGAGCTTACAGATATATATCTTTTTTTAAACGTTAATTTCTCAAAATCCACTGGAGCACATATATTGAGACATAGAAAAGGCACATCGGGCTACCAGTCCCTACAATTTTGCCAAGTTTCATGGAAATCCATTCAGCCGTTCGGGCTAAAAGTGAGGCCAACCGCCCTATGGAAAACTCAATGTTAAAAACATGTTTTGGGACCCCCCTTTTTTCTCGGCCCCCCCTTGACGAAACCCCCCCAAATTTCCAAGGGCTGCTCAGAAACAAAATGTTCCATTTTCCAGAAAATTTCAGCCAATTCTGTCCACAAACGCCAAAGTTATTAGACATAGAATTTTCAAAAATCCCATAGGGAAAAAATCCTAACTATATATACCTACTGGCGACCGCCAGTAGGTAATATATATATATATATATATATATATATATATATATATATATATATATTCACTGAAAAAACCATAGGTTTCACGCCAGTTATAGTTAGGATTTAGCATTAAAAAAAACTATGATATTCACTGAAAAAACCATAGGTTTCACACCAGTTATAGTTAGGAATTAGCATTTGAAAAACCTATTAAATTCACTGAAAAAACCATAGGTTTCACACCAGTTATAGTTTGCTGGAAGTTTTACTCGCATAAAACCATTGAAATTCCCACGTTATAGTTAGTTGGACTCACTATAACTTGCGCGTGCAATGCACTGCTGATGACGTCACATATTACATCACTCATGACATGGTCAGTGACATCACTCATGACATCACTGATGACACCATCCAGTGAATGTGTGTCTTTCTGAAATATAAATATTAGTGAGTAATGTTTAAATGTTTAAATATATGTATTAATGTTTCACTTTGTGTATAAGTTGCTGCATGGGTTGGTGAGTAGGTACATGTGTATGTATATTGGTTATTAGATGTTTTTCTTAGTATCAGTATGAGTGTTTGTATGGTTTATTGGGGGTATTACTTAGTACATAGATGCATGAATGACTGACTCTCTCTTTGTATGTGTTTTGAAGACAGCATATGTGCAAGACTGTATGGGTGGATGACTGTGTATATGTGTGTGTTACTGAGTGAATGAGTGTCTCACTAGTTTCTTTATCAGTAACTACATATGTTTTAATCTAGTGTATGTGAATATTGATGTATATAAGTGAGTATATCTAACAGTAAGATATTGTAAGAGTTCCTATTTAAATTAGTGTGTGTTTCTATAAGTGATTGTTTAAAAGAGTAAGTATGTGTAAGTTTCCTTAGAAGTAAAGTGGTAGTGTGTGTATAGCTGTATACGCAAATAAATGGATGTTCAATTGTTTATTTGCATGTGTGAGTATGTGTGTGAGTAACTTTTGGATGACTCTCGGTGTGTAACAGGATGTAAAGGTGTATCACTACATATGATGAGTGAGTATATGTATGAGTGACTATATAGAACTGTTGGTGAATGAGTGGATGTGTATATAGATGGTAGAATTATTGAATTAGTTGTTGTAACTGGTATGGGTATCTCCATTTTTTTGAAAATTTTAGTTTCTATTTTTGAATATGTGTTTCAAGGGTTACATTACAGTGAAAGGAGGTCTGTAACTCTGTCACAAGGATGGTGTCATCAGTGATGTCATGAGTGATGTCACTGACCATGTCATGAGTGATGTAATATGTGACGTCATCAGCAGTGCATTGCACGCGCAAGTTATAGTGAGTCCAACTAACTATAACGTGGGAATTTCAATGGTTTTATGCGAGTAAAACTTCCAGCAAACTATAACTGGTGTGAAACCTATGGTTTTTTCAGTGAATTTAATATGTTTTTCAAATGCTAATTCCTAACTATAACTGGTGTGAAACCTATGTTTTTTCCAGTGAATATCATAGGTTTTTTTAATGCTAATTCCTAACTATAACTGGTGTGAAACCTATAGTTTTTTCAGTGAATTTCAATGGTTTTTTAATAGCAAATCTTTATAGGTATAGAAAGTGAAAAATGTTAAAACGAATTTTATATTGTATAAATATGTTAATTTTTTTTATTTTATTTTTTTTATTTTTAACCCGGGGGCGCTCCCGGGGCGCGTACCGGTGAACGTCCCGGGAGTGCTATTGCCGCGAACGAAAACAACATCGTGACGTTTTGCGTACACGCGTGATGCGTCATATGACGCACAGCGTAATCGCAACCGAAAGCATGCGATCGCATACGATCGCGAAACGTCCTGACGCGCTTACGCTATGCACCCGCGGGCGCGTCCCGGAGCGCGAATACGGGCGTGCCCCGGGGCGCGTAGCGTAAGCGTGTCGGGTCATGTGACTTGAAAATATCACTTTCTATTGGTGCAGAACAGTTTTGGTTTCTAAATGAGTAATGCCTGGGTCTTGTGACCAGCCTGGGTCTTGTGACCTGAAAATAACACTTTCTATTGGTGCAGAACATTTTTGGTTTCCAAATGAGTAAAGCCTTGGTCTTGTGACCTGAAAATAACACTTCTGATTGGTTCAGCACAATTTTTTTTTCCAAATGATAAAAAACCTCACCTTTCTTCCTCACTCTGACTTTGTCTTTTGACTGAGGAAGACCTG
The DNA here is from genome assembly GCF_964261635.1 of Lissotriton helveticus. NCBI lineage: Eukaryota > Metazoa > Chordata > Amphibia > Caudata > Salamandridae > Lissotriton > Lissotriton helveticus. The sequence goes on from NC_136067.1 coordinate 1,574,128,058, forward strand.
TTTCATCTACAGTGACAATTCTTTTGTACTTTGAAATGGCTACTCTAGCAGCAACAGCTGGAGCATCTGCACCACCACCACCACCACAACCACCAAGAAGACCACCACAACAATACATTGGTGGTGATGAAGAGGAGGAGGAGGAAGAGGAAGAGGAGGAGGGGAGCAGATGGCTGCCGGAAGAAATTACCCCATACAAGCCAAAAGAACACATTGTATGGGAGTTTTTTTCACTTCCAGAGGGCAAGAAAAAAGTTAATGCGGCTAAGGTAACATGTCGAATCTGTGGTGCAGAAATCTCATGGGGCAATCCAGATAAAAAATATTCATTTGGTAATAATACCATGAATAGGCATATGATCCGGAAGCATCCTGCTAACTATTTTCGTGCAGAGATCAGGAAACTGGCAAGTCACCTCCCCCAGTGTTCAAGGACCAGCTCCAAAAGAAAGCAATCCACTCAATCGGGACCAGAAACATCAGAGGTGATGCCTTGTATCCAGGAACGATTTGGTGATTTTAAAGTCACTTGTACTGGATGTGGCAAGCTTATGTCCTATGGGGAAAAGCGTGTAAAGCTCATCGTCATTGCTGGTGACAATCACATTGCCCCAAAAAAAGAAGTAATTTTTTCAGTTTTTTGTTTTTTGCTCCAGTTGAGCCATTTTCAATTCCCTTTCTTTTTGTTTCTTCCCATAAAAAATACAAAAAAATATAAAACTGTTTTGAAAAGCCAAAAAAAGTACAAAATGTTCAAAAAACAATAAAAAAAATATAAAACAACAAAAAGAAGAAAAAAAAGTTCTTTTTAGAACTACCTTTCATATATAAAATTAAACCTATATTTTTAAAGGATCTCAGTCAATTTTTTGCCCTTAGGGTACGCGTACCGGGGCGCGCCCCCCCAAAAAAAGATTTTTTTTTTTAATGAAGCAGTTAGCATGAGAGAAGAACACAAAGAGAGTTATGTTAAGAGAAAAAGAAGAGCTACAGGATGAACACAGAGGGATTGTTTATTACATAGTAAAAAATAGAGAAGGTGTAATTGGATGAAAGTGAGAAAAGTAAAATGACTAAAGGAGCAAAAGAAAGGAAGAGAGAGGAAGAACACTAACGTAGAGATAGTGGGAGAATGTGACTGGCTGTTAAAAGAAAAAGAAAGGACAGTAAAAAATGGGGAATGAAGGGTAGTGGCGGAACCGGGATAAATGAAGAACGATGAAGGAAAGTGAGAAAAGACCAGGTAGTATAAGTAAAGAGGGGTGAAAGAGGGGGAAAAATTGAATTAGGATAAGACATGGGGAGTGAGAAAGAGAAAGGACAAAGAGAGTAAAGGAAACAGTACCTGAATGGGCATGAGTGAAACAGCAAAGAAAGTTAAGTAATGCAGTGTGTGTGACTTATAGGGAGTCAGTGGGTGTAGGTCGGGGTGTGGGTGTGTAAGGTGTGTCTGTGGGTGTGGCTGTGTGGTGTTTCGGTGTGGGTGGAGGTGAGGGTGTGTGAAATATGTGTGAGGAGTGTATGAGTGTGGGGTGTATATGTGTTCGATGTATATGTGTGTATGGAATGTGTGTGTGTGTTTGAGGTGTGTGTGTGGGAGGATTTTTTATGTGTATGAGGTGTGTGTGTGGTGTGTGTGTGGGGTGTATGTTAGAGGTGTGTGTATGTGTTGAGAGGGGGATGAGGTGTGTGTGTAGGAGTAAGGTAAATAATTAAGAAAAAGAGAATGAGTGAAGAAGCAAAGGAAGGGAACCGAGGGTAAGTGAAGTAAAGAATAGGGATTGAAAGAAGTTGAATATGAGAGGGAAAATAGGGAAAGGGGAGTAAACATATAGAATAAGAATAAGTAAGGGAAGCAGAGTAAAGACACAGGAGTGAGGTTGATTGAGAAAATGTTAGTAAGCTTAAAGCAAAGGGTGATGACAAACTACATTTTTTTAGTCATACTTACCATATAATAAATGTAACTTTAATTAATTTTTTTACTACAATTTGTATCTGTGAAAGAGAGAAGAAAAAATAAGTTATAATTAATGAAATATGCATTTTAAATTAAAAGATACAAATGAAGAGGTTAAAAATCATAACACTCTATTTAGAAATAAAGTAAGAGTGAAGGACACAAAAAAGGGAAATAAAGTAAGGTAGAAGCACAAAACGAGAGAAAAAGAAATGGAAGGAGAGCAAATTACAAAGAGTAAGGCATATAGATTCACTGACAAAAAGAGAGAGAAGAACAGAGAAATGAACTGAAGGTAAGAAAGATTCTAAAACAATGTGAGTTAGCAAAACTAAATCAGGAAACAGAAGTAAGTAAAAAGATAATGACTGAGACAGAAAACAGTCTAATTAAGGATGCATTTAGAAAAATGAAGAATAGAAGATAACTGAGAGTAAGTGAAGAACAGTCATAGAGTGAAAGGATGAAGGGAGAGAGGATATTATACAACGATTGAGGGAAATGGACTGAGGAAGTTAGTAGGCAGACACACTAGAAAACAACTGAGTGAGGTGGAGTACAAGGAGTGAGAAAAGGAAATGAGTAAGAGAGCAAAAAAAGGAAAGAGAGGAGAAGACGACTAAAACAGTGGTACTGAAAGAAAATAATTTGGTGATGAAAGTAAAGAGAAGGACATTGAAAGAAAGGAAATGAGGGATAGTAATGGAACCAGAGTAAAAGAAATGGGATGAAAAACGATGAGAGAGGAGCAGTGAAGTTATTGTAAAAGAAGTGATAGAAGGTAGATAAACACAACTGAACATAACACAAGGAGAGTGAGGCACTGAGGACATAGAAGTAGTGAACGAAAAATAGAGAGAAGAGGTCAAAAGTAAGGAGCAAACAAAGATAAGCGAGGGAGAGTGGGTGATTTATAGTGATAGAGTGCAATAATACTGCTGAGTGAGTAAACAGGAATTACTAAAAGAGCAAAGGAGGAAAATACGGAAAAGGGAAGTAAAGCAGAGAGACTGAAAGCTGAAAAGTTATGCAAGGAAGAGAGGGGATGCACACAGTTGAAATGAGAATGAGGGGTTGTCAAAGAAGTGGAGTAAAGGAACGGGGGTTACAGAGAATGAGAGAAAGACATTATAAGTGAGTAAAAAGAGCTGAAAGAGGATGGAAAAAGGAAAGTGAGTGTCAGAGAATGGGAATACTGTGATGTATTCCTATAGGTTCTGTATCGATCCCCCTATTCCTGACCCTGTTCTGGTTAACAAGTTAACTAGCAGCCATCCCATGATGCAGAAACCGTTATCTGATTAAGCCACACCACGGCACAGGAACGTGTTATCTGATTATGTCATAACGCTTGCCATCTAATTAGACAAGCGATATTCCTCCAGCCCCTGATAAGGCATACGGAGTTCTCAAAACAAATCAAACCTATGACAACCTGGGAAAAACCCTGCGGCCATTGTTTTGATTTCATCGAGAACTTCAGCAAAAGAATGTGCTAACGACCAAGTCGTATGACATCCTTATTGACGTATCTATGTCCATCCTTACGTCAATATCGGCACCTTACAGGTATAAATATTACCGGTATTGCCTTAAGCAAACACACGCGGTGGTGACGAGATCGGAGCAGCCAGACTTGCCGAAGCCCAGAGCCGAGCAGCCCCCGCTGGCGCAGCCCCGCCTTCCTGACGCGCTGAGAACGAGACGCTGCCTTTCTCCTGCCGAGAAATCCAGCTCCGGCGCTTCCGGGTAGCCCTCGCAGGCAGCCTGGAATATCGAGACCAGAGACGAGAGATACCATCCCTCATTCATCCTAAATTCCAGGTACAGAACTGAATAACCCCTCGCAGAGAATTCTTGAGTCAGTCACTTGGCAAAACAAACTTAACTTAAACTGCTACTTTCTATTCCCGCCCACGTATTAGGCTTAGGTCAGGTACACCGGGGTAGGCGTAGTTAGAAGCACCAGTTGAGTACGATTAGTCAAATGTATATATGTATGTATCTATTTTATCCATTTTAAACCACTATATGGCTTAGAAACCATATAGATGTTTTTACAGTATTATTTTATACTTCTGCTTTTATTGTATGCACTTTACTTAACCATAAGTATTGCGATAATATCGATCCATTTCTCTTGTACGAGAAAAGAGACTGATCAATAAATACCATCTTTTATTGAACACGCCCGTCTCTTCCTTTTCTCTACAATCTGGTGAGACTAAGAATGCACGTACTGACTGAGTAAAATAAGTTGTCTTTTGTTTTCAGACGACTCTAGAGATACACTCTTGATTAGGGGAGAGCAAAGTTGTCATGTTCTATGGTTGTCAGAAACTAAATCCCTTCTTGTCTATCCAGGGAGGTTCAACTCCTCCTTGCCTATTCGAGAAAGTTTCTAGTGAACTCTGAGCTAGCTGGCAAACCGAAAACTTTAAGTCTAATATCGACAATAGAAGACCTAGTTAACGTCTGGTCTAGGCCTATACTATTGAAGGTATTATTCCAATGCGCAGAGCCTATTGGGATAATAGGAACTACACTACATGGCGCCCAAACGTTTGGAAAGGCGATAAAACTAATGCAAGACATTAGAGTAACTCAGTCGTGCTTTTTCACTCAGACCCCTTTTTTCCCATAATACTCCAAAGACGTCTGGAATGGGTGAAAGGTCATATCCGCCAAACCTCGCAGGAGGAAACTCCTATGTATGGTTCTTGGTTTAGTCAACGTTGAAGGATACACTGTTCCAAAATATTGTGCATCTAATCTTTGTTTCCATAAGAAACCTGATCTGCAAACAAACAAAATAACCTTCCTGACAATAGAATGTCAGATACTGAAGAAGAAAGAGAGATAGCTAGAGTAGCAGCTGAACTCGTAGCAGCTGATCTTACTTTGCAAGGAGCAACCCGTATTTAATACTCATCCCGGTCAAAACAAGAAAATCTATAACTTTAAAACTTATAGAAAATGGACTGACACCTAGAGGTGGCACAGTCATATTCGTAATAGAGGCACACGAATATCGGCAGACAGAGGTGTTCTATTCATGGATAAACTTTCCAGCAGCAAACGCTGTAACAAAGGTCTTCCACCATTACAAAATAGAGGAACCTCCTGAAGAATACACTCCTTTCGAGGAGGTGGAAGTACCACTTAAATTTCAAGAGCACCTGCTCTTGTTTAATGGCGCCCTAAAACACAACAATCACATCACCAGGCTCGGTCCATTAGGTAGACCAGGAGCAACGTGGCCGGTCCTAGCCGGATACACACCACATCCAGACATCGAAAGAATGGCTGCAGCAGATCTTTTAATACAACTAAAACAATTAATAAAAGTACATAGACAATTAGTCCAATATGTAATGCGGACTTCCACAATCCAACCAGCAATTAAAATTCCACAGCTGACCCCTCATCAGGGGAACACAAATAAAATTACACCACAGAACATACAGTCCTGCCTAGGTAAAGTACCAGCTAACAATGCCGAGAATACTGAGGACACAACTGAAAAACGGAGAATGGGCTCAGACAATGCTAGACAGCGCAGCAGAAGTGAGCATAGCTCGCAAAGTCCTTATGAATCATCTGGAGACAGTGGACACGAATGAATACCTTCAAGTGGAAACTGCAGACACCAGAGTTAGCAAACCTCACAAAATATATGAAATAACTTTACGTATAGAAGGGGATAAGACTAGAAAAATAAGGGGACTATTTTGGGATAATCTCTCCAAAGGCTATGACATCCTTCTAGCTGAACAAGACTGGCCAACAGAGTTTGTCAGGGACTGCCCTCATGTCGAAGAAATAATTACGCCTGCCTTCTCAAATCATATCCCAATTCATAAAAAATATACACTTGCAAGAAAGTGGGCAGTAGCTCAAGCTCCTGCTTTATATAAAAATCATGTAGGATGGGATGAGGACTCTCCTCCTCACAAAATCCAGTTAAAATCACAACCTACTGCACAAAGACAGTACCCAATTAAGCAAGAAGCTAAAAAACAGGTAAAAGAAATCCTAGACCAATTAGAATACCAAGGGGTGATTGAAACTTGCACCTCACAAATGAACAACCCTTTGTTTCCTGTCTCCAAACCAGACAATTCATATCGTCTAGTTTTGGATTACAGACACCTTAACTCATGTTGCAAAACTTTTGCAGTGCAAAACTCGCATAGTGCTGCACTAATGAATAACATAGTGCGCAAAAAATACAAAACAACATTAGACATCTCTAATGGATTCTTTTGTCAAAATATAGCACCAGAGAGCAGATACTTGTCTGCGTTCTCAATAAATGGCGCTCAAAAACAATTCTGTTGGTTACCCCAAGGGTTCAAGAACAGCCCAAGATTATTCTCAGCGAGAGTAACAGAGTTACTACAAACATATGATGAAGAGGCATTATCTTATGTCGACGACATATACCTAACAGATGATGACTTGGATACTCACTTGAAGAGAGTGAACACCATAATACTTGGGTTCGCCGCAGAGGGTTACAAATTCAACTTTAAAAAATCCAGAATTGCCCATCTAACAGTCCTGTTCTTAGGATATGAATTATCAAGTGAAGGCAAAAGCCTGGCTGACAATTTCCTAGAGAAATGTGCCGTACTCCAAGCACCTAGAACACTAAAAAACCTACAGTCAATTCTAGGCTTCCTAAATTTCGGAAGAACATACATTGCAAATTACGCAGAAAGGGTCAAACCCCTTTATGATCTAATAAAACCAGATTTTAAAAGAACCAATTGGACTCAAATACACACAGAAATTCTGAGATCCTTACAAACAGACATGTTAATTAAAACAAAATTAGAAACACGTGATAACACACGCAATCTTGTGATTCGAGTCATCCCAGGAAGATGCGGATTCACATACCTGACCTCTAACGAGGGAGAAAAGGTACCAATTGCATTCAAATCACACTTATACACAGAAGCTGAAAAGAAATTCAGCATTAAAGAAAACATTGTTCATGCAGTTCAAACCGCAATAGCTAAAGAAAAAGATAAAGCTGACGGTAGACACATCACAGTCATAACAGCAGAATCAGCCTTTGAGGCATTAACAACCCCGTGTAATTTACCAACAACAGCATTGAATCCAAAGTGGATACAATGGGTGAATTCAATTACAACGGACAAAGTATACTACTACTTTGATCCAGAACTAAAGGAATTAAAAAATCTAGAATATGAAAGAATATTCCCTCTGCCAACCGACATTCTGCCATTACGACAGTACGCTTGTGTAATCTATACAGACGGACATGCTCAACCCTCCGTTTGGGGAGAACAAGCATACAACCCCACATGTGAGATTACAAAAGAAGTGTGGCGCGGAGGTAAACTAAGACCTCTATTAACAAAAACACACTCAGTAGAAACTAATTCAGAACAACAGACTGAAATAATAGCATTGAAAATGGCGCTAGATAATGCGGATCGCGAATTCCCGACACTTATAGTGTCCGATTCATATTACTGCGTCAAATCATATAACAACGATTTGCAGAAATGGATTCAAAATGGTTACAAAGATGACACAGGTGCAACAATAAAGCAAAAACTGCTTTGGGAACAAATAGTTCTGTTACAAAAAGAACTACCAAAGACTCACGTGATACATTCACTGAGTCATCAGCGTGATGGCGTTCACATTGCAGGGAATTCATTGGCTGAGACAGCCACAGCGGTAGCAACTAAATCGGCTTCCGTAGCTAGGAAAAAGCGTACAATGAAATACATTGACGGTGAAACAGTGCTGGCGGTGAAAACGTCATCAAAAGGCGACTGCTCAGCACTACCGATCAACTATCCACTCAATTATACATACATAATCGATGCAAACTCCGTCCCTTTTGCTCGAATCCCTGGAGTGGGGGATAGAGTAATTCCAAACATGGACAGGAGAACCTTGTTAATTGCAGACGCACATATGGGCGAGGGTCTCAGACACCTTAAGCAAAAAGATTCTCTGGAAGAATTACAATCAGTGTACTGGTGGCCAGGCATGAGCCTGCAGCATCACATTTTTGTAAAAAAATGCCCGGACTGCAACAGAGATCGCAGTGGCGAGAGTAACGGTATACTACCGTGGCGTTGCACTCCAGAAAGAATCAACAGTAAAAAGCAAAGCGTCCGATTAACATATACAGGCTAGTTTCCACATATAATGTAGATCCCCAGCCCTCGGCTGACGTCTGGACTGTTATACAAAGATTTGCGAGTCTAAATGGCATATACGCTAGAAGCATGCTACGTTTGACCAATGCTTTCACTTTAGCCCTCAAGCTTGTGGGGAAACATGGCCAAATGAGCATAGCACAGCGGGATTCTTCTCACTTCCTTCCTGAGGGATACGGGATGGTGTAAAGAAAAAACCAAGGCATAAAGCTATCTATAACGGAAAGGATATTAGGTTCGGGAGCTGGGTGGGTCAAACATCTAATAAGTGTCCAACGTAGTCTAAATAACCTGCCAAGAAATTCTCTGAAGGGATTCAGTCTGTACGAATTATTGTTTGGAACTAGGATGTTAGTCTTAGATCTTGACAGTCAGACTTCAGTGGTGAAGGAAAAAAGCTTTGATATCAATGATCGTTTGGCTATTTTACAGGACTTAAACAAAACAAGAAAAGACCTGAGCAACATAAAGTTGAAACAGCAGCCAACAACCACTGAAGAACCACCACCTGTCCCAGCAAGACCTGTCTGGATTCCAAAAGTCGGGGATCTAGTCAGAGAAAAGATCGCGGTAAAGAAGGAATTTGGGCCTTCTTACAGAAAAGCAGTTCCTATCTTGTCTATCAACGGGACAAGATCAGTAGTACTACCGCCGCTTGCTGGTAAAAAGGAGAACCGAGTTGTATCCATCGACCTGGTAAAACCACAATCATGTGGCCGATAACAAACAGTAGGCCAAGTGGACTCCCGAGAAGTAGTAGAACACCAAGATTTGCTACCAATACAGAGGTCCAATCAAAGAGGCTAATAACATTCGAAACGCCTACAGAACAACAACAAGGACTATGCAACAATGCAATGGAACTTCGACCTCTGAACACCCAAATAAAAACATTTAGTAGAGACACACCAACCTATAATGAAGTAACAAACGAATATGCAAGAAACAGTAATCCTGAAGCAATTGGAACAATTGATAGAACTGCATCCGGCTACTTCATAAACTTCGATGATTCCTCTGAAGACCTAAGTGAATCAAAAACACAGCCATCATCAAAAACCTTTAAAGATAAAGCTAAAGAACTTTTGAAACAACTGAAAGAAACATATCTAATTTCTCCATGGATTGAATTTTGGGTGGGTTTTGGTGCATTTATCCTCATACTTTGGCTCATCATGATACTAACTTTGGGACGCTTCATTGAGGGAAAATATGCTACAATGGACACAGCAAGTCAGAAAATCAACTTGATCCTCAAGCCACACACATCTTCACACGTCGAGAAAAGAGAACTTTCTTCAGTCAACTTCACAGCCAATCCTATACCGGGTGGGGTAGCATGGGACAATACAGACTACGAAATATATGGTCCGGTAGAAATCCTGAAATATCCACACCAAATTAAGATCTCGTTAAGTGACTTTGTAAAACCAAGCTCTTTTGCTGATGATTGGGACTTTGAAAACATAAATGATATGATATCTGACTTAGTGATGTCTGCTAAATTTACCAAACATGATTATTTGCAGGGTTCGACTAATTATGATAGTATGTACTGTTACAACCACTATGGTAACCACTTTCTACATAAATCTGCACAACCTAGAAATGTTTTAAATTATAATCAATGGGAACATTGTGCAACCCCTCCAAAAGGAAGCTCAAAACATTTTATAACAAATATTCATACTTTTCAGGGTTCAACACAAGTAATGCTGAAACATTTTATTTCAAATTGTCAAATAAGACAGGGACAAAGACCATGCTTACAAACACGAAATTGATATATTCAGACTCATTTTTTGAACAAATGAATACCTTTGGTTTTGATTATTGGGACAAAAATGTTGAAGTAAAAAGTGTTTGGGGTACAAAAGAATGGCAAGTACAAGGTATAGAATCATTGTTTAGAGCCTGCATGATCCCAGAACAAATTATATTTTTGAACGACACTGTTCAACAAACTACCTGTCTTGGCCTAGCCAAAATCAAAGACTTAAATAAACCGTCTATTCCAAAGCCAACAATGAACAGCAATAGCTCTACATATGAAGAGATAGACGTAAACTATGTATTAAACCAAAACAGAACACATCCTGATTAGAAACAATGGTTGATCTGGCCCACAGATACTAATAACTGTCAAGATAGATTCCTGAACAAAACACAGGGGTTCACATTGACCAGGCCAGACCCTAGATATTCCCAAAGACAACACCCAGGGATAATAACAACCTACAGTGTGGGCAAATTATGCCTTCAATGGCTACAAACTTCCACACTGACAGAAATTAAGCAACACCTAACTTTACTTACTGATGGTGCTGACTTGCGTGATTTCATTATGGGACCGCGCAAACAGCGTCAAAAACGTTTCATAGCAGCCTCTGTATATGCAGCTTACAACGAGGCCTGGAAGGTGACTCAAATTGAGACAGCAGAAAGTATACGGGAAATTGACCGTATTAATTTGGAAAAATCACTTTCTGTAGTGGACAATGGGTTAATGACTCTGTCCTCCAGAATTTTTTCTTTGGACAGCATTGTGTCTTCAGCAATCGACATTTTATCGCAAGACTTACTGTTGTTACAACACGGTCAGTCTCAATTGCGTTCTATTGTACAGCTTGGCTGGACGTTACAAAATCTGCGTTCAGGCTATGTGCCTTGGCGTTTAATCAACACAACGTCACTTTTCAATATCTTTAACCTTACTGATAAACAAATCAGTATGGCACAAAAGGGTGCTGATTATACAATCCTGAGCATTGAGAAACTCGAGAGATTACCAGTGACAATGTCAGAACAACCTGTCAGTGAATGGATAATACATGGGATAATTAATATTCCAATATCAACCTTCAGGTTTCAATACTGCCAAAAATATATACAGGCTGGCATGTACGAAAAATTGGGAAAAGGGTACATTAAGACAACATGGAACTTGCCCTATTCACATGCATGTGTCAGTAATAAAGGACAGAAAGTGTTTCTTAGTGGCAATAATTGTGCGATGTCACTAAGCGGTACACTTCTGTGTAATGGAATTAGTTTGCATGGAGCCTGTGAAGGGAACTCAAATAACCTTTCATGTCACCAGCTAGGCGCACCTGCAACAGAGATAGAACCATTCTTTAAAAGACTCTATAATGGGAGTTACATTCTAATTGTGGATCGCAGATGTTGTAGTCTTATGCCCGGGACTCCTTATCTCATAACTACGACTGCGAAGGTCAAGTGCTGTGGACACTCATTGTTCCCCAGCACCTTTCCAGACAGGGAGGCAAGGGCATGGCCCAACTTGAAAATTACTTCTATTCGAATAGACACTTTAAGCAGAATGAAAACAGCGCTTCTTCAGACGCCGACCAGACTCACGTCATCAAAAGAAACGTATGATCTCCTAGTCGCAAGGACGACTGCAGAGATTCACTCATTGTTATCAACTAATTCCCCCGTACATTTCGCAGAAATCCTGAATGAAATCTTAAATATTTCTGATACCAGTGGAGTCTCAAAAGTATTTAAGACAGTATTTTCGATGGCATTAACACCATTCAAAGCCATACTGGGTATTTTTCCAGACTTCGTCCATTCTATTTTTGGTGGACTTCCCGTCATTTGGGACTAATTGCAGGAATCCCATTCCTGGTCCTAATATTTCATTATGGCAAACCGTGTCACAGACAAAACACCTGCGACAAGGGAAGAAACAATCCGAGCCATTGGATACCGGGACCGGATATCAAAAATCCTGGGACTATCCCGGCTTAGAGACCTGAACATGACTTGGTTTCTTTCATTTCGACCTATGTGGCATCGATGTGTTTTACCTGTATTAAGGTGCCTGCTGTGCGGAGAAGAATGCGTGTTGGACACCTGTCTGACGCTACAATCGGATGCGCCAATGGATGCAGAAACATTGTTGAGTCCAATAAAGGCTCATGCTTTGTGCTGCCCTCAACGGCTACCAATTCTGATGACGGCATTCGTGGAGACTTCACCGCTACGATTAAGGGGTAGTGAAGTTCAAGATGAAAGCAGCATCGATCAGGTACGACCTTCTGTCAGCAATACTAATCAAAACGTCAGTGGAGACAATCATGCTCACGAATGCATGGTTACACCATTTTCCGAGTTAGTGGAACTCTCCCAGGAAGCTGTTGACAGCTTTTTCGACAGTCTAAACGATATGATGTTCCCAACGCCCTAAATTTGGCCTTCAACTTAATAACAAAATACCATGAACAATTTTCCCTCCAGTTCACGGACAGCAATTTTTTTTTTTCAGCAGCCCCAAAATATTTTTTACGATTTTTCGGGACACCTATCTTCTGCTTAAAGTAAGAACTATTCTTAGAGAACTAACATTTCTATTTTTAGATGCTTTATAGACATTAGCTGCCCTCTGGTATGTTCATAAATATTTTTATTCTGTGATGGAATGGTCTCGAACTTTTTCTTCTGTAATAAGAGCCATTTCATGTGTAATTCTCATATTCGATTAGTAATAATGTATACATATGCTTGATTACTTTGGCATTATTCTACAGCTTGAGTGCATATATTACATGTGACTATTTTTTCGTATATTAGATAAATTCAAAATGCATTATATGTATTTTGGGGTGGTAAGGTATACACGATACTGTACAGTATGTTTTACTATGCCTAGATTAGTAAACATGGCCATAGTTAGCGTGGAGTGGGTGTGATGTATTCCTATAGGTTCTGTATCGATCCCCCTATTCCTGACCCTGTTCTGGTTAACAAGTTAACTAGCAGCCATCCCATGATGCAGAAACCGTTATCTGATTAAGCCACACCACGGCACAGGAACGTGTTATCTGATTATGTCATAACGCTTGCCATCTAATTAGACAAGCGATATTCCTCCAGCCCCTGATAAGGCATACGGAGTTCTCAAAACAAATCAAACCTATGACAACCTGGGAAAAACCCTGCGGCCATTGTTTTGATTTCATCGAGAACTTCAGCAAAAGAATGTGCTAACGACCAAGTCGTATGACATCCTTATTGACGTATCTATGTCCATCCTTACGTCAATATCGGCACCTTACAGGTATAAATATTACCGGTATTGCCTTAAGCAAACACACGCGGTGGTGACGAGATCGGAGCAGCCAGACTTGCCGAAGCCCAGAGCAGAGCAGCCCCCGCTGGCGCAGCCCCGCCTTCCTGACGCGCTGAGAACGAGACGCTGCCTTTCTCCTGCCGAGAAATCCAGCTCCGGCGCTTCCGGGTAGCCCTCGCAGGCAGCCTGGAATATCGAGACCAGAGACGAGAGATACCATCCCTCATTCATCCTAAATTCCAGGTACAGAACTGAATAACCCCTCGCAGAGAATTCTTGAGTCAGTCACTTGGCAAAACAAACTTAACTTAAACTGCTACTTTCTATTCCCGCCCACGTATTAGGCTTAGGTCAGGTACACCGGGGTAGGCGTAGTTAGAAGCACCAGTTGAGTACGATTAGTCAAATGTATATATGTATGTATCTATTTTATCCATTTTAAACCACTATATGGCTTAGAAACCATATAGATGTTTTTACAGTATTATTTTATACTTCTGCTTTTATTGTATGCACTTTACTTAACCATAAGTATTGCGATAATATCGATCCATTTCTCTTGTACGAGAAAAGAGACTGATCAATAAATACCATCTTTTATTGAACACGCCCGTCTCTTCCTTTTCTCTACAATCTGGTGAGACTAAGAATGCACGTACTGACTGAGTAAAATAAGTTGTCTTTTGTTTTCACACGACTCTAGAGATACACTCTTGATTAGGGGAGAGCAAAGTTGTCATGTTCTATGGTTGTCAGAAACTAAATCCCTTCTTGTCTATCCAGGGAGGTTCAACTCCTCCTTGCCTATTCGAGAAAGTTTCTAGTGAACTCTGAGCTAGCTGGCAAACCCAAAACTTTAAGTCTAATATCGACAATAGAAGACCTAGTTAACGTCTGGTCTAGGCCTATACTATTGAAGGTATTATTCCAATGCGCAGAGCCTATTGGGATAATAGGAACTACACTACAATACAATTTAATTTACACAATCCAAAGTATAAAATAACTTGAATTTCACTTAAAACAGTGAGTTCAAATTACTCATCATATGACAGCGGGAAAAAAAAACACAATCTAAAAGATTGTATTTTTTTAAAAAACTTAGATACTGACAAATGACAAATGTACGCTAATCTTTGATTGACTTACTTTTCCTTGAGGCCAAATACTGTATAATGGAGGTCCTTTTCTCGTTGGAAAGTACTTTGCTGTTCACTTAAAAATCCATTTCATCGTCTTTCTACAAGAAAAGCTCCAAAAACATCTGAAATATTTTCAATATTTTCATATACTCCTTTTTTTCAGTCATGACTCTTTACTCATTCCTGCACCTTTCCATTTGGCCAAATAGTGTCAGATGTATGAGTATATTTTCAAATTAATTCTAAGGCACTCTGAAATGACCTTTTTCCCAACGTTCTGAAAGAAAGGCTCTACAACATTTTCACAATATTTCAGTATTTGTTAAACCATCTCTGACTCAGTCATGTTCATCATTTTGTATAATACTAATATCACTTACTATGAGATCCACTTACAGTACCTATATGACAAGTCAATTTTTTATATTGCCTGGATCACTTTTACTCAGAATATATTTTTAAACAGCACAATAACCTTTATTAACTACTCCCGTCTTCATAGGCCAATTACTTTTTCCTACATTTTGGCTGTAAAAACACTAGGTATGAATTTATAAAGCCAAAAGGCAAACGTTGTTTGAAAGTCAAATCAGTGTCGTTACATTGGGTCCAACCTTTAGAAGTTTTTAAATAGCTTGTGTAATGCCCTGATGTTGTAGAAAGACCGTCATGAAAAATAATTGCTACAGTTGTAAAGGTTCTTCCTGATATCGATAACTGAGAAGCCATGAAATTTTTAATAGAAGTTGTCAATTTAGTTCCATCAGGTCTACATCGTTGGAACATTAAAATGACATACTGACCATAACTTTGTAGGAATAATGTGGACAGCATTGTAGACTTACATTGGGTACACACCATATTGTGATCCGCTGCTTTAACTAGATTATTAAAAGACACTGATTTGCAGTCTGGTAAAGTCAAATATATAAATCTGTCAGAGTCTATTCTAGTAGTACTTGATGAAGCACAGTTATCACAGTCATGTTGCCATTGATAAGAAAGGTTAAAAAGATTTTTTATATCTACTCCTTCATCTTCCAATACATCAAACATATCCATTAAAAATTCCTGACA
The DNA here is from genome assembly GCF_964261635.1 of Lissotriton helveticus. NCBI lineage: Eukaryota > Metazoa > Chordata > Amphibia > Caudata > Salamandridae > Lissotriton > Lissotriton helveticus. The sequence continues at coordinate 1,574,143,544 of NC_136067.1, forward strand.
ATCCTGCTGAATTATCTGTGAAAATTGATTTAGACCTGAACATATGTCTAGAAGATTTCTAATTTCTGAAACACTTTCTATTTTTGCTCTATCACTACTACATTTCTCTAACACAGAATTCAATAAAGAGCACAATGTTTGTTCCCGATTTTCGACAATCTGTTTTTGTAAATTTTGAAGAAAAAAAACAACATTAACTACTACATTAGCATAGCAGTTGACACCATAACTGTTTTCAAACTGAAATCCAACAACATCTTCAACAGAATCCTTTTTCTTTCTCTTTACAATTACACTTTTATCTACTTTTTGCCTTTTTGCTAATACCTCACTGCAATTAATCTCCTTTCTTCTTTTTTGGCCTACCACACGTTTTTCAAACAGAGGATATTGAGGCAAATGTGGAGCATACTCTCTTCTTAACCTATTGTATTCTTTAACACAATCTAGATCAGCACAAATCTTTGTTTCATCACACTCAATCAAATACAATCCTGATAAAGTTCTGACTCGTGATAATGCCACATATGCCATACCCTCTTTAAACACAGAACTTCCTATGTTCACCAAAGCACTATCTACACTTAAACCTTGAGATTTATGAATTGTCACAGCATATGCCAAACAAATAGGAAACTGTTTTTGGCGAACATATAAGTCTTTCACGAGCAAAAATCTAGCTGAACAACGACAAATTTGTTCTATTTCATCAATGCCATCAAATTAAATTTTTTAAATTTCAATTTCATCTCTAATTTTGTAATTCACAAAACCAACAACATGACCCATTGCTCCATTTACCAGATCTCTTTCAGCATTTAAATTCCTTCTCAAAATGAACGACAATTTAAACACACATTCAGAGTCTTTTCAAAACCAGTTTTAGATATAGTCTTCTCTAATGAATCCAATTTTGATTTCAAATTTTCAGACAAAACAATTGTTGCTCCCATATGCTCTATTTTATCTGTAGCTTTCAGTTTCACTATCTCTTCATTTTCTAAATTTAACATTTTGTTGTTGAACATGGAACATTCTTTCAGAGTTGGCATCAAACATATGCCAGATTTCTTCTCGTTAATTTTCTTAAAAATATTCTCTGGAAGAATGTTTTCATTTGGGTACAAATTTGAAATTAACCGTCCATGTAAAGCTTCTTTCCCTTGCTGACTTATTTTTCCTACTCTTACATCTTGTAAAATATTTTTATAATCTTCATCCTTTGCCTGCCGCATATATTGAAGCAGTTCTGCATATTTGAAGTTTAACCATATATTAACGTTTCCAATGCTTCCTAGGCACTTCCTGGTATCTTCATGCGTGAGCATTTTGAACACAGGTTGTCCTTTCACTGGAGTCAACTGCAGAAGATCTCCAAAAACAATAATATGTTTTCCTCCAAATAAAACATCATAGTCTGTTCTAAGAATTTCTTGCATTCTCAAATGCACAAAAGCAAGCATTATATTTGACACCATGCTTACTTCATCAATGATAAGAAGTTTCATTTTCTTCAGGACTTTCGAAACTTCGGAACACCTCCAGATAGCTTGTGGTATTGCAATTTGTTATCATGCTCCACTGGCAGCATCAGTAAACGATGTAAAGTAATCCCTTTAATATTATGTGCTGCCAGCCCAGTTGGAGCGGTAACAACACAAGACAGCGGTGATTCAGTCCTTTTCTGCAGATAAGTTGCAATTGCTTTAATCAGAAAACTTTTTCCAGTTCCCGCTTCTCCACTCACGTACAGTTGCACAGGCTTAAATGATGTACATGAGCACTCTTTCTTCTCATGACTGAATCCATGTTCAACCTGTTCTGTAACTTCGTCATATATCTGTTTCTGCTCAAGGTTTAATTGTTTCACCAAATCTTCTAAATTAATTACATCCTCTTGAGCTTGCTCCATAGCTCTTTCCACCTCATCCATGGCAGTGGCAGCTTCATTTTGGATAACTGGTCCTCCTAGTGGATCCTGACTCAATGAAACAGAACTCTGACTGCCTTGAGAACTGTCTCTCGCAATCTCTACAGCAATTTTTGCTTCTTGCTCTATTTCTTCATTCAACATTTGCAGATAATTTGGAAAAACAGGACATTCTATGGTATCCTTCGTAGCATTAAAAGAGTCTTCATAACAGAGAAAATCTCGAAGTAGTTCCTCTTCTTCTCACCATGGTTTAAAGAGTTGTAAAAGAGCCAAATAATAAAATTCTCTTTTATCTGGATTTTCACAACTCAATTTTCGATGATTATTCAAATGACCTTTTTTCTGTTTCACTAGACATGCTTCACATCCAATGACTCCATATATTCCATTATTGATATCTTCTCTGATGTTCCTCTTATAAATATATCTTTGCAGAACTTCATAGAGACAAGCATTCTCAAGGTGAGCACTTCTATTTGGATAGTATGTATTCAACATGTTTGTCTTCAAAATATCTGTACTTTCTGGTTCTTTCTCCGCCAAATACTCTATCTCTTGTACAGATTTCAAAACTCGATTTCGTGTTGCAGCAAGACCTAGACTCACCCAAATGATGGTTCTAGATTTCGCATAGAGACTTGCTGACGACAATCGATCAGAACATTCATATGCTCCAATTTCTCGATGCGACAACATCTTCAGACTGTAACTGTATAATTTCTTGTTTAGGCTCTTTTCATGTGAAATGTCCTCCCACATTTCTTTCAGTTCTGTCTTTTTCTTTTTTTGTGATGTAAGACGTCACATATCGAGCCACAGCAATAGAGTTGTCAGCAACGAATTGAATATCCATGTTAGCATTCCACATGGACAAAATCACTGGGTTGTAGTCGTTGATGTACTTGGACTCTTCGTTTCTTTTTAAATTGTATGTATTTTTTGGTGATTTCCTCGTCACAGTATGTCGCAGAGAAGACATCAAATGATTTACTCTTCCTTTAGAAATCACTTGTCGTGGAAAGCCGAAACGACATTTTGTGTAGAACTTGTCCTTGTTTCTGAATTTTCGACGACAGTACTTTCCACAACGATGGGATTGAAAGCGTAAAACTTGTTGCCTTAAACTGTTTTCTTCGGTAGTTTTCGGAACAGCACATGTTGAATACTCTTCAATGAAGCTCATCACTGTCTCATCCGAATCTGTTCAAAATGTGGGTGCATCTTTAATCCATAACAACATATGTATGTGAGGAGCACCTCTCGCTTGATACTCCTTTCTCCAAAAGAAATCCAAAACCTCTCCAAGGGGAGGATTTTTTTTGTTGGTAATAAAAGACATCATAGCTTCAAATCTATGATTGAAATATCTGCATACATTCACTGGGTCCAAAGAACACAGTTCTCCAGGTGTTTTGAATTCTATATTTTGTATATTTGCATTTGCCTCTCGTAGAAATTGAAGTAAGTCCTCCCATGCATACTCGGCATAGCTAAGAGTGGGGAACCATGTAGGAGTTCCTAAGTTTCGTAGCATACATTTCAATTCCCCATGACGACGGTACCAATACTCGTTTGTACCACGCTGACATGCCATGAGATTGATTAGATGAGATTCTAAAATATGATCTTGCAGATTCACTTTCTCCATAAAGTCCCTCGCCGAAACATTTTGCAGATGTGCTCCACTTTTCAGTATATGGTTTACTGCATAAGAAAGCCCAGACAAGTCACTTTCATACAGTAGATGAAACAAATAGGGAATTCATTGACGAAACCTTGGATCTTCAGCATATAATCTTACAGTTCGATATTCAGATGCAGGAATTTGAAGTGGTCGATCGTCATATCGTCCACCTCGACCTGTTGGAAATAGCTGTGGAAAACAACGAGCTTCCAAACTTTGTTCCCATACACTAATGGGACTTCCTTTTGCTGCTTTCATTTGAAACAATTCAATTGCATTCCCCATTACTTCTTTGGAATGCAAAGGATGAAGAGTATAATGTTCATATATTTCTTCACTTCTAGACACATCAACTTTTTCAATTTGTCCGCCTGAACAAACACTGTCTTCATCTGCAGCTGTTTTCTCTGCTGCAACACATACATCTTTGTAATACTCATTGTTTTTGACTAAATACAACGTTGCCTTTTTGACTTTCCTAACATCCACTAAATCTTGCCAGATTTTTTTACTCTTTGTCGGAACCCCATTTACTAGAATAACTAAAGGTTCCTCTTCTACTTTTTCTATACCAATTGTATCAATCATTTTTTTGAAATCTAGGGGCAAATAAACAACCCTTCCCTTTAATCCTCTCTGCAAATCTGTAGGAGGCAATTTCCCTACCTTAGGCTCCATGCGAACAATTGCCTGAAAAGGATGGACACATTGAATCAAAATAGACTCATATGTATTTAAATCCATCAATTCACGGGGAATGTCTACCAACTCCAGATTATTATGAACAGCTCTAGCAGGCATTCTGTTTTGATTTAATGTATCATAACAATATTTACAAATACGCTGATCAGAACTCAAATCAAAACAATTCTCCACCCACAAATAAGTTGCAAAATCTTTCCACTCATAATTATTCATCTTTTCACTTTTCACATATAAATCAACTAGTCTAGTTTGATGCTTATAATGACTTCGTCGACAACACACACAGGTAAAATTCGGCCTTTACCTTGATTTCACCTTAAACCTGGTAATTTCCTGCTCAAACTTTTCTGTATTTGAAATCTGTACATTGTCTTCCACATTAACTTGAACTGCTGTGTCAATTTCTACACAGTCCTCTTTTTCACCAAAATAACAAATCTCAATTTCTTCACAAATCTTCTTCAGATCTAATTCAGTTCCATGCAAAAGAGCACTGTTTAATTGTTTAAGCTTAAGTGCTGGGCTTTTTGCATAATACAACATTCTCACTAATTTCCTCATTTTGGTATGATGCACTGCTAACATCCTAAAATGATGAAAAACACTCTGACAGACTTTTCTAGAAAGACAAGCCAGTGAATGCCCTTGCAAACCTGTGTTTTCTCTCACTCTGCAAGGATCTAAGTCTTGCAACAACTTCACTTTCTGCTTTAGACTTTTCTTACTATATGTACGTAAGAAATTACAAAACAAATCAATCGATTCCTGTCGCACACTACAAGTACGACTACACTTCCAAGTGTACACTGGACCCTTAGTACGTCTCCCTAAAACTTCATCAGTTAACACCTCTTCAAGTTCTCTAGGCACAAGTTTCTCTTTTTCAATCGGACAACCGTCTTTCACTTCATACGCTCGACCACAGGTGTCAACTGCATGCACTAAATCATTATCCTGGAAGTAACTCTCCTCATTAAAAAATGGCTCACAACTTGAACTGTGCATCCGTTCTCCCGAAAAAACTTTACAAAAATTAGTCCGATTAATTACTCTTTTCCATCTACTGTTTGATTTGAAAACATCAATTGTCTTGTTAAGTGTCCTAATTCTATTGATTATTAAAATAAAAATAAATAATTTTTTCTTAACTTCAAAAGCCTGATCAACAATCTTCTCTACACTTTTCTTTTTCTTATAAAAAGCAGCTCTCTGTTTACCTTTCCTAATGTTTTTTAACAAATTTAAAACCACCCTATTGCGAAACATTCGTTTACGAATGTCTCTAAACTGATTCTGCCTTCTATTCCTATACATATTATTCTCTCCTGCTCCAGTTGTAGAATTCTTTGAGGGTCTCTCCTTCCTTTTCAAATTTACTCTCTCATTCTCTTTTTCTACATGCTGTCCATCATTTTTTGCGATGTACATATGTTACGTATTAAAGACTTAGTTCTCTTACCAGGAGCTTTGTTTCTGTTTTTTGAAGTATTTGTTGTGGAAGAGTGTTGTAATTCCGTTGCTCTTTTTGTTTTTTTGCGGTTATCGTCTTTTCTTCGCCTTTCCCTTGAAGGCATTTTGTCTTACTCTTGAAATCTTGATTTAAATCTGTGTTAAAGAAAAAAATAGCACATTATAGATCACTATTACCAAACAACAAAGCAATGACAAAAACCAAACAGTCTATTCAGGGTTACAGATCAAGTCAGGATTCTCCAGGGGTGCAGAAGAGGTGAGGCCTGTATTGAAGAGTGTAGTGGAACACAGCTCTGTCCACAGGTACAAAGTAGGTGAGACCTGTGTCTAAGAGTCCAGTAGGGGATAGACTTCATGAAGTCTAGTCCACTGCACTCCTATACAAAGGCTTCACCACCTATGCTTCCCAGGAAAGACCTCTCTCCCACTACAGTCTTGAACATAGATCTCACCTCCTCTGTCCCTCTGGACATGCCTCACCTCATCTCCACAATCTACTTCCTAATCTCAGGTGAAACAGGTGACATGATTGTGAAAAGATCAAAAAAAAAATTATGTAATCATGCACACACAATTTATTCTGTCTCAAAAATGTAAAACACATTACTTTGCCCTATAAATGTTTCAGCAGTGTAATGAAAAGCTTATACATATCACCTTATCTCTGTTTTTCAAATTTCATTCTAAAAAAAGATTATGAGGCCTAAGCAGGACTGCTCATGTGATGAATCCTGTCCAGGGGAGCACAAAACGTGAGGCTTCTGTCAAAGAATGCAGTGGACAGGACTAAACTGGAGTAGTGTGCAAGAAAAAGATTAGCCTCATTTATAAAGCCATGCGTCAGTTTTGCGCTACTGATGCGTCACTTTTTATGACGCATAGGCGGCATAAAACATATGCCTTGTTGCATCATATTTAAAAAGTGACGCATGTAGGTAGATGCGTCATTTTTTAAACCTCTGCACCACATTATACCTCTGTCAAGTGTAATGTACACAGAGGGGTCATTTCTCCGCAAAAAGCCTCGTAATAATGATGCAGTGAAATCTATGAGATTTCATTGCGTCACTTTTAGGACACTGTTACATCAAAATCTTGCACCTGCCTCACAGCAGGGATAAGACTGAGGCAAACACTTTCACATGGAGCTTTCCCCATGTGATAGGATTCTGACACCTAAGCAGGAGTGCAGATGACATGAAGACTGTCCAGGGGAGCACAAAAGGTGAGGCTTGTGTCCAAGAGTGCAGTGGACAGGACTAAACTGGAGTAGGGTCCTCATTTATGAGGCCCTGCATCAGTTTTGCACTGCTGATGCATCACTTTTTGTGACGCATCGGCGGCTTAAAACATGTACCTTTTTGCGCCATATTTAAAAAGTGACGCATGTAGGTAGATGCATCACTTTTTAAACCTCTGCGCCACATTATACTCAAAAATGTAAAAGCCATTAATTTTCCCCAAAATCGTTTTTGACATCACATTTAGGAAACACAGCACAGGTCCTATGTACAAGCATTCCATGTCATTACTGAAACCTCACTATTTTACAAAATACAATTCCTCTATGCAAACAAACTCAATATGCTTCCTACACTGAGTTAACACAGGTAACATCATAGTAAAGAGTCAAATTGACACCTGTGTCTAAGAGTGCAGTCGGGGATAGGCTTCATGAAGCCTAGTCCACTGCACTCTTAGACAAAAGCCTCACCACCTACGCTCCCCAGGAAAGCCCAAACATGTACCTTTTTCCGCCATATTTAAAAAGTGACGCATGTAGGTAGATGCGTCACTTTTTAAACCTCTGCGCCACATTATACTCAAAAATGTAAAAGTCATTCATTTTTCTCAAAATCGTGTTTGACATCACATTTAGGAAACACTGCACAGGTCCTATGTACAAGCATTGCATGTCATTACTGAAACCTCACTATTTTACAAAATACATTCCTCTATGCAAACAAACTCAATATGCTTCCTACACTGAGTTAACACAGGTAACATCATTGTAAAGAGTCAAATTTATTTCTTTAAACATGCACACATTCTTTATTCCTTTTAAAAAATAATGTAAAAGCCATTCATTTTTCCCATAATCGTTTTTGACCTCACATTTAAGAAACACAGCACAGGTCCTATGTACAAGCATTCCATGTCACTACTAAAACTTCACAATTTTACAAAATACAATTCCTCTATGCAGTAAAAACTTTTTACCAAGCATTATCAAAAAGCATGACACAAAGCAACATTAAAAAACCACAATTTGCTTCCAAATCTTCTCCATAAAGTATACAAGTCTCTATGTATATTAAATGAATCATAACTCACCTTTACAAATGCTCTGGGAGATTCACAACAGTGTCAGATACACACACCAATATTTCTTTAGCAGAGCAAAAGGTATGTTCTCCAGGCACAGCAACCATTAATGGCACAGAAAACCTCTAATTGTACACACATATTCCTCATGGTAACCAATCAAAACTCTTCCTTCTCTATTTTCAAATCAACACCCTTCCCCCCCTCAGCCCTTTCTACCTGTTACCATAGCAACTCCCTCCTCACTGAGCTCCCAGGGATAAAAGTTTATTCTACAATGTTTCAAATCAAATGAGCAAGGGTGTTTGACCTCTCAATACGCCAGCTTATCTGGTGCAATGTTTCTTTAAATGATTTTTTTTTAGCCATTCAAATTACTTCTTACACAGAACACAACCATGCACCCTAACTTTCAGTTTTCAACTATCTCAATCTACCAATCATTGCTTGTGATTCAAGAGCACTGAAACTCCACAGTTTTTTTTTGCAAACTCCTACTGTTCCAACTGCCATTTTATTCCTACACTTCATCTGACTGCACCAGAACCTCCTCTACCATGTATTCTGTCTGGATTATTGGACATAGCTATATCCACTGGGCTCAAAGGTATGCAGCTACCAGAAATTTTCATAACCTTGATTTACCAAATGTGAACATTAAATGGATTGGCCAGAGAGGATTGAGATGTCACCAATTGATACCATTGGTGAAAACCTTTTTGCATTTGCCACACCCTAACCTCATAATTCTGCACTGTGGTGGAAATGACTTAGGCACTTTGACTGGGGTAGGTCTGGAAATGCTTTTAAAGGACACCTTTGAACAATTGATGGCACTTTTTCCTCAAACTGCCTTGGTATTTTCCAATATATGCCAAAGGCAGAAATGGAACTGGTCCAACCAATTTTGTCCACAATTTGAGAAAGCACAGAAACATGTGAATAAATCTGTTTCTGCTTACATGAGAGACTATGGAATAGGTTCAATATACAACAACTTGCGTTACAACATGCAAGATATCTACAGAGGAGATGGTGTGCACTTTTCAGATGAGGGGAATAGAATATTCCTCCTGAATTTAAGACTGTGCATTGGTACCTACTTGTAGGTACCTAAATCAGCCACAGAACCCAAAAGCTCTTTTCAGAGCTACCCTACCGCTGATCACTCCAAATGATGATCTTTTTCTAACTTTTTTCACTATTTTTCACCAAAGTATGCTCCCCGGTACGCTTCCCGGTGCGCGTACCGAGCGCTCCCCCCGCGAAAATTTAAAAATATATATTTTTTTGGGCCTATATGGGCCTCCTAAGACCCCTCAGAAAACCTAGAGGGTCAGGGTGTGCCTACCGTGCCCCCTTATAGCCATTCCCAACGTTGTTTGTCCACCATTTTCTGACTCAAATCTACCGAAACACAAAATGGAGGACTCCCGTAGCGCTGCCGGTACGCGTACCGGGGCGCGCACCGGGAAGCGCTCCAAAAATAATAAAAGTTAATTTACATAAAAACCACTGGAGACACTTTCACCTAATATAGAATAGGCCATACTACATACCATAAGAAAACAACCATGGGGTTGGCTCTAATCAGCAGGGCTGAGCCTAATTATCAAATAACAAAGAAAAATGCCAGTGCTGGCCATTCTTCTACTGATCTGCTTATGAGTCTTTATTACTTTAAGACTCCGAAAAAATGTTTTGTACATTATTAGTTAAAAAACTTTTTTGAATGGTATAAAATTCAGGAATCCAATGGAATGTACCATGTTCAAACAATTGTATTGAATTATTGTATAATTAATGCAGATCCAGTTATCATTCTTTCTTTGTTACAGCAGAATGTTTGTTTTTGTAACAATAGTATGTGGTATGTTTTGAGTCAGGTATGAATGTGGTGAATGTTCTTTGACTGTGATGTATTTAACTTCAGTGTGATGTGTCCATAATTGTTTCAATTTTCTTTATGCTTCTCTCTTTTTTATGAAAAAGTTAAAATTCTCTTTGTAATGAACTATTAAATCTTTTGAAAATAAAATTGCGACTAAGTAGCAATACCCTTTCATGAATTCACTTTCTTGATATGGATGAGGAGTTGCTTTTATAAGTAAAAGTTATCAGCACTGGCATTTTTCTTTGTTATTTGATACTACATACCAGTCCCTACCATTTTCCCAAATTTGGTGGAATTCCATTGAGCCATTTGAGCTGTAGCACTGTCTAAATATCCTGAGGTAAATTACTTCACAAAAACACATCTGAAGTGTTAGAATTGACAACCAATTAAAATGTTACTTTCATTTTCTACTTTTTTTTCCTGAAATTTGATTGGTTATGTACATGAATATATATAAAGAAAGAGTGGAAAACCCAGCCATTTTGACTACTACCTCCTGAATTAGATTTCAAGAAAATTTTCACTGAGAATTTAAACTGCTTTTTGAAAGGTAAGTTTTTATTTTGAAAACTGAAGTATGTTGTGCACTTTAAGTTAATTTGGAAAACTTTTTCTGATAGTTTTATACTATCCCTCTGTAATAGTTATAGATTTAGATAGACTTATCTGTTATAGTTATGGATGGATTTAGGCTTGTCTTGTATAATTATGAATTTACTTAGGCTTCATCACATACACTTTTTTATATTTCTACTTCCAGTCTGATACCATACACTACCCAAAGATAAATTCACTGTTAAAAAATCCAAACTACCTGTCTGAACTTAAACCCAACAGTGCCATATTTCTACTGATTTTTTTATGCAAATTTCAGCACAAAAATGTAAGGAGAACAAAACTTTTCCTTTGAAATTGTCCTAGAGATGAACAATGAAGAAATCATTGAACCCAATGACTTGGAATTCATGGATGAATCACTGAACCATGAACTTCTACAATGTGTGGAATCTGTGGATTTGTTAATTCAATATGAGGACGTTTCTGACAGTCAAATGATAGAAGTTATGTTTAATTTAGAAAAATAATCTGAAAAATAAATGTATATTTAATAATTCTAAAATTGTTTGAGACATTATTCATTTTTATATGTAATTCTTAAACTAGTACCAAATTGATTATAATGTAAAGTCAGACTTATAGTATACTGTGCAACTTTTTTGTGGTACATAGTAATTTTGCTCATAGATACTATATTATCTCCAGTGTGTATTTGACATCTCTTTTTCATCTCCTGCCTCCATGTTCTTTCTGCTTTCCTGACAGACTATGGTATGGATTCCATATACCACAATAACTTCTATAACAACATGCCAGATATCTACATAAAAAAGGTGTACGTTGAATTTAAGACTCTGCATTGGTACCTACATGTTGGTACTTAAATCACCCACACAACACAACAACTCTATTCAGAGATACCCTACCTCTAAGCACTTTAAATTATTATTTTACTGTTTCACTAGGTTTTCCCCATGGTACGCTCCCCGGTGCGCGTACCAGGCGCTCCCCCCGTGAAAATCGAAAAATAATTAAAAACATTTTTTGTCTCGCGGGACCCTTTTATGGCCCCCACATCAAACCTAGGGGGTCAGGGGGGGTGTACCCTGCCCCCTTTTTGTCATTTCCCCCTTTTGTTTTTAGCCACCTCTTGTGTCTCAGTCCTACCGAGACACAAGATGGCGGCCGCTCCGGACTGTTTCGAATGTTTACAGACACCCGAGAGCCAATCAGCTTCCCGTGCGCTCCCCGGTGCGCGTACCGGGGCGCTGCCCTAGATATATAAATTTTTTTTTGAACCTAAATTACTCAAAATCCTCTGGAGCACATATCCTGAGACATAGCAAAGGCACATCGGGCTACCAGTCCCTACAATTTTGCCAAGTTTGGTGAAAATCCATTCAGCCATTCGAGCTAAAAGTGCGACCGACCGCCCTATGGAAATTAACATGGGGAAAACACGTTTTGGGACCCCCCTTTTGTCTCGGCCCCCACTTGGCGAATCGCCCCCAAAGCTTCAGAGAAGGAGCGGAGCCCCGCGTGGCAAAGTTGCTGAAAAATTCGAGCTGATTCCTCAACCGGCGCCAAAGTTATTCCAAATAGAATGTTGCGATTTCCCTATGGAAATCAATCCTAACTATAACCAGTAGGTAATATCTATATATATCTATCTATATATAATTGATCTGACCGCAGAAGAATGGCTTAATTTGATCATAAACGATATATGCACTGTATGTCACAACTTGCATTCAAACAGTAAAATTGCATCATGTTGGTTCAGATCTAATTACTTTACCATTCCATAATGTCTGCCACGTATTTACACTTGGGGGTGAGTTTTAGGTAGTCCTTTGTTTATGTTAATACTTCACTTGTATGTAAAAGGACTACGACTTTGGATCCATAACAAACGTGACCAAGCCGTTAGGTGAAACGCGTTGTTTGTTTTGCTGCCAAATAAAATACTTTTTGAAGCACAGCAACTCCTTGAGTGTCGTCGCACGTTTTCCTTGTATGGGAGATCTGTTTCAGATAATCGGGCCGCCGGGACCCCAACGACGACCCACTCGCGAGCAGGTACTGGCCGAATACCGGAAGTGTGACTTTGTACTTTGAATTGTGGCCGTTCGGCTCCCCTGCTATAAAATCTTGTTAAGCGTCTCTTATTTTGCGGTAAACTGATACGAAAAAACCGCATCGAAATAACCGAGCAAGCAGTCTATGATCTACTGGACTGTTAAGACGCTACAAGTTATTGAGGATTCTGGTTCCTGTAGTTCGGCACTGCCCAGGTAACGAGACTCGGAAGAGCGAACTGTGGTGTGGTCCTCCCCGCACACGCTTGTGCAAGAAACGGGTGGTTACTAGACATCGGTCTGGGCTCTACCCGCGGTACTGTGCTCGCGGTTTGGTGGGGGTAACCTACTGCGGTTTGTGAAGTACGAGTTTCTTGCCGTTTGCGTGCTAATACAGGTCAATTATAGCGGGAGTAGAGAGCCGATAAACAAAAGGAGGAGGCGTCCTCTGAAATCGGCAGGAGTTGCACTATTTCAGAAGTGCGTTATATGCTACACAATAGCAGCAATGGATTCAAGGCGGAAAGCGGCAGCGGACAAACTTTTCTTTATGCAAGATGGAATAGTGTCTGATCCGAAAGTACAAGCGGCCAACATGAGCAAGGAAGTGCACTTGCAGACTTTACTGTTTAAACTAGAAAAGCTGCAGAGAAAGGAACTTGGAAAATGGTGGGAGGCTGAATCACTTCAGCGCTACCTTGATGCAGGGAGAGCACCACGGGGCCTGAGAATTTTCACGGTCCCCACCTTTGAAGATCCAGACCCAGAGATGCTGGACGAGTGGTCTAGCAATTCGGCTGCATGCTCCACAATTATGATGCGCATCCTGGTTAAATACGCACTTAAAGACCGGAAAAAACTGCTGGAGCAAATAGAGGCTTTGATTGAGGAGATAATCCCATTGATGGGTAAAGAGGCTTTTGATATTCATGCAAAAAACTTAGAAATCAAGATACAAAAGCTGGAGGATGAAATAACCATCAAAAAGCAACGAAAATTCCTGAGGGATTACAAAGATTACCAGAGCGGCCGCACTCTAACTTTTCATAGAAAATATGACAAACTCTATGACAAGACAGCTAAGAAAATGATAATGAGTGCGCCACAAACAATGCAAGCGGAGCCGGTGGAGAGTGACGCCTCATATGGAAGCTTACAAGATATCAACCTGGCAGGCTTAAACGAACCTTCTAAGGATGACCAAGATGAAATAAGGAAGCGTTTTTTATTGCAATTCCAAGTTCTAAACCAGGGAAGGACAGACCAACAACAGGATCAGGGAAATGGAAGAGGACGCGGCAGAGGAAATCGGGGAAGACCCAAAGGAACAAAAAAGCAAAAATCAGACAACAACGCCGGAAAACAGCCCATGGGAATGATGACAAGGGGCAGCAAGACTCAAGCATGACGGTAATCAATTTATCTAATAGAACATTAACTGTACATGAGCACGATGTGCTATCCTTAGGTTTGTCGTTTTGCCCTTCTAGCAATTTCAACTATGCCCAGACAAGAATTGATTTATTTTATTTCTCGAGAAAACTGAAACTTAAGAAATGGTTTGAGACTCACCCTTTTAAGCCTCCATCTACCGGAAGAGTGAGTCCTAACAGTAACCTGGATTTGAACGATATGGAACTTATGGAAATTATTTCCTCAGGGGTGGTTGAGGGCAACAGCTACCTGTCTGATGAGGATGTTGACACGAATGTTAATCCAGGGAGTACTTTTAAAACTAAATCTAAATTCATTCCCCAGATTGTATGTGAGGCTGTGGAAGTTTTCGAGAAAGGGGTTCTTTCTGATCTTAAAAAATTGAGGTCGGAACAGCTGCCCCACAATAAGAAAAATCTATCTTTTGAACAACATAATGCAATCAAAAACCTAAAAGCAGATGAGAGTATTGTAATTCGTAATGCGGATAAAGGTGGAAATGTTGTAATTTTGGACAAAAAGAGATATCTAGCGGAAGGGCAGAGACAATTGGGAGACAGAAACTGTTATGAACTGAGTACCTTTGCAGAATTTAGAGCAACTATGGTTTTGTTTGAGACTAAATTGCAGGATTATCGTGATAAAGGTCTGCTTACATGGGATGAGTACTTGTTTCTAAAATGTGATCACCCTAAGATTCCGATCTTATACCTTCTTCCCAAAGTGCACAAAAATGCCACTGATCCACCGGGAGGACCATAGTATCATCTATGGGCTCACTATTGGAGAGTACTTCTCAGTACATTGATCATTTTTTAAGACCATTTGTAGCTGCTCTACCCACATACTTAAAAGACACAACACACTTTCTCAAGAGCATAGAAGGAATTGTCTGGGAAGACACATATATTCTTGTTACCTTGGACGTGAGCAGTCTCTATACTTGTATTAAACACAATCTTGGACTGCAGGCTGTGGGTCATTTTCTAAAAGCAAGATCCATTGCATTTCTTGAACATTCGAACATGTTACTAGATCTTATTGAATTTTGTCTCACACACAATCATTTTATTTTTGATGGGTTGATTTACCGTCAGTCACAGGGCACGGCGATAGGCACCTGCTTCACCCCCAGCTATGCCAACATCTTCATGGGGTGGTGGGAGGAGCAGGTGTCCAATCAAGTGTTCGCCTTTAACAACCAGGTTGTCCTGTGGCTGAGGTATATCAACGACATTTTTATGATTTGGAATGGCTCAGAAGAATCTGCCAGACAATTTGTGTGCCAACTCAATAAAAATTCTATGAATTTACAGTTCACAGCTGGAATACACACTTATAGAATTGAGTTTTTGGATGTCTTGATAGAAATACAAGGAACCAGAATGACAACAAGCCTATATAGAAAAACTACTGCGGGTAACAGTCTCCTGAATGCGAGAAGTGCGCATCCCAGACAACTGGTAGACAGTATCCCCTATGGGGAACTATTGCGTGCCAAACGCAACTGCAGCACTACTGAGATGTTTAAATCAGAAAAATCAAAAATGATTGCACGCTTCAGGGAAAGAGGGTACAATAAAAAAACTATTCAAGGGGCAGTTGCAAGAGCAGATATAAGAAAGAGGAGGGATCTCCTAGCTACCAATGTGGACAAAGAAGTTGAATCTAATATCAGATATATAACTACCTTTTCAGGACAGTCAAGTGAACTGAAAAGGATTCTTAACAGACACTGGCATGTGCTGCTTACTGATCAGCATCTGAAACCATATCTCAAAAATTACCCCCAAGTAACTTTTAGAAAGAGCAGATCACTCAGGGATGAACTAAGTCCTAATGCAGTGACAGGAGTTAAGAAACACACAGACACACCGGGGTTCAGATGTTGTAGATCGTGCAAGGCATGTCGCAATAGTGAGAACTGCAAAGAGGTCACTATACCTACCACGGGAAAGACTTTTACATTACAGAAAGCTCTGACTTGTAACACCAGGTACTGTGTTTACTTGTTAATATGTCCCTGCAACAAATGGTATGTGGGCAGTACCACTTTGAAAGCAAAGGAAAGAGTGCTTCAACACATGAGAGCGATAAAAAATCATAACACACAGTACCCAGTTGCTAGGCATTTTTTTGAACAACATTATCAAAATGAAAGTCTTCTTAAAATGGTGGTGTTGGACAAAGTAGACCTAGGCATACGTGGAGGAGACAGAACCACCTGCCTACGCAAGTTGGAATCTAGATTCATTATTGACTCCGAATGTACATATCCACAGGGGTTGAATAATCATGAGGAACTGTCTGTCCACCTCGAGAAGTAATGAATGAAACATAACAATGAATTATTGAGAAAGTAACTATGATAAATGAAAAGTAATGAATTATCTGATCTATGAATGTTGATTATTATTATTTCCACAGCTGTCGCAGTATATGTACGCCTTGATTTTAAAATACTTTGTTTTAAAATTCACAGATGTTTTGCACTTGGGGACTATTGGATATAGTGCAATCCGGGATAGGATTCAGCATGAAAAACAAAGAAAGATCTGTCCATATGATGTATGAAACAAACACTGATCCAGAGGATACTGAACCAGTATTTTTGTACTTAGGTGTCCTCTTAACTTAGCCATTCTCTGAAGGGACTACTTGTTACTCAATTGAGTGGGACTTGTATGCTCTACTGCGAGCTTAAGAGACACTGAATACATGCCCACTTGGGCGATATTTGTAAATAGTAGGACTATTTTGATTATTTCAGGCTGGATAAAATTTACGCCCATTAGGGCGATATTTGAAATTATTTTGACTATTTTTGAGGCTCGATTAATTGGCATTAGGAGTGTATGCCCACTTGGGCGCGACAATTGATCTGACTGCAGAAGAATGGCTTAATTTGATCATAAACGATATATTCACTGTATGTCACAACTTGCATTCAAACAGTAAAATTGCATCATGTTGGTTCAGATCTAATTACTTTACCATTCCATAATGTCTGCCACATATTTACACTTGGGGGTGAGTTTTAGGTAGTCCTTTGTTTATGTTAATACTTCACTTGTATGTAAAAGGACTACGACTTTGGATCCATAACAAACGTGACCAAGCCGTTAGGTGAAACGCGTTGTTTGTTTTGCTGCCAAATAAAATACTTTTTGAAGCACAGCAACTCCTTGAGTGTCGTCGCACGTTTTCCTTGTATGGGAGATCTGTTTCAGATAATCGGGCCGCCGGGACCCCAACGACGACCCACTCGCGAGCAGGTACTGGCCGAATACCGGAAGTGTGACTTTGTAATATATATATATATATATATATATATATATATATATATATTACCTACTGGCGGTCGCCAGTAGGTATATATAGTTAGGATTTTTTCTCTATGGGTTTTTTGAAAATTCTATGTCTAATAACTTTGGCGTTTGTGGACGGAATCGGCTGAAATTTTCAGGAAAATGGCACATTTTGTTTCTGAGCAGCCCTTGAAAATTTGGGGGGGGTTCGTCCAGTGGGGGCCGAGAAAAAAGGGGGGTCCCAAAACGTGTTTTTAACATTGAGTTTTCCATAGGGCGGTTGGCCTCACTTTTAGCCCGAACGGCTGAATGGATTTGCACGAAACTTGGCAAAATTGTAGGGACTGGTAGCCCGATGTGCCTTTTGTAGGTCTCAATATATGTGCTCCAGTGGATTTTGAGAAATTAACGTTTAAAAAAAGATATATATCTGTAACAGCGGACCGGTTAGCGCTCTGGTTCGCGGACTTTTCGCGCAACGGAGCTTTGTGAAGCGAAGCTGATTGGTTCTCCGGCGTCTGTCAACATTCCAAACAGTCCGTAGCGGCCGCCATCTTGTCTCTCGGTAGGATCGAGAGACAAGAGGAGGTCAAAACAAAGGGGGAAATAACTATAAGGGGGCATAGTAGATCCTCGCTGACCCCCTAGGTTTGATGTGGAGGTTTTAAAAGGGCCCCGCGGGGCAAAAAAAAATAATAAAAATAATAATTGAACGGCTGAATGGATTTGCACGAAACTTGGCAAAATATTAGGGACTGGTAGCCCGATGTGCCTTTGCTAGGTCTCAATATATGTGCTCCAGTGGATTTTGAGAAATTAACGTTCAAAAAAAGATATATATCTGTAACAGCGCTCCGCTTCGCGTAACGGAGGTTTGCGAAGCTGATTGGTCATTCTGTCACTGGGCTATATTTGGGCTACATCTGGCTGATATTTGGGCTACATTTGTTTTTTTGTGTGTCTGGCGGCCATCTTTGGGCTACATTGGGCTACATTGGGCTTCATTGGGCTACATTCGGCTAATTAGCAAATAGCTCATCGCAAACTAGGAATGGTAAAGAATCGCTATTTATTCCTTAAAGTTCGCTATTTAGGAAATGCAAATAACTTTTATGATACATATGGCGGTTCATCTCTAACAAGATAAGAAGCATAGGGATAGATTTATGATGACTGGCGCATCACCAGGGATGTGTTAGTCATTCTGTGCCGCTGTTCCGTCACCTATGGTGTGCTGCATTTACAATGCGGCGCATCATGGGGCAAAAACAGCACAGATGCGTGATGTATCTGTGCCGTAAAGGTGGCGCATTGCTGGAGTTGTATCGCAAGTGTGATGAAGCTCCAGCAAGGGTCGGGGGTGCCCCTGTCGCAGGGTTTCTGTTCTCACACAGAACTGTGGACAGAGGATTGGAACCTCGGCGAATTAGGGTGTCCCAAAACTCACGTTAGTAATCAAAAACTATTTAGCAAGCTAGGTACAGTGTCACATTGGATATAACAAACTCTCAATGTTTAGACAATCCAGAATATGAACTTATAGTACCTCAGGATACGTGGAACTCATGAACAGTCGGTCGTTATATATTTCTTAGAAACCAGAACATGGAGTTAAGAAGAACACATGTGTATTTGAAATGTTTATTTACTAATGCCGTCTTCTCAGGCGTAGTACCTTAGATAATAAAAGTACACATATTATCAGTAGCAAAATTACCAGCATAGTTACTAGTACATAAAAAGTGAATGGTGATAGTATGTTAACATGCTGTAAATGAATAAGAGTTAGCAACACTTATAAGCAGCCGCGGGCCGTGGAGGGAGTTACGGTGAGGCAGGGAGGCGGGGAGGGGGAGAAGCAGGGTGGAGAATACAAGTACACATATTATCAGTAGCAAAATTACCAGCATAGTTACTAGTACATAAAAAGCGAATGGTGACAGTATGTTAACATGCTGTAAATGAATAAGAGTTAGCAACACTTATAAGCAGCCGCGGGCCGTGGAGGGAGTTACGGTGGGGCAGGGAGGCGGGGAGGGGGAGGGGCAAGGTAGAGAGGGCTCCACCCTGCTTCTCCCCCTCCCCGCCTCCCTGCCCCATCGTAACTCCCTCCACGGCCCGCGGCTGCTTATATCTCACCCTCCCTAATACACATATTATATTATTTGCTAAGAAGGTCTCTTTGTGTTGGTTTAGGGCGTGTCCATACTTTAGTGTCTTAGATTTGAAGGAATCACATCAGCATACACCAGCTCTCTCTTCATGTGAACCGCATCAACTGTTGTGTATGTGTGTTCGGCAAAGCAATATAAAACCCGCCTCATGCCCAGAATTGGCAGAAGTTGCACTTATGTTATGAGTATGAAGTCGTGGAGATCAGACCTCATAACAATTCTGTATCGTGTTGTTCTTGAAACTTTAGCACTCGCTGTACAGATATAGTTTAACAAGTAAAGCAGATAGTAGACCAATAACATATTATTCTCATGTAAACCACGATGAACTACTAGGTGGAAAGCTAAAGCAACAACTAAGTGTCGTGTGCAGAAGTTGCAAAAAAGGAAAAATGGCGTTTAAACCGGTAATGAGCCCATGCTAACTTAACACGGTGTAAAGATATCCAGGACCTAGATGACACCTCCTCATGATCCGGAAACGAACTGAATAAGATAATAGAAGTGCCATCTCATGAGAGCAGATTGCAAGTTTATATGTGGACGGTCCGCAAGGTAAAGCATTAAAAACTAGGAAAATTCAATGCTAAAGAAAAATAAAACAGCCAAGTACTTTATCGAGTCTTAAGCCAATAGGCAAGGTAAATAATAAAAACTTGACAAATAAGTCAATGAATTGTCAATGAAATGCTAGTACTCAGCATATCAAACATGAAAAAGGTCTATGACATAACTGTGTATGCAAAATAAGCTGCAACAGCCTCCAATAGGAAGTCACCGTCTTCATCCGAAAACAGTTCAGCCATCCAATTTAAAAGCGGAAAAGAACATACGTGCTCTCCCAGCACCGGATCCTCTATCACCATCAGAGGACAGCTCGGTGGGTTTTCAAGAAAGCTGTGTTCCAAGAAAGACTGTGCTGCCGCCAGTAAATTCCAGGGACCAAGTAGTCCATGCATCAATGCCACAGCCATAATCCTTTCGCCAGGACAAATCAACTCGTGAGTAATGATAGGAGTCATCAGCTGATTAAAGTCGACGTCAGGAGAAACCGGTCCGCAGAGACACAAATCAATGGCCCAATCGAAATCACAGGTCAGGCAGTGAAATACAGGCTGGACACAGGTGAAGTAGGAGAACCGAAAAGATAATCCATATGCCGTGCTTAATATCGCCAACGGCATTGTGCCATAATATTCTAGCATGCGATTGCGGAACAGTGTCAGCAGCTGCAGGGTCGGAGGTTGCATAGGAGGGACATCCATATTTAAAAATGTAAAAAAGCACAAGAGCGTCCGCTGGTAATGCAAGTAAAAATGCAATCCACGAACCAGAGTGGAGAAAATGGAATGAAAGGGAGCAGGGATGACTCCAAAGATTTTCTCAAATGAAGTCACGAGACCACTGGTAACAACTTTAAAAAAGTGTGCCAGGGATTTTGTGGAGGATGCGTTAAAGATAGTCGGAAACATGTTGCTGAAATTGAAAGGCAAACCTGTGTACGGGTGTTCGCTATGTGAAGTACGAAAGTTTCACGGGCCGAACTCAAGGCCACCTCTCTCTGAGACAAAAGAGCTCTTATTCTTGTCATGCCGTTGAAACGTGTCCCAAGGTTGGTATTTGTGGCCAGATTGAAAACTCCCTATGTTCATGTGTGGGAGGAAATAGAACATTTCTGCAGCAAATAACCCGTTCACTTACTGTTACGATAAAAGGAATACTTTTTAATTAACTCAGAACAATCTTCATTATTGAGCATCAAATAACTACCATTTTCCAACAACTTGAACGTGGGGATGATAGCAGGAACTGGCGTGCCTTGCAACACGCAAGCCATATTTGGTCGGTGTTTGTTGCATGAATCGTGTAACTGTATGTGCCTACACATTAGTGAATGATCTGGCGTCTCAGTGCATTCCTCTCCATTCAGATAAACTTCTTGATCATCTTTGAAACATCTGTATGTGTATGGAAGCGACCAGACCTCATGAACAAAAGCACTACCTAAAGGTTCATAAAGACCTATTGGTATATATTTCATACAATTTGAAAACTTATATAAAGCAAAAGGCAGCGTTATTAAACCGTGGATAAGGCATGTTGCCAAAAAACCCGCAATCCTCTGCTGATGATGTCACTGAGCATGTCATGAATGATGTAATATGTGACATCATCAGTAGTGGATTATGGGTAATAGTATCTCTAGTTTACTCCCCTATAGCTGTCTTTCTTTTAACATAAGTGTGTGTTTCCTTCCCTTATACTTACTGTTTTTGGTTCGCTTCCAGTTCGCGTACCAGCGAGCGAACTAGGAAGCGAACTAAGAGAAATAGAGGTTGGCACAGTTCCAAATATTGTACCAATTTTTTAATAACGGGGAGGTAGTTCTGAAAAGAACTTTTTTTTTTATTTTTCTGAACATTTTTTTACTGTTTTTGAATTTTTCGGAACAGTTTTATATTTTTTTTGGTTTTTCTTGGAGGGGGCAATGAAAACGATTCATTGTAAAGGGCTCAACAGGAGCAACAAAACAAAAAAAAGAAGTATTTATTATTTTGGGCGTTTCGGACAAACTTGCATATGATAGTCAATAGCTCTGTTGATCAGAGTGATGCTTCTTTCTCCGTAGGAAATGAATCCATCGCAAAATACTCAGGTGTGTTTTACTTCACCAAATCTCATTTGTATATTTGGCACCATCTCCCTGCCCTCTGGTCCCGTTACTTCCGGTACAACAGATCTTCTGGCCATAATAGGGAGATTATCTAGGTCGTTCCGAAACTGTGCAGCACTGTAGTTGTTAGGATGCCACCTAGTCATATGGCGATGCATTGTGTAGTTTCCGAAACTGTATTTTTTGTCGGTCCCTCTGGACAGTCTATCTTGACATATAAGGCAAGTTACGTATCTTGCATTTACTTTTTTCTGACCTTTGGGAATTTTAAAAAATTGCCAAATGAAGTTTTCTTTCCGGTGAGACGTCTTGGGCTGCTCAGGCAAAAACTGCCTCTCTTCGTGCTCGTCCTCCTGTTCCTCTTCTTCTTCTTCTTGTTGAATTACAACTTGAGCAGGTGGTCCACTCTTCCTTGGATGTGGTGGAGGTGGTGGGGAAGCACCAGCTGAAGCTACTAAAGAAGCCATTGCTCAGTGATCACAAAGGGTCTTTCTCTCACAATGATGAAAGTCAGAGTGAGGAAAGAAGGAGGGATTTTCATCATTTGGGAAAAACAAGAGTTCTCAACCAATCAAAAGTGTTCATTTTAGATTATATGACCTAGTCTTACATCATTAGGAAACCAAAAGTGAAATGAACCAATGAAAAGTGTTATTACCAAGTCACATGACTTGCTGTGTTTACGTTAAGCGCTTTGCAGGGCCTCCCGGTTTGCTTCCAGAAACCTGCGCTTTGGCACTCGCTTCGCGTACCAGTTTGCTAACGTAGCACGTCATATGACGTATCAAGCGACAACGTGGAACGTCATGCGGACGGGAGGCGTCACGATGTTGTTTTCTAACGCGGCACTTGCGGTAAAGAAACGTTTACCGGCTCGCGGTCTATTTCGCGGCATCAAGGTCAGCTAACGGGAAGCTTCCCGATTCGCGAAGCGGGAACGAAGAAAAAAAAATATTTTAAAAAAAAATTATTCATAAACATATAAAATATATTTTTGGATTTAAAGAAGAATACATTTTACAGCTACAGATATTAGCTGTTAAAAAACCAATGAAATTCACAGAAAAAACCATAGGTTATAGACCATATATAGTTAGGAATTAGCATTTACAAAACCTTGAAAATTCACTGAAAAAACCATAGGTTATAGACCATATATAGTTAGGAAATAGCATTTAGAAAACCTTATTTTACTCACACAAAACCATTGAAATTCCATATATAGTTAGTTGCACTAACTATATATCGCGCACCTGCAATCCACTGCTGATGATGTCACATATTACATCATTCATGACATGGTCAGTGACATCACTGATGACATCACTGATGACATCTCAAATGACATCACTGATGACATCACTGATGACAA
Organism: Lissotriton helveticus; assembly: GCF_964261635.1. Taxonomy (NCBI): domain Eukaryota; kingdom Metazoa; phylum Chordata; class Amphibia; order Caudata; family Salamandridae; genus Lissotriton; species Lissotriton helveticus. The sequence continues at coordinate 1,574,167,159 of NC_136067.1, forward strand.
CATCCAGTGACTGTATGCTTCTGTAAAGTTAAAATATGTCTTACATATTGAAGAATGAGTGGATGTATAAGTGTCTGGATGAAGGATTTAGTAGGTGCATGACTGACTGTATAAGTGAGTGATTAAATGTGTCTCACTGAGTGCATGGGTTAGTGACTAAACTGTTTTAAATTGTGCATCATTGTGTCTGTTGTTTTGTAATCTGATGCATGTGTTGATCATTAGCTATATGACTAACTATATGGGTTATTGATTAGTTGCCCAAGTATTTGTATGGGAGACTGAGTGTGTGTGTGTGTGTCTGGGAGGTGTATGACTCTGTGCATAGATGTGTGAGCAGTTGATTCACTAGATGTATGGGTTCAAAAGTGCATGTGGAAACATCTGTATGGGCGGTTGACTGTGTGCATGAGTGTATTGGTGAGTGAATGGATATCTCAGTGCTACATGTCAAAGTAAGTACATATGTAAAACACAGTACATGTGATAGTTGACATATATAAATAACTGTGCATAAGAGCCAGTGAATGTGTGAGTGGCTGTATGGATTATTGTGAACTTGTATCAGGGATTGTATAACAGAGTAAATATGTGTTATTATATGTTCCAATAAGTAAGGTGTGTATAACTATATAGTTGAGGAAATCGAGGTGTGATTGATTCTTTGCAAGACTGACTAGGTGTGTGAGTAACTCCATGGATGAGTGACAGTCTGTGAGTGTCTGTTTACACTGAGTGTATCTAAGGTTATATTAGAGTCTGAAGAGGTTCATTGTATCATCACATGAATGATGTCATCAGTGATGTGATCAGTAATGTCAAATGAGATGTCATCAGTGATGTCATCAGTGATGTCATTTGAGATGTCATCAGTGATGTCATCAGTGATGTCACTGACCATGTCATGAATGATGTAATATGTGACATCATCAGCAGTGGATTGCAGGTGCGCGATATATAGTTAGTGCAACTAACTATATATGGAATTTCAATGGTTTTGTGTGAGTAAAATAAGGTTTTCTAAATGCTATTTCCTAACTATATATGGTCTATAACCTATGGTTTTTTCAGTGAATATATATATATATATATATATATATATATATATATATATATATATATATATATATATATATATATATATATATATATATATATATATATATATATATAACCTCAGCATTACCATTATCTGGGAACTTCTCATAGATTGGCGTGACAGGGGTATTTTATCTTGGGAAGAGTTTTGTTATCTCAAATGTGATTATCCTGTACTCCTGGTGCTTTACCTTCTTCCAAAGGTCCACAAAAATGCCACTAGACCACCAGGCAGACCCATTGTTTCAACGAGGGGTATTATGTCAGAAGGAGTGTCTAAGTATATTGACCATTTCCTTAGAGATTGTGTCATGACTTTAAACAGCTACGTTAGAGACACCAACGATTTTTTGACTAAAATAGATACTCTCATATGGGACGAGGATCTGTTGCTTGTAACTCTGGATGTTCAGAGTTTATACACCGTCATAGACCACAAACAGGGCTTGACAGCATGCAACAAATATCTTGGATCCCGCCATATCAGATTTAAAGAACACACCCGCATGCTCATGGCCATGATGGAGTGTTGTCCTGACAATAATATCTTTTTATTCAATGGGAAACTATACCGAAAGGTGAACGGCTCAGCTATGGGGTCATGTTTTTCTCCCAGCTTCGCCAAATTGTTTATGGGGAGCTGGGAGGAGGACATACGAGCTGATCCCACGTTCCAACAGGATTTTGAGAAAGTTTCGATATGGCTTCGGTACATCGATGATTTGTTCATTGTGTGGAAGGGGTCAGCAGAAGAGGCTGTCAATTTTATCAGAAAACTCAACAACAATGACCGTAATATTTTTCTTAGTGGCACCATGAGCAATTCTGAGATTGAATATCTTGATGTCAAAGTTGAAATAAAAAACAACAGAGTTCAGAAATCATTCTCACCAGAAATGTGCATGCGCGGGCGGCCGCGCATGCGCATTGGTATCCAAGATGGCGGTGTTGGCGGCGGGAACGAGCAGAGGGAGCCCCGGGACGCAGCGGACAAGGTAAGTGCCTTTTTATTTACTTTTATTTAAAAAGGTACAAAAATTAGCTATGTAGGGGAGGGCGGGAGGGAGGCGGGTGGCGGGCAACTTCGCAACGCCCATGGGGTGGGCAGAGTGTTGCATGCTACGCCTACTTTGCAAAGGGCGAAGTAGGCAACACTACGCCCACTCCGTGGGCGTAGGGAAGTACTTCGCCCAGGGTTAGTATAATGGCGTGGCCAAAAATATATCGCAATTATTGACGTGCAGTACTACATTTGTTGTATATGCCATTGTGTGTACATGCAATAAGTGGAACACTGGGAGCACTACGTGTATGGCCAAAGAACGGATACTGGAACACACCCATGCCATCACCAATGTTGATCCCAAGTATCCTGTGGCAAGGCATTTCAGAGAGAGTCAGTCAGTCAGTCAGTCAAAGATCCTTATTCGGAAAAAATAAATCCATAAAAGTACACAACAATTGTTATGACATGCAATACAATACAAGAAATGAAACAACTGGCAAATATGATGATATGTCTGATGTGCAAAAAGTGCAAAAACATTTTTTAAAAAGAGACAAGGCAATATATACAATCTAAGAAAAATTTCTTAAAAATAACGACAATTATCCACACAGATACATATAAATATATATATACACAGCTTAAAACATATAACAAACGAAGGTGATATAAGGTGCAATATGCAGATTGTAAATTCCTATCAATCAATACTCAAAGTAACTCGTGAGCGAACAGCAGCCTTTAAAAAACAGCTCACTCTAAAAATAATTTCATCAGTACCTAACATTAACAGATTCCTCATATCAATCTTAAAATCAACCAGATCGTGTTTCCTGCAATAAGGCATTAAAAAGTGCATAGTAAACAATTTATAAAAATCACAGAAAAACATGAAATGCATGAGGCTTTGTTTCATACAGGGGTTACAAGGACAACCTAGTGTTTCCAAATGTTTATTATAACCCAGTGGAAAATTTAACAAATTTACTATACTGCCGTCCCGGAAACGGAATAGTAAACTTCTGTTCCACCTACCAAGATTTAAACGTAGGTATTTCCGGGGTGGGGCAGTGTAACTAAAAATGAGCTCTGAATGGCCCAAATATTTGGCAACTGTACATTTAGGGAAGTGTATCCTTTCCCGTTTCTCTCTGTACAGGTTAAACAAAGCCCCCTGAATACACTTCTTATGAGAACGATCAATAAGGTTAGGAGATGTAAACAAATAGCCATACCCAACATCTATTAAGCTTTCTTTTACTGCTTTTAACCATGGTATATAATGTGCCCCATCACATTTTAGGCAGTCTAATAGTATGTCTTGGGTCAATATGGCTGCCGGGTTCGTCCATAGCTTTAACCAAAAAAGGGCAGGCCTTGATCTAACAAAATCCTCAATATAGGGGATGTTTAATTCACTATGACATATGTAATTTGAAGCACATATAACTCCTCCCAACGATTTCCGACAGAATCTATTTTCTTCCGTCTGGATATGGAGACAATTTGTATATCCCCATACCTCGGCACCATAAGTGCCGGTAGGGATGCATTGTGTTTGGTAAATCTTAATTAATGGTGTTATCACATCCGCATGGTTGGGTTGGCGTAAAGAAATTATGGAGTTAATGGCTTTACCAAATTTGTTTCTGGCATAAGAAACATGCGGTTGCCATGAACCGCTGTTCGAAAACACCAGCCCCAAATATGGAAAAGTACATGTGCTATGTAAAACATTCTCCCCTGAGGTTATCCCTGTAATTTTATGCTTCTTTGGGCCACAGGACATAATAAGGGATTTTTTAAAATTTGTACTTAAACCCAGATCAGCCATAAAGCTAACGAACCCTGAGATTAGAGTACGCAGGGCCTTTGGAGTGCGGCCCATTAGGACTGCATCGTCAGCATACAGAAGGGTGGGTAACGGCATGCCCTTAATATAAGGTACATCTTTAGTTAGGATTCCTAATGAGCTGCTCAATTCATTAATATATAAGATAAAAAGCAGCGGGGCCAGGACGCAACCCTGTCTGACCCCCCTGTCGATTAAAATATCATCTGAAACTTCACCATAACAGTTAATGCGCACACGGGCTCTTAGGTTGCTGTGAAGATAAGATAGGAAATGCACCAAATTTTCATCTAGACCATAAGTAAGAAGGGCAGTCCATAAACGGGAGCGGTTTACAAAATCAAAAGCAGAACTCAGGTCCATAAAACCAAAATATAAGGGGGATTTTTTGGCAATTGTATATTTGGCCATTATCAAGTTTAAATGTAGGCACTGTTCTACCGTGCCCACCTTACTACAAAACCCTAGCTGACTTGGGTGTAGAATAGAACTTTCCTCCGCCCAAGTTCTAATTCTTTTAAAAATTACCCTGCCCAATACTTTCAAGGTGTTATCAATCAATGATATTGGGCGGTAGCACCCAGGGTCAAGCCTATTACCTTTTTTAAAGATGGGGACGATAGTGCTATTTGACCAAGTTTCAGGGATGGATTCATTTGTTAAATTGTTAAAAACATTGCATAATAATGGAGCCCAGAAATTAATTTCACATTTTAATTGGTCGATGGAGAGACCATCTGGGCCGGGTGCTTTATTACTGGAAGATTCAGTAATAGCATCCTCTACCTCAAGCAATGTGATGTTTAAAGGAGTTGGGAGAGGAAGGTTTACTACAGGGTGATCAGGTACAGTATAAATCGTTGAAAAATGCTCCACCCACGCAGGTCCCAGGATATTACAATTGATCGATGTTATATTCGAACCAAGTGATCTTAACTTCTTTACCTCCTTCCAGAAACCCGGGGTGTCTTTTAGGGCGGCTGAAAGTGCTAAAGATTCCCAATGACCTTTAACTAGTTCATTTGATCTAGTGCGCAGCGCGGATTTGTATCTTGCTCTGAGAAGCCTTACCTGGGAAATATCCCGTTGTTCGGCCATGAGAGCAACCCTTAGATCCCGGTTTGCCTTTGAGCAAGAGGCATCAAACCATTTTGGGGCTCCCTCAGCTTTCCTTGATGTAGGCTTGGAAATTTCGATTTTTATTGCGAAGCAGAGTTCCCCAAAAGATTGAATCAATTTGCCACCGCAATTATCGATATCTAGACAGTCCGAGATCAATACAGGATATTTCCTAATTACGGTGCCCAAAACACCTCTGTTATCCACTCCCCTCCAAACAACCCTTAATCCATCCGTTGTCGCCGCCAAGTTAGCTGCGCCAATTTCCCTATGTGATGTTTTCCCCCTTGATAATTTCAAATGAATCACAATTGGGTAGTGGTCACTATATACATTGCATACTACCTCTGCCTTTGATAAAACATCGGCAAGGGAAGATGAAACAAATATATAATCAATAGTTGTTGCACTCCCATGACCGATGTAAGTAGGGACTGGTTTAGTGCTTGTATCGTTACCAGCAGATTCCATAGAGTTTAAGAGTTCTCTAGTTGCAAGGAGATCGGATAATTCTACGCCTCTCCTGCATGGGGGATTCTATAAATGGATGTGAGCATTAAAATCCCCTCCTAAACAAATCCCATCAAACTTCCCGTATTTATGCCCCTCTATTATATCATCGAAAAAATTAAACAAGTCTAAAAAATTACGGTTCGGATGGGATAAAAAATCATTATTATAAAAGTTTATCAGACATAATTTTACCTCTCTTACATATACCAGTGCCATAAAACTTGGGTTATTAGTTTGTATTGCTTCTATTTTTACCTCTGCTATTATTTTTATCCAAATTGATAAACCCCCACTTGGACGGCCTAAGGGTGGGGATGGCACAATACTGTTGTGACAGCTATACCCTTCTAATAACAGATTAGTTGTACTCCAAGTTTCCTGGAACATTAAAACATCATAACAATTTACCCAATCCTTCCAAGCTTTGTTTTCTAATTTTGCCCTTAACCCAGCAATGTTCCAACTTACAATGGACAAATTCTCACAAACACGAGGACTAACATCATAATTGACAATAGTTGGTAAATTAGACACTTGATCACATTGAGGGTTTAATGGCAGAGGAGGGTGGGGCAATGACAGGACCGTCCCAGAATCTACAGTCTTTAAAGAATCATTGGCAATGGGCAACACTGCAGCAGAATCTTCCAGAGTTGCAGGCAGTCAATCTAAAGTGCCCTGGTCTGATAATGCTGAGAATCTATTATGTAACGGGAATGTTGGTGGTGATTGCAACAATCTGTTGGGGGGTCTGTAAAAGTAATTCAGAGGTAAGGGGGTCACCACGGTAGATGGACCATTCTGAGTATTCTTCCTGTTTAGTAAATACTTTACTACGCCCGGGTTCCTAAAGTTAATTGTGATACAGTCCCCATTGATATTTTTAAACAGGGGACCGACCCAGGTCACCCGGCGAGCAGAGAGAATTTCATTTGTTATGTCGTAGCCAACCCCCTTATGCTTAGTTAACCAGTCAATACATTTGTTGTGTAACTGTACCCAAGATTCGCTTTGGCCCTCCCTAAGTGGTGGTATACCGGCCAAAACCAAGACATAAGGGCACGACTCAGGAGGAAGATGTAAAGCTGGACCTTGATGTTTTATTGGTCTATTATCCTCAAGTTGAGCCCTGTGCTGGCCAAGTCTGGTAGGTACTTTCTGCTTAGCTGTACCAGTGGGGGGGATATTCTTTTTGGTAATGTTTGTGGTTTTAATCAGACCGGAAGATGGTGGAGGAATGGGAGGCGAGATTTTCAAGATTTGTGGAGAATCATTTTGCTTTGTGTTAGCTTCCGCTGGTGTCAAGGAGGGAATGTTAACAATTGGTACCCCTGTGGCCCCTTGAATTTTAGCTAAATCACAGTTTTTATTGGGTTCTCCGTTGGATAGAGTACTAGTAATAGACTCTAAATCTTTTAACAAACGGTCGCCTCTAATTTGGTCTAGACAGACCATCCCTTTCCTCTTAGCTTCATCATTTTTCACAAGAGTCTCCAGTCTGTCAAACCTTTTAAAAATTATATTAAATTGTTTCATCATTTGACCTTCAAGTTGTTTAAAAATTGTATCTGCAACAGTCTCTATAAGGTTTCCCTGTGATTTAAATTGATGAACATTTTCAGTAGGAAAATCCATCTGTGTGCAGATTGAATTAGTACCATCGTTTGTTATCACGGTATCACAATGTTCCCCTATGTCCAAACAAACTGTTGGGGCTTCTGTTTGACGCTTTTTCCCCCTAGACCACATACTCTGTGGGGTAGGCTGATTAACACTCCTAGGGGGCTGCTTCCTCTTGTTTAAAACAGTCTTTGCTGGGCCCCTTTTACGTTTTGCTCCTGCAGTCTTAATATTTACGGTTGAGGGTGCAGAATCGCTAGCAACATCAGTAGCTATAACAAGGGTGTTTCCTTCTTGCGATGCAATAGATGAGCTCGCCACAGAGCTAGATTTTACTATAATTACTTCTGGCAATAGGGGTATAGTGTGATTTGGACTTATAACAATGGTCGATTGGCCATTACTTTGAGAGGCCAGAGAAAATCTCCTTTCGGTCTCAGCGATCTCATTAAACGCATTTTCCAGGAGACTCTCAAAGGAAAGTTGTAGTGATGCAGGGGCTTCGGTAATCTTCATATCAGTATTAATTGTACTAGTGGAGGTGTTGTTACGTTCCCCCATAATGGACGATAAGTCTCACCTTCCAATGGAAGTTAGATGGGTGGCCCGCCCGACCACTGCTGACCTCTGAGGGCCTCAGAGGGCCCGCCCTTTGCCCGGGCTTAGCCCGGCGCACGCCCGCGCCCGTCCCGCGATGCGGACGAAGCCTACGCCCTTTGAAGCGCCTCCGGGCGCGCTGTCAGGCGGAAGTGGGCGGAAGTGCTCGCCGAGCACTCTGGGAGCTGTAGTCTCCCCGCGGCGTCCCCAGGCTTCACTGGACCGCTGCGGCGGGAGAGAACTGCAGCGTGAGCACCCCAGAGGCGGCGAGGCGACGAGCAGGTGAGTGGTCCCAGGTCTGGTATCAGCCGTCCGCTGATGGAAAATGCCCCAACACCAAAGATTAGAGTTACATTATTTTGGAGCAAGTTGTCAAAAAACCCAGGGGGGGCCAGGGTTTTGACGTTGAGACAAAGGTAATCTAAACTTATAATTGATTTCCAAACTAAGGTGCCGGAGGGTCTCAATCAGGAAGAAGAATCGTCAGTCCATTTGAAAGAATAGACATGTGACCAACTGTGCAGCACTTTAGACGCGTTGTGCTGATTCCCTCTTTGTTAGACATATTTCAACTGTTAGCACAATATTTACCTCTTGCCCTGTTTTTCATTGCAATGTCATCACAGTTGACTGTAGCTTTTTATTATGAATAGTTCAGTCCTTAATTTTAATCGTTTTAATATCTTTTTCTTTCAGGAAAGAAAATAGGGGCCCATTTCATTTGCACCTTTTTTATCACGAGCGCATTACCCTCTTCTTCTCCTGCATAGTTCACGAGCACCAGGATATTTCTGCACTTATCTTCACCTCCTCACTTTGTGGGTATTGTATGGTGGTCCGGACTTTATAGCATAGTGATTTATTGATGCTGCTATATGAGTGCACATGTCATTACTACCCCTGGCATGTTTAATCTGTCACAATTTTATCTGTCATACCAGGCACAGTATTTACTATAACTCGGCAGACGTCACCTATAACAACAATTTTGTCCAGAAATGTTCTTATTATACAATGTCTGACATACAATAAGTATTTCACAATTTGATTAAGTCAGGCACTTGCCACCAATGATCCATACAGCTTGACAATTTATTAGGTTCATCGTCACAATCGGTAACAGTCCAGTCACCACACAAGCAATAGCTTTTTTTAACTTAATTGGTGATTTGAATAACAGAGTTCACTCCTGATGCGGGCAGCCTCACTGGGGGTGGAACCTTAGAAACCAGTGATCACGTGAATGAGAGTTTACGCAAGAGACAACAACGTGATCTGTCGGTACCGGATTTCAAAAACATTCATGTTGCTTTATTTATGAGTCATAACGAAGATCACCATTCCATGGTAAAATCTTTCCATGCTGCTAAAACTGAGTATTATACACATTAGTATTTAACACATGTTCGTACGCCTGCTATCTGTGTTTATTTCCGCGATTTATTTTCGCTGTGTATGTTCACTGTGTTTAGTTTTGACATTACAATAAGCACAAGTAATGTGACACAAGTGATTCCAATGTGTTATTTCAACATTTACATGTTTTTTGTACCATGGTCGCATCTTTCTCGGGAAACAACATGTTAGTCCTATTTTACTTTCCATGTTATGTCCGGACATTGAGAACTACAAATATGAGGTGTTTGTTTTGCACTATCACGTGACCAAGCCACTCCGTGTGGTGAAACGCGTTGTGATTAAATACCCATCGACTGTTCCTTGGACTGGTTGTGTCATTTGTTCTGACAGCGCGCTGAATCTTGTACAAAGTTTGGAACATTTGATTGCCGGCGATCTCCTCCGGCGTGCGCGCCACTCTTCTTGGGTCCCAAGAGGTCCAGTAGGAGAAACTCTGTGTGTGTATATATATATATATTCACTGAAAAAACCATAGGTTATAGACCATATATAGTTAGGAATTTGCATTTACAAAACCTTGAAAATTCACTGAAAAAACCATAGGTTAGAGACCATATATAGTTAGCTGGACATTTTATTGACATAAAACCAATGAAATTCCATATATAGTTAGTTGCACTAACTATATATCGCGCACCCGCAATCCACTGCTGATGATGTCACATATTACATCATTCATGACATGGTCAGTGACAACACTGATGACATCACTGATGACATCTCAAATGACATCACTGATGACATCACTGATGACATCATCTAGTGTCTGTGTGTTTTTGTAAAGTTTAAATATGTTTTACATATTGAAGAATGAGTGGATGTATGGAAGACTGAGTGTGTGTGTGGCTGGCTGGGAGGTGTGTGACTCTGTGCATATCAATGTGTACTTGTATCAGTGATTGTAAAAGAGAGTAAGTATGTGTTAGTATATGTGTGAAAAAGTATGGTGTTCTGTGTTTAACTGTATAGATGAGGAAATCGAAGTGTGATTGATTCTTCACAGGACTGACTAGGTGTATGAGTGCATATGATAGTGTTGTAATAATGAGTGACTGTATGTATGAGTGATTGTATGGGTGAATGAGTGAATGTGTGTGTAGACGTAGGAATCAGTGAGTGCGTATGTAGTAACTGGTATTGGTGTGTCATGATGTCATCAGTGATGTCATTTGAGATGTCATCAGTGATGTCATTTGAGATGTCATCAGTGATGTCATCAGTGATGTCACTGAAGTATGGTGTTCTGTGTTTAACTGTATAGATGAGGAAATGGAAGTGTGATTGATTCTTTACAGGACTGACTAGGTGTGTGAGTAACTCCATGGATGAGTGGCAGTGTGTGAGTGTCTGCATAGGTGTATGAGTGCATATGATAGTGTTGTAATAATGAGTGACTGTATGTATGAGTGATTGTATGGGTGAATGAGTGAATGTGTGTGTAGACGTAAGAATCAGTGAGTGCGTATGTAGTAACTGGTATTGGTGTGTCATGATGTCATCAGTGATGTCATTTGAGATGTCATCAGTGATGTCATCAGTGATGTCACTGACCATGTCATGAATGATGTATTATGTGACATCATCAGCAGTGGATTGCGGGTGCGCGATATATAGTTAGTGCAACTAACTATATATGGAATTTCATTGGTTTTATGTCAATAAAATGTCCAGCTAACTATATATGGTCTCTAACCTATGGTTTTTTCAGTGAATTTTCAAGGTTTTGTAAATGCAAATTCCTAACTATATATGGTCTATAACCTATGGTTATTTCAGTGAATTTCATTGGTTTTTTAAAAGCTAATATCTATAGCTGTAAAATATATTCTTTATTACGTGACGTATCACGTAGCCACGTGAGACGTCTCATGACGCATTGCATAACCGTGACGTATCGGCTCTGCAGCGCAAACAAAACCCGTAACGTAAGCGTGCCGGAGCACGCTTACAGATATATATATTTTTTTTAACCTTAATTAGACAAAATCCACACGTGCACATATCTTGAGGCCTTGCAAAGGCACATCAAACAAACAGTCCCTACAATTTTGGCAAGTTTGCTGGAAATCTATTCCCTTAATTTTTTTTTTACTGTTTCTCTTGGTTTTCCCCTTGTTACGCTTACCGGGACGCTACCCGGTACGCGAACCGGACGCTCCAAAAAGACAAGTTGGCGGACTCCCGTTACGCTGCCGGTTAGCTTCCCGGTTTGCGTACCGGGAAGTGCCTCTACCGCGAAAAATCGCAACAAATTTTTATTTTTTTTGCCCCGCGGGGGACTTTAATATCCCCCTCATCAATCCTAGGGGGTCAGGAGGGGTTTACCTTGCCCCCTTTCCTTCATTTCCCCCTTTTTTTTCACCACATCTTGTCTCTCGAACCTACCGAGAGACAAGATGGCGGCCGCTCCGGACTGTTTACAATGTTGACAGACACCGGAGAGCCAATCAGCTTCGCTTCGCGAAGTTCCGTTACGCGTCAGGTACACGAACCGGGGCGCTAACCGGAGCGCTGTCACAGATATATATATTTTTTTAAACGTTAATTTTTCAAAATCCACAGGAGCACATATATTGAGACATAGCAAAGGCACGTCGGGCCAACCATATCTACAATTTTGCCAAGTTTCATGTAAATCCATTCAGCCGTTCGAGCTAAAAGTGAGTCCAACCGCCCTATGGAAAAATGAATGGGAAAAACGCGTTTTGGGACCCCCCTTTTTTCTCGGCCCCCCCTTGACGAAACCCCCCCAAATTTTCAGGGGCTGCTCAAAAACAAAATGTGCCATTTTCCCGAAAATTCCAGCCAATTCCGTCCACAAACGCCAAAGTTATTAGACATAGAACTTTCAGAAATCCCATAGAGAAAAAATCCTAACTATATATACCCACTGGCTATCGCCAGTAGGTAATATACATATATAAACATATATAATCTGCATATCTATATAAATATAAATGCATGCATACATATACATATATGCATACATATGCATGTTATTTACATGAAAGTTTTAAAAACACTAATAAAAGCAAAGCTAAAAAGCCACCTCATTACAAACAGAATGGCTTTAACTTAAAACGAGGGCGAGATCTATTGCATTTTCAATGCTTGTTTACTTTGGTTCTATCAAGAAGGCATTCAGATGTGTCACACATTTGCCATAAATTCTGAATGTTAGCACTCTAGTTGCTCATTAGATCACTGTAGTAAAGCTAGTGCTCACCAGGGAAGTCTGCTGCTAATCATGGTTTGCAGCTATTTTCCCGCATTTTTTATCCCGCGGACTTTCAGTCCGCATACCATTATCCCGCAAGGTCATTGACCTCGCATACCATTATCCCGCATTTTTTCAAAACGCATGTGCATTTATCACGCATGCCTTTACAAAGAATTACTTTTTAAAGGCATGTATGGTAAATGCATTTGCGTTGTGAAAACCACGATGACGAGAGAGGTAAGTGGGTTTGTGTTAATTTTTTCATGGGTTAGTGATTGTGTAGTGTAGTGTTGTGTAGTGTAGTGTTGTGTTAGTGTAGTGTAGAGTTGTGGTGGTTGTTTAGTGCAGGGTCATGCTGGGGGTAGTGTTTAGGGTTTAGGGTTGTGTTGTAGTGTTTGCGTAGTGTAGGGTCATGCTGGGGCTAGTGTTTTAGGGTTTTGGGTAGTGGTGTAGTGTTTGCGTAGTGTAGGGTCATGCTGGGGCTAGTGTTTTAGGGTTTAGGATAGTGTTGTAGTGTTTGCGTAGTGTAGGGTCATGCTGGGGGTAGTGTTTTAGGGTTTTGGGTAGTGTTGTAGTGTTTGCGTAGTGTAGGGTCATGCTGGGGTGTAGTGTTTTAGGGTTTAGGGTTGTGTTGTAGTGTTTGCGTAGTGTAGGGTCATGCTGGGGGTAGTGTTTTAGGGTTAAGGGTAGTGTTGTAGTGTTTGTGTAGTGTAGGGTCATGCTGGGGGTAGTGTTTTAGGGTTAAGGGTAGTGTTGTAGTGTTTGCGTAGTGTAGGGTCATGCTGGGGGTAGTGTTTTAGGGTTTTGGGTTGTGTTGTAGTGTTTGCGTAGTGTAGGGCATGCTGGGGGTAGTGTTTTAGGGTTTAGGGTAGTGCTGTAGTGTTTGGGTAGTGTAGGGTCATGCTGGGGTGTAGTGTTTTAGGGTTTAGGGTAGTTTTGTAGTGTTTGCGTAGTGTAGGGTCATGCTGGGGTGTAGTGTTTTAGGTTTTAGGGTAGTGTTGTAGTGTTTGCGTAGTGTAGGGTCATGCTGGGGGTAGTGTTTTAGGGTGTTGGGTAGTGTTGTAGTGTTTGGGTAGTGTAGGGTCATGCTGGGGGTAGTGTTTTAGGGTTAAGGGTAGTGTTGTAGTGTTTGCGTAGTGTAGGGTCATGCTGGGGGTAGTGTTTTAGGGTTTTGGGTTGTGTTGTAGTGTTTGCGTAGTGTAGGGTCATGCTGGGGGTAGTGTTTTAGGGTTTAGGGTTGTGTTGTAGTGTTTGCGTAGTGTAGGGTCATGCTGGGGGTAGTGTTTTAGGGTTTAGGGTTGTGTTGTAGTGTTTGCGTAGTGTAGGGTCATGCTGGGGGTAGTGTTTTAGGGTTTAGGGTTGTGTTGTAGTGTTTGCGTAGTGTAGGGTCATGCTGGGGGTAGTGTTTTAGGGTTTTGGGTAGTGTTGTAGTGTTTGCGTAGTGTAGGGTCATGCTGGGGCTAGTGTTTTAGGGTTTAGGGTAGTGTTGTAGTGTTTGCGTAGTGTAGGGTCATGCTGGGGGTAGTGTTTTAGGGTTTAGGATAGTGTTGTAGTGTTTGCGTAGTGTAGGGTCATGCTGGGGGTAGTGTTTTAGGGTTTTGGGTAGTGTTGTAGTGTTTGCGTAGTGTAGGGTCATGCTGGGGTGTAGTGTTTGAGGGTTTTGGGTAGTGTTGTAGTGTTTGCGTAGTGTAGGGTCATGCTGGGGGTAGTGTTTTAGGGTTTTGGGTTGTGTTGTAGTGTTTGCGTAGTGTAGGGTCATGCTGGGGGCAGTGTTTCAGGGTTTAGGATAGTGTTGTAGTGTTTGCGTAGTGTAGGGTCATGCTGGGGGTAGTGTTTTAGGGTTTTGGGTAGTGTTGTAGTGTTTGCGTAGTGTAGGGTCATGCTGGGGTGTAGTGTTTTAGGGTTTTGGGTAGTGTTGTAGTGTTTGCGTAGTGTAGGGTCATGCTGGGGGTAGTGTTTTAGGGTTTTGGGTTGTGTTGTAGTGTTTGCGTAGTGTAGGGTCATGCTGGGGGTAGTGTTTTAGGGTTTAGGGTAGTGTTGTAGTGTTTGCGTAGTGTAGGGTCATGCTGGGGGTAGTGTTTTAGGGTTTAGGGTAGTGTTGTAGTGTTTGCGTAGTGTAGGGTCATGCTGGGGGTAGTGTTTTACGGTTTTGGGTAGTGTTGTAGTGTTTGGGTAGTGTAGGGCATGCTGGGGGTAGTGTTTTAGGGTTTAGGGTAGTGCTGTAGTGTTTGGGTAGTGTAGGGTCATGCTGGGGTGTAGTGTTTTAGGGTTTAGGGTAGTTTTGTAGTGTTTGCGTAGTGTAGGGTCATGCTGGGGTGTAGTGTTTTAGGGTTTAGGGTAGTGTTGTAGTGTTTGCGTAGTGTAGGGTCATGCTGGGGGTAGTGTTTTAGGGTGTTGGGTAGTGTTGTAGTGTTTGGGTAGTGTAGGGTCATGCTGGGGGTAGTGTTTTAGGGTTTAGGGTAGTGTTGTAGTGTTTGGGTAGTGTAGGGTCATGCTGGGGTGTAGTGTTTTAGGGTTTTGGGTAGTGTTGTAGTGTTTGCGTAGTGTAGGGTCATGCTGGGGTGTAGTGTTTTAGGGTTTTGGGTAGTGTTGTAGTGTTTGCGTAGTGTAGGGTCATGCTGGGGGTAGTGTTTTAGGGTTTAGGGTAGTGTTGTAGTGTTTGCGTAGTGTAGGGTCATGCTGGGTGTAGTGTTTTAGGGTTTAGGGTAGTGTTGTAGTGTTTGCGTAGTGTAGGGTCATGCTGGGGGTAGTGTTTTAGGGTTTTGGGTAGTGTTGTAGTGTTTGCGTAGTGTAGGGTCATGCTGGGGGTAGTGTTTTAGGGTTTAGGGTAGTGTTGTAGTGTTTGCGTAGTGTAGGGTCATGCTGGGGGTAGTGTTTTAGGGTAGTGTTGTAGTGTTTGCGTAGTGTAGGGTCATGCTGGGGGTAGTGTTTTAGGGTTTAGGGTAGTGTTGTAGTGTTTGCGTAGTGTAGGGTCATGCTGGGGGTAGTGTTTTAGGGTTTAGGGTAGTCTTGTAGTGTTTGCGTAGTGTAGGGTCATGCTGGGGTGTAGTGTTTTAGGGTTTTGGGTAGTGTTGTAGTGTTTGCGTAGTGTAGGGTCATGCTGGGGGTAGTGTTTTAGGGTTTAGGGTAGTGTTGTAGTGTTTGCGTAGTGTGGGGTCATGCTTGGGTGTAGTGTTTTAGGGGTTTGGGTAGTGTTATAGTATTTGCGTAGTGTAGGGTCATGCTGGGGGTAGTGTTTTAGGGTTTAGGGTAGTGTTGTAGTGTTTGCATAGTGTAGGATCATGCTGGGGGTAGTGTTTTAGGGTTTAGGGTAGTGTTGTAGTGTTTGCGTAGTGTAGGGTCATGCTGGGGGTAGTGTTTTAGGGTTTAGGGTAGTGTTGTAGTGTTTGCGTAGAGTAGGGTCATGCTGGGGTGTAGTTTTTAGGGTTTTGGGTAGTGTTGTAGTGTTTGCGCAGTGTAGGGTCATGCTGGGGGTAGTGTTTTAGGGTTTTGGGTAGTGTTGTAGTGTTTGTGCAGTGTAGGGTCAAGCTGGAGGTAGTGTTTTAGGGTTTAGGGTAGTGTTGTAGTGTTTGCGTAGTGTAGGGTCATGCTGGGGTGTAGTGTTTTAGGGTTTTGGATAGTGTTGTAGTGTTTGCGTAGTGTAGGGTCATGCTGGGGGTAGTGTTTTAGGGTTTAGGGTAGTGTTGTAGTGTTTGCGTAGTGTAGGGTCATGCTGGGGGTAGTGTTTTAGAGTTTAGGGTAGTGTTGTAGTGTTTGTGTAGTGTAGGGTCATGCTGGGGATAGTGTTTTAGGGTTTAGGGTAGTGTTGTAGTGTTTGCGTAGTGTAGGGTCATGCTGGGGTGTTGTGTTTTAGGGTTTAGGGTAGTGTTGTAGTGTTTGTGTAGTGTAGGGTCATGCTGGGGGTAGTGTTTTAGGGTTTAGGGTAGTGTTGTAGTGTTTGCGTAATGTAGGGTCATGCTGGGGGTAGTGTTTTAGGGTTTAGGGTTGTGTTGTAGTGTTTGTGTAGTGTAGGGTCATGCTGAGGGTAGTGTTTTAGGGTTTAGGGTAGTGTTGTAGTGTTTGCATAGTGTAGGGTCATGCTGGGGTGTAGTGTTTTAGGGTTTTGGGTAGTGTTGTAGTGTTTGCGTAGTGTAGGGTCATGCTGAGGGTAGTGTTTTAGGGTTTAGGGTAGTGTTGTAGTGTTTGCGTAGTGTAGGGTCATGCTGGGGGTAGTGTTTTAGGGTTTAGGGTAGTGTTGTAGTGTTTGTGTAGTGTAGGGTCATGCTGGGGGTAGTGTTTTAGGGTTTAGGGTAGTTTAGTGTATGCTAAAGGCATATTCGTTCTAAAAGTTTTCGTTATTTTAATTTGCGGCCTAATAGTACATGCAGGATTTTTTATTGCGGACTGATGGTATGCGGACTGATGGTATGCGGGATTTCGTCATATATTCGCTAATCATACTTTCTATGGCAAAATGAACCCCCTCATTTTGTTCCTTTTTAAATTAAATGTTTTAAGAGTTACCACTTTATTCCAATCAAGATGGCTTCAGGTGTGCCATACCTTTGTAATAAGTAGGACTGTTAGCACTCTAGTTGTTCTTTAGAACACTCTGGGACATTCTGTCATTGGGCTATAGTTGGGCTACATCTGGCTGATATTTGCGCTACATTTGTTTTTTGTTGTCTCTGGTGGCCATCTTTGGGCTACATTGGGCTACATTGGGCTACATTGGGCTACATTTGGGCTCCAACATATATATAGCCCAATGTAGCCCAATATATATTTTTCAAAGTTAATTTTCGTAAAAACCACTGGAGCATATATCTTGAGACATAGCAAAGGCACATCGGGCTACCAGTCCCTACAATTTTGCCAAGTTTGGTGTAAATCCATTCAGCCGTTCGGGCTAAAAGTGAGGCCAACCGCCCTATGGAAAATTGCATGGGAAAAACACGTTTTGGGACCCCCCTTTTTTCTCGGTCCCCCCTTGACGAAACCCCCCCAAATTTTCAGGGGCTGCTCAGACACAAAATGTTCCATTTTCCTGAAAATTTCAGCCAATTCTGTCATCAAACGCCAAAGTTATTCGACATAGAATTTTCAAAAATCCCATAGGAAAAAAATCCTAACTATATATACCTACTGGCTATCGCCAGTAGGTAATATATATATATATATATATATACCAGTAGGTCGTTATAGTTAGGACCTAGTTTCCATAGGAAATCCACAACATTCTATTTGGAATAACTTTGGCACCGGTGTACGAAACTTTGCGAATTTCTCCAAGAAAATGGCCTGCTCGGCTCCGCTCCTTCCCTGAGAGTTTGGGGGTGATTCGTCAAGGGGGGGCAAGAAAAAAGCGAGGTCCCAAAATGTGTTTTCCCCATGCAATTTTCCATAGGACCTTTAGCCAGTGCTACAACCTGAACGGCTGAACAGAATTACACCAAATTTGGCAAAAAGGTAGAGTTTGGTTCGCAGATCGCGCTTTTTGTTAAATGGTGCAAATCCGTTCCGCAGTTTCTGAGAAAATCATAAGTAAAATCATAAGTATATCTTGAGGAGCTTACCGTACGCGTACGGTAATCGTACGGAGAAGAGTACAATTACAAGCACAAGCTGCATGATCATTGGCTGTCAACTGTCTGTCAACACTCCAAACCAGGAAGTGTTGGCAGCCATCTTGTGCCTCGGTAGAACTGAGGCACAATAAAGTAGTGAAACAAAGGTGGAAAATACGCAAAGGTGGCAAGGTGGAAACACCCTGACCCCCTAGGACTGCTCAGGGGGTCCCAGAGGGACTCCAAGGCCAAGAACACATTTTTTTTAATTATGGGGTACGCGTAGGTACGCGTATGTTGTGAATAAAAATAAAATGTTTTTTTTTTTCAAAAATTAGCCCCTGGGGGGACCAAATCCTGGGGGAATTTTGGAAAAAGTGTGGGGGGGTCCAATCCCCCCACACACTGCCCCAGGGACTGCCACCCCCAGGGCAAAGTAATTATGCTTGCGTGGGGGCACACGGTCCCCCCACAGCCCCGGGGACCGCCACCCCCGGGGCTTTGTTATTAATGATGCGGGGGGCTTATGGCCCCCCCATAGCCCTGGAGACCGCCAGCCCCCGGGGCTTCAGTTTAAAAACAAACAAAACAATCCTGTGTGGGGGGCTCTTTACCCCCCCCCACTCGCCCCAGGGACCGCCACCTCCCCAGGGCTGTAATATTGAATATAGGGGGGTCGATGTTGGACCCCCCAGCCCTGGGGACCACAACCCCCTGGGCTTTTCAATGTTGGGAGGGGGGCCGTGCGGCCCCCCTCCTGGAGCCTTGTGTGGCCCTAGGGACCGCCACCTCCCCAGGGCCGGCTCCTGCAGTGTCCCGGGGTGCCTACCCCCGGGACACGGCTGTTTGGTATGGTAGCAAACTTCTTTTCATCAGAGAGAGCAGCATGTTAGCTTCTCTCCCTGATGAAAAGCAATGCCGGTTTCCAAAGGACGTGCGGAGCCGGCTGAGACCGTGGGGGCATTGGGGCTCCCCCCATGGTCCCCAATGTTGTATTTTAGCCCCGGGGGATGGGGTCCCCAGGGATTATAAAAAATTAGTAATAGATGCTATTTTTTTTTACAATAGATTTACCGCACGCGTACCATGCTCGTACGTACGACGTACGGTGCAAAGTCTGTAAGTCGTCCCATAAGCGACCCTAAGCTATAAAAAGTAAAATATTTTCAGATATTTATGAGGTGTATGTGTTTACATGTTGGGTTGCTCTAAAAAGACCCCTTGTGTTTATTAGGAGATTTTAGTACCTACAAGTAAGTACCGATGCAAAGTCTTAAGTTCACGAGGAAGACTCTGTTCCCTTCATCTGTAAAATGTTCCCCATCTCTCCTATAGATGTCTTGTATATTGAAACGCAGATTGTTGTTGTAAATGGACCCCATTCTATAGTCTCGGAGAAAAGCAGAAACAGATTTATTCACATGTTTCCTAGCTTTTTCAATTTGTGGACAAAATTGATTGGACCAGTTCCATTTTTGCCTTTGACATATATTAGAATAGACAAAGGCAGTTTGGGGGAAAAGTGTTATCAGTTCTGTAAAGGTGTCCTTCATAAACATTTCCAGTCCTACCCCATTCAAAGTGCCTAGGTCATTGCCACCACAGTGCACAATTATGAGATTAGGTTGTTGGAGATGCATAAAGGATTTCACCAATGGTATCAATTGGTGCCACTTTAACCCTCTCTGTTCAATCCATTTAATGTCTACATTTGGTAAACCTAGGTCTTTATGAATTTCTTTCTGTCACTCCAGAAAATATAGCTGTGTCCTAAAATCCACACTGTAAGCATCTTGAAGAGAGGTCTTGATGCATTCAGATTGTCTCTGTAAATGAAAGGGCAGTTTGAAGAATTCATTTTTTCTAAAATGGTGGATAAGTGGAGTTTTGAAAAAAGCGAAAAAGTGATTGGTTGTTTGAAATGTTACTAGTTACAAAGGTAGGGTGTAATTTTCAGCTTTTTAAAAGCCTGCCAGTTATTGGTTAAGAAAAAGACATAGAAAAGAACATTACTTAAGATAAGCTGGTATATTGACAAGTCAAGCATACTTGCTGTTTTGATTTGCAACAATGTATGATGAACTTTTCACCTGTGTTGTCAGTTAGGTGTTCCCTGAAGGGTTTCTATGGTAACTGGCAGAATGTGGTTGGGGGAGGGGTTGAAAGTTTTGTCAGTTGGAAAGGATTCAAAAGGTAAAGCAATAGAAAAGTGTGTTTCATTTTGATTTAATGTGGGAATAAATGTGATTTGTTAATTATTTGTATATGTGTGTGTATTAAATGTGTAGATTGATAGGAAATGTTTGCTGTTTGCTATAGGACTTCCTGACTCCCTTGGGTACGTTAGAGTGTTTTGCAATGATCCCCAATGTCTGGGTTTATTTTCCTTGGTTTTGTATGCCTTGGGGACGACTTACGGACCTCGCACCGTACGCGTACGGAAAATCTGTCGTTAAAAAAAACAATAGTCTCCATTACTAATTTTTTATAATCCCCGGGGACCCCATCCCCCAGGGCTTAAAGTATATGTTTGCGGGGGGGGGGGGCATCTTTGCTCCCCCACAGTCCCGGGGACCGCCACCCCCCGGGGCTTTGTTTTAAAAAAAAATTAAAAATCCTTTGTGGGGGGCTCTTTGCCCCCCCCCACTCGCCTCGGGGACCACCAACTCCCCGGGGCTCTAATATTGAATATAGGGAGGTCCGTGACGGACCCCCCAACCCCGGGGACCACCGCCTCCGGGGCTTTTCAATGTTGGGAGGGGGGCCGTGCGGCCCCCCTCCTGGAGCCGTGTGTGGCCCTGGGGACCGCCACCTCGCAAAGGGCTGGCTCCTGCAGTGTCCTGGGGTGTCTACCCCCAGGACACTGCTGTTTGGTATGGTAGGGCGGGAGCCTCGCGGCTCCCGCCCTACCATAGCAAACTGCTTTTTGTCAGAGAGAGCAGCATGTTAGCTGCTCTCTCTGACGAAAAGCAATGCCGGTTCCCAAAGGACGTGGGGAGCCAGCTGGGACCGTGGAGGCATTGGGGTTCCCCCCAGGGTCCCCAACGTTGTATTTTAGCCCCGGGGGATCGAGTCCCCGGGGATTATAAAAAAATAGTAATAGACGCTATTTTTTTACGATTGATTTACCGTACGCGTACGGTGCAAAGTCTGTAAGTCATCCTGTGAGAGTACCTCAGCAAGAAAATTTCAATAAAAAAAAATGTTTTACAAATATCTATCAAGTTTATGTGTTTATTTGTTGATTGGTTGTTATTATTCCTTTTCTTTTTATTGGTACTTATATGTAAGTACTTATGCATAGTCTAAACTTGTTGAGCAGCAGAGTTTTATAGAGTGCTGAACTTTTGACCTCTGTTTTTTTTTAAGTTTAAAATGCTTTATTGGGGTTATAAAACAATGTAAAACATCAGTGCAAAATAATAGTAATAGCAGGAACAATTAACAACTTGGAATATAAAGCAAAGGTGAAATGACATAATGTCCTAGACAAGAAACTATACTTAGTGGGAAAAAAAAGAAAAAAAGCATTTTGGTGAATTTTAACTTAGAAGAAGAGAAGAAAGAAAAGAAAAAGGAGAAAAGGAGGAGGCAGAAGAGAGAAAGGTGCAAAGAAGAAAGAAAGTAGGAAAGGTGAAACTTCTTTAAAACAAATTACTGTGCAAAAAGTAGAGCAATGAAGAAATAATAATTACAAAAATAATGTTAACTTTCTAGATAAGAAGGTAGTTAAAGGTAACCATAATAAATCTCGCTTAATTAACAAGAAGGTGGAGGTTGTGTAAGCCCTGTCCATTCTGTGATGATGACATAATAAATTCCACCAGGCTTGGTAAGAGATTTTAGAAGTGTCCTTCCAGTGAACAGTAATGATCTGAAAGGAAATTGCTAAGAAAAGATTGATAAAAGGACCTACATCCTTATGATTGGCAAAAGCTGGGGAAAGACTGCCCAAGAAAACGTGGTTAATATGAAAAGGAACCTCTAGTTGAAGGATATCATTAAATTTATTCCAAATAGTGGTCCATAAGGTATTGGTCAGAGGACAATGGAAAATGTGTAGAAGGTCTGCCGTGACATGAGGACATGACCAACATTTAGAGGAGTCTAGCAGATAAAAACGGTGAAGGTCACAAGGGGTCAGAAAGAGTCTATTATAAAAATAATATAAAGTTTGCGTTGTACTAGCAGAGCGGGAAGTAGTGTGAATTCTGGACCAAAGCAATTCCCAAGTCCGTATAGGAAGATCAAGACTTAGTTCTTTTTCCCATTGTAATTCTAAGGGGGATTTAACTCTGGCAGCATGGGAATGTGATAATAATTTATATATGGTAGCCGCCTTAAATTGAGATGAAAAATCAATAGGGTTTGGGGAAGGAGATAGTTGGTCAGAAGAGGTAGTGGGAATGGAGTGCGCAGGGGCGTAATAGCGAGCGAGTAAGGACATCTGTGAGTGTACTATATTGAGAGGCGTGATGTGAGGAGATATGGTAGAGGGATTGGAGGGGAGAAAAGGACATAAAGGTGCCATCTTTCATCAAGTGCTGAGGGGTAAAAATACCTTTATCAATCCACTCCTTCCAAAACAAAGCGCGATTATTAATCTTAAAGTGTTTGTTATACCAGAGACGAATATTCGTGGAGCAAGAATTGAAAGAGGGATGGGCACAAAACGAGGAAAGAGCTAACACCTTAGAATGAGGAAGAGTGGGGAACGACATATGTTTTGGAGGCAAAGTGATCAAAATGGCAGAAAGAAGAGAGAAGGGAGAATATTGGGCCCGTTCCAAAGAGCTCCATGCAGTACAGGAAGAAGAGGTAGAATCAGAAAGGAAAGTCCATATTTGTTTCAAAGTAAAGGCTGAATGGTATCGTTTAAGATTAGGGAAATTAACTCCCCCGGAATCTTTAGGAAGTTGGAGTTAAGCTAGTGACAATCTAGATTTGCGATTGTTCCACAAAAACTTGATAAGGATAGTATTGATGGTACGAAAGAAGGTATTAGGAAGAGAAATGGGAAGCATAGAGAGATAAAAATTAATGATAGGCAGAAGCATCATTTTAATTGTGGCCAATCTACCCCACCATGAATGGAAAAGAGAAGACCAAATGTCAATAAGGGCGAGGTCTTTTTATAAATGTCAGCAAGATTAATTTTAACAAGGTTCTTAAGGTTATTTTAGTAGAGAATGGCGAGACATTTATTATGAGAAGAGGACCACTCAAAGCCAGAGTCGGTAAACATAGAGGGGAGGCAGATTTTGTTGAGGGGTAGAATTTCAGATTTATCAATATTCAACTTGTAGCCCGAGACAGTAGAATAATTGTTCAATAGGGAGAAAAATTCTGGTAAGGAAACAGATGCGTTTGAAATAAAAAGAAGGATATCATCAGTGTAAGCCGTGAATCTAATATCGACATTTTAAAATTGAAAACCTGTATAGCATTTGGAACGTCTAATGGTTTCTAGGAAAGGCTCAAGGGCGAGAATGAAGAGAAGGGGAGAAAGGGGACAGCCCTGTCTAGTCCCTCGAAGAAGAGGGAAATAACTGGATTGACAACCATTAACCCAAACAGAAGTAGTCGGAGCAGAATATAATATTTTATTACATTTAATGATAGTGGGGCTAAAGACTTGCCATCTCAAAGAGCCAAAAATGAAGTCCTAACTTACCCTATCAAAAGCTTTTTCAGCATCAAGGGTAACAGCTGCAAGAGGAGAGTCAGATTTTGAGGCAAGATGAATAATGTTAAGGAAAGTACGTGAATTATCTGTGATTGAACGACCTTTCACAAAACCAGATTGGTATATGTTAACTAAATCGGGTATAACCTTATTAATGCGGACGGCGAGGAGCTTAGCGTTGATTTTCTAATCGGTATTCATAAGGGAAATTGGTCTATAATTCTAACACAGGGTGGGGTCTTTATCCTTTTTTGGGATGAGGCAAAGCATTGCTTGCATGAAGGAACCCTGAGATTCACCAACAGACAAAAAGAAATCCACCAGTGACAATAAATGAGGGATCAGAAGAGTTTTAAAATGTAGGAAAAAATGAACTGTGAAACCGTCCGGACGGATGGTGTTTTGTCTTTAGGCATAGGGATAACGCCTCAATAAGTTCCGCAGCAGAAATGGGTATATCTAAGGAGGTACGGTCAGGGGCATTGTCGGGGGATTTGGGGATGGTTTGAAAAAAAGAATCAAGAAGGTCAGAAGAAGGAGAAGTCTCCGGTGTATATAAAGAGGTGTAATATTTAGAAACGCAATCAAGTATGGAGGAGTCAGAAAAGTGTAAAGTACCCGAAACGTAGTTAATGGCTGCAATTTTAGACTTTTGTTTTTTAATCTTTAGATAGTTCGCTAGAGATATGCCGGCTTTGTTGCGACCACCATACATCTTGGCATTAAATTTGAGGAGGGTATTACTGGCCGAGTCCCAGGAAAGCTTATTATATAGCATCTTAGTTCGAATAAGAAGAGGTTAAATACCCGGGGAAGAATTAGTAAAATACTTGTGCTCAAGAGCTTTAATTTGCTTAAGAAGCGATAAGGAGTGAGAAAGAGCTTTCTTTTTCTTTCGTGAAACAGAATCGATAATAAAGCCCCTAGCAGAGGCTTTAAAAGCATCACAGAGAACATGAAATTGGGAGACGGAGGAGAGATTAAGTCGAAAAAATTATTAGGCGAATGCAAGGAATTGTTCGGAGAATTGAGTATCTAAAAGAAGAGAATTATTGAAGCGCCATCTCTTGGAAGTAGAGGAGGGAGAAGGATAATCCATATCTAAAATAACAGCGGCGTGGTCAGATATGAGTATGGAGCCAATTTCAACCTTATTCACATATTGGAAGGCGGGCTGTGTGAGGAAAAAGTAATCAATCCTTGAGCGCGATTTGTGAACAGGGGAAAAAAGGAAAATTCAAGAATATCAGGGTGAGAAGTGCGCCATGCATCTATAAGTCCCCTATTGGTAATAGTCTTGGAGAAACCTTCCTTCATGCTATTAGGGACGTATCTAGTCTGAGACTTACGATCAAGGAAAGGGTCCATTAATTGGTTACAGTCCCCACCCAGGATTAAGTGAGCGGCAGAGTGTGAGGAGAGGAGGGTGGAAAAATCATTCCAGAAGGATGTATCAACACCATTTGGATCATAAACATTACACAGAGAAAAAGGGTGATTGTTAACTGTAACATCTAAATATAGCCATCTACCAGTGGTATCAACAGAGTCGTTATGCAAAACAACATTCAAAGACTTATGAAATAAAGTAATTACACTATTCTTATTATTAACCAAAGGTGAACAAAAGATCTCACCAACCCAATACTTGCGTAACATAGATAAATCTTGGGTTGTGATATGAGATTCTTGCAACATTGCAATATGACAATTCAATCTAGCAGCGAAAGCACTGAATGTCTTTTAATGGGATTGCACAATCCCTTAACGTTCCAAGTTATAATGCATAGTCCCTTCATGAGAAAGGATTATAAAAAAATAGAGGGTTAAAAGAGGAAATATTTTGAAAAAGGAAATAGGAAATAGATGAATTCAAATAGATGAGAGAAAAATAGAAAGATGAAGATGAATTAATAAGAAAGGATAAAGAGGCTGAAATGGAAGGAGAAGAGGAAATCGCATATAGAACAAAAAGAAGATAAGGATGTAAAAGGAACGAATTGTTATGAAATGAGGAAAATGTAAAGAAGCGGAAGGATACATGAAGAGAGAATAAGAAAAGAGATGAACAGGAAGTAATGAAGTGTAAAATAACAGAAGCGGAACAAGAAAAGGAGAAAGAAAGAGGCAAAGAAAAGAAAAAAGAAAAAGGCCGTGGAGGATAGGACTCCACCAGAATGGGTATCAAGATGAAGATGACCAAGAGTCCGCAGACTCCAGTCAAGAAGCAATACAAAGGAAGAGGCATTAGAGGGGGAGGGGGACAACGAAAGGCAGAACAGCCACACAGGAGAGGAACATCGAGAAAGAAATATGATAGAATGGGACAGAATGGAGAAAGCGTACATAATGGGATACAAAATAGATAAGGTGGAGAAATAGTTATATGACAAAAATAAGTAGAAGGAAGGATAAAGGGGGCTTACCATACAATAGGGAGGAACGGGGCCGTGGAATAATACAGTACAAGTAGAGCGTACAGAAGGGCACAAATGGAGGGGTGGCACCAAGTAGGATAAAGAAAACATACCTGAAAAACAAGAAGGTAATGATGAGGAAATGATGAACAGTAAACGAAAAACAGCAAACAGCCAACATATTAACAATAGCGGGAAGAAAAATAAACAGAAACTAAGACAAACTACGGCAATATGAAGTCATTATCATGGCTTGCTGAGTTCCATCTGTTCTCCTTTATGTGAATGGATAAACTTGCGAAGGTCAGCTGGATCCTCAAAACTCCAAGATCTTTCTTTATATGTAACCTTGAAGAAACAGGGATGAATTAGTCCGTAGCGAGCATTCATAGATCGAAGCGTAGGTCTCAGATCAAGAAATTCCTTCCGATGACTAGCAGTGGATTTGGAGACATCTTGACTAAAGAAGATTCTGTGACCGGACCAAAAGAGTTGTTTGTGCTGTTTAGCTGCGTTGATAATAGCCATTAGGTCTGAATAAAGGTGAAAGTAAGCAATAATGCCGCGTGGTTTGGAAGAGGTAGAGGCAGTCTGAGGCCCAAGTCTATGCGCTCTCTGTATATTGAAGTCTGTAGTTTTAGGGAGACCAACAAGCTGGAAGATTTTAGTCTTCAAGAACGTTATCAGGTCGTTGCCTTCAGAATTTTCTAGAATACTTTAAATGCGCACATTGTTGAATCAAGGCCTGTCCATTTGTCCTCAATGCGCTGTAAGGAGGCGGCGGTTTCAGTCATAAAATGTCTAATAAGACGCAATTCCTCCATAATATCTTCTAACGTGAGTGGAAGAGGTGACTTGGAGGGAGAAGGCGGATCCTGTTTGAGGCGTTTACCAGTAGTATCCTTGGTATTCTTACGACACCCAGTTGAGGGACCCTGGGATTTCTGCGAATGCTCCATGCTTGCAACCAATGCAAAACAAGTTAAACACTGCTGCATCAGAGTCAGAAAATGGGCGTCAAAGAAGCTCCACAGGAAAAGAAAAATAAAAAGAGGAAAACTCCAGGAAAGAGAAGGAAAAACAAGCTTATCCTGAGGAGCAGGCGTGGAGGAGAACGCAAAATTAAGGCAGTAGCGTAAAAAATAACTGTGCCACATTAAAATATGCAGGTGCCTCATTCAGCTGCATTATAGTCACTAACAAATATCACAGGAAGCTGGGAAGAGGAAAAAAAACAACCTTTTGCACCTCAAAAAATAGCAAAGTCAAACCAGTAACAGGCATAAGGTGGGGGCAAAAGAACAAAAGCGGCACCGCAAAATCGTGCTGAGGAGATGAGAAAGCGCGAGGTGAATTCACCTAAAATGGCAGCCGTAAGAGCTCCGAAAAAACGGGAGCGAGAAAAGAGTCATAAAGACCTCCTTGAGGTCTGAAACTTGAAGGAAACACTCTCCATGTGTTCCGACATCCAGAACAGCCCACCAGGAGAGGCATGAAGACGCAGAAGAGGTCCCTGTTTGTTCGAGCGTAGCTCGATGCAGCGGGAGTCCTCAAGTGGCGACCATCTTGCTTTGCCGCACGCCGCTTCTCAGACCTCTGTTGACAGTTAACTTTTACATGATCTGTTGGGGGCAGGGTGGAAAGTTATGTCAGTTACAAAGGTTTGAAATGTTGAACCAATGGAATTGTGTCTTTGGTTTTGAATTATTGTGTGAAGGAATTTGATTTATTATTAATGTCTATATATGTGTAAATTGAGAGGGAAAATGTGCCATTTGTTTGGTTCTGCTGTACGCACTGAAGCAGAGAGATTCTGTCTAAGGCTATCTGCTGTGTGAGCGGCATTCTTCTTAATCTTCCAATCAGTTTGAAAGGTGAGTTGATTACTTGTAAGGGACTGTATGTGTAGTATTTTATTTTTAATAAGAGTAATGTGTTTATTCCTGTAAAGTTTGTAGAACCATATTCTGAGTTTGTTGGCATTTGGATAACTATTGTGATAAATTCATTTGGTAAGTTAATGTGTTCCGTTAGTCACCTTTGTGCAGTACTAAAAAATGTAGAATGTGTGCAGTCACTTTTTTAGTTGTAGAATATTTATTAGTGTTGCTTCCGTCGAATTAGGCTTGTGTTCTAAATGTACAATTTTGTAGTCAGTATACATAGACTACAGTATATACTCTTGGGCAGATTTACAAGCCCATTGGGCCTCTTTCTTGTTTTATTGTGTCATTTGTGGATGTAATGTTGGTAAAAAACAAAAATATTGGTGCAAATTGGAAATGTATTTGCAAAATGAGTCAGGATTGGCTACTGAAATATAGTGGTCAATTACACTTGCACTTTTTTCCATAATCTCTGCTGGCTCTCTCATAGTCTACCTCTCTCTGCTTATAGAGTTCCCTCTGTTCTGATATTTTCCTTTATTTTCTTATTTTAATTTGTGTTTCTTCACAGTGTCACTTCTTCTTACACTGCCTTCTGTCCTTTTAGTCCCCCTCTGTCTTTATTGTCTCCTTCTGTCTCCTAATAGTCCCCTTTCTTTTTATAGTGTATCCTCTGACCTCTTATTTCTCTCTCTTTCATCATATGTCTCTCTTAATAATTCTACAGTCAGTATACATAGACTGCTGCATACACTGTTGGGCAGATTTACAAGCCCCCTGGAACTCTTTCTTCTTCTATTGTGTCTCATTTTTGGATTTAATGTTGGCAAAAAAATAATGGTGCAAATTGGAAATGTATTTGCAAAATGAGTTAGGATTATCTACTGAAATGTAGTGGTTATATATATAAAATGTTTTCAGTCAGTTAAACGTTTTAGTGTGGTAAATGTGTTTTGGTGAAATGTATGGTTTTAAATAGTTTGTTTAGAATCACACTGAGCATATGTGTAAATTTAGGAATTATACTTGTACCATTTTTCATAATCTCCACAGTCTTTTCTCATAGCCTACCTTTCTCTGCTTATACTGTCTCCTCTCTTGTGATATTTTCCCTCTTTCTTTATTTTCACTTGTACTTTCTTATAGTGCTGCTTGTTGTCATTGTCCCTTCTGTATTCTTAGGGGGTTATTAGGATGGTGGGTGGACTTAGTCTGCCCGCCATCCTCACGGTATTTGGGACTGCCCGCCATAAGGGCGGGGGTCCTGTGGGGGGTATTAATATGTGCCCGCCACAGTGGCAGGTGCATCCTGCATTTTTAACATTGTAGCGGGCGGTGCTCTCAGGATCACCTGCCACAATGCTAAAAATGCATGTATGCATTTGCATACACAAAGCGGCAGGCACCGCGTGGAGCCTGCCGCTTTGTGTATGCCAATGATGGTGGATACTAGAGATACTCCTCGTGTACACCTTCAATTACACCTTCACTCTGGGGGCCTGCAGGGGGCACTCACAGTAAAGACCGCTTGCCTTTCCGTGGCGGCATGGCTGCTACGGAAAGGCATCTGTAGAGGCCCATCATGATATGGCTGGCAGTGTGTATTAGACACCGCCACCATATTAAACCCTTTCTGCCCCGGTTGCAAGACGACCAGGGAGGAAAAACAGTGGACGGTCTTTTTGACCGCTGTGGATCTCCCAGGCATGCTAATATGGCAGGGGGTCATTCTGGTTGGGTTGGTGGGTGGATTGCCCCCGCCAGGCTGGCAATCCGGCCGCTATCCTAATGGGCCGCTTAGTGTCTCTCTGTCCTCATTGTCTCGTCTGTCTCCTATTAGTCCCATTTCTTTTTATACTCCCTTTTCTAACCTCTTTTTATACTGCTCCCCTGTCTCCTCATACTCTGTGTTTTTCTTTTTATACTCTATCGTCTCTCCTCATACTGCCACCTTTCTCCTCATACTGCTCATTATCTCTTCATATTTTCTAGTTTTTTCATACTCTATTTATCCCCTTATACTGCAGTGTCTGCTTATATCCTCTTTTCTATTTATATTTCCTATTGTCTCATAGTCGTCTTTCTCTTGTTGTAAGTTCTTCTATTTTCATATTATGTGTGTTGTCATAATATCTCCTCTCTTCTTATAAGTAATATATTAGTGTATTTGATATATTTATTTTTCTAAAGTGATATATATTTTTTATAATAGATTCTTTTTGATCATCAGTGAAAAAAATCATCATGCCTTCCAAAATAGAAAAGAAGAAAAACCAAAAGAAAGCAGTTTATTTAAAGAGAACTCATCTACAACATTTACCTGAAGAACAATGTGTTAACAAAAAGAAAAAAAGTCCAGGTAAGAAAACTAAGACTTTTCTGCGAAGATTGTCGACCAGTAACAGTAGTGTGCGGAAAGTAAAAAATGCTGTGACTGTTTCTGCAACTAGGAGAAAAGACAAGAACCATGGAAAAACTTGTATACAGTGAAAGGTGGAAAACCCAATATCAGGAAATAAGGAAGAAGATGTTTTATAGTAGAATTTTATTTAATTTGACTAAGTCAATAAAGAATTGTAAGAAGAAAACTGCATTTTATAAGAAGAGGAAATGTATTGAGAATGTAGTTGAGAAAGCTTTTGAATTAAAAAAAACCTTTTTGTTTTAGTAATCAATAGAATTCGATCACTAGATAAGCCAATCCATTTAATGTAGAGCAAAAGTAAATGGAGAAAAGTAATTAATAGAAGTAATTTTTCTGAAGTTTTTTTGGGTGAATGGAAACATAGTGTAAGTTCTTAGCCTTTTTTTAATGAGGAGAGTTATTTTCAGAGTAATGAGTTGTTGCATGCAGTTGACACTACAGATAGTGCTTATGAGGTTAAAAATGGTTGTCCTATTGAGAAAGAGAAAATTGTTCCTAGAAAAGTAGAAGAGGTGTTAGCTGATGAAGTATTAGGGAGCAGGCCTAAAGATCCAGTGTACACTTGGAATTGCAGTAGTATTTGTAGTGTAAGGCAGGAATCTATTGATTTTTTACGCAATTTCTTACGTAACTATACTAAGAAAAGTGTAAAAATAAAGATTAAGATGTTGCAAGGATTAGACCCTTTCAGAGTGAGAGGAAATTCTGGTTTGCAAGGTCATTCTTTGGCTTGTCTTTCCAAAAAAGTATGTAGAAGTGTTTTTCACCATTTTAGGATGTTGTCAGTACATCATACTGAAATGAGGAAATTAGTCAAAACGTTGTATTATGCAAAAAGTCCAGCTCTAATGTTAAAGAAGTTGAACAATGCTCTTTTGCATGGATCTGTGTCAGATGTAAAGAAATTTTGTGATGAAATTCTGGTGAGTTACTTTGATGCAGAAGAAGATAGTGCAGAAATTGATACGTTAGTAGAAGAAAATGTAGAAGAGAATGTACAACATTGCAGTACAGAAAAATTTGAGCAAGAAATTACAAAGTTCAAGGTGATTTCAGGTGAAACACCAAATTATTCTTGTATTTGTTGTCGACGTACTCATTATAAAAATCAGAGTAGGACTGTTGATTTGTATTTAAAATGTGAAAAGGAAAATAATAAGGAGTGGATGGAATTTGTAACTTATTTGTTGGTAGAGAATACTTTTGATTTGGGTTGTGATCAGCGTATTTGTAAATATTGTAAATAATCAATATTATAAAGGCGTGTTTATGTGCGAAGAAGAAATAACTGTAGAAGAAGATAGTGACTTGCCATCTGGACAAATTGAAAAAGTGGATTTGTCTAGAACTGAAGAAATATACGAACATTACAGTGTCCACTGCATTCCAAAGAAGTGATGGGGAATACTATAGAGTTATTCCAAATGAAAGACCCAACGGGAAGTCCCATTAGTGTATGGGAAAAAAGCTTGGAAGCTCGTTGTTTCCCTCATTTGTTTCCTGCAGGAAAAGGAGGACGATATGATGACCGACCTGTGCAGATTCCAGCATCTGAATATCGGACATTAAGATTGTATGCAGAAGATCCAAGATTTCGACAATGTATTCCGTATTTGTTTCATATTTAGTTTGAGAGTGATTTGTCTGGACTTTCTTATGCAGTAAACCATATAGTGAAAACAGGTGTACATCTGCAAAATGTTTCAGCAAAGGAATTTATGGATAAAGTACACCAGAAAGATAATGTTTTGGAATCTCAGCTAATTAATCTCATGGCATGTCAGCGTGGTACTAATGAGTACTGGTACCGTTGTCATGGAGAACTTAAATGTATGCTGAGGAACTTAGGAACTCGTACATGATTTCTTACTCTAAGCTGTGCTGAATTTGCTTTGGATGATTTACTTCAATTTCTTCGAGAGGCAAATCCAAATATAATAAATATTGAATACAAGACACCTGGAGAATTGTGTTCTTTGGATCCAGTTAATGTATGCAGGTATTTCAATCATAGATTTGAAGCTATGATGTCTTTCATCATCAATTAAAAAACAAAACCCTTCTTGGAGAGGTTGCGGACTTCTTTTGGAGAAAGGAGTATCAAGCAAGAGGTGCTCCTCACATACACATGCTAATATGGATCACAGATGCTCCCAAATTTGGAACAGATTCAGATGTGTTGTCTTTTATTGAAGAATACGCTACATGTGATATTCCCAAAAGCACACAGGATAAGGACTTAAAACAACAAGTCTTACGATTCCAAAGCCATCGTTGTGGGAAATACTGTAGTCGAAAGTACAAATCTAAGGACAAATTCTGCACCAAATACTGTTTTGGATTTCCACGTCCAGTAATATCGAAAGGAAGACTGAACAGTTTTATGTCATCTTTGCAACATACTAACACAATGAAAGTCTCCTAAAAATACCTACAATTTAAGAAGAAATGAAGACTCAAAATACATAAATGACTACAACCCAGTCATTTTGTCCATGTGGAATGCTAACATGGATATTCAATATGTTGCAGACAATTCCATTGCTGTTGCTCGATATGTATCATCGTACATAACAAAATCAGAAAAGACGGAATTAAAGGAAATGTGGGAAGAGATTTCCCACGAGAAGAGTCTAAGTAAGAAATTATATACTTACAGTTTGAAGATGTTATCTCATCAAGAAACTGGAGCGTATGAATGCTCGGATCCTTTATCATCTGCAAGTCTATACTCCAAATCAAGAAGAATCATTTGGGTGAGTCTAGGTCTTGCTGCAACACGAAACTGAGTACTTAAATCTGTACAAGAAATTGAATATTTAGCTGAAAAGGAGCCAGAAAGTAAAGATATTGTGAAAACAAATATGTTGGATACATATTATCCAAACAGAATTCATCATCTGGAGAACATTTGTGTTACAAAACTATATTTTTAAACGGAATATTACAGAAAACATCAATAATGGAACATATGCGGTGATTAGTTCTGAAGGATGTCTGGTGAAACAAGGAAAAGGACATTTGATTAATCACCGTAAACTGAGTTGTGAAACACCTGACAAAAGGGAATTTTACTATTTATCTCTTTTGCAACTTTTCAAGCCATGGCGTTCAGAATTAGAATTACTTGAAGATTACGAGAGCTTTGAAGATTCTTTCAATGCAACTAAAGATAGTATAGAATGTCCTGTTTTTGCTAATTATGTGAAAATGTTGTACGATAAAATTGACCAAGAAGCTACAATTGCAGCTGAGATTGCTAGAGACAGTTCTCAAGACAGTCAAACTTCTGCCACGTTAAGTCAGGATCCATTAGGAGAACCAATTATTCAAAATGAAGCAGCAACTACAATGGAAGAGGTGGAAACAGCAATGTATCAAGCTCAAGAAGATGTAAGAAACTTAGGAAATTTGGAAGAACAACTAAATGTTGAGCAGAAACAAATATATGAGCAAGTGAGAGAACAGATTAACCATGGATTACTTCATGAAAAGAAAGAGTGCTCTTTGTCATCATTTCAACCTATCCGATTGAATGTAAGTGGACCAGCTGGAACAGGAAAACATTTTTTAATTAAAGTAATTTTAACTAAGTGGAGAAGTGGAGAAGTGTGGCTCACTGGTTAGAGGAGTCAGACCCGGACGCTGAGATCAGACCCGGGACCAGGGTTCAATTCCCGACTCGGCAGGGTCTTGAGCCCAAAATGTCCACGGACTCGGTAATTCTCGCTTCGGTGCCTACTCGAATCACAGGTTCACAATCTGCAACTCTGGGCAATAGCTTGCTTAATCTCCACTACGGCCCCCGCGGCGGGATACCTGGCTTTCACATTGGGGATACCCAGTAGGGGCTATCTCACAGGGAAAAACCAGGACGGGTTCCCAATGCAAAGCGCTTTGAGACCTGGCGGTGATATTGCGCTATATAAAAACCCATCCAACTAGCAGGATACGCAGTGTGACAACTTATTTACACAAAACAACTGACTCATATTTGTCTTGTGTTGTCAGTGCTCCAACTGGGTTGGCGGCACACAATATTAAAGGAGTTACTTTACATCGTTTATTAATGCTACCAGTAGAGCATGAA
Source organism: Lissotriton helveticus (assembly GCF_964261635.1). Classification (NCBI taxonomy): domain Eukaryota; kingdom Metazoa; phylum Chordata; class Amphibia; order Caudata; family Salamandridae; genus Lissotriton; species Lissotriton helveticus. The sequence goes on from NC_136067.1 coordinate 1,574,201,653, forward strand.
AACAAATTAGAATACTACAAGCTATCTGGAGAAGCTTGTTTTGAAGTTGCAAGAGTCTTGAAGAAAATGAAAGTTCCCATTATTGAGGAGGTAAGCATGGTATCAAACTTAATGCTTGCCTTTGTACATTTAAGAATGCTGCAAATTCTTAAAACAGACTATGACGTATTATTTGGAGGAAAATATGTCATAGTTTTTGGAGATCTACTACAACTTACTCCTGTAAAAGGACAACCAGTGTTTAAAACACTGGAACATGAAGATACCAGAAAGTCTTTGGGGTGCATTGGAAATGTTAATATTTGGTCATATTTTGAGTATAAGGAACTTATTACAAATATGCATCAGGCAAATGATGCAGATTATGGAAAAATTCTTCAAGATGTAAGAATTGGAGGCTTGGCGCGCAAACGGAATGGCCGCCTAACTGAACGGCTCCCGTTTCCTACGCCACTGATCCTGCAATTATCCTCACTGGCTGGAGGGCTGGCTCTCCCTAACTCGGCGGAATAGACAGAGCACTGACTCGGTCACACTCGACCCCAATTGCAGACCGCTGGGAGAAACCTCCGATCGGCTGCCGGAACTGACAGGTTTGCCGGAGTGGCCTCTGGAGCGGCGGTGACGGGGACCCCGGCTGCGGTGCCTACGCGAGGCCGGTGCGGACCAAGAGGAGGAAGGTCAGAGACGGGGGCCTTGCTGAAGATCCCGGGCCGGACGACACATCGAATCCTGCCACACGCACTAGCGACCCATGCCGGGGGGTCGGGAGCCGCTCCTCTCCTGAGCGCAGTAATATTGAGAGACCTGACCGGGAAGGTGACAGTGCCGGCGGTGTGCGACGGACTCGGCCGCCCCCTGAACACGGCTGAGGGACACGGCGGGAGAGGAGGAGCGAGCTGCCCAATCGGCTGAATGACCATTACCGCGGCGCAGTGAGTACCCGGCCGCTTTGCTGAGGCCGGTCATTGATTCCTGCTTGGTGATTTGTGCGCCGGGCTCCCTGTGGTGACGGGGCCCACGCTCTGGTGGTGGCGGTGCTATAGCGTCCCTGTCGCGACTGGATGGGGCCTGGCCCCCACTCTGAGACTGCCTATTTGCCTGCACCCACCTGGTTCACTTAGAGATACATGGCACAGTGGTACTGGTGAACTGCCATTGGTTAGAGGGAGCGCTGAGAGAGTGCAGGAGAGAACTGCTCAGAGGGGGAAGTGTGTGTGCCTTGGCTGCCTCTGATCCTTGTTTCTTCGGCGTGACTGCCTGCCTCCGTCTAGCTATCCGGCCATAAGTACTGAATGCGCCTAGCCACAGGGTCCAGACCACACCGACGCTCCTTGGCTGCACCGTGCACAGTGCGGACTGAGTGGAGAGGGGCCGGTTATATTCTCTGAACACGCGCCGGATTTTCTCCGCATACACGCAAAGGTGGCCCAGGAGCGACGTAGGGGCACCATGGTGCGCCCGGAGAACAGACAGTCAAAACTCAGCTTCGAAGGCTCCAAGAAGGGAACGAAGACGGGGGTGGTGGAACCAGGGCCTAGCGGCGCGGACCCGGCCGTTATACCCTCCCCCACGGCTGCCTTTGATCTGCACGGCCTGTTCCAGGAAATGCGCCAGGGCTTTGCTACGGTGGTGGAGAAGGTGGATAGGATGTCGTCCAGATTAGATGCATTAGTACACAAAGTCGATCAACACGAGGAGAGGATAACCGTGACAGAACAACGTATTTCGGACAACGACGACCTCACTGCCACTCACACCTCCCAGCTTGCACGTATGGATGGCCTTCTGAGAGTCATAGCGGCCAAGAACAAGGATTTAGAAGCCCGGAGTAGACGCAATAACATCCGCGTCACGGGTATTCCGGAATCCACAGACACTGGTCGAATGGAGATCTACATTGAGGCGCTCCTCCGGGCGTCCATAGGAGATGACGCCTTCTCACCTCAATTCATAGTAGAGAGGGCTCACAGATCGTTGGCCCCTGTACCGAAGCACGGGCTGCCTCCTAGACCGATTATTGCTCGTCTGTTAAATTACCGTGACCGCGATGTTGCCTTGAGAGCTGCAAGAACCAAGCGTACCCTGCATTACAATGGAGTTGCTTTTTCCCTGTATCCTGATTTTACCCCCCTGGTGCAGGAGGAACGGCGTAAATTCCTGGCCGTAAAAAAGAAGCTGAGAGACGCTCAGATAGATTATGCACTGCTATACCCGGCAAGATTGAGGGTAACGCACCAGGGCAAGCAACGTTTTTTCACGGAGCCGAGTAAGGTGGAGGAATATTTGAAACAACAGCGCAGGGCACAGAGAGACAGGCGGGATGAACATGCGGATTCGGATGGGGAGTTGCCCCCGGCGGCCAATGATGTGTAACGTACACTATATCCCCTGATCGCCTCTGCCCTGCGGCAGCATTGCTGTATCTGTCTTACATTTGCTAGTTCTGAAGGCACTCTTGCAGCTATTGGGAGTTGACTTCGCCTGAGTCCACTAACAGTGCCCAATATGTAGGAACTGCCCCCTCTACCCATGCCGAATGGGAGGCTATCGGGTGAGGGGACGGCTGTGCGCTAATGCTGATGTTCCCCCTACGGGAATACCCCGACATTGACTATTGGTTGCGGGAGTTCTGGGGGTGGGGGAGGTGGGTGAGCATGGGCATGAGTGGCTGCTGGCATGATTGGGATGCAGTAGTGGGAGGGGGGATGGGATCTGTTCTATGGGAGGTTGTTTGGTTGGTGACAGTAGTTGACTGGATGTACAAGGAGTTCGATGAGTTTGTGCAAGCGCTGCTGCAATGTTGGGACTCGCAGCGGCACTCTGTTTATGTCCGAATGTATTGGGGTAATGGCTAATTCTACAACTGATGCACAGTTAAAATGTTTGTCTTGGAACGTCCGGGGGCTCAACGATGCTAAGAAATGCAGAAATGTCATATCGTATCTAGATCGCCACCAGGTGCAGCTTGCAATGTTGCAGGAAACACACTTAGCTCCCTGAGGTCGCATGACTTTTGGCAGCAGATGGGCCACTACTCGGTCTTTCTCCTCATATTCCTCGTGTGCGAGAGGTGTAGTTATCCTGATTAAACGTACTGTTCCCTTTCAGGTGTGTGGTGAGCTGGCAGACGTGGAGGGCCGTTATGTATTACTATGGGGGCGGCTGGGCCGCGACACCATTACCTTGGTAAACTGCTACGCCCCGAACCTTGATAACCCTTGCTTCTTCACCACACTGTGGGGTAAAATCCTGGATATAGGGTCCCGCCACATCATCTGGGGGGGTGATTTCAATATAGCGCTGGAGCCTCACCTGGATAGAGCAGATAGGGAGACGCACTACAAACCCAGATCGAGAGCAGCGATAGAGGGTGTGCTCTCTGAGGGTGCCCTATTTGATGCCTGGCGTCAGCTACACCCTGGCCGTATGGAGGGTACTCACTTCGCGTCACAGACTGGGACATGGGCGCGACTTGATTACTTTCTCCTGACTAGAGAAGCGATAACGGGAGTGACTAATGTTACGCACCTTCCAAGGTCATACTCGGACCACAGTCCGGTGCTACTGACGTTAATTGTCCCAGGCTGGGATAATCCTAGACCGCGCTGGCGCCTACAGCCGGCGGCGTTGCTGGACGAGGTGTTCCGGGCCGAACTGGGGGAAGAGATCACTGCTTTTTTCCCGAGAAACAAGGGGACTGTAGATTCTGTGGACACTATTTGGGAGGCTTTCAAGGTTACTATTAGGGGCCACTGCATGTCAAAGAGCTTTGGGGTATTACGTGACATACAACGCACTATCCGGAAACTGGAGGATGAGATGAGGATGTTGGAGGCGCAGATGGTGGGGGGAGATCCCTTAGCCGCACACGCAGCATTCAGGGCTAAACTCACACAGTATGAGGAAGAGGCACACAGAGAGGCTAGATTTAGGGGCAAACACTGGCAGGCGAGGAAATACTGCGAGGGGGACAGGCCTGGAAAGGCTTTGGCCATACTGACAGGGGCACAGCGCACTGACAATACTATCCTTGAAGTGGTCAATGACCAGGGGCACACGGTCAGAGACTCGGCAGACTTGTTGATGGCTTTTGTCTCCCACTATCACACACTATACACCACAGTCACCACTCCCGACATACAGTATGATGACTTTCTGGGTGACTTGGCTTTATGCTGGCTTAGCGATGTTGACAGACAATTCCTCGCTGCCCCTTTTGAATTGGACGAGGTGAGGGATGCGATTCTGTCACTCCAAAACGGGAAGTCGCCCGGATTGGACGGCCTCCCTGCTGAATTCTACAAGACCTATGTAGACACCATGGCACCGGTCCTCAGAGAGGTCTTCGTGGAGTCACTGGCGGACGGCACCCTTCCTGGATCCATGCGCGAGGTTGTCATTACCTCTTTATTGAAACCAGGCAAAAATCCCGCTTCCTGCGACTCATATCGCCCTCTTTCGCTTCTCAATTGTGATGTGAAAATACTGTCCAAAGTCCTAGCTACTAGGTTGTCTCTCCTCATGACCCGAATTGTGTTACCGGATCAGTCTGGCTTTGTCCCCAGTCGCTCCACATCCAATAACCTGCGTACGCTTTTCTCCCTGCTCCATACGGTCCATCCGGACCTCCCGGTCGCGGCAATTTTCTTAGACGCCACAAAAGCGTTCGACTCCGTAGAATGGCCATATCTGTTCTCTGTCTTGGGATTCCCCACTATTTTCATATCCTGGATCCATTTACTATGTACGCACCCCACTGCTCGAGTCCTGATTAATGGTCGTCTTTCTGAGCCGCTCGACATCTCTAGGGGTACCCGACAGGGATGCCCGCTATCCCCCCTGCTGTTCGCGATAGCCATTGAACCTCTTGCATGCCGACTACGTCAGCTTCCTGGTGAGGGAGCGATTCGTTGTCTCCAACGACAGATTGATGTATCATTATACGCAGATGATATTACACTGTTTGTCAAGGATCCGGTACACAATTTAAATCCCCTGCTCAGAGAATTTGTGATATTTGGCCGACTGTCCGGGGTGCAGATCAATTGGGCGAAATCCCAGTTCTTTCCACTTACTGAGGCCGTACCCGACTTTCCCTTGGACTACCCCCTCGAGTGGTGCAGGTCCGAACTCCGATACCTGGGCATTCAGATATCCCGCGACAAGGACGAGATCCTGCGCTCTAACTATGGCGTTGCTGTGTCCAAACTCACTGCCCAAGTGGACAGATGGATCTCTCTTCCTATTTCTATGGCGGGTCGAGCCTCTTTGGTCAAGATGGTGGTGCTCCCGCGCTTCCTGTATTTTTTCCTCAATATCCCCTTTTACCCAGGCGCCTTTTTTTACAAGTCCCTGAGATCGGAACTTTGCCGCCTTTTCTGGGGAGGTAAGGGTCCACGACTTAAATGGTCCGTGTTGATATTGCCGTATGATAAAGGGGGGTTTGACCTCCCTGATTTCGAGCTCTACTACCTCTGTGCGCAGGCACACCATGCATATCATTGGCTCCTCCCTACGCCCTTCATGCCTCAGTTGGCAGTGGAGGACTGGATAGCCAACCCCCTGCCTCTGAATGGCCTCCTTCATTGCCAGCCCTCAGCCATAACAACGCCTCATACGTCGGTCACATGCACTATTGACGCATGGCGCCGACTAGCTAAAAGACTCGACTGCAAATTATTATACTCTCCCTTGCTGCCATTGACATATCACCCTGAGCTGACGTTGCTCCAGGAGAAGGGCTTCCAGAAACTCTGTGCGGCACTAAAAATTACTTGTTGGGGTGACCTCTTCACAGCAGGGCGCTTTAAGACGGCGGATGTGTTTTTTGCGGTACGCGCTCGCACCCCCCTTGAGGTCTTCTATTTCTTGCGGCTCCAACAGGGTATGCGCGCCATACTTCCCGACTTTCCTGCCGAACCTAGTGTCCTGCCCCCACTTCACTTCCTACTGAGCTCGCAGGATGGCTCACACTTGGTCTCGGGTCTGTATCGCAAAGTTAGAACGAGCGGTCCGACACCGGAGGTCTCGGCAAGGGCGCGATGGGCACATGAATTGGCTGTGGACATTACTGATGACCAATGGTTGTACTGCTGTACCCTTACGGCTAGGGTGTCGGCGAGCTGCAGACTCAAGATAATTCATTATAAATTTCTACAGCGCTTGTATTATACGCCTGTGAAAAAATATAGGTTTCGGTTAGCTGACACTGACCGCTGCCGCGCAGACCATGCGGACTTCTTACACCTTGCCTGGGACTGCCCGTCTATACAGGCCTATTGGCAACAAGTACACACCGCCCTAGAGTCCATGATAGGGTCCAACATAACACCAGACCCACTCACCATGCTGCTGGGACATACACCGCACATTCCCTCACAGTATAGGAAATTTGTGGATACTGCGCTTCTCCTAGCGAAGAGGCGCGTAGCATGCAGATGGGGTCGAGGCAGAGCCCCGAAGTTCAAAGAGTGGCTCACTGACATGACATACAGTCAGGACCAGCACACGACTTTCGCTGATTTGCTTCCAATGCCAAGTAGACCGAGTGACATATGGGGCCCTCTAGTTACTTACCTTCAGGCTCAGTTGGCTCGAGATGTAAGTCCGGAGAGAGACACCAATGGAGCGGGTAGTGCTACCCCGACATAATCTGCTTCATGCATTTAATGTTATTGAATTGATCACGTTACGGTTATTATTGAATTGTACTGGACAAGCCTATTCCCCCATGCTCCCATTTTGCTATGATATTGCTTATTGTTCTAGTACTCGATTGAAGATGCATGTATAGCCTGATCCATCCATGTGCTGCCCCCTCCCCTATCCTCTGCCCCTTCTGTATCTCCGTCGCTACCCTACCCCTGTTCCCTGTATTGACCCCACATTCTGATGTATTGTCGAGGCCCTGACGAACCAATGTACCCTGATCTGATGTGATTGCTGCATGTGTTGGATGCTGCCCATTGCACATTGTTCTCCAGTCACTGTAACGTCCCATTGAACGTTTTGTGTTGTTGTCCTTTTTTTTTGTTTTTTTTTATTTTTGCTCTGTTTTGGAAAACACCAATAAACAAAGTTTAAAAAAAAAAAAAAAAAGATGTAAGAATTGGAAAACTGACAGAACATAACAAACAACCTTTACTTCCCAATTTGTTTCCAAATGAAAATATTGTTTCAGAGGAAATATATATGAAAATTGGAAAAAAACAAGTCTGTAATCTGCTTAATGCCAACACTGCGTGAACTGTCTCTGTCTTTATCTCTATCTCCCTCTTTCTCTCTGTCTCTCTCCCTCCTTTTATCTGTGTCTCTTTCTGTCTCCCTTCGTCTCTCTCTCTGTTTACCTTCCTCTTGCTTGCTCTCTACCTCTCTCTTACTCTCTCTCCGTCTGTGTCACTCACTCTCTCTGTCTCCCTCTCTCTCTGTTGCTACAAGGTCGCAGACAGGGAAGCCAGCATGTTTTGCAATTTTTTTCCTGAAAGAAACCCTCCCTTAACCCCAAGTGAAGCTGAGATCAATACTGGTTTCTACCCTGAAAGGAGTTTACTAGAGCCCTTTGCAAGAGTAGATGTCTGCCGTGTAGAGACCACTAACACAAGAAAAGCCTAGCCTTGATCCATATGCAGAGCAGTTCTTCAATAGGGTTTACTCTTCCTAAATTGTGCACAGTTTTAACTTACAACACATCATGAATATTCTACCATCAGTAACTGAGAGAGCAAGCAGAGGGAACTTGCCTTGAATTTTCAGACAGCAGCCATGGAACGTTTCTCTATTGGTTCTATGCAGAATAGCTCTGGCGTGCACCACAAGTGAAGATAAACTATGAACGCATGGACACACATTTTTTACTTAGCATGCATACTGTACATCCAACTTCTCTGCAAGAGGCTTCTATGGGTTTGCTATGCGCAGGCCGCCAAGGCCAAGGTTAATGCTTTGTTCTGCAACTTCAAGACACCGAAAGAATTTCCACGAAAGGAATTGCAGAGCCCCAATTAGGGCAAGGAGTTCTTTAAACCCCTATAGACTATGTGCACACTGTTCTATGCTCCTGCAAATTTGCCTTTTATATGTTGAATTCCACAGTCTCTATCCTTACACTTCTACCAAACACTTTGTCAATCTTTGTATACTTTTATAGTGACTCATTGATCATTGTGTAGTAAGGTATTCACTACATTAAAACACTAATCAGTAGATGTTCAATAAGTGGTAGATCCCCATAGATATGCCAGTTATTGTGCAGTGTAACATCAGTACCATGGACGCACCATATTTACAATGTGTTGCACTATGGGGCAAAAATGGTACAGATATTTGATGTATCTGTGCTGTGAAGATGGCACATTGCTTGACTTGTGTTGCAAGTGCAATGCAGCTCCAGCAATGCTGTTGGGGCCCTATGCTCATAATGCTGTGTCAGTTCTTACACCTGCTTCAAGCAGGTGCAGGGTTTTGATGCAGCATAAGCCCAAAAGTGTCTATGAAAGTGTTTATGAGATAAAGTGGGCGTAGGGTATGGACAGTTTTAAACCCCTTTTGACTAGGCATGCACTGTTCTATGTACCGGCAAATTTGTGTTTTATACCTTCAATTCCCTAGTCTCTCTCTTTACACTTGCAGCAAACACTCTGTCATTGCTGTTTTACTATTGTACTGAGGTATTCATTGGAATGTCCTTATGTATGCACTGTGGTAAAAAGGAAGCTGTTATAAATTCAATCATGCAGTCGCAGTCTCTTTGCAGAAATGTAATTATACAGTCAGTACCCAAGTAATTATAGAGCAAAGTAGGCCTTAGGCTATGGAGTGGTTTAAAACTCCTATAGACTATGCATGCAGTCTGCACACTTGTTTTCTATACCTTCTATTCCACACTCTATATCATTTTACTTATAGCAAACACTCTGACATTGCTGTACTTATCTATACAGTGTTGTAAAAGTGAAGAGAAAGCACTTTTCTACGGCAAAATCTCATAAATGAGGTCTATGTGAGTAGTCAAGTATTCATGGTGCAAAGTGGACCTTATGGCATAGAGTGTTTCAAAACCCCTACAGACTGTGCATATAGTGTTCTATGTACCTGCATATTTGCCTTGTTTATGTTGAATTTCGCAGTTTCTATCTTTTCACTTCCACCAAACACTCTGTTACTCTTGGTATAGTTTTCTAGTGACTCATGGATCAGTGTGTAGTAAGGCATTCACTAAATTAAAACAGTAGTTATTAGTTGTACAATAAGTGGTATATCCCCAGAGATATGACAATTATTGTGCACTGTGACATCACGTCCATGGCTGCATCGTATTTACACTGTGGTACACTATGAGTTAAAAATGGCACAGATATGTGATGTATCTGTGCTGTGAAGATGGTGCATTGCTTGACTTGCATTGGAAGTGCATTGCAGCTCCATAAATGCTCTTTGGGCCCTATGCTCATAATGCTGTGTCAATCCCAGGGTTTTGATGCAGTATAAGCCCAAAAGTGACTGAATCAAATCTTTTAGATTTCACTTATTCACTTTTAGGAGGCATTCCTGCACCAGAACACCCCCCACCTGCTCAAGCCCCCTCACATGCCCCCGGGGACCGCCACCTCCCCGGGGCAGTAATATTTAAAATAGGGGGGTCCGTGACGGCCCCCCCACCCCAGGGACCTCCACCCCCGGGGCTTTTGAATGTTAGGAGGGGGCCCGCGCGGCCCCCCCTCTTGGAGCCTTTGATGGCCCTGGGGTCCGCCACCTCCCAGGGCCGGCTCCTGAAGGTCGCAGTGTGCTGACTAGGGTGATGGTGTTTGTGTACCCTCTTTGCAGCTCTTTAAATATTCGAACATATTATTTCTGCAAAATCTTTTCTGTGTTGGGCAACAGTGCTACCCCAGTGTCTTTGTCATCCATGTATCTTTTTTTACTTTTTCTTTATTTGAACTCCGCTTTATTTACAATATCTTTCTACCTCTCATCACAATGAGTTCCACAGCGCAGCGTCCGTTGCAGTGTTCTTAGCCTTCTTGTTCTTTTGCTGACTTACCAGTTTGTGTACAAGATCTGCTGTCCTATTTGTGCATCTGTAGACATGTAGTTTACTCCTTTCCATTCCCTCCCTCTACCCTAATTGACAACATAATGGGGGGAGTCAAAGTAAGGCACTGCTGTCATCACTGTTTTAAGCTTGCAACACAGTAGGTAGGACACAGGTTAAGAAACCCAGACTCCACCGCTCTTGGAACCTCCTGGCCCTTGTTGCCACCTATTTTGCTATGTCTTAAGTATTAAATCTCTGCACTTGACTGTGGTCCTCCTACAGTGTATTGTCATCATAGTCCAAGGACATACACGCCATCATTTCATCTGCCCTTGCCCACTCTGTGTGGTGGTACCGTCAGCACATATTGCACATTGAGTGTACCCGCCCTCAAACGTCTCCACTGGCCATTGTACATGCAGACCTTGGACCACCCTTTGCACCCATTCTTGCATTCTGAGATGTAACCTCCTACCTCTGTTTTTCACCTCCTACGTTTCCCTTTTAAAAATTTCAAATCTTCTTGGAAAGACCTTACCAACCCTTACCTTCGAAAAAGTAACAAGTTTCTGAAACCACTTTATATGTTAGCTCTGTATGCCATCCTAAAACCCAACATTCCAAAGACATGCTTTGTACCATTATGTAATGCGCCTGAGTTGCATTGTTCTCTCTTGTCTTGGTTTGTGTGTCAAGACTATCAAAGGTAACATATTCCTGTATATCCTAAATAAAGCACTTGACACAATGCATAGTGACACAGTATTTATTGTATTTATTTTTCGAATATTTTCAAAATAATAGATACTCAAGTACAAAATATTGTTGCTTCATTTCCAAGATAAATATTTAATACATTTCATATGAATCACCACATATACCGATATTACAGTAACGAAAATTTTTCAATGTATCACATTTATTTTCTGTTACCACCTCAAACACTGATATTACAGTAAATAATTTTTTTTAATAGTTGCAATGCATCCACAAATGTTTTATGGGAGCACCTCAAACACTGATATTACAGTAAACAAGTTTCAAAAATAGTTTCAAGGTATCACAAAATATTTTATGTGAGCACCACAAACCTCGATATTACACTAAAGAAGTTGTGAAAATAGTTGCAGTGCAGCTCAAAATATTGAACGTGAGGAGCACAAACAGTGTAACAACAAACAACAGTAAAGAAGTTGTGAAAATAGTTTCAATGTATCACAATAGCTCATTTCACTTCACTGAGAACATCTTTCTTTACTATTGAAATATCTTCCATCTTACAGATGGAAAATGTCACTTACACAGTGAGCATTTCTTTTTGCCATGTAGTGCTGTAGATTTAGATGCTTTCCATAGTCCTGCCATCTTGTGTTGTGTTGGGATGTTTGAAAGTTGTTTTTCTTTGAAGTTTATTTCTTTACCAGTGTAGCACAAGCTCACATCTATATTGGAAGTACATGTTTACATGTTATAGAAACCAACATCATCAACATCATTGTTGCGTTTTTTAGTGAACAAAAATAGGAATCATACAAATTTATGCTCAACACTATTGCTTCCAGGCGTCCTTTCACTGGTTTCTTCCAAACAGCCATAACTTTTTGCATGGCTTTGAATGAATAATCTTCCAGTTTTGAAAATGGATATTTAGTATTAAATCTGTTTATTAACAAATGAGCACATACACAGATAGAACAGCTTCCCAAAAAGTCATGGACATGCAATGCATTAGAAATTGGCAAATGAAGGAGGCGCTAGGGGGCGCACAGCGGGATGGCTGCTTGAGCGAGCGGGCAGGTCCAAAACCGGCGATTAAGGTTGCTACAACGTGAGCCAAACATGTTCACGACCACCAGCGGTGCATGCGAACACCTACTGCACTATTGGCCGGGCTCGGACGCCCATCACAAGCTTTTCCCGGTGACTGGTCGGCCTCGGAAGATGACCGGGGCCCTGCGGCAACATGGCGACGTGATGCGCACCCAAGCACCGGAACCCCGCGACAAGCCGTGTAGAGGAGGGAGCAACGCGGCCGAATGCTATCAGAGGACCAGGAGATGAGGTGAGCCGTCCGGACACCGTAAATCGTGGTACGGCAACAGTTCAGAGACCGGGCTGACGATTCCCCGGGACGCACTGCTGAAGCACAAAATGGCGGCGCCCATAAACCCATGATCGCGCTAATACTAGGTGTCGGCCACGTATGTAGACACACACAGCTGCATTGCTGAAATAGCTGGGCACGAAATGGACATTTAGGGGATATTATAACCGTAACCCACGCTCATGATCACTATGCCCCTCACGGCGTTCACAAGATTGCGGCACATGTACATTGCAAAATGCTCCGATACGTGCAACTATACGCCTGCATAAATGCTATTGTAGTGGCCATATGAAGCGCACGATCAGACATCACGAGACTCGGTAGAGGCCTCAGCAGGTTCCTATTCCTCATTTACCGATCTTTTGACTTTCGCGCCAAAACCAATCTCTCCACCATACGTCGGGAGGTGCCAGACAGTGGGCAGTGGGCGGTCAGCTTCCAACCATAATGCCGTACTTCATTCAAGCAAAGACAGCATTGTGTCTTATCAGTCTACCACTTGCAACCATGGGTAAGCCGGACAGGAAACAATCGAAAATACATTTTGAAACACGTAAAACCCCTAAAGGTCCACCCGAGGCTGTAGAGGAGGACACGGCCACTGGAGGTTCGGAGGACTGCAACATGGTGGACATTCTCAATGCCATTAAAACCATTTTGCAGGAGATTAATGGGAAGTTGGACGGCCTCACGGGGCGTATGGACAAAATGTCTGCCACGGTAGAGAAACATGGGGAAATATTGGACGAGACTGAGAAACGCATCTCCACGGTGGAGGATGACGCACGCTCCAATACTACCAAATGCACGGGCATGGAGAAGGTACTGGAAGTTATCAGGGCGAAGGCGGAGGAGTTGGAAGCGCGATCGCGTAGAAACAACATACGCATCACAGGCCTGCCGGAGACTACAAACACAGGGCGCATGGAGACATATGTCGAACAACTATGCAAGGACATATTTGGTGCAGATGCCATGTCGTCTATTTTTATTATTGAACGTGCCCACAGATCTCTAGTGCCGAAGCCTCCGGTGGGCGCTCCTCCCCATCCAATAGTCGCACGTGTCCTGAATTACAGAGACAGGGACACCATCCTACGGCTCGCGAAGGAAAAAGGCGACATCACCCACCAAGGAAATAAACTGGACTTCTATCCGGACTACACGTACGCCGTTCAACAAGCGAAAAGGGAATTCGCGAATGCCAAGACCAAACTTCGGGAACTGCAAATACCCTACGCCATGCTTTACCCAGCACGCCTCAGAGTTATGGGAAGAGAAACCAGTTTTTCTACCAACACCTAAAGCTGCAATGGATTTCATCAAAAGAATCACATCCAAGGGTAAAAAAACAAATGGCCGGGAAAGGCAACAAGCCACTGATTGACGGTAAGGTGTCGACATATTACACTGAACTATATGATATGCTACACCCTGGTCAGAGCTCTCACATATCCTTAGCTTCAGGATGACAGCCATGCTGGATCATGTCCACTCAGCGTTTGCTGACAAATAAACTATTCCTGCATGAACAGTGCATACCTGGCAAATCACCTTACCTCTGTACCATTATATATTAGACCGCACCACCCTATCTATGTCCAATGCGGGTCACATACAGTTGTAATGTGAGGGTGAACATAGGGTCAATCCGGAACATGTGTGGCAGGAAGGACGACCGAGACTGTCGTGAGGTATTTTCCATGTAGACATATTCGCAATCCTCTACTGTGGGGTTGGAGCGGGATTTGTTCTGCTTGTGTATTACTGGATTATCCACTCTTCTTTCAACCTACTATCTGCATTGTTATGCTTGATCTGCCCCCGCTCTTTGGATAGGGTGGTGTGTGTGTTTCCCCGGCGGTCCTCCACATGGGAGTTCCCCACAAAGTTATGGTTTTCGAAGAAGTTAATTGGGGAATATGGCTTCGGCACGGTTGGGGTGCTGATGTGTATGGGGTTTCGGGGAGTTGGGGAATTGTTCAGCTATCACCACCACGGCATTTAAGACGCATTGCTAACTCCCTATTTGAGTATCCAGTACATTTGAGTATCCAGTACAGAATTTTGATTCACGTAGACTGTCAGTGAAATGTACTATGTCAATTGATCCTTTGGTACACTTATATTACTCACACTCCAACAGATATGACTAGCATTGGCAACTTAACCCTAAAGTCTTGGAATGTACGGGGCATCACTAATCCCAAAAAAAACAGACAGATTTTTGCGGGGTTTGACAGACTCCACATAGACATCGCCCTGTTACAAGAAACTCATATTGCTCCTACGATGTGCAGGAAGATTGGTGTGAAATGGGCTGAATCTTGTTACTCCTCAACGTACTCATCCTACTGCAGGGGGGTAATGACATCAGTCACAAAAGGTATCAACTACAAAATAAACAGAACCATACTAGATCCTAATGGCAGATATGTAATAATCTCTGGTGTGCTGAGAGGCCAGCGCCTGACGTTGGTAAATGTGTATTGCCCAACTATAGATTCCCCCGACTTTTATCAAGAAATCTGGAATCATATGCTGGAATTTGCCGGAACGAATATTATCTGGGGGGGGGGCTTCAATGTGGCATTAGACGACTTACTAGACCATTCTGAAGCCTCCACTGAGCCACACAGACGTGCTAGAGGGAAAATACGGGACATAATAGAGAACATTCCACTCAAGGACATCTGGAGAGTTAGAAACCCCGTAGAAACTGTTGCCACTCATGTTAATGTGACACAGGGTAGTTGGTCTAGGATAGACTATTGGTTGGAGTCTGAAGAGGTACTATTATGGACGAAAACACTAACAACACTACCGAGGACGGTCTCCGACCATAACCCAATCACTCTACAATTACAGATACCCCACTACGTTCCACCACCATTTAGCTGGAGGTTCAATGCTAAGGCACTCCTAGACCCTCTATATGCAGACACCATTGCCACCACAATCAAAGAATACTTCCAATTAAATAAAGACTCGGTGGATGACCCGGGTGTACTTTGGGAGGCGTTTAAGGTGACTCTACGCGGGGTTTGTATTAGCACTACAGTAGGAATACTCAAGGATATTAGGAGCCAGATCACGAAATGCGAAGCCAGAATTAGAACGCTTGAGAAGGAATATGAACGAACACAGAACATTACCATCCTAGGTGACATTAGGCAGATATAAACTGAATATCAGACGTATGCCACTGATGAATTAAAATATATCACTAAACGACCTCTAACTAGACAGTTTGGGGAGAGTGGTAGGCCCGGTAGGGTACTCGCACTGAAAATCTGTGAGGGAAGGAAACAACAAGTTATCACACAAATACAAGATGATGGGGGCACGATCCTGACCCAACCAGAGGACATACTCCGATGTTTTGTAGACAACTATAGCGCACTGTATGAATCCAGGCACACACCCCCCCCAGAAGAAACTTTCGCATACCTGCGTGATATTTCTATTGCCTGGCTCTCAGATCAGCAACGCGAATACCTGGCGATGCCCATAACAGTAGAAGAGGTAGTAGATGTTATCAAGTCCCTCCCAAACGGCAAAGCACCCGACCCGGATGGGTATACATGTGAGTTTTACAAGACATACGTAGACGTGATAGCCCCACCTCTAGTAGCCATGTATGGTAACACCTTTGATCAGGGTACATTGCCCCCATCGCTACGCGAGGCCATGCTGATAACGCACTTAAAGCCTAATAAAGACCCGGACCTCTGTGAGTCCTATCGACCTCTATCCTTACTCAATGTCAATTCCAAAATACTAGCCAAACTACTAGCGGTCAGATTACAGCCCCTCATGACTAACCTCATTCTTCCGGATCAGGCTGGGTTCATACCCACGAGGGCAACTTCTCATAACACCAGGACACTGTTTGCTGTCTCCCAATATTTAACACCCAACACTAAGGCGGTGGCGGTCATGCTCGATGCCGCCAAGGCTTTCGATTCAATCGAATGGTCCTATTTATTCACAATGCTCCAGCGTATGGGCTTTCCCTCTAGATTCATATCATGGGTGACTCTCCTCTACACCAATCCAGTGGCCAGGGTACGGGTAAATGGCTACATTTCTGATTCCTTCCGCATTGAACGTGGCACTGGACAAGGGTGCCCTTTGTCTCCCTTGTTATTTGCCATCGCGCTGAAACCACTGGCATGTATTATTAGGCAAACACATAATCACTCAGCGCTTCATTTCCCTGGCCGGCCATTGCTTATATCCATGTATGCAGATGATATGCTTTTATATATTAGAGACCCTGACCAGAACATGAATCCTTTACTCCGTGAATACATTACATTCGGCAGACACTCAGGCCTACAGATTAACTGGGATAAATCCTCCATACTTCCACTCACAGACACCACGACACAACACAACACGGACTTCCCCCTTGATTGGCAAACCGACCCTATCAGATACTTGGGAGTGAGGTACAGTAGAGACCCAGAGGAGATTATCCGAACCAATTATGGTAAGGTGTTAGATAAGATAGCTGTGAAGATTGACAGGTGGATACAAATACCACTATCATTGGCGGATCGCATTGCCATTGTTAAAATGTACATCCTCCCCAAACTGCTGTATCTTTTTACCAATATACCGATCATGCCCCCAAAGGCAGTGTTCAAGAACATAACCTTGTTGGTTCTAAAACTTATTTGGGCTGGGAAGCAGGCGCGCATGGACCTACACACACTGACATTACCTTATGAAAAAGGCTGTTTCTGTGTCCCGGACTTCTATTTGTACTATCTTTGTGCACAGGCGCAGTATGCAATATACTGGTACCACAAGGTCCTATATTTGACACATACAGCGGTCGAGGAGGGGGACGCCTCTCCGATTCCACTAACGGCTATAATTACACATAAACGCCCGCCATTACATGCGGAGGACATCAACTAGATTGATACAACTACTGACGCCTGGAGGTCACTGGCCAGGTTAACACACAAATCGCCACTTTACGCACCAGCACTGCACCTGCACCATCACCTCCAGATCTCGGTCACTGCTGAAAAAATGGGCATGGACCTACTGAAGCAGGCAGGCATAGACACATTTGGGGATCTATATTGTGAAGGCACCTTCAGACACATAGACGATCTATCCTACATTAGCAATCAAACCACACTGTTTCGCTTCACCTACTATAGATTGCAACGAGCCGTCCGTGACCTCTACCCTAACTATCCAACGGAACCCCCCTGCCTGGATGTACTACAAGACATCATCACATCCCCCAACACGTCACATCTAGTTTCACGTCTGTATAAAAAAGCTCAGAGTGAGATACCGTTCACTTCCATTAAAGCATGGACACGCTGGAATGAGGCATTACCAGACCCACTATCCGAGAAGGAATGGTACACGACCTGCACGCTAATTAGATTGCTCACTCCTAACGGGAACTTGCGCATTCTTCATCTAAAGTATCTACAGCAAACGTACCACACACCATCACGCCTTCATAGATTTGGGTTACGAGAGGATGCTAGTTGTAAATGCTGTGGGGCACAGGATGCAGACTTTGTGCATCTGGCATGGTTATGTCCAAAAATACAAGAATTCTGGGGGAAAGTTGTTACGTTACTTCAGAAAATGGTAAAGGTTGAGGTAGAATGCTCTATAAAGGTATGCATACTGGGTCTACTGCCCACGGTCAAGGCGGGGAGGCGTAAGTTCTGTGTTGTGTCACTGCTCCTAGCCAAAAGGCAAGTATCACTATGTTGGGGAGGTACAAGGGTTCCAAACACTAGACAATGGCTGCAGGACCTTGCATACTGTAAAACTCAACTGCAGACACATGAGGAGGAACTACCGGCCAGATCTCGACCAAAAGACTATTGGGTTTATTTAACTTCTTATTTGCAAGACAACGTTGTCACCGACACACTGTGAGATCGAATGTGACACATATTACCTGGTGGGAGTTAACATCCTGACATGTTGTACTATGTTAAACTGCTTATACCTGAACTGTACTGACAATAACGACTTTCTCTTGCTTCTTTTTTGTACTTATCTCATACAAGATGGGACGATGAATGCAGAAATGTACTGGTATTTGGTGTATTTCCATTTTTAAATGGTTGTACTTTATTTGTTTTTGAAAATCAATAAAAAGAATTAAAAAAAAAAAAAATTGGCAAATGAAGACAATGATAACAGAAGTAGGGCCCAACTTGACTATGAGACCCCCTCCCTAGCTGAACCTGCCGCAGAAACACACAAATGTCCAAAAGGAAAAGCAAAAACAATAACTAACCCCCACACTCCCACCTCCCCCCCGCCTACCCACCCACCACCCACGTTCCAGGTCCAAAACCCTTCTGTGCCGTCGCATCCATCCGCCTTGGGGCGCTTCAACACTCTTTCTGTGATAAGCGCAGTAAACGTAAATATTGGGGACATGTCACCTCCCTAAATTCCATAGCCAGCAAGGACAAAAATGGCCGCCACAATTCCGGATACTTGGCACCATCCCCTGCCTTAATCAAGGACAGCTTTTCCATGCCCAGAACTGACCATAGGCGGTGCAGCCAACTTTGAAACGTAGGAACATGAGGGGTGCGCCAGAAGGATAGCACATTCTGTATTGCAGAACCCAAAGCAATGGCAATCAGTCTGCCCCTGCGTGATCTCAATGGATAGGTGATAGGATTAGGCAAACCCAACAATACATAGGTGGGGAACCTCGGGATTTCTGTCTCAAAGTGTGAGTCTATTTCATCAAGGACTAGCTTCCAATACCCCTGGATCTGAGCACAATCCCACAGTATGTGGACCAACATGCCCCTCACACCACACCCGCGCCAACAGGACACCTCTTTTGTATGATCCATCTTGTGCAACCTCTCTGGGGTGTAGTACCAGTATGACACAAGCTTAGTATGAGTATCAGTCAGTCCCATATGGTATGCGGAATGCCGCGCTCGGTAGTAGATGCCCTCCCATTCCTTGCTGCTCAATGTCCGCCCATCTCCCTCTCCCAACGCGCCGTCTTGGCATTGTAGACGTGTGTGTACCGATCTAAGAGCATGCAATACAAATTCAAAATGAGCTGCTTATCCGCAGTACGTGTGTTCAGCCAGTATTCATACGGTCAGAGGCGCCGATCCGCCCCTTCCCTGACCTGGCTATTGAGCACCAGTGACGCACCTGGAGGTATCAAAGCCGTTCCAATTCCGGCAAGCCATACTCCCGTCTAAAGGTCTCGAAGGGAATTACCCCATCCCTAAAATAGAAATGGAACAGGAACCTGCAACCCGCCTAAGCATCTAGTCCGGGCCCGAAGTGTGAGCGGGGACGGAAAAGTTGTTAAGTCATGTTTCGTGTTGGTCTGATCCCACACATACAACGGGACCCTCGTAATGTACGAGGCGTACAGGTTTGGGGGCCGGTGCAGCCTACGGAGGAAGGGAATCTCCTGTAGCAGGCGGCCCGCAATCCCCTGATCCTGAAAGAGCCAGTGTTTTTCGGACTCCCACTTGCTCCACTCCACAAGGGTCCGCAGTTGGGCCACCTGATAATATAGCAACAAGTGTGCTAGGCCCAGACCTCCCTTCTCCGGGGGCAACATTGCGAGCCTAAGCTTCATTCTCGGCCGCTTGCCGTTCCAAATGAACTGAGGGAGCTCCGCCTGGGTCTGTCAAATCCAGCCTTCGGGGGGATGCAGTGGAATGGCTCGAAATAGATACAGGATTTGCGGAAGAATTGTCATTTGTATGGCAGCCACTTTACCCAACCACGAGACCGGAAGGTGTCGCCATCTACCCAGCTCCTGCCGGAGTGACTGATGAAGCCTAGCATAATTGATACGCACCGTACCCTGCAACGTAACACTAACTGAATCCCCAAATATGGGACGGCCTCCGATGCCCATAGGAATTGAAAATGCTCCTGCAGATAGACCCGAGTGTGTCCTTCTAACGAGAGGTCCAGAGCCACCGACTTTGACATGTTGACTTTAAAGCCTGCCACCCCCGAAAACGTGTCTAGAATATCAAGACAGGCCAGCAACGATTCCCTAGGAGAGGCAAGGGAAAGAAGGACATTGTCCGTGGATAAGCTGATTGTATGCACATATGCACCAAACTTAATCCCTCGCACTCTTGGGTCCAGTCTCATACTCTGCGCCAGTGGCTCAATATATAGGGTGAAGAGCAGAGGCGACAGAGGGCACCCCTGCTGTGTCCCCCGTTCAATGGGAAAACGGGGCGAAGAGCAACCGTTAACTCGCACCGTCGCCATGGGGAATGTGTAACAGTTCAAGACCCAGGTTCGGAATTTTTCCCCGCCTTCACCAAAACCTGTTCCAAATTTGGCCAATGGACCCGATCAAATGCTTTTTCCGCATCGATCGCGAGCAGCATGTATTCACCAGACATCCGCATGGCCTTTTCTATCAGGTGCAGTGCCCTTTTAGTGTTATCAGCGGTTTGTCGCTCCAGGATGAACCCCGCCTGGTCCGGCTCAATCAACCCCTGCATGAGCGGTGCAAGCCGTGCCACCAAGATGCTCGTAGAGAGTTTGAGATCGACATTAAGGAGGGAAATGGGGCGATAGGCCTTGCACTGCGAGCGATCCTTCCCCGGCTTGGGGATGACAGATATAGCAGTGTCCAGGAGATCCCTCGGGATCGCACCCGGACCTGCAAATGAGTTAAAGAGGGCGGTCAATAAGGGCGCAACTTGCGAGCATTGAGTTTTATAAAAAATGGCAGAGAAGCCGTCCGGCCCCGGGGCTTTCGCCAATTTGAGGCGCGAAATAGCCATAATGACTTCCTCTGGCCGAATTTTGCTGTCCAGGAGATCTGCCTGATCTTTCGACAAGACTGGAAGAGGAATAAATGCCAAAAATGCATCACTGGCAACAGGGTCAAGCCTTGGCCCTGTATATAGGGAGGCATAGAAATCGCTGAAAGCTGTCGCTATGTCAGTGTCCTCAGTGACCCGCCCAGTGTACTAATTTCCTGTATCATATGCCTCTGCCGGGTTTCTCAGAGCGCTCGACTCAATAGGCGCCCGCACCTGTCCCCCAGTATAAAACAGATGCCTCACTCTCGGTGCCACAAATTCCGCCCGATCCTGATACAACATGGCCAAATGTTGCCGCATCAGGCTTAACTGCTTCCACACCCTAGGCGCGCCCGCCCTTTGGTGCATATGTTCTAATTCCCGCGTCTTCTGTGTGAGCTCTGCCCTCTTACGTGCCCTCTCTATATTACCGCCGCCGAGACCGCGATGAATTTACCTCGCAATCCCGCCTTAAGTGCTGCCCAACGCCTCGCTAAGGAAGTGTCGGCAGTGTTGTTGTGTGACAAGTAGTCCGCAATGGTCCCTTTAATTCTCTCCACTATATCTTTACGATATAACAGCGTGTCACGCAACTTCCAACAATGCGTGGAACGCTTAACCGGTGGGAAGGAGACCGCCACAGACAGCGGCGCATGATCTGAAAGAGCCGCGTAGGTCTTATGGCCATTAGAATAATACGAGTGTTCCCTATCTCCCAGGTGAAAGCTGCGCCAGAAGTCCACCATTCCCAGCTCATTCAACCTAGCCAACCCCCCACCAGAAAGGGTTCCTGCCTAGGAGGAGCACTGCCCGACCTGTCCAGAAGATTAATAAAGACTAAATTAAGGTCTCCGCCCACTAAAACATGTCTATCGGGAGCGGCAGCCGCCTCGCTAAGCACCTGATGGAAGAACTTTTCTTGACCCTCATTAGGAGCATAAACAGAGCAAACTGTGAAAGTAGCTTCCCCCAGGGAAAATCTATAGGACAGTAACCTTCCTCTTATCTCCGCCCCCTTCTGCATTACCTTCCCTCTGAAATGTTGGGCCACTAAAATCGCAACCGCCGCCATTTTAGTGGAAGCCGAGGAGAAAAATTGAGATGGGAAGCTGCGAGACTACAGCCTGTGACAATCTTATGATAATAAGTGCGTCTCTTGGAGAAGGCAAATATCAGCCTTCGAATTTTCCAAAAAAGAGAGAACAGCCTTCCGTTTCACGGGGTTGTTCAGACCCCGGACATTCAAGGTGAAGATTCGCAGTTCAGTAGCAGGCATAGCTTACATCCGACCCTACCCGCTCAGCAGCCCAGCACTGAGCCGCACCCGCTGCTCGCCCAACCGGGGGGTGCTGACCGCTCCACCCAAAATCTAGCCATTGGAGCCTCCCACTGGTCAGAAGGGACCTTGTGCCACCCCCCCACACAAGGGTGTTCATGGACCTGGAACCCCCCTCCCCCCCAACCATTCTACCCCTGCAAAACCCCAATGAAGAAGAAAGGAATCCCCCCACCCCTCCCCACAACCCCCCCTAACAAACCCCCAATAAGAGGGACAACAAACCCCCCCCCAAACATTCCAAATTACACGAATTGTCGATCATCCGTAGGTGATTGGTGGAGTACAGCATCGGGGAATACTAATCAGTGCATCAAGGTCCTCCCTCCTGCCGACAGCGTAGGTCAGACCAGACACCAAAGTATAACCAAGCAGTAGATCAGCGTGGAGTTCAGCTAGAATGAGATGCATCTGATCCAGAAGAGACAGCCTCTACTACAACATGCTGGCCATCTCTAATCACAACTACAGGGGGCTTTCGGACCCGCCGTTGTCTGCCCTGTTGACGCCATCGCGGTCTATCATCCTCCGGGTCCCCAGAGGGCCCCTCCTCCTCATCAATCTCGGCCGGTGAGTCCAAAACCAATAGGCTGCATGCTTCCTTTAAGGACCGGAGCTGAAGATCAAGCGGAACTGGTAGCCCCAACCATGAGAGATGCTATGCTGCTGGAGGAAATTTGTGACCGGTCTAAATATCCTGCGTTTCTGTAGTGTAAGCGCAGACAGGTCTTGATACAATACTGGGGACTGGCCCCTGAAAGACAGAGGGTGCTGCTGTTGTGCCTTCTGTAGGATTTCTTCTTTTGTGCGGAAGTCTTACACGCAGGCCAATGTACTCTGTGAACTCTGTCCAGTCGGAGCTCTGACTCCGCAGGTTGCCCCAAAATGTGATTGAAGAGTTGCCTAGCGAAACCGAACAAATCTTTGGTGTCATCAGACAGCGCCACGCCCCTAATGCGGACGTTATGTCGACGAGAAAGGTTTTCCAAGTCTTCCACATGTGTCTGTAGATCCACCTGCTGGTCATGAATCTGCACAATCTCTTGACGCAACGCCTCCATCTTTGTGTCACGACTGTCGCTCTTGGTCTCTAAATCGGCCACCCACTCCCCAATACCATCGACATCTCTGTGCACATCTTTGATCTCCTCGGGAAACTCCTTCTGTAGGATGTGAATGTCCTCTCGGAGGGTGGTGAAGAGCGATTCTAAAAAAGCTTTGGTGATAGGTTTGGCACCCTCCGCCTGATCCATAGCAGCTCGAGCCGAGCTCGCCACCATATCCTTGGGTTGCAGATTAGCCTGGGCTTTAGCAAAAAGGTCCTTAACCGTCTTCTCTTTTCGAACCCTCGCGGTGGACATAGCTGCCCTCAAGGTCAACGGAGGACAGTCACCAGACCCGCCATAACCCAAAGCTGCTGACACACCCCAGTCAAGCGCCTCCTGACCACCACCAGGCTCTCCTCTCTAGAGTCCCGCTCCGTGACTCACAAAGCAGGCGAGGGCAGGTCAGCCTGAAACTTTCTGCAATGTGCAAAGTAATCGCAGGCAGCACACTACCGGGGTCTGGCACACCGCTATTCATAAGGCAGAACAGTGACAAAGTGCCCAGGTCTCCGCTGCACAACTATCAAAGGGAGCGCCCCTCCGTCATTACTTCCCCACCGTCACTATCACAGCACACGGCTGCTCGCCCTGACTCGAAGATGTCCCTCGGCCACACCACGCTTATCTGGGCCTCCGCCTCCCTTCACCACCACCGTTCTGTGCAACCGGCCAGATCCCTCCGCAGCAGCCCAGGTCTACTGCCTCCCGTCTGCAATACGGCCAGGATGCCTCTAGGGCCAGGATGCCTCCCCCGGCACAGTACTTCGGCCAGCACGCGCACCACTGCAGTCCTGTTTTCAGCCTCCCTCACCAGGTCCTCATACCAGCATGGCCGTCTAACCCAGCCTCCAGGGCCCGGCACCAACTCTCCCCTCATGCAGCGGGAGCAGTCCCCCGAGTCCCCTTGTAGTGTAGTTCCTATAGTCCCAATAGGCTCTGCGCATTGGAATAATATCTTCAGTAGTGTAGACGTAGGACTGAAGTTAACTAGGTCTCTACTGACTATATTAGACTTAAGTTTTTTGCCAGCTAGCTCAGAGTTCAGTAGAAACTTTCTCGAATAGGCGAGGAGGAGTTTAACCTCCCTGTATAGACAAGAAGGGATTTGGTTTCTGACAACCATAAAACATGACAACTTTGCTCTCCCTGATTAAGAGTGTATCTCTAGAGTCGTGTGAAAACAAAAGACAGCTATTTCACTCAGTCAATAAGTGCGTACTTAGTTTCACCAGATTGCAGAGAAAAAGAGAGATGGGCGTTTTCAATAAAAGGTGTTATTTATTGAGCAGTCTCCTTCCTCATACAAGAGAAATGAATTGGTACAATTGCAATACTTATAGTTAAGTAAAGTGCATACAGTAAAAGCAGGATTATGAAATAATACCGTAAAAGCATTGATATGGTTTCTTAGCCATATGACACTTTAAAATGGATAAAATAGATACATACATATATACATTGACTAATCGTACTCAACTGGTGCTTCTAACTACACCTACCCCGGTGTACCTGACCTAAGCCTAATACGTGGGAAGGAGTAAGTAAGTAGCAGTTTAAGTTAAGTTTGTTTTGCCAAGAATCTGACTCAAGAATTCTCTGTAAGGGTTTAGTCAGTTCAGTACCTGGGTATTAGAAGGCAGGAGGGCTGGTATCTCTCTCTCAGGACTCGGTATCCCAGTCACCCGCAAGGGTAAGCTGGAAACGCCGGAGGCTGGATTTCTCGGCAAGAGAAAAGACAGCGTCTTTCTCAGCGCGTCAAAAGCGAGGGGCAGCGTCCCTGGGCTCTCGCATCAGCTGGGCTCTTCGGAAGTAGATAGCTGCTCTGCTCCAGGATTACCACTGTGTGTTTGCTTAAGGCAACGTTGGTATATTTATACCTGGAAGGTGCCAGGTTTGACGTAAGGCTGGACATAAGACGTCAATAAAGATGTCACTAAGAACTGGTCGTTCTTACAGTGCTTTACAGGAGTTATTGGACGAAATCAAAACAAAGCAGCGGGGATTTCCCAGGTTGCTGGAGGCTTGGATTTGTTTAAGAACTTGGTGTGCTTTCTAGGGGGCTGGAGGAATAGGCTTGCTTAATGTGACAGCATGCGCTATGACTGATTTATGAAAAGGGTTTCTATGCCGTTGTAGGGATATTATTGATTTATAACCACACAAGGGCAAATAATAGGAATATCGATTCAGGTACCTAGATAAACACACTACACCCTCAGGGGGATAGTGGGGAGAGGGCTCCTGCACCCTTGGTTCCTCTTAGCGCCCCACAGGCCTCACGCTCCGCTCCCGTCTGGCCAGCCATCTCACCGCAAAATCCGCACCGTTCTGGCTCCAGGCTCTGCAAGAGCTAGCAGGTCACTCAGGCAGCGCAATGTCCTCCAGACAGGCCCCCACACAGCACTGGCCAGCGACACCAGCCGCCAGCCACAAAGGGGGGGCCGCCGTCTACCACTTTCGCCGTTGCCGTCTTACCTGCACAAAAAGGTGGGACTAAGCTGCAGCCAGTACAGGGGCCTCTCCCTCTTCCAGCAGTGATAGAAAGGGGCCGCCGCTCACCACTCCGGCTGCCATGTATCAACAGCTCTCCAACGCACTCCCGTTCCCCGGTCTTGGCTCAGTCAGCTGCCAATCCGCACCTCGGGGTCTCCAGCGCGCCGCCCGTATTGCAGTACTTCCCCCACCAGCCTCCGTGGCAGGTCCGGCCCTTTAGCTGCCGCCGGGAGCCCAAAGCCACCAAGCCGGTGCCCGCTCGATCTGCCCCGCCCCCCTGGCTCTGGGGAAACTGGCTCACCGACAGAGGAGGCCGACCTCCGTGATTACGGCCGGTTAGCCTGTGCTTTCGTTCGCTGTCGGCGGGAGCATCGGAGGGAGACGTCCGAACACGCCGCCATCTTGGCCACCCCCCTCGAAAATCGATATTTAAAAGATTTGAGCAAGTTGACAACTGGGAAGAAGAAATAAATTCTGTTTCCTGTTGAGAAACGGCTCCCACATCCAACGAAGGCAACAGAAGCGCAAATTACCCACTGACCGACTCTGCAGGTAGCTACGAAAAACACCAATACAGGGCTATTCTGCCTTTTTAAATAAAGTTTGATCTTTTTAAATGTTGGTGTGTGTGTGTTTTAAAATGGAAATATAAAAGAAGATGTGAGCAAGTTGACAACTTGGAGCAAGAAATTAAGTCTCCTCTTCTGTTCAAATTTCCCAGTGCCTTCGGCCGGGGTAGTAGCTACAACAAAAAGGCTCCATAAAGGGCCTTGACTTTGAATAAGAATATGAAATTCAAGAACAATTGATAACCCCAGCCAAGAAAGGCAGCAAGTGCGCAAAATTCCCACTGCCTTTGGCAGGGGTAGTTGTTACAACAAAAAGGCTCGATAAAGGTACTGCACTTTGAGTAGGAATATGAAATAGAAGAATAGTTGATAACCACAGCCAAGAAAGGAAGCAGGTAGGTGTGTTTCAGCTAGTGGATGTAGAATAAGGTGAAAATTAAGAAAGGCAGCATAAGCCCAAACTACCCACTGCCTTGTCAAGGAAGTGGGTGTTTGGTTTTCCAGTCCATTACAGACTGCGAGTCGGATTCCGCAGTGGGAGCCTGAGAAACGGGAACCACATCTAAGGAGGCAAGGAAGTGCACAAAGTACACCCTGGGCGGTAGAAAGGACGCAAGAAAGGACACAAGTGCGCAAATTACCCACTGCCATTCACGGGGAATACTTACCCAGAAGGCTCAATAAAGGGCCTGCACTTTGAATTAGAATTACAAGAAGAATACTTGGCAACCACAGCCAAGAAAGGCTGCAAGTGAGCAAATTACCCACTGCCATTCACGGGTAGTAGTTACCAAGAAGGCTCAATAAAGGGCCTGCACTTTGAATTTAAATTACAAGAAGAATAATTGATACTTTGAATAAGAATATGAAATTCAAGAACAATTGATAACCCCAGCCAAGAAAGGCAGCAAGTGCGCAAATTTCCCACTGCCTTCGGCTGGGGTAGTAGCTACAACAACAAGGCTCGATAAAGGGCCTGCACTTTGAATAGGAATATGAAATAGAAGAATAGTTGATAACCACAGCCAAAAAAGGCAGCACGTAGGTGTGTGTACATGTGGATGATGTGTTGATTGAGTGGAAGATGAATAAGGTGAAAAATAAGAAAGGCTGCAAGTGTGCAAATTACCCTCTGCCTTCAGCCGGGGAAGTAGTTACAATAAAAAGCCTCGATAAAGGGCCTTGACTCTGAATCAGAATACGAAATTGAACAATAATTGATAACTGTAGCCAAGAAAGGCAGCAAGTGTGCAAATTTCCCACTGCCTTCGGCTGGGGTAGTAGCTACAACAAAAAGGCTTTATAAAGGGCCTTGACTTTGAATCAGAATATGAAATTGAAGAATAATTGATAACCTCAGCCAAAAAAGGCAGCAAGTAGGTTTGTGTATGTATGGATGATGTGTTGATTGAGTGGAAGATGAAAAAGGTGAAAGATAAGGAAGGCTGCAGATGCGCAAACTACCCACTGCCTTGTCTGGGAAGTGGATCTTTGGACTTCCAGCTCATTACAAAGACAGGGAGTCGGATTACGCAGTGGGAGCCTGAGAAACGGGTACCACATCTAAGGAGGCAAGCAAGTGCACACAGTACACACACTGTGCAGTAGAAAGGACGCAAGAAAGAACGCAAGTGTGCAAATTACCCACTGCCATTCATTGGTAGCAGTTACCAAGAAGGCTCAATAAAGGGCTTGCACTTTGAATTTGAATTACAATAAGATTAATTGATAACCCCAGCCAAGAAAGCAGCAAGTGTGCAAATTTCCCACTTCCTTCGACCGGGGTAGTAGCTACAACAAAAAGGCTCGATAAAGGGCCTTGACTTTGAATCAGCATATGAAATTCAAGAATAATTGATTACCCCAGCCAAGAAAGGCAGCAAGTGTGCAAATTTCCCACTGCCTGTGGCCGGGGTAATTGTTACAACAAAAAGGCTCCATAAACGGCCTGCACTTTGAATAGATATATGAAATAGAAGTATAGTTGATAACCACAGCCAAGAAAGGCAGCAAGTAGGTGTGTGTATGTGTGGATGATGTGTTGAATGAGTGGAAGAAGATTAAGGTGCAAAATATGAAAGGCTGCAAGTGTGTAAATTTCCCACTGCCTTCAGCCGGGGAAGTAGTTACAACAAGAAGGCTCAATAAAGGGCTTGCACTTTGAATTTGAATTACAAGAAGATTAATTGATAACCCCAGCCAAGAAAGGCAGCAAGTGTGCAAATTTCCCACTTCCTTCGGCCGGGGTAGTAGCTACAACAAAAATGCTCGATAAAGGGCCTTGACTTTGAATCAGAATATGAAATTGAACAATAATTGATAACCCCAGCCAAGAAAGGCAGCAAGTGCACAAATTTCCCACTGCCTTCGGCCGGGGTAGTAGCTACAACAAAAAGGCTTGATAAAGGGCCTTGACTTTGAATCAGAATATGAAATTGAAGAATAATTGATAACCCCAGCCAAAAAAGGCTGCAAGTAGATGTGTGTATGTGTGGATGATGTGTTGATTGAGTGGAAGATGAATAAGGTGAAAAATTAGAAAGGCTGCAGACGCGCAAACTACCCACTGCCTTGTCAGGGAAGTGGATGTTTGGATTTCCAGCTCATTACACAGACAGGGTGTCTGATTCCGCAGTGGGAGCCTGAGAAACGGGTACCACATCTAAGGAGGCAAGCAAGTGCACAAAGTACACACACTGTGTGGTAGAAAGGACTCAAGAAAGGACACAAGTGTGCAAATTGCCCACTGCCATTCACGGGTAGTAGTTACCAAGAAGGCTCAATAAAGGGCCTCCACTTTGAATTTGAATTACAAGAAGAATAATTGATAACCGCAGCCAAGAAAGGCAGCAAGTGCGCAAATTTCTCACTGCCTTTGGCCGGAGTAGTAGCTACAACAAAAAGGCTTGATAAAGGATTGTGCAAGTGTGTCTCAACATTACTTCTTATGATAATCCGGACACAATACTAGATGGCAGGAGTATGCAAAACATCTAATTAGACATCTTGCATGCGATCACATCTTTACTTTAGGACATACATTTTGTACATTTGTAACCAGTAAAGGGTAACCAGGATTTTACATTTGGTTTGATACATTCAAGGTGGACCCATCTGCGGCATTAAAAACATTGGGCCTGTTGGGAAGATAGTGAAAAGTAACTTGTTATTAACATTGCATTGTTTAAAGGTCAAAAACTTTTTGAAATGAAAACTTTATATGTATTTACATAGTAAACATAGTGACCTCTCAACACTCAGTGGAAAAGTGGTAATGAGTCCATAACTAGGAAGGGTGCATAGCCAGCTAACCAACATGGCAGACGCAACTCTGAAAAGACCATTGCAAATGTCTCTGTTATCTGAGTCATACTAACATACACCCTGCATCAGACGAATGTGAACTGGATACTTAATGCCACCAAAACACCCCAAGTACATATATCACTTAATTTTGATCTTCTGCATCTAGAGTCATTGAGGGTACTTACCATTAAGTTTTGCAAATAAATTGATGAAGTATCTTGGTTGCAGACACCACAATACTTTTCAACAGACTCTAAATGTAAAAACATTTACATTAGCGCATCGTAACAGCAATGCTAACAATTCAAAACTTATTTTGCAATGTATCATGCACGATTCTAGGTGTTTTCAGATCCAGGAATAGAGATAGTCACAACTGTTCCAAACATATTCAAATGCCAACACTACGAACATCATTGAAAATTCACAACCATAATGACAATATCTTACTATACAATGTTAAAAATTAATTATATGCCCTTATCTTTAAAAGACCTTCTATAAAAAAACAAAATACAGAATAATCCAATGTTCAGGACAACACTAGAGTGTGACACCTTATTTATCATTGAAATGTTAAAGTCAAACCTGATGACCATTAGGTCCATTGCAATTTTCAGTCGATAATTCCCCAGAAATATTACATTAGTAAAAATGTGGGCAACTGGCTGCTGAGTTAGGTAGCATTCTGCAAACTGAAAACATAATAACAAACGTATATGTTGAGCAAAAGTCCAACCTGAATGTTAATGTACATAAAAACAATTCATCACAAAAGGTTTGAGGTTGACAAGCAATCATAGGTTTCAGACCAACTGCGTTAGGACCATACGAGTGGTCAGACAAAGTCATATGTGAATAACAATATGACTCCGACGGGCACTATGGACATGGTCAGTAGGCTTTGCCAAATGTCATTACTAAAAGCCCCTTTTCCTATTTAAAGTAAGCTATTAACATAAAGTAATGTATCTTCAACAAATTAAAGTTTAAAAAAACCATAATGGAAGTATCATTACCAGCATGCAAAATACACCACAATTGTAGCTGTCCTGTTGCTTTTGGTTACATTGTACGACTAACTGCCATTGGTCATAGTCGGGACGCTTCAATTGCTGTAGGAAAACACTTTAGAGATATACGAATGGTTATGTTAAATATTTCATTATGTTTAATTTCATAAAGAGGAATCGTTTTGACAATTTTATAATTATGCACTATAAGAAATAAAAAGAGAGATAAATTAGGTTTTTTAGGGAAAGGTTACCTTCAATTTAGTAAAAAGTCTCGATAGGTAAAAAAGTTGCTACTCAGTGAATCATGAACTATTATTGTCTTGGTTAAAGGTTTCAAATTCTGGTAAAAAAAACAAAATTGCAATCAGATTTTTTGTATGTAGAGTTTACATTTTATGGTAAGGAGCAGTGCTCTAGATACATTACAACATCATTTAGAAATATTAGCATTTAAAATATTTGAAAAAAAATTCTTGGGCAATTTAAACTATTGCAATCAGTCATTTTCTAACAAGAACTTTCAAAATAGATTGATAAATGTAAAAAAAAGTAGCATTTATCAAAATTATCCAATGACAGTCAGTATTTGTCGGGCAAAGAACAGTGTCTATTTTGTCAAAAGGTATCTGAAGAGTTAAAAATGGCAATCATGAAAAACGGTATTATATTACATACCAAATACATACGTTTAGACTTACAACAATTCGAAAACGTGAATCTCAACGCAATATATATTCAAAATCGACAAACTTGCGTTGAAAAACAGCTTACATTTCTCACTCTTGAAAACGTTACTCAATTCTATCAAACATTAATTCAAAGAATCACTAACTTTCAATATTGCTTTGCACCAGTAACACTGAAAAGTCATATAACAGTCATGAATATTTACCCGAAAAGTAGAAGAGCTATATTTGCCGAGGAACATACAGGACGACACTGATGCTGATATTGCTAAACACTAAGGTTAAAATTAAAGGATTTCAGTACACACATTGATGGGAAATTATTACTTAAAGATAGGTAACTGTATTAGGAATGAAAATATACATACATTTGGTGTTGACAAACATATTTTTGAGAGGAAGGAATCGATTACCTGTAAAAATATATGAAAGCACATGAGCTTCTAAAGAGGAACCAACATGTACATCATACGCCATTAGCCATACTATACACAATTTACATGTAGCAGAAACTGACCTCATGAACTATCCATTGGTCCGTTTTAAGTGACCCGAAAGTACCGTCGTAAATTTTAAAGCTCGACACTATTGCTTTATAAGGCCTCAACATGTCGACATAAGTTGTATGTAAAGGCATGTTGCTACCATTGCACGCTTTCCTTCCATTTCGGAAATATTGTAGGGTCCAGTAAAGTTGTGCTCCAAAATCCCTCTTTTCCTCGTTGCTCGCCTGCAATTTTTTAAAAGCACTAAATCTCCTTCGCTGAAGGGGCACTGCTTATATTTCTTTGAAACTCTCTATATTTTTCTTTCTACTTTTTCTGGGCAACCTCAATATTTTGCTTTAGCTGCTCCTGAAACTCTGCTTTTTTAAATTAGCGTAGCAAAAAATAGATCCCATGTTTTTAACAAGTATTGAACAAGTACATATCACATACATTTGTCGATTAAAATACACATTGGAGTACTCTAAATTTCACATTGCAATAATAAATCAATACTGAAAAAATTATACTACCGTCAACAGTGATTTTTTTTAGATAGTCTACACAATCCATGCTTCTGGAATTTACTGAAACCATCAGGATACACATTACAGCATATATAATCCAGAAGCTCTTGGTACATAGTGGCATCTATTTCTATGAAAAATAAAGATAAACAGGAAAAAAAGTTAAAAGAAAAGCATTATAGATGTAAAGAACACATTTTACATGCTCACATTCAAGTATAAAGACATAAATAACTATAAAGGTGTGTGAATATACAATTAGTAAAAGAATTGTCACCCCGTCTTCACAACTCAATACACCCACAAAGTGTAAGCGAAGGATACAGAGTACAGTCCATACAAAGAGACAGGTAAGGCCTGCCAAATGGATGCAGTTTAAAAACATGACAGTTTAACAAAGGGCGCTCAGGCACTGCAGTGCCAGGCCTGACTTTTATATTTAGGGTTACTTGTGTGGGTGGCACAATTACTGCTGCTGCAGGCCCACTTGTAGCATTTACATGAGCAACCCTGGTATACATAGTATACATAACTGTCAAGACTAACATATCAATCATGGACAAACAATTACCATTACACTTTCAAAAGGGAGCAATTACACTTAAAGACTGATCATGAAGTGGTGAAGTGTCCAAAACATCTATTTTGGCGAAAGCATTTCATAAAAAGATGTAGGATAGAGGGAAAAATGGTTAGGGAACCTAAGCCAAATAAAGGGCCAGTACAACACCATAGTGCCAAGGTTACAAATCCAGCAATTGTGCAGCCAAGAGACAGGATAAAAAAAAAAAACACTGGCAATAAATAGGCTACACTGAGGGTCAAACAGAAAAGAGTAAGAAAATTAAGAAGACCCACAGGTCATAACCATGCAGGCGTCACGGTAAGGCACTACAAACGGTTTTGCCAGATTGACATACCACCTTTGAGCACAGGAGTGGGGTCCCACAAGTGCACAAATAGTTATTAGTTATTAATTATCATCAAT
This sequence comes from Lissotriton helveticus, assembly GCF_964261635.1. Taxonomy (NCBI): domain Eukaryota; kingdom Metazoa; phylum Chordata; class Amphibia; order Caudata; family Salamandridae; genus Lissotriton; species Lissotriton helveticus. The sequence goes on from NC_136067.1 coordinate 1,574,235,130, forward strand.
TAAGACTATGCTAGTCTCAGGATGCAAAACCTTCGTTGGCCAACTAGACCACATAAAAAAAAACTATAGGTCACGTGAGGCAGCAAGAAATATTAAAAGTCACTGGAGGATTAAAAGGGAGCAATTATGATGATTAGCAGGGAGTACATACGTTGAAACACATAGCAGGTGGCGTAGCACAAAAATGCAACACAGATATTCATGCACGTACAATTTATAAGAAAAGAGGCCTTCCGCCTCGTGACGCAGAAGACTACGATCATTTACACACGATCAATAAGAATAGAGGTCTGGGAAGGACATGTGAGGCAACATTAAATATTAAAAGTCACGGGAGAATTTGAAGGGAGTACATACGAGGAAGTACAAAGAATGTGGTGCAGAAAAGTAAAGCAAAACAAAGGTGGGAGGGCCACGTGTCGCAGTAAAAAATAATATTATGCATGCACAATTTATAAGAATAAAGGCCAAAGCATGTGACACACTTCAAAAATACGACACACAAATTCATGCATGCTCAATTTATAAGAAAGGTGGCCTGGGAGGACCCCATAACACAGAAGGAAATATTACAATCATGAACGCAAGATCAATAAGAATAGAGGCCTGGGAAGGCCACGTGAAGCAGTAATAAATATTAAAAGTTATGGGAGAATTAGGAGGGAGCAAATACGATGAAGCACAAAGCACGTGGCGCACAAAAATGAAGCAAAAAAGAGCTGGGAGGGCCATGTGACGCAGTAAAAAAATAATACTATCATGCACGCACAATTAATAATAGATGCCAAACCATGTGGCGTACCACAGAAATACGACACAGAAATTCATGCACACACAAAAGATGCGTGGCTGCTGGGCCTGGGTTGAGGATGGGACTGCCTGAGGGTAGGGGCTGGGCCGCTGGGGCTGGCGTGGACTGGGTCTGGAGCAGAGGCTGATGGTGTGACGGCTTCTCCTACCTTTGCTTCTGTCGTCTCGAGTCTTGTCTTCAAAGGCTGGGGCTTTGGCTGGGCCTGGGGCTGGGCTGGGCACGGTCGCCGCCACCACCGTGCCTATGGTGGCCTGGCTGGGGGCTTGGGTTGGCCAGCGACCAAAATGGCCGCGCTGAGCTGAAGCTCCCGGCACTCGTAACCCATCCAGCATTTCCCGCACATGAAAACGGCTGAAAATTGGAGTAACTTTGACCTAGAACTGAGCCCCAGTGGTGGAGATATCAGAGGGAGAAGTTTAGGGTGACGGCGCGAATGCTCCGGGCAAGATGGCGGCCGAATGAAAACCCAAGCGCCGCCCCCAGCGGCTGTATTGCGGAGCAGCCGCACGAGGAGAGGTGGTAAGAGGCCCACGGGGCCCCACGTCTGAACCCCTGTAGAGCGGTGAACACTCTGTGGTCCAGGCGGCATCCCGCTCCTCCAATGGGCGGCCTGCTCTGCCCCTTGAATTGTCATAATACGGAGGCGGGGAGGAGTGGAGCTGCGGCATAGCGGCATAGCTGTCATTACTAAAAGCCCCTTTTCCTATTTAAAGTAAGCTATTAACATAAAGTAATGTATCTTCAACAAATTAAAGTTTAAAAAAACCATAATGGAAGTATCATTACCAGCATGCAAAATACACCACAATTGTAGCTGTCCTGTTGCTTTTGGTTACATTGTAGGACTAACTGCCATTGGTCATAGTCGGGACGCTTCAATTGCTGTAGGAAAACACTTTAAATGTAAATGTGCTGGACTTGTATAGCGCACAGCTGCCCATAAGCATCCCGGCGCTTGCTTAGGGAACCCGTCCTGGTATTCCCCTGTGAGAAACCCCGGCAGGGTGTCCACAAGGTGAAAGCCAGGCATCCCACCGCGAGGGGCCATAGTGGAGATTAAGCAAGCTATTGCCCAGAGTCGCAGAGTGTGACCCCGTGAGTTGAGTAGGCACCAGAGCGAGAATTGTCGAGTCCATGGAATTTTGAGCCCGAGACCCGCCGAGGCGGGGAATCGAACCCTGGTCCACGGTCGATCTCCGCTTCCAGGTCTGCCGCCTCTAACCACTGAGCCACGCTTTTCCACTTTAGAGATATACGAATGGTTATGTTAAATATTTCATTATGTTTAATTTCATAAAGAGGAATCGTTTTGACAATTTTATAATTATGCACTATAAGAAATAAAAAGAGAGATAAATTAGGTTTTTTAGGGAAAGGTTACCTTCAATTTAGTAAAAAGTCTCGATAGGTAAAAAAGTTGCTACTCAGTGAATCATGAACTATTATTGTCTTGGTTAAAGGTTTCAAATTCTGGTAAAAAAAACAAAATTGAAATCAGATTTTTTGTATGTAGAGTTTACATTTTATGGTAAGGAGCAGTGCTCTAGATACATTACAACATCATTTAGAAATATTAGCATTTAAAATATTTGAAAAAAATTTCTTGGGCAATTTAAACTATTGCAATCAGTCATTTTCTAACAAGAACTTTCAAAATAGATTGATAAATGTAAAAAAAAGTAGCATTTACCAAAATTATCCAATGACAGTCAGTATTTGTCGGGCAAAGAACAGTGTCTATTTTGTCAAAAGGTATCTGAAGAGTTAAAAATGGCAATCATGAAAAACGGTATTATATTACATACCAAATACATACGTTTAGACTTACAACAATTCGAAAACGTGAATCTCAACGCAATATATATTCAAAATCGACAAACTTCCGTTGAAAAACAGCTTACATTTCTCACTCTTGAAAACGTTACTCAATTCTATCAAACATTAATTCAAAGAATCACTAACTTTCAATATTGCTTTGCACCAGTAACACTGAAAAGTCATATAACAGTCATGAATATTTACCCGAAAAGTAGAAGAGCTATATTTGCCGAGGAACATACAGGACGACACTGATGCTGATATTGCTAAACACTAAGGTTAAAATTAAAGGATTTCAGTACACACATTGATGGGAAATTATTACTTAAAGATAGGTAACTGTATTAGGAATGAAAATATACATACATTTGGTGTTGACAAACATATTTTTGAGAGGAAGGAATCGATTACCTGTAAAAATATATGAAAGCACATGAGCTTCTAAAGAGGAACCAACATGTACATCATACGCCATTAGCCATACTATACACAATTTACATGTAGCAGAAACTGACCTCATGAACTATCCATTGGTCCGTTTTAAGTGACCCGAAAGTACCGTCGTAAATTTTAAAGCTCGACACTATTGCTTTATAAGGCCTCAACATGTCGACATAAGTTGTATGTAAAGGCATGTTGCTACCATTGCACGCTTTCCTTCCATTTCGGAAATATTGTAGGGTCCAGTAAAGTTGTGCTCCAAAATCCCTCTTTTCCTCGTTGCTCGCCTGCAATTTTTTAAAAGCACTAAATCTCCTTCGCTGAAGGGGCACTGCTTATATTTCTTTGAAACTCTCTATATTTTTCTTTCTACTTTTTCTGGGCAACCTCAATATTTTGCTTTAGCTGCTCCTGAAACTCTGCTTTTTTAAATTAGCGTAGCAAAAAATAGATCCCATGTTTTTAACAAGTATTGAACAAGTACATATCACATACATTTGTCGATTAAAATACACATTGGAGTACTCTAAATTTCACATTGCAATAATAAATCAATACTGAAAAAATTATACTACCGTCAACAGTGATTTTTTTTAGATAGTCTACACAATCCATGCTTCTGGAATTTACTGAAACCATCAGGATACACATTACAGCATATATAATCCAGAAGCTCTTGGTACATAGTGGCATCTATTTCTATGAAAAATAAAGATAAACAGGAAAAAAAGTTAAAAGAAAAGCATTATAGATGTAAAGAACACATTTTACATGCTCACATTCAAGTATAAAGACATAAATAACTATAAAGGTGTGTGAATATACAATTAGTAAAAGAATTGTCACCCCGTCTTCACAACTCAATACACCCACAAAGTGTAAGCGAAGGATACAGAGTACAGTCCATACAAAGAGACAGGTAAGGCCTGCCAAATGGATGCAGTTTAAAAACATGACAGTTTAACAAAGGGCGCTCAGGCACTGCAGTGCCAGGCCTGACTTTTATATTTAGGGTTACTTGTGTGGGTGGCACAATTACTGCTGCTGCAGGCCCACTTGTAGCATTTACATGAGCAACCCTGGTATACATAGTATACATAACTGTCAAGACTAACATATCAATCATGGACAAACAATTACCATTACACTTTCAAAAGGGAGCAATTACACTTAAAGACTGATCATGAAGTGGTGAAGTGTCCAAAACATCTATTTTGGCGAAAGCATTTCATAAAAAGATGTAGGATAGAGGGAAAAATGGTTAGGGAACCTAAGCCAAATAAAGGGCCAGTACAACACCATAGTGCCAAGGTTACAAATCCAGCAATTGTGCAGCCAAGAGACAGGATAAAAAAAAAAAACACTGGCAATAAATAGGCTACACTGAGGGTCAAACAGAAAAGAGTAAGAAAATTAAGAAGACCCACAGGTCATAACCATGCAGGCGTCACGGTAAGGCACTACAAACGGTTTTGCCAGATTGACATACCACCTTTGAGCACAGGAGTGGGGTCCCACAAGTGCACAAATAGTTATTAGTTATTAATTATCATCAATTAAGACTATGCTAGTCTCAGGATGCAAAACCTTCGTTGGCCAACTAGACCACATAAAAAAAAACTATAGGTCACGTGAGGCAGCAAGAAATATTAAAAGTCACTGGAGGATTAAAAGGGAGCAATTATGATGATTAGCAGGGAGTACATACGTTGAAACACATAGCAGGTGGCGTAGCACAAAAATGCAACACAGATATTCATGCACGTACAATTTATAAGAAAAGAGGCCTTCCGCCTCGTGACGCAGAAGACTACGATCATTTACACACGATCAATAAGAATAGAGGTCTGGGAAGGACATGTGAGGCAACATTAAATATTAAAAGTCACGGGAGAATTTGAAGGGAGTACATACGAGGAAGTACAAAGAATGTGGTGCAGAAAAGTAAAGCAAAACAAAGGTGGGAGGGCCACGTGTCGCAGTAAAAAATAATATTATGCATGCACAATTTATAAGAATAAAGGCCAAAGCATGTGACACACTTCAAAAATACGACACACAAATTCATGCATGCTCAATTTATAAGAAAGGTGGCCTGGGAGGACCCCATAACACAGAAGGAAATATTACAATCATGAACGCAAGATCAATAAGAATAGAGGCCTGGGAAGGCCACGTGAAGCAGTAATAAATATTAAAAGTTATGGGAGAATTAGGAGGGAGCAAATACGATGAAGCACAAAGCACGTGGCGCACAAAAATGAAGCAAAAAAGAGCTGGGAGGGCCATGTGACGCAGTAAAAAAATAATACTATCATGCACGCACAATTAATAATAGATGCCAAACCATGTGGCGTACCACAGAAATACGACACAGAAATTCATGCACACACAAAAGATGCATGGCTGCTGGGCCTGGGTTGAGGATGGGACTGCCTGAGGGTAGGGGCTGGGCCGCTGGGGCTGGCGTGGACTGGGTCTGGAGCAGAGGCTGATGGTGTGACGGCTTCTCCTACCTTTGCTTCTGTCGTCTCGAGTCTTGTCTTCAAAGGCTGGGGCTTTGGCTGGGCCTGGGGCTGGGCTGGGCACGGTCGCCGCCACCACCGTGCCTATGGTGGCCTGGCTGGGGGCTTGGGTTGGCCAGCGACCAAAATGGCCGCGCTGAGCTGAAGCTCCCGGCACTCGTAACCCATCCAGCATTTCCCGCACATGAAAACGGCTGAAAATTGGAGTAACTTTGACCTAGAACTGAGCCCCAGTGGTGGAGATATCAGAGGGAGAAGTTTAGGGTGACGGCGCGAATGCTCCGGGCAAGATGGCGGCCGAATGAAAACCCAAGCGCCGCCCCCAGCGGCTGTATTGCGGAGCAGCCGCACGAGGAGAGGTGGTAAGAGGCCCACGGGGCCCCACGTCTGAACCCCTGTAGAGCGGTGAACGCTCTGTGGTCCAGGCGGCATCCCGCTCCTCCAATGGGCGGCCTGCTCTGCCCCTTGAATTGTCATAATACGGAGGCGGGGAGGAGTGGAGCTGCGGCATAGCGGCATAGCTGTCATTACTAAAAGCCCCTTTTCCTATTTAAAGTAAGCTATTAACATAAAGTAATGTATCTTCAACAAATTAAAGTTTAAAAAAACCATAATGGAAGTATCATTACCAGCATGCAAAATACACCACAATTGTAGCTGTCCTGTTGCTTTTGGTTACATTGTAGGACTAACTGCCATTGGTCATAGTCGGGACGCTTCAATTGCTGTAGGAAAACACTTTAAATGTAAATGTGCTGGACTTGTATAGCGCACAGCTGCCCATAAGCATCCCGGCGCTTGCTTAGGGAACCCGTCCTGGTATTCCCCTGTGAGAAACCCCGGCAGGGTGTCCACAAGGTGAAAGCCAGGCATCCCACCGCGAGGGGCCATAGTGGAGATTAAGCAAGCTATTGCCCAGAGTCGCAGAGTGTGACCCCGTGAGTTGAGTAGGCACCAGAGCGAGAATTGTCGAGTCCATGGAATTTTGAGCCCGAGACCCGCCGAGGCGGGGAATCGAACCCTGGTCCACAGTCGATCTCCGCTTCCAGGTCTGCCGCCTCTAACCACTGAGCCACGCTTTTCCACTTTAGAGATATACGAATGGTTATGTTAAATATTTCATTATGTTTAATTTCATAAAGAGGAATCGTTTTGACAATTTTATAATTATGCACTATAAGAAATAAAAAGAGAGATAAATTAGGTTTTTTAGGGAAAGGTTACCTTCAATTTAGTAAAAAGTCTCGATAGGTAAAAAAGTTGCTACTCAGTGAATCATGAACTATTATTGTCTTGGTTAAAGGTTTCAAATTCTGGTAAAAAAAACAAAATTGAAATCAGATTTTTTGTATGTAGAGTTTACATTTTATGGTAAGGAGCAGTGCTCTAGATACATTACAACATCATTTAGAAATATTAGCATTTAAAATATTTGAAAAAAATTTCTTGGGCAATTTAAACTATTGCAATCAGTCATTTTCTAACAAGAACTTTCAAAATAGATTGATAAATGTAAAAAAAAGTAGCATTTACCAAAATTATCCAATGACAGTCAGTATTTGTCGGGCAAAGAACAGTGTCTATTTTGTCAAAAGGTATCTGAAGAGTTAAAAATGGCAATCATGAAAAACGGTATTATATTACATACCAAATACATACGTTTAGACTTACAACAATTCGAAAACGTGAATCTCAACGCAATATATATTCAAAATCGACAAACTTCCGTTGAAAAACAGCTTACATTTCTCACTCTTGAAAACGTTACTCAATTCTATCAAACATTAATTCAAAGAATCACTAACTTTCAATATTGCTTTGCACCAGTAACACTGAAAAGTCATATAACAGACATGAATATTTACCCGAAAAGTAGAAGAGCTATATTTGTCGAGGAACATACAGGACGACACTGATGCTGATATTGCTAAACACTAAGGTTAAAATTAAAGGATTTCAGTACACACATTGATGGGAAATTATTACTTAAAGATAGGTAACTTATTAGGAATGAAAATATACATACATTTGGTGTTGACAAACATATTTTTGAGAGGAAGGAATCGATTACCTGTAAAAATATATGAAAGCACATGAGCTTCTAAAGAGGAACCAACATGTACATCATACGCCATTAGCCATACTATACACAATTTACATGTAGCAGAAACTGACCTCATGAACTATCCATTGGTCCGTTTTAAGTGACCCGAAAGAACCGTCGTAAATTTTAAAGCTCGACACTATTGCTTTATAAGGCCTCAACATGTCGACATAAGTTGTATGTAAAGGCATGTTGCTACCATTGCACGCTTTCCTTCCATTTCGGAAATATTGTAGGGTCCAGTAAAGTTGTGCTCCAAAATCCCTCTTTTCCTCGTTGCTCGCCTGCAATTTTTTAAAAGCACTAAATCTCCTTCGCTGAAGGGGCACGGCTTATATTTCTTTGAAACTCTCTATATTTTTCTTTCTACTTTTTCTGGGCAACCTCAATATTTTGCTTTAGCTGCTCCTGAAACTCTGCTTTTTTAAATTAGCGTAGCAAAAAATAGATCCCATGTTTTTAACAAGTATTGAACAAGTACATATCACATACATTTGTCGATTAAAATACACATTGGAGTACTCTAAATTTCACATTGCAATAATAAATCAATACTGAAAAAATTATACTACCGTCAACAGTGATTTTTTTTAGATAGTCTACACAATCCATGCTTCTGGAATTTACTGAAACCATCAGGATACACATTACAGCATATATAATCCAGAAGCTCTTGGTACATAGTGGCATCTATTTCTATGAAAAATAAAGATAAACAGGAAAAAAAGTTAAAAGAAAAGCATTATAGATGTAAAGAACACATTTTTCATGCTCACATTCAAGTATAAAGACATAAATAACTATAAAGGTGTGTGAATATACAATTAGTAAAAGAATTGTCACCCCGTCTTCACAACTCAATACACCCACAAAGTGTAAGCGAAGGATACAGAGTACAGTCCATACAAAGAGACAGGTAAGGCCTGCCAAATGGATGCAGTTTAAAAACATGACAGTTTAACAAAGGGCGCTCAGGCACTGCAGTGCCAGGCCTGACTTTTATATTTAGGGTTACTTGTGTGGGTGGCACAATTACTGCTGCTGCAGGCCCACTTGTAGCATTTACATGAGCAACCCTGGTAAACATAGTATACATGACTGTCAAGACTAACATATCAATCATGGACAAACAATTACCATTACACTTTCAAAAGGGAGCAATTACACTTAAAGACTGATCATGAAGTGGTGAAGTGTCCAAAACATCTATTTTGGCGAAAGCATTTCATAAAAAGATGTAGGATAGAGGGAAAAATGGTTAGGGAACCTAAGCCAAATAAAGGGCCAGTACAACACCATAGTGCCAAGGTTACAAATCCAGCAATTGTGCAGCCAAGAGACAGGATAAAAAAAAAAAACCACTGGCAATAAATAGGCTACACTGAGGGTCAAACAGAAAAGAGTAAGAAAATTAAGAAGACCCACTGGTCATAACCATGCAGGCGTCACGGTGAGGCACTACAAACGGTTTTGCCAGATTGACATACCACCTTTGAGCACAGGAGTGGGGTCCCACAAGTGCACAAATAGTTATTAGTTATTAATTATCATCAATTAAGACTATGCTAGTCTCAGGATGCAAAACCTTCGTTGGCCAACTAGACCACATAAAAAAAAACTATAGGTCACGTGAGGCAGCAAGAAATATTAAAAGTCACTGGAGGATTAAAAGGGAGCAATTATGATGATTAGCAGGGAGTACATACGTTGAAACACATAGCAGGTTGCGTAGCACAAAAATGCAACACAGATATTCATGCACGTACAATTTATAAGAAAAGAGGCCTTCCGCCTCGTGACGCAGAAGACTACGATCATTTACACACGATCAATAAGAATAGAGGTCTGGGAAGGACATGTGAGGCAACATTAAATATTAAAAGTCACGGGAGAATTTGAAGGGAGTACATACGAGGAAGTACAAAGAATGTGGTGCAGAAAAGTAAAGCAAAACAAAGGTGGGAGGGCCACGTGTCGCAGTAAAAAATAATATCATGCATGCACAATTTATAAGAATAAAGGCCAAAGCATGTGACACACTTCAAAAATACGACACACAAATTCATGCATGCTCAATTTATAAGAAAGGTGGCCTGGGAGGGCCCCATAACACAGAAGGAAATATTACAATCATGAACGCAAGATCAATAAGAATAGAGGCCTGGGAAGGCCACGTGAAGCAGTAATAAATATTAAAAGTCATGGGAGAATTAGGAGGGAGCAAATACGATGAAGCACAAAGCACGTGGCGCACAAAAATGAAGCAAAAAAGAGCTGGGAGGGCCATGTGACGCAGTAAAAAAATAATACTATCATGCACGCACAATTAATAATAGATGCCAAACCATGTGGCGTACCACAGAAATACGACACAGAAATTCATGCACACACAAAAGATGCGTGGCTGCTGGGCCTGGGTTGAGGATGGGACTGCCTGAGGGTAGGGGCTGGGCCGCTGGGGTTGGCGTGGACTGGGTCTGGAGCAGAGGCTGATGGTGTGACGGCTTCTCCTACCTTTGCTTCTGTCGTCTCTAGTCTTGTCTTCAAAGGCTGGGGCTTTGGCTGGGCCTGGGGCTGGGCTGGGCACGGTCGCCGCCACCACCGTGCCTATGGTGGCCTAGCTGGGGGCTTGGGTTGGCCAGCGACCAAAATGGCCGCGCTGAGCTGAAGCTCCCGGCACTCGTAACCCATCCAGCATTTCCCGCACATGAAAACGGCTGAAAATTGGAGTAACTTTGACCTAGAACTGAGCCCCAGTGGTGGAGATATCAGAGGGAGAAGTTTAGGGTGACGGCGCGAATGCTCCGGGCAAGATGGCGGCCGAATGAAAACCCAAGCGCCGCCCCCAGCGGCTGTATTGCGGAGCAGCCGCACGAGGAGAGGTGGTAAGAGGCCCACGGGGCCCCACGTCTGAACCCCTGTAGAGCGGTGAACGCTCTGTGGTCCAGGCGGCATCCCGCTCCTCCAATGGGCGGCCTGCTCTGCCCCTTGAATTGTCATAATACGGAGGCGGGGAGGAGTGGAGCTGCGGCATAGCGCCTTCTCCTCCGCTCAGAGCACTAGAGCATAACGGGACACGGGCAATTATACAGAACCCCCCTGGAACACCTTAGGGGCTACACTTACCGGGGACTGTGAGCGCGGTGTCTGCTTGGCTCCCCCTCCCCCACCATTATCTGCATCCCTCGCTGCAATCTGCAAGACAATCCTGCCATCCTCCGCAATAACTGCGGTACAGAAGGCTCCCTCGGGTCGCTGGCGACTCCATGGTGCAACAATGAACAATGAACACGCTGGTTGGCCCATAAGCAGGTAACCTTGTCCAGCTCCAACCTGCCTTGTGATTGCACACAACTGGGGAGAGGGAAGAAGTAACGTGTGTAAGCAGATTTTGCGGCCTTTTATTTCCCCACTCTCGGTGACACCGTAGATTAATGCTGCGCCACGGGCAGGTGCCACCAATCTTAATAGCAGACTCTAACACTACAAGTTACAGCTATACTGAGCTTCCTACCTGCACATCTACGCATACTTACCCACTACATAATCCGCTTAAGGTCAGAGCGGCATGGGCCGGAGAGACTTGAAGCAACGACAACTTCCCTTCGAGAAACTCACAGATGCAAACAAAAGCATACCAAACACCATGGCGGCGTCTGGGCAGGCACCACCTGCGCTTATGGAGAAAGCTGCTCAACTGAACCCTTTGCTACTGGAAATGCGGGCTGGATCCAACGAGATAGACGTTTGCTTTGACACCCTAGACAAACACATGGTGGACCAAGGGGCGAAAATTCAAGTACATGACAGATGCTTGGATATGCCTGGATATGGTGGTATCCCGCACGTCGGACCTGGAAGATGGCACGGCCCAATCTCTGAAAAGGACCGACAGGATGGAAAGAATATTGAAGGAAGTGGCCATTTAAAATGAGGATTTGGAAGCCAGAAGTTGGCGCAACAATATCCGCCTTGTTGGCGTGCCGAAATCCACAGCCGCTGGACATATGGACAACCTGGTGGAAAATATCCTAGTAGACTTATTTGGAAAAGATGCGTTTACCTCAGGATTTGTTGTAGAGCGCACCCACAGATCGCTCGGCCCCAAGCCTAACCCCGGCCTCCCACCACGACCCATTATCGCCAGGATAATGAATTTCAGAGACAGAGACACTGCGTTACGGCTGGCCAGGGAAAAGGGAGAACTCACCTGGCAAGGCTCCAAATTATCATTGTACCCTGATTTCACAAATATGGTACAGGACGCTAGGAAAAAGTTTCAAGGAGCTAAGGCCACTCTCTGGAATCTGGGATTGAAATATGGCATGTTATACCCTGCTAGACAGAGGGTGGAAGTTAATGGCCGGTCCCGTATATTTGACAACCTGACAGAGGTACAGGAATTTTGCCACGTTTACAAACTTTATAATAAAAGCCAACCTGGGGATGTCACATCCCCCCCCCAGAGCAGGTCTGATGCCAGCACAGACCTGTTTATCTCCCAAGGCCCTGGATGAACGTCCGACTTATGTATACTCTGTTCTAATGTTCCTCCATAACAAACTGTTGGGAATTGCAAACTAATTCGTATCATATGTTCTTTGGTTACTAGAGTGCTGGATAGAGTACGTCCCCGCCTTTGGTGTACACCGAGTAATTCTGTTTTCTAATTTACCATGTACCCCACCAGAAATGTTTTGCACTCCTATCGAATGTTTTGGGTAATGTGGGCGGCTATTGGAAATTTGGGGTGGCCTCTCCGATTGGGCGGGAAGGCTGGGTGGGGGGAGGCGGGAGAGGAATTAATGTTTATGCATTGCACTGAGTTCATGTTTGATCTATTTGCTGATGCATATGTTAGGTATAGTCCACTATTATTCTCCATTATTATACACTTTGCACAGATATGGTGCGCATAGGTCTCAGCACTGGCCCTTCACGTATCACCCTGGCTACCTGGAATGTTAGGGGTCTTAATGACACCCGTAAGAGACAGCAGGTACTACACTATTTGATACGCCACAAGGTAGACATTTCCCTGATACAGGAGACTCATCTCCGTATTCAAGATCAATCCCGGTTTTGCAGCATCATGGGGCCCAAACTGCTATTTTGTCAATTATAGCAACTACGCCAGAGGCACAGCCATCCTTATTCATAAACATCTACCCTTTAAATGTCATTCGGTTATGTATGACAAATCTGGTAGATTTGTGATTGTAGAAGGCACGCTGTTTTACTACAAGATTGCATTAGGGAGTGTTTATGGCTCTAATACAGATTCCCCAGATTTTTTTTTATTCCCTCCATAAAAAGATGCTGCAATTAGGCTCCACTCCTCCATTATTGGGAGGCAATTTCAGCATGACATTTGACCCCGTCTCTGACAGCACATCTCTAGCCCCTGACCCGAAGCCTAGGGTGCACAAAGCCCTACATTCTATGTGCAACTCCCTTTCACTAATAGATTTGGGATGAGTAAGGGTCCCAGACCACGTTACATATACACACTACACTGGCGCAGGTCAAACCTGGACGCAAATTGATTATTGGCTGGCCTCGCCTGAATTTTCCAGATGGTTCCATGACCTGCAAACATTACCTTATTCTGATCACTCCCCAGTATAGTTAGGACTGATGATTCCCCGCCCCGAAGGGTATGAACGACAGTGGCGATTCCCATCTCGCGCCCTCGATGACGACCTATTTAAGCAAGAACTACACACAGCCATTGAAGAATACTTTGAAATAAACACCGGTTCTGTGAATTCTGAAGCGATGTTATGGGAGGGCTTTAAAGATTATATGAGGGGAGTCTGTATTTCGAAAAGTGCAGGGGTACTGCGGGACTTACGTACTATACTATCACGACTAGAAAGTGAATTGACTGCGCTGGACGCCTCACAGAGTCTGACAGTTGACCCAGGGTACAACATGAAATGGGCAGCTTTGCTCCTAGAATACAGAGAAGTGGCCGATAAGGACATTTTATACATGGGGAAGTACCATAGTGCCAAAGTTTATGGAGAGGGAGATCACCCTGGCCGAGTCCTAGTCCAAATGCTCTGACCCCCCTACGTGAAATCGTTTGTCACAGAATTGCATTCCACTTCAGGTACTACACTCACGGACCCTCTCCAGATACAAGAAGAATTTTTGTCTCACTTTAAAATGCTTTACGCCACTAAGTTAGGATCCGAACACTCTGGACAGGAGGCATACCTCTCGGAAATAGCATTAGTTTACCTAGAAAAATGTATGCAAGACTTCGTGGCGGAACCGATCACAGCATAAATGAGGCCATTACCGCTTTGAACACATCCACAGCCCCCGGACTGGATGGATTAACAAGCAAATTTTATAAGGCATACAAAGATCTGTTGGTCCCACACTTACTAGACGTCTATGCCGAAGCCTTGGAAGCACAGCAACTCCCCCCTACTCTGAGAGAGGCCGTTATTGTATTATTGCCGAAGCCTGGCAAAGAGCCCCTCCAATGTAGTTCACATCGTCCGCTTTCATTGCTAAATCTAGATTATAAAGTTCTTGCGAAGTCCTTGGCATGCCGCCTCTCGCTCCTTATGGAATCAATAATATCCCCTGCCCAATCAGGTTTCATCCCACATCGGTCCACCGCTTTCAATCTCAGAACTCTGTTTAACACTCTTCATAGATTAGACCTGGCAACGCCTGCGGATCTCCTAAATACCGAAAAAGCTTTCGACTCCCTAGAATGGCTATCTTCCTTTCTATAATACAACACATGGGAATGCCCCAGGGCTTAATTGCAACCACTGCCCTTCTATACACACGCCCTACCGCTAGAATCCGGCTGAACGGTACCTCTCTGCACCCTTCCCCTTGACACGTGGTACACGTCAGGGATGCCCCCTCTCCCCCTTATAGTTTATTTTGGCAATGGACCCATGGATTAAGCATTTTCAAAAACCCCCTCCACAGGGGATTAGTGCTCCGAACGGGCCCATTGTTAGTTTCCCTATATGCAGACAATCCTCTATGTATACGACCCTCAGGTAAATTTAGACCTGCTACTCAGAGAGATCCTCTGATTTGGTACTTTCTCCGGTTTGGGGGATTAACTGGCGAAAGTCGGATATTTTTCCTCTCACGAAAGGCACGCCCCGTTGGACCCCGGAATTCCCATTAGATTGGTGAGCAGAATTGGTCAAATATTTGGGGAATCACATTCACCATGATGCCGAACAGGTTGTACGTCGCAACTATGGAGTGGCAATCTCCCAGTTAGAGACACAAATCAACTCCTGGCTTTAACTCCCCCTCTCTATGGCAGGGCGCGTAGCCTTAATAAAAATGATAGTCCTCCCTAAATTCCTTTATTTATTCCACAAAATTCCAATCCCATTCACTAACAAGTTTTTCAATACTTTGCGATCCCTATTGATCAAACTAGTATGGGGCAATAAGACGCCCAGGGTAAAATGGCAGGTGATGACCCTTCCCTGTGACCGGGGGGATGCGGGGTTCCTGACCTACACTTATACTATTTGATTGCACAATGTAGTTTTGCACACGCATTGTTCCACCCAGATGCTAGGGTTACCTATCTCCGACCTGAGTCGGACTTCGTCCTACCCTCCACGCTTGCCGCAGTGCTGCCCACCGGTATCCCTCCTAATCCAAAATACATACAACCAGTTTCCACTACCAGCTGGGCGTGGCATAAACTGAGTAGCATTACCCACACGCATACGCTAAACTCCTCCTCTCGTCCCCTACCAAATGGTCACTTATTGCCTATCACAGAGGAGAAGCTGGTGCAAAGGACTTACACTAAATTCAACATTCGCATAATAGGAGATTTCTTTCCCGTGGGTCATATATTCGACCTAGAGGATATGTCCATGTTCTCAGAGGCCACATTTATGGATAAGTTCATCATGACCAGACTGCGCTCAGCGTTACGAGAAAAGTTCCCTGACTACCCATTGGAACCTCCCTCATTTCCCCCCCTCATATTAGTGATAGACAGCAATAGAGGGCTCCACCTTATATCCCAGATGTATAGGGCGTGGTCTGACCTGGTCCCAGTGGATGATGCAAAGGTATGCTCTGCATGGGAATTAGATTTGGGCAACCCAATCACGGACGAGCAGTGGCTGACATGCTGCAATGTTACCAGAACAGTATCATTAAACAGCAAGCATAGGCTGATACACTTTAAATTCCTGCATAGAATCTATGTTACGCCTGCCAAAACACACAAGATAGACCCCTCCAGACCTCATACCTGTCAGAAGAGCCAGGCCCCACAAGCAGACTTCTCACATCTCACCTGGAATTGCCCACAAGTCCACGCGTTCTGGGTGGCAGTCCAATCACTTTTAAGGACAATGATTCACATCCCAATGACACCCTTGCCTGAAATAGCGCTATTGGGATATGTGGTACAGATTCCCTTGAAGGTCCGCAGATTTGCGGCCATCTCATTGCTCTTGGCTAAGAGAGAAGTCACAATTTTTTGGGGTAGCAAGAGAGCACCAACATCAGCTGGATGGCTCCGAAGCATAGCAACCTGTTCAACTAAAAGTGATTTATATGCCAGCACTATTATGACTTCTTCTAGACCCAAGGACATATGGGGTCCGTTTCGAACTTATCTTGCACTACAGAACCAAGCTCCCTCTACACAGCAGGAGCAAGGCTTGGAACCAACAGGAGTGGGTTGACAGGGATGCTATATATGCTATGTGAGTGCGTATTCCCTCTGTGATATGATAACTGGACTCACAGTCGTGATTGCATTTGTGTGGATTGGGGATAGATCGGGGGATGTGGCACTTAAACTATACAGCTAACATATCCGTTGCTGAGGTCCTTTCTTCTTTCAGGTATATCAATTGTGCTGCACTTATTGTTGCGCCGCTCCGCTGTGCCTTGATGGTTCTGTTAAAGAATATGTCTTATTGTATTATGATATGTAATGTACCTAAACTCAGTGCTCTGCTTTGTATTTTCAAAATGCTAAATAAAGTTTAAAAAAAAATAATGGTGGCCTGGCTGGGCGACAGCAGCGGTGACACCACGTCGAGTGTCACGAGTCCTCCTCCGCTCCAGCAAACAGTTCGTATTACAATCGACGACGACGAGAGTCTGTCTGTCACCGCATCACAGGCAGGCAAAAGAGAGTGTGGCTACGCCAGTGCCCGCATTATATGGGAACCGCGGGGGCTGACCAAACAATGCCCAGGGCCATCATTGGTAGCGTTTTCGCGCGCTACAAGAATGACGGCCCTGCGGGACCTCCCATTGGATAATTTATTGGCTTCCAGACTTAGTAATAGCAAGAAAGCTAGGTGGTGACATCTGGGGAGTGTGGGTGGGCGTGCAGCGTGCATGTGCAAGTGTGAGTGTGCACCAACAATTAACAACAGAGAGAGACAGGGGCGGGGTTATCATGTGCGCAGAGGCAGGCCCAGAATCGGACCTCTTGTAACCACTCTCGTAGCACGCGCTGTGCTCTGATTTGACACTAAGAGGGTGTGATAGTATCACGCCACGTTATTCTCTTGTGGGCGCCCGCCAGGGCCAGTAAATTGCGCACAAACACTACAATGTAGCCCAAAAACTAGCCCACCGCTAGGCATGGGTTTTTCCGCACAACTGGGAAAAAAGTCTCCCAATTGTGCGGGAAATAGCGCAATCTGGCAACCTTGTCTAGAAAGATGCGAGGTTACTTAAAAGTTTACTTGTACAAGGATGGGAGGTTACTTATAACTTAGGATGACAGTCATTGGTTAACCAATATGTACGAAGGTTTCAGAGCTGTGATTGGTCAAACAGGAAGTCAGATTGATGGACGGAGCACAGTGCCTTCTCTAAAAAATACACGTATGCGCACAGTGAGTGAGAACCGTTGGGGTACACACCCAGACAGAGGGGCAGATATGGTGCCTGCGCACACAACATCCACCGAGACACGCAGGCGAAACGCATGCGTAAAGTGTAGGGGGTACACAGCTAGATAGGGTACACAGTTCGATAGAGCACCGTCCCCCCCACGGTCTCCAAAGTTTCAATTGATCCCCGGGGGATTGGGTCCCCGGGGAAAATAAAAATTAGTGATAGGGGCTATTTGTTTTTACGGTATAATTTTAATGTGTGTACAGGGTAACGTACAAACTTGCATGACGTGACGCAGGAGACGTATTCGTAACGTATGCTCGAGTATGCGCAGAGAACTATTAGGTGTACAAAGGTCGGTGCAATCACTGAAAGTGTACTGTACGATTATAAAAAAAATGCAAAAAGGAAATATATAGAGTTTAATTTTAATATATTAAAAAATTTTAATAAAATAATATTTATTTATTTTATTTTTTATTATTTTACAATAAAAATATGTTATGTAACTTCAAAAGTAAAATAACTAAAATAATTTTTTTTTAAATGTAGGAAATGAGTATAAAAAGAAATAAATTAAAAAATGTATACATTTAAAAACTATCATTATCATTTACAAAACCTTTGAAATTCACTGAAAAAACCATAGGGTTCAGCCACAGATTAGTTAGGAATTAGCATTTAAAAAAACGTGCAAATTCACTGAAAAAAACATAGGTTTCACACATGTTATAGTTAGGAATTAGCATTTAAAAAACCTTAAAAAATCACTGAAAAAACCATAGGTTTCACACATGTTATAGTTAGCTGGACATTTCACTCATACAAAACCATTGAAATCCCCCCATTATAGTTAGTTCAGTTAACTATAACCGCGCGCCCGCAATGCACTGCTGATGACGTCACATATTACATCACTCATGACATGGTCAGTGACATCACTCATGACATCACTGATGATGACATCTCAAATGACATCACTACAGACCTGCTCTTGATCATGCTACAGACCTGCTCTTCCTCAAAGAAACATCGCTAAACCCAGCCTCTGCACCAAATACCGTGAAAGCCATTCCCAATGGCTAGATCACCAGGCAAGACTAGCACACAACCCCGGAGGTAAAGTTGTCATCATATTCATGATACCATCTGCTGTATCACCTATACGGACACCTACATTGACTAAATGGAACACCTTACACTCAATATATGCATTACAGCCAACTTCTCCCTGGGCATAACACTCATACACAGACCACCAGGATTCCTCTGTGGAGTGCCTCAAGGTTCATTGCTCAGTCCCTCTCTCTACAATGCATACATGATCCCTCGCCAAGGTCATCCCCACATAGGGCATCAACATCCACTACTAAATCAACAGCACTCAACTCATGGTCTCCATATCAGACAAGGCTCCAAATATAACAAACATGTTAATTATCTGCATGACCAAATTCACCAGCTGAATGAAAGCCAACTGTAATAAGCTCAACACCGACAAGACAGAAGTAGTGATCTTTAGCAGGAACACTTCACCATGGAATTCCAAATAGTGGTCAGCTGAAATCACAAACACACCCATATCTAGTCCCCATGCCTGGAAACTTGGAATAATCATTGACAATAAACAATACGTGAATACACATGTCAACGCCATGTCACCTAAGCCCTCGTCACCAGCAGGTTGGACGATGGAAACACCCTCTATGCCTGTTTCACCAAGCAGTTCACTAGAAGACTACACACCATCCAGAATTCAACTGCCAGCCTCATCTTCAACCTTGCCACACTCACATCAAACCACTCCTCAAGGAGCTCCACTGGTTCATTTCAAGCTCCTCACACACACATTCAAGGCATTACACATATTAGGCCGCACCTACATGAACAGTCACATCTCCTTCCACCAACCTCCCAGGCAACACTGATCCACAGAAATCCTACACAACCACATCCCATACATAAACAGAATGAGATCAGGATGGCAGGCATTTTCTTGCATTGTTCCTGAAGCGTGGAACCCAAACACCCTGCAGAATACCTTTGTCCACTACAAAAATTCACAGTCACCTTCCAGAAGTTCAAAATTACTAACAATTGGGATTCCAACTCTAGCAACTCTGTACCTCCTCACTACCTACTTACCCTTCCAACTATTCTTCAACCTACTTTCATAACTTTAGTCAGCTGAGAATCAAGAGGATTTCTAACACAAACACATTTTATCTGCCCAAGTAACCCTGCTTTGCTGCAGATATTAAATGCCTTACTCTCTAAGAGGTTTGTTTCTGGCTCTTTAACCATGATATCATACACCATTTCTTAAAAAAAAGAAAAAACAGTAATCCAAGAGGCCATGGCAAACTATCAACCATTCTCTAAGTTACCCTACCGCAGAAAGGGAATTTAAAAGTCAACTCCGAGAACATATTGAAGAGAACAGTATATTTCACAATCAGCAGTCATGATTCACAGTAATCATGTTCATATAAACTGCCTCAGCAGAACAAAATGATGGAAAAACAGGGTAGGCCTTACAGGAACTACTTGGCTCTTTTTGTCTCTATCCAACCATACCCACAAAAAAATATGTGGTGTGCTATAGGGGAGATAGCTCTCATGCCTTTTGTTTAGTGGCAATATAGAAATATCAGGTAAAATCAGGCTCTTAACTTCACTTTTAGTTAATAGCTCAAACAAAGACCTGAGCGCGGGGACATTTCAACCCATGATAGGATAATATTTTACTTATAATGGAAACAGGCTTTCTTTTCCTGAATGGAGCACAAACAGAAATTCTGGTGATTGGCGGGACAGACCCTGACTTCTAGCCTTTCAACTAGTTTTGTGACCTAGGAAGACTCCCAACAACCTCATTTAAACAACAAATCTCTACATCATCTTTGTCACTAAGCTCACTTTTGAACCCCAAGCCAATGAAATGGTAACAGCAGTTAGTAGAAAACCATTCTCGTTTTGAGTAATACTTCTCTAAACTGGCCATGGTGTAGATATCACAAGAGAGTTGATCAAGCCAAGCCTTTTGTCATACAATCAGCTTTTGTGGGGGTGTTGGCAAAATTAGGAAAATTAGAGAGGAATTGAGACTGAGATGTTTGTGTTCATATTTGTCCTGTGGTGCGCAGGACAAACACCGACTTAGGTGGTAACAGAAGCCACTATGTTTACTAATGATAACAATCAGTCACCAAACACATTTAATCCTTTTGGCATGGGAATGCCCCTGTATGATCCACTGTTGTTTTCTCTGCATTGCGTGCCCAAACTGCATGTAGTTGTGATCCTGATTTTAGATTTTTGGTCATGTCACACACAAATACCATGTGTGCACATTGACCCAGGCCGGTCTTTGATGATATGAGGAATAGGGAAGTCCTCCAGAGTGAAAGTGCGTGCTTAAAATAATCCATAAACGAATTTACAAAAAAACTACTCAGGGCTCTAAAAGAAATTCATTAACAGTCCCCAAACATTTGAAACCACGCATCAACGATGTACATGGGCAAGCACAAATGAAACTGCTTTTGACTAATACTTATTGATCTTCACTTGCTACTGATGGAATTGAAGATCAAGTTTAAGATCTTCTTCACCCCAAAAATAAATAAATAAATAAATACAAATTAATAGACATTCGATGTTACATAACAATGTACACATATATTTTTGTTAAATGTTGATAAAGGTAATCTGGTGGTGTCGTGTCTGAAGGAACGCATCATTGACTGTTGGTTAGAGGCTACTATTATTTTAATCTTCTCAATAAACCTACACATATGACTTAAAGATTTTGATCTTGATTAATATGGATCCAGCGCTCCTATTGGAAAACTGTCCCAATAACACTGTTTATCACCACAATACTCACCATTAATCATGAAACACAAATATAGGCCCATAACACCAATGAGACAATTTTTGAGCGACTGAATCATGTGACCTAATTATTCAGAACTATTCACAATCTATTTACATATCTATATACAACTGCAGTTTAGCTTTTCTCACCATGGTTTCAAACGTTTATCATTTTAATTAGGCCACTAAGGCGAATGGATCAACTGACGGAAACTAGACCATGAATAAACAAGACCAGCTTGTCACTTCAAATCTAATTTTTATTAACTTTATTTTCAAAGAATGAAGGCATTTACATTTTAGAATCTTTATTTTATAAGCAAATAGGAAAGCAGCATTTTAATAAGGAAGTGTTTTAATAAACTGACACCTTTAAAGCAAACACAGCATCATGAATTATTAGCAAAAATAACGGTTTCCATTCCCTAAATCTAACTCCCTGTCTATTTCCCTCATCACCTAGGAAGGAAAATCATTTCAAAGACTGCTGTCCTTACGTGCGCCAAAAGTCCGACAGCATGTCACGTCAATCAGGAATCGGAACAGCAAACAGCACCCTCCTGCCCATGAGGTCAGGATTTATACCTTTCTGTCTAGCTAATCTATCTACATTCTGCATTCCTTCTTAGAAATCGGAGCCTTCTATTGGCTGTTTTATGTCAGTCCACGATAATATAGTTAGCTCATCACCGCTTCTAGTCCAAGTTCAGGCTTATACATAAGCCCTATTGTCCTTTTGCTTTTGCGTCATTCAGCTTCCGCAGAAGAGATACTTTTCTCTCGAGTTACAGTCTATGACTTCCTAGCCTTGGCAGTCACTTTTGGTTTCCTGTCCTTGAGCCTTTTTCTCCAAGTGCACGTTCAGCACAACTAATAAGCTGCTTTTTCTGTCAAAGATGTCAACGTGGTAAAAGTTTCCACTTCAGTGCATGTGCATGGCTCCACTCTGGACAAGTTTTCGCAACTACATCTCTGTCAGCCATTTCTTTGCCTCAGTCTTAGGCCTCACTTGGAAACTATTATTCAAACAAACACAAGACATCAATTAATTAAAGAATTGACACCCATTCTGTTACCCACCCCCTTTGCTAATTAAAAACCCGTTAATTTATGTTACCTAGCTAAGCACACAAAGCAGCATTCATATCTACCTTCTTCTTTTGGACCGCAGGGATTTTCCACGAGCTTTTGTCACAGAATAAAAAGACATAACATAAGCACACAAATAAGCACATGCCATTAGTTAAACAGCCGCATTTAATACTGACAAAAACAATAGACAAGGTTAGTTTATTATTCTCTTCGCATTCGCAACATAAAGCACATAAGTTAATCCCAAGTGTTTTCTCATAGATGCATTTTTAAAACTAAGTTGATTAATAATTTCACCACATTCTTGTTAATTCAGTTACGGTTATTATGGAAGCTTAACTTTGCAAGTTTGAACAAAATGTTGTTCATCACCTTGCTCCATCAACTCCCTCATCTGGTGATTTCAAAATCACCACATAACACCCAAGAATTTTGAAAATGTTCAGCCCTTGAACATGTTTTGGACTTTCTCAGTATTAGTATTTCTAAACTTTTGATTCAGCTGTTTGTCTGCAACTCTCATATTGTGTTCTACGAAACTCTTCTAATTCTATTTCCTTTTCTTTTTTTTTCTGAGTTTGTAAATTCTTTTCTTTTCTCTTACATATTTCTTTCTTTTGTGTATCATACAACTAATTTTTAACAAAAGTATCACTATGA
Organism: Lissotriton helveticus; assembly: GCF_964261635.1. NCBI lineage: Eukaryota > Metazoa > Chordata > Amphibia > Caudata > Salamandridae > Lissotriton > Lissotriton helveticus. The sequence continues at coordinate 1,574,258,342 of NC_136067.1, forward strand.
CTATGACTATTAAAGGACAAAATATGTTACCTATGATTGAACTACTAATCTCTTGAAACCAGTTTCTGATTGCTGCAAATCTTTTGCTCATACGTTCTGAAAAATTTTCATCTTCTAAAGGTTCAACCTCAGCATGTAATTCTGTTATATTCTTGATATAGATTTCTATATTCTGACTCTTGTCTGGAATATATGTGCAGCAATGTTGGACATGCAAAATTCCACAGACTCCACCCTCTTTTGCTAGCAAAATGTCTAAAGCAAGACGATTTTGAATTACCATATTTCTCATAGCAATAAGCTCCGTATTCACTAATTGAAATCCACTTGCATTATCAGTTGATAATCTATCAACAATTGTAGACATTTTTCTGATTTTGTTTGCATTCAGGGTTATTCCTACCATAGGTATTAATGCACCAAATATGTCACCCAATATTTCTGAGAAGCTTTCTCTTTTAAATCTATTCAAGTGTTTGCCAACTTCAAAGGAACCCTTTGCATTTCTATCTACATGAAACAATTTTGGAAAAACTAAACCAACATAACAGGTCCCATACCAGTGGTCTGGGAGATTGAAATAAGCTTTGTTTCCGCAAACAAAATAAATTCCAGGATAAATTGGATCTTTGCCTCCTTTAAATCCCCCAACCCCCTAAGATTTGATAAGTATCTTCACATTGACTAGCACCTACAAAGTAATTATCAAACAACGTATTATCTCTTCTTATACAAAGTTTTCCACTAACAGGTTTATCTATGTGAATAGCAACATTTTTGTTTCTACCATTCAGCTTTTCATCTTCAATCTGCCAAAACTTAGATTTAGTTTGTTTCAACATCTCATTTCGCTTGTAAATAGTCCTTCTCTCCTCCACCATATTCAAAAATGACTTTTCTTCAGTTCTCAATTTACATGTTCAATTGTTTCTAAAAGCATACTCATAAGTGAGTTTATTAGTTACTAGGAAACATTCCCTCATCTGTTTAGCATGTTTCAGTTTGTTCAGGCTATTTACAACTTTTAAATTTGCAAAAATGTCATCACAGTCAGAGTAATAATATTCCAAACGACCTGTTTGATAAAAACAAGCTAGCTATTACACTACAAGTAATGCCATATGTAAGAGGAAGCATATTGTAAGTGACACCTTCTGAAACAGAAGTAGGTAATTTCACACAAATGTAGCAATCTTTTACATCCATCACCTTAACATATTCAGATAAAAGTCTTGAAAAAGTGTTACTTGAAAAATCTCCTACAGATCTATCTTGGTGAATCTCCGGTTTATGCTCAATGATTTTATTAGTTTTATCTACTATATCATGGTTATCTTGTTTAACCACAACTTTACTAGTCATATTAGTTTTGTATATTTCTTTATCTATTCCAAAAGGAAAAATTACATCTAAAACCAACCAAACCAAAATTATCAGGATTACACATATTGAAGACAATTTACAACACCTTCTAAGAATCGAACATCTCAAATTATTATTAGTAGAAGGCATCTTTACTTTGAAACAAGAGCCTTTCAAAAAAAATCTAAAATTTAAAATTACTAAATATACACCCCTCTTTTTTACTTTTTTTTTTTTTGAATTCCTTAATTTCTAACAGCTTTTCTTCGACCTTATGTCATACATCAATGCAATGCGTTTTCCAGCTAACACACTTTCTTCGACCTTGTGTCACCTAACACAATTTCTTCAACCTTGTGTCAGAATTAAATCAATCATTATCACTTGCATCATCTAAATTTATTTCACTACTATTTACTTCTACTACTGGTGGGATGATGATGTAGGTCCACTCAGGTGACTTGTACTTCTGATTTGGCTTTATCACTCTTTTTGCTCTGCTGCCAATCACTTCAATTTTCTTTCCTGCTTGTTTTTTCTTATTCAAGACCTCTTCCATTTGACTTGAGATCTCATTAACTTGCTCTTTTGCTAATTTGAATTTTAGGCCTTCATTTTCACTTGGCCAATTATCTCCTTTTCTTGATAATTTCTTTTTCGGTTCAGTTACATTACACTCTACTCTCCAAGCTCTTTTCCTTGATCTTTTTACTTTGGATTCATCATCACTTTCATCAGATTCGCTTTCTGTGATATCAGCTCTAGATCCAGGTACTTCTTTACTCGGCAGTTTCACTCTTTTAGGAAAATCATTCTTATAGCTGGTACTCGGAATTTCTTCTTCTTCTTCTTCTATTACTTCCAACTTCCCAGTTTCAGAATTTCTGTTCCTGCTTTCAGAGCTTCCAACCTGCTTTTCAATACTCTCCTGATCTTGATCTTGAATCACTTCTTGTTCAGCTTCTTTTTCTGCTTCTTGATCTAGCAGATCTTCATCATTTTCAGAATCTTGTATCACAGTTTCTTCAGTTTCCTCATTCAATGCTTCATTCGCAATTGAATTTTCCAGATGTCGACTCTCTTGTCGATTTTCAGGATCTGGATTTCTTTCAGTCTCTTCTTCAGAATCTGAATCAGCTGTTGTATCACCTTCGTCAGGATTCTCAGGTGCTGGCACACGAATGGTGTGGCTAGCATGAATTCATCTCTTCAAACCCTTACACTTCACTGCATTTGTTGTGATTAATATCACTTGTCTTGCTTTCTGCCACCTTGGTACTAGGCAGTTTCTTCTTCGGTGAACTTTTGTCCTCACCCAGTCACCTGGTAACAGATCATGAGCTTGCTCCTTCTCTTTTGTAATCACTTCAGTTCCCACCTGATGGAACACAGAAGTCACCACATCAGATAGATTTTTGCAATAATCCATAATGATACTATCATTAATGCTCAACAGTTTATCAACTGGAACGAATGATTGCCTCATGACCCTGCCCATAAAAATTTCATGAGGGCTCAAACCTGTTTTTCTATCTGGAATGCTTCTCAATGAAGGATGTATAACGTTACAACGCATGCTTTTACCACGCATGCTGTTACAACGAGGTTTTTACAACGCATACCATTACAACACATAACGCTTTGGGCTGCTGGATAGTGAAAAGTTTAATTTACTATTCCAACTCCAGTCCCCGTGGACACTAGGGAAGGTGTTGGATAGTAAATTAAATCTATTCCCTATCCTAGAGCGCCCCCCAGCGCAAATCGTTGTAATGGTTTTCGTTGTAAAACCTGCGTTGTAAAGGCACTGCGTGGTAAAAGTTGTGTTGTACAGGATGTTTCCCCTCAATGACATCAAAACAAGTGGAAGTGCATCAGTCCACTTCATTCCTGTTGCTAAACACATTTTTGCTATTCTGTTTTTTATTGTACCATTCACTTGTTCAACAACACCTGATGCTTCTGGTCTGTAAGCACAGTGTAGCTTTTGTTTTATATCCAGAGCTTCACAAACCAATTGTAGCAGTCTGTTTTCAAAATGTGTGCACGATCTGTCTTGACCGTCACAGGAAATCCGTACCTTGGTATGATTTCTCTCAAGAGCAATTTTGCCACAGTAATTGAATCATTGTGGCGTGTTGGGAATGCTTCCACCCATCTTGAAAACAAACAGACTATCACCAAGACATATCTAAGTTTGTTATGAGGTGGCATGTCAATGAAGTCAAGCTGTAATCTGGTAAAAGGAACACCCTCCCGTCCTATAGTTCCCATGCTCACAACAGTTTTCCTATTTGGATTTATCTGTTGGCAGGTAATACATCTCTGACAAAGGGATTCTGCAATTATCCTGAATTTTGGATTGTACCATGTCTGCCTAAATAATCTGATCATTGAATCTCTTCCAATATGTCCTGGACCATGGCACATGCGCGCCATGTCAGAAATCATACTGTCTGGCATTACTGGTCTGTCATCTTTGTAAACTCAAAACTCATCTTCTTCTCTCTGTCTGCATCCTGCTTTTAACCATGTATCTTTTTCCTCATCATTTGCCTCATCTTGCAACTGTTTTACTCCCTGCCAAGTCTCAACTACAGATGTTAGCATAAGTGAGTTCAAAACATGTTCATTTTCCTTTTCCCGATTAATTACCATATTTTCTTTAGCACAGAATTTTGCTATTGTGTCAGCATATGCATTTCCTTTTGTTATGTAATCCTCTCCTTTTTTGTGTGCAGTGCACTTTACGACTGCAATTTTCTCTGGAAGTTGAATTCCGTCGATCAGTCTTTTGATCAACTGTGCATTTCTGATTGGTGATCCCGCAGAAGTTAAATAACCTCTTTGAGTCCAGAGCTGGCCATAGTCATGGACTACACCAAATCCATACTGACTATCAGTCACTATGGTAACTTTTTGCTCTTTTCCCAATTCACATGCACGAATCAAAGCAATCAATTCTGTCACTTGAGCTGAAGAATTCCTTTGAGACAGGAGGCTTCAATAACATCTGCAACTGTGCAAACGGAATTTGCTGCATTCAGAACACCTTCTTCTGTTCTTAAACATGAACCATCAACAAACAGAACATAATCTGATGCAGGTAATGGGACATCTTTAATGTCCTGTCTGGGTTTAGTGCAATATTCCAACACATCCAGGCATTCATGATCAACTTCATCTCTGATTTCTGTCTCAGTACCATCAGGTAGTAATGTGGAAGGATTTGAATTCACACATCTCGCAATTGAAATGTTATCTGAACCAAGGATAACCTTTTCATATTTTGTTAGCCTGCTATTTGTCATGTGTTGTGTTCTGCTTCTTGTGAGGAGAATATCAACTGAGTGTGGCACATATACTTTTAATGGAAATCCCATTATTATTCCTTCACTTTGTTCCAAACTTACACTAGTTGCAGCAACTGCTTTTAAGCAACCTGGTAATGCCTTTGCAACAGGGTCAAGAACAGCTGAGAAATATGCTATTGGCTTTCTCAGTCTTCTATGTATTTGAATCAGAACTGATAATGCACATCCTTCTCTTTCACTGCAATACAGCTCAAACTCTTTCTCATAGTCAGGCATTCCCAATGCTGGAGCTTCACACAAACTTCTTTTTAACTGTTCAAAAGCTTGTAACTCAGTTTCTGATAGACTAATCGGGTCTTTTATGTCTGCTTTTGTCAGTCTCTGCAGGGGCTTTGCAATTACTGAAAATCCACGAATCCATTGGCGACAGTAACCTACCATTCCCAGAAACATTCTAACCTGTCTTTGTGTTTTTGGAGGTTGCATTGCTTGAATCATTTTTCTTCTCTCTGTTGTCACTTGTCTGACTCCCTTTGCAATTCTGTGACCAAGATATTTCACTTCTCGTTTGCAAAACTGTAATTTTGCAGGGGATACTTTATGTCCCTCATCTGCCAAATGGTTTAAAATAGTAATGGTATCAGTCACACAATTATGTCTTGTTTTTCCTGCCACAAGGAGATCATCAATATACTGCACCAATGTAGATTTTCCAGGCAAATCTAGATTTTCCAAGGATTTCTTTAACAACTGATTAAAGATGGATGGACTTTCAGTATACCCTTGAGGGATACAACACCATGTTAATATGCGCTCTTTGAACCGAAATGCAAAAATTTGCTGGCTCTCTGGATGCAATGGAACAGTAAAGAATGCATTACATAAATCAATAACTGTAAACCATTTTGCATCATGCGGAATCTGATATAGAATTACCGCTGGGTTTGGCACAATTGGGCAACATGGAACTACAATTTTATTAACCTTTCTCAGGTCTTGAACAATTCTGAAAGTTCCGTTTGGTTTTTTTATTCCCATAATCGGTGAATTACATGGGCTACTCTCAATTTCTTTTAGGACAGCTTGCTTAATGAATTTGTCAATTACAGGAATTACTCCTTCAATCACTTCTGCTTTCATTTTGTACTGAGGAATGTTTGGATAATCTGCTCCTTGTTTTACTGATATTTTTACTGGATCTACATTTTTCATCAGACCCATTTTATCTCCAGTGAAATCCCAAATTTTAACATTGACTGTCTCTTTTAATTCTTCAGGTAGATTATTCTTGTCAAACACAGGAAATAATTTACTTTCCTCTGCTTCAACCATTAACATTGTTAACTTGTAAAGCCCATCTTATTCTGGAGTTTGGAGCTCAATACCATCCGGTGAGCAATATATTTTACAGTTCATCTTACAAAGGATTTCCCTTCCTAACAGGTTTACAGGACTGCTGTCACAAACTACAAATCTATGCATATCCTTAAATTTACCAATTTCAACTTCAACTGGTTCAGTTAAATCTGTTTTTATTTGCTGATTAGCTACACCTACTACTTGGATCTTTTCACCAGAGAGAGGCAGGTTTTCTATTTCCACTGATCTAACAGTAGAACGGGTAGCACCTGTATCCACTAGAAAAGTGATTTCTACATCATTCACTTAACCATTTACAAATGGACCAGACTGATCTACCTCAAGAGTGGCTCCAAAAACACACTCTTCCTCCTCTCTCAGGCACCGTCAGAAGTAATCATCAGATTCACTCCCTCCATCTTCTTTCATCCAAAATTGTTGTGACACATTCGACACATTCACTCTTGGCGGTCTGTTTACCTGTTCACCTCCGCTGAATCCTGTTTCTGCACAGTATCTCTACACATTTACACAGTTTGGAAGTGGCGGTTGTGGTATCTGACTCTGCTGCTGTTGTGGTATCTGACTCTGCTGAAACACTACCTGTTGCTGTTGCCGTTGCTGCTGATTTATCTCATTCTGCATCTGTGGATTTAATGATGTATTTTTAAAATTTCTGGGCGGATTCTTACATTCACGCTTCCAGTGTCCAATTTCGCCGCAATTAAAACATGGGAGTATCTGTTTTAACTCTTCTATATTTCCCATCAATTTTGTTTTATCATAATTACCTTTGAATTTCCCTTGATTCTGATCAACACCCTTATTTCCTAATGTTGTTATTTGTTGTTCCGCCACTTTCACCTGTGCCCATATAGCTTTTTCTTTTAACTTCTTTTGTTTAGCATCTATTTAATCACTACATTATTTTGCCTTTCTCAAAATATCATCTACTGTGAGCGATTGCCAGCCAACTATTCCAGATCTTATAATTTCACCAATTTCAGGTCTTAAGCCATAAAAAAATCTGTATATGAAATGGCTCATATCCTTTTCACTCAATTTTTCATAACCACTGTATTGTTTAAATACCAGCAGTAATCTTTCATAGAATGAATGTACTGATTCTTTTGGCTCTTGATTTGTTCTGTCTATTTTAACCCAATCTACCTCTTTTGGGGGAATTTAGTTTTTCAACCACACAATTACTTTTTCGTACACATTCATAACATCTGATGAAGGAGCACCTGTTACTTTATCTCGCGAAGGTTCTTCTTTAGGCCAATCTATAGAAATTTTACATTCTGTCCATAGATCTGATGGGACAACTATGTCATAGAATCCATCAAGATCAACCCACAGAACTTTTGAAACTTTCACAAATCTGTCTACCTGTCGATACCATTCCACAGGTTTTTCTCTCAGCCGAGGAAAATCATTTGTAAACAGTAAAATGTCCTGTCTTGTCCATGGGACATGCACATACCCTCCTACCGGTATTTCTTCATTGGAAACTCATTTATTACTTTTCCTCTTTCTCTTCTGTCTTCCTCTCTTTTCTTTGTCCATTTTACTCTCCATTTACTTAATTCACCCAATCTTTTTAGAAACACAATTAAATATTTTATATGAATTATTCTTCCTGTGGTATTCATGTTTTCAATGTCTTTTTCAGAGAAATCCACCCTATAATGTTTCTGCAAAATTTTCGGTCTACTCAAATCTATTTCTAGTTCAGCAGCCATTTCCTCCAATTGATCATACTTGGTTTTCGTTTTCCATGTTATGCTTTTACAAATAAATAACAATTCATCATCCTGATATAGCTTTAAATTGTCAGTTCCAATTGTTCCAATTATTAATTCCTCTAAATCTGCTTTCAATTTTGCAACATCAAGTAATTTATTTTCTGGGGTTTGTGGGGTGTTCATTAAATCTATTTTATTCGGACTCTTTTCAGGAGTTCCAGAGTCTGATTCTGCAGCAGATGGAGTTTTACATGACAGACTTTGATTAAAAGTTAAATCAGGCATCATTGTTTTCTCTCGGTGAATTTCTGATAAATCTGAATACAATTTTTCAGCCACCTTCTGAATTTCTGCATTTAACGGAACAGCTTAAGCTGAATGTCTAACTTCCCTTTGATCAAATACTGGAAGAACAGGCCCAATCGTTACTGGTACTGTTACTGCTTCCATGTTTTTAGTTAACTGCTGTATTAGTTCATCTTTTGATCGGAAGTATACTGAGGTATTTGGTAAATCCTCACATCTTTCTGTTCTTATTACATTTCTTGGAGTTTCATTTCTCTGAACTGGAGTTTCAGCATAATTTCTATTTTATCCTGATATTCTAGAGTTTGATCTTGTTTCTACTCTTTCAGGTGTTTTTTCATTATTCAAATTTGATCTAGGGGATGTCTCATCAATAATTTCTTTTGGAGGAGCACTTGGGGAAGTTCCTGGTGGAACTCTTAGGGAAGACTATGAACAAACTGGTTGATAAGGTGGCGGTTTCGGTTTTGTAATACAAATCTCTTCTAAAACCGCATCTTCTAATTCACTTTCTTTGCCATTATTTTTTTCTTTTGAGCACTCTTTTGACCATTTGCCTCACCAAGTAATCTCGCTGGGTACAAGCCATCACACATGTCTGCACGTCTCCATCAATGCATTCTATCCTCATGTGTTTCTCTTTTAATATCTAATCTGGTACCTCTTATTACACCTGTATTTTCTTGTTCTAATTCAAACATTTCATCCTCCTATTCTGCTAAAGCCTCAAATTGAGTAGGTCTAGGCTTTGGTACAAAATTCATCATCTTCTCTCTTAAGTTTTTCAAAACCTTAATGTTAAATGATCCATCTTCCGGCCATGCTAATACACCATCATTTTTGGTATATTCCATCCAATTCTCAATCCACAGACAAGTATGATAGCCATATTCACCTAACATATAAGTTGCAGGTGTTTTGTACTGACGAAGTAACCTTCCACCTCACGTTTCAATTTTCTTGTCAGGTTTAAGTTTGTATTTCAATTTCTGAAACCATGAAAGCTTCTTTTTCTCCTTCATGTAATAATAATCCATGTTTTTAAACTGTTTCCCTTACTTCGGTAAAGATCGTAACAAGGAAGTTGTTATTCCGCTACACCAACCAATCCGTGCGCGAAACTCACCAACAAGCCAATCACTACTTTGCTCAACCAATAGAATTACTGTTTTCAGGATGAGCCAATCAGCTGTCAGCTTGCCTTAGTCATGTGAGCCAATCGGTACGCGAACACTGTGACGTATGTTAGCCAATCACAGCGCGACACTAGTGACGTATACTGCCGCTGCAGCTTCTCTGTCCCTCGCTCCGCTCTGACACCTCCTTTACAAAATATTTTCACAGCGCCATATTTTACAAATCCTTCAATTGAATTCAGTTAGTAACTCCACAAAAACAAACCATTTGTCTGTTTCGCTAAAATAAAGTGATAGCTTACTCAAACATTCAAGTATTCTTTTTGCGTGAAATAGACGATGCTATTTTCACAGAATATTTTAATTCGTTGATAAAGTAAGGCTACTCAACCCTTCTAGCAGGTAATAACAAACTTGTTTCTCTCTAAATGCACATACAGTGACAATTCAAAGTTAGACTCGATCGTATATTACAAAATCATTTACGCACATTCAAACAGAAAAATCCCTAACCATGCATACAGAAATCTTTAGTAGGACTTTAACCCTCTATAGAAATCCTCACTTGCCAGTAAGATAGACAACGCTTCCTTACCCTTCACTCAAGCTCAGATAAATTCTACTACTCTTTTCACAGTGAGTTTTAGAACAGGCTCCAAGTCCCTATAGTCAAAAGCTACAATTTCATAGACAATCCTCACTGTGCATTCTACTTTACACACCTAAAATCCCTAAACTTGTGCTGTCCACAACACTAGTGATATACAGCAATACCACTATTTTGAAACAGAACAAATGCACTGTGTAACTTCACTTGTCACACTACTCATGTACCGGTACCAACCAGGAATTTTCACACTGCTGGAAAAGACCTTTCGACTACATATAACAACTAAACAAACTTAACATGTTTTAGATATTAATCCTATGTAATTACCATGTAACATGTCAGTTACCATAGTAACCATCCTCTGCTACCAAAGAATTGATCCAGCGCTCCTATTGGAAAGCTGTCCCAATAACACTGTTTATCACCACAATACTCACCATTAATCATGAAACACAAATATAGGCCCATAACACCAATGAGACAATTTTTGAGCGACTGAATCATGTGACCTAATTAATCAGAACTATTCACAATCTATTTACATATCTATATACAACTGCAGTTTAGCTTTTCTCACCATGGTTTCAAACGTTTATCATTTTAATTAGGCCACTAAGGTGAATGGATCAACTGATGGAAAGCAGACCATGAATAGTAGTAGTAGTAGAAAAGCTTTATCCGATTTTAGCAAAATTTTAAAATCATAAAAGCAGCAACACAAAAAATCAATACATAATGTGCATAAAAATGCAGAACTTGTCACATATAAATCATTACGTTTAAGAATTAACAATATATACAGTACATTTAAGAGCACATTAAACTTTTCCTTTTTCTGAATACACTCTTTAGAAAACCGACCATAGTGGCCACACATAGTTCATCATGTAACAACTGAAGATACAGTAATGCTGGGCGGCACTGATACCATGTTCCGCTATTTTTCAGAAAAGGTTTAATCCATCGGGCTCTCTCTTTAGAATAAAATCCACAAAAACAAATCACATGGAAAGTTGATTGTTAGGCCACCCCATCACATGGGCACTTACAGAGTATTTTGGTCCAATCATTAATTTTTGGAAATGAGACAAGGCGAAAAAAGATGTCAAATCTAAACCTTGTGAGTAAGAACCTATCAAAACCCTTAATACACCAGTTCAAATAGGGTTGCATATTACCAGATACTAGCGACATTTGGTGCCGCACGACCGAGCCCTTATTGAGCTTAACCCCGAGCCGCAGGGATTCCAGATGGTACCAACAAATGTTCTTTAGATCTTTCCTCTTGATCTTACACAGCCCCTCTGGTACAGAAAAGAACTCAGGTTTCCCCATATCTTGGCAAAACTTTTGGATATAGGTTAGCCATGCTATTTTGTTTGATTTATCCAGGGCCATAACATCACGGATAATCTCTCTGTTCAGCTCTAAGTCTGCTGCGGTCCAAACCCTGTGCCAAAGTAGCAGTGGTTGCATCGCAATCAAATCGCTGATATGACGAACTCCCAGTTCAGCGTGACAATTATACACAGATAAACTAAAAGGTACAGCTAAAATAAACCTTAGAAAAGCATTTTCTACTATTTGTATTTCCCTGGTGTCTTGGATACCCCAAACACCAGCACCATATATGGCCGTACTAACACATTTGGCCATATATATTTTAAGTAAAATTTCAGGGGGTCTTTTACCCATCTTTCGTGAGAAAGCCATAAGTGCTGCTGTTGCTTTTTTGAAGGACAAAGTCCTACTCCTAATGGCCAGACCCCAATGTCCCCCTCCCTCAAGGACTACTCCTAAATATGAAAAGGATTTGGTTGCCTTGCACTTTCTCCCTATGTGCGAACAGCTTACAGGATTTTGTTTTACCCCTGGCGCACGTCATCACAAAGGTTTTTTCCACGTTCAGTTTCAGACCCCTAGAGTCCATGAAATTAATATAGGCATCTAGGGCTGTCTGCAGGCCTCTCTCTGTCCTGGCCATGATGACGGCGTTATCCGCATATAATAGGGACACCACTTGTTTACGGTTGATTCTGGGTGAGTCAATGACTTTAGACACCAAAACATCCTCTAATTCATTTGTGTATAAATTAAAAAGAAGAGGCGCGAGAACACACCCTTGCCTCACACCACGCTTCACGTGGAAGGGCTTGGTGCACTCTCCTCCGGTTCCAAATCTCACCCTGGCCTTGCCCCAGCGTAGAGTTGCCTTAAGAAAGAAATAATAGCCTCCTCTACTTTAAGTTCTTCCAACACCTTCCACAGACGGTCGTGCTTTACGCAATCGAAAGCTGCACTCAGGGCGACGAATGCTGCATACATTTTACCCGCCTTAGCCTGAACATATTTCCCTTGTAATAGTGTAAAGTTCAGGACCTGTTCAACGGTGCCCATCCCCTCACGGAAGCCGTACTGAACCGGGGACAACACTCCTGCTTCTTCTACCCAGGATAGTAACCGATTCAGAACAACCCTCCCAGTGATCTTCATAAAAGAATCAAGAAGGGAGATAGGGCGATAACAGGAGGGACTCTCCCTGTCTCCCTTCTTGAAGATGGGAATAATAATAGAATCAGACCAGGTCTTGGGAAACCCCCGCTCACAACTTGCATCCAGGACTCTCTTTAAAATGGGGGACCATAAGTCAACTGAGTGTTTAAAAATATCAATAGGAACCCCGTCTAAACCTGGGGCTTTACCTCCCCTACTCTGCTTAATAACAGCGAACATTTCACCATTTGAGATACCCAAATTAACTTGGCGAAAGGTCCGGGAAGCCTCCTTGTCCATATCCTCTATATCAGCTAGCTTTAGGATCCCCTCCGGGTTATAGACTTCTGAAAAAAAGTCAATCCAGGAGTTTTTGCTGATAGCAACCTCTACCCTTGCATTGTTGGCTTCATTAAAAAAAAGGTGCATTAACTGCACGCCAGAATAGGGCACTGTCCTTAGATTGTGCGGCATTAGCCAGATTATTCCATGCCTCGGATTTGATGTTATTCTTACAATTATTCAGTGCTAGACGATACACTCTACTACAGGTAGCCACCTCTACCGGGTCCCTTACCCTGTTGTGTAACGCGGCTTTGAGGCAAGAATGTGCCTTAGAACAGGCAGCAGCGAACCAGGAATTGGTAGTAGACCTAGAAGTATGACTTCTCCCCGGACGGGACAAACTATCTCGAATGGACCGGGTAATAGCCTCAAAGGCTGACAAAGTATCCTCATGTGAGGTCTCTACATCAAGACACCTTTCGATTGAGTCAAGGGATCCCCTGACTATGTTGGCATGCATTACCTCCGGGTCATTCTGACTCCATTTAATAGCGTAGCCGTTTTGTCCTGGCATATCACAAGTTTTTAACCAGGACAGTCTTTCGATCAATGAACTGTGTTTAGCCTGTGGTAAAATGATGGCAAAAGAGAGGGGGAGAAGATCACTGAATCCTACAGAATGAATGGTATAATCCGCAAACCAGGTGGCATGACTTTCAGAGGCAACAATAAAATCAATGATGGTGCCTAACCCTCTCCCCACAAAGGTTGCGCTAAACTCTACACTGGGGGAGCACAACCTATTAACAAAATCTAGATTAAAAGATGCCAGCATATCATTCAAAGATTCACCCCCGTCCAGATGGGAAAAGTGTGGGGACGTGACTTCCGCACCCGCCCCATGATTCCACACCCTCCCCGATCATGACCGCACAGATTATGATTAAAATCCCCCCCACAAACAATAATGCAATCCCTCCCCTCCCGTGAATTACATTAATCAGGGAAGAGACCATATCTGCAACACAATGTTTATGCAAATTATTGTAGATGTTAATCAAAATGATATCAACCCTGGAGGCCATTCAAATTAATAGGATCTGAAAGCAGGCCCCCATCTTAACTATCTTGATATCCTCGACACCCATCAGATTCGAAATATAAATACAAAGTCCTCCCATATTCCTCCCACGTTTAGAGTGCAAAGCTGCAGCATGAAAATTTCTGTACTCATTTATGTGAACAGGCTCAATGGAACAGGTTTCTTGGAGACATAAAAATCCAAAGGGACTAACAAACTCCAGCCAAGAGGGATCTAAAACCCTATCCTTGATCCCTGAAATGTTCCAAGATAGAAACTCAATCTTCCCATGGATCCTATGTTTAACAACTAGTGTATTATTACTAAATCTATCAGGAAGATCACAGATCTGCCTTGCGCTACTAGGATCACGGACTTCAAGATGATCAGAGCCTAAACTACAGATAGTAACTGTGCCAGTGACATTGGGCGGCCTAGGATCGATAACAGGGCCACTAACATTGCATACAGTAGGAGTAAGATCTATCGGAAGAACAGGTGCAACAGATTTACAGCTCCCTCAATCCACTCCCTCTAAATCTCTTAATCCATCATATCGATTATAAAGGGGGATTTGAAACCGATTAGATGTCCAGAGGTCAGCTGGAGCACGCGGATCATTTAGATGCTGAGTACAGGGACCAGGATAAGCCGGATAGACAGGGTGGACAAAATTATCCATCTGTGAAGCAAGTAGAGGTCTAGAGATTCGAAAATGACCCTCGGGGTGGATACGCTGGTTCCTCAGACAATTGGCCTGCGGATGTAGCAGTAGATTGTCCAAGGCAGGTGCCCACAAACCAGAATTTGCCACTGGACCTAACAGACTTATAGGGTAAAAGTAAGGCAGTTCTCGGGGTGTAATTGAGCTACTGCTTTTAGGTGAAGACCAATTTAAGATGTGACTGACCGCCCTTTTATCTTTGAAGCTAAGTATTACAATATCCCCCGAAATCCTTTTTTGAGTAGACCCCAGCCATGCTAGTCGCCGGACCATTAATATTTCCCCATTTAAATAGAGGGGTAAAGGCCGGTTCTGTTTTAGCCAATAAATGGCCTTATTTTTAAGCTGAACTTGGTCTTCCCTCTTGCCCGCCTCCAGAGCTGGAACTCCGGTAAGGATTACCACAAAAGGGGCCGCTTCAGGGGGCAAATTAACCGTTTGACTTTTGGGAATAGGAGGTCTTACAATAGCATCCACAGGAATAGGTTTGGGCAATGGGCACTTAGATGTCACACACCCAGTAGCAGCCTTGTCCAACCTACTGCTGTCTTGCCTTATATCTGCCGTAGCCTGTGACGTGGTACTTCTAGATTGATTTTTAGATTGATCCGGAATCCGAGGAGCATGAACCAGAGGTACGCTAGTAGATGTAGGAACTGAGGGTAACCCGGTTAACCCCTTGTGACTCACATAAGAAGCCTTAAAGGCCTTCTCTAAGTCTCCCAGCTGGGCAGTTATCTTCTTGAGTCTCTCAACCAGTGGTGAGATGAATGATCTAATCAATTTTTCTATATTCCCCAGTAAGTCTGGTCCCTGCTGATCTAGAGAAAGGGAGGATTGGGAGGAGGTAGCAACCGGTGAGGCTAATCCAATGGGTAGTTGGTCAATCTTCTTAATACACGTGGGGGGGATAGCCTTAATTCTGGATGTACCAAGCCCCTTTCTTCTCCTTTTCTTAGGGGGAGGACCTTGACATCGGTGTACCTCCGCAGATACAACCTGTGCGTTAAACTTGAAAGCTGGCTCAGCCGTTACTAACAGGGTATCTGTCCTTAATTCCACCTCGTCGATGATGCTGCCCAGCGAGGCGGAAAGATTAATGACAGAATTAGAAGCTACCAAGCGCTCTGGGGGAGTAGCTGTATCCTGGCGTAATAAAGGGATACTGGAATCAAGGGGAGGTTCTGGGTTCGCTGGGCCCTCTGAACTGTCATTTAACAAGGACGTACCTGAAAGAATAGGGCCCAACGAAGACCTTTTACTCTTAATATGCTCAATAGAGCGGCGCCTTTCCGTGCGTCGCTCAGCTAGGGCTAAATCCCTATCAGCCGTAGAGACCGCCCTGATTACAAAACTATCCAGAGTCCCCCGCTTAGCGCCTCCCTCTGCTAAAGATTTAGGGATGGGTGAAGTCATCCTACGGTGGGAATAAGTTTTGGGCAATAACGTGCTGACAGTGAGGAAAAATATAATCCCTAAAACCAACAATAAATAGATAATAACAAAATAATATTTAGATACACAAAATGAAGAAATGGCACGAAAGTGATACAATCCTTACTAATGTCGCCTACAGGGACACAGCGCAAGTAGAAGGGCCCAGCCCCTGCCTCCTCTAGCCTCGGAGGGCCTCAGAGGGCCCGCCCTTTGCCCGGGCTTAGCCCGGCGCCAGCCCGCACGCGTCCCGCATACGCGGTCCCCTGAGCAGTTAAATAGAGAGCGGAGGTGGGGCGGGAAGAGGACCAGCTGCGGCAGATTAGTCACGCACTGCCCGCTGGTCCTCGCAGTCCCGCTGGGGTGCGGATTAAGTCTCTTCACCGCCCTCCCGTTAGAGTCTCCTTCCCTGAGCAGCTCCCGCGGAGCGGGGGCTGCGAAAAGTGGACAGATGTGGGCCCAAGACCTGGGAGTGAAACGCCAAGCAGACACACCACTCCGTCAGCAGTGGAATACGCCGAAATGCAGGCAGCACGCCGTTTTTCACGATCCGGTAGATGGGGGCGGGAAGAAGACCAGCTGCGGCAGATTAGTCACGCACTGCCCGCTGGTCCTCGCAGTACCGCTGGGGTACGGATTAAGTCTCTTCGCCGCCCTCTCGTTAGAGTCTCCTAGCCTGAGCGGCACCCGCGGAGCGGGGGCCGCGAAAAGTGGACTTATGTGGGCCTAAGACCTGGGAGTGAAACGCCAAGCAGACACACCACTCCGTCAGCAGAGGAATCCGCCGAAATGCAGGCAGCACGCCGTTTTTCACGATCCGGTAGGTGGGGGCGGGAAGAGGACCAGCTGCGGCAGATTAGTCACGTACTGCCCGCTGGTCCTCGCAGTCCCGCTGGGGTCCGGATTAAGTCTCTTCGCCGCCCTCTCGTTAGAGTCTCCTTCCCTGAGCGGCACCCGCGGAGCGGGGGCCGCGAAAAGTGGACAGATGTGGGCCCAAGACCTGGGAATGAAACGCCAAGCAGACACACCACTCCGTCAGCAGAGGAATCATGTGACCTAAATATTCAGAACTATTCACAATCTATTTACATATCTATATACAACTGCAGTTTAGCTTTTCTCACCATGGTTTCAAACGTTTATCATTTTAATTAGGCCACTAAGGCGAATGGATCAACTGACGGAAACTAGACCATGAATAAACAAGACCAGCTTGTCACTTCAAATCTAATTTTAATTAACTTTATTTTCAAAGAATGAAGGCATTTACATTTTAGAATCTTTATTTTATAAGCAAATAGGAAAGCAGCATTTTAATAAGGAAGTGTTTTAATAAACTGACACCTTTAAAGCAAACACAGCATCATGAATTATTAGCAAAAATAACGGTTTCCATTCCCTAAATCTAACTCCCTGTCTATTTCCCTCATCACCTAGAAAGGAAAATCATTTCAAAGACTGCTGTCCTTACGTGCGCCAAAAGTCCGACAGCACGTCACGTCATTCAGGAATCGCAACAGCAAACAGCACCCTCCTGCCCATGAGGTCAAGATTTATACCTTTCTGTCTAGCTAATCTATCTACATTCTGCATTCCTTCTTAGAAATCGGAGCTTCCTATTGGCTGTTTTATGTCAGTCCACGATAATATAGTTAGCTCATCACCGCTTCTAGTCCAAGTTCAGGCTTATACATAAGCCCTATTGTCCTTTTGCTTTCGCGTCATTCAGCTTCCTCAGAAGAGATACTTTTCTCCCGAGTTACAGTCTATGACTTCCTAGCCTTGGCAGTCACGTTTGGTTTCCTGTCCTTGAGCCTTGTTCTCCAAGTGCACGTTCAGCACAACTAACAAGCTGCTTTTTCTGTCAAAGATGTCAACGTGGTAAAAGGTTCCACTTCAGCGCATGTGCAAGGCTCAACTCTGGACAAGTTTTCGCAACTGCATCTCTGTCAGCCATTTCTTTGCCTCAGTCTTAGGCCTCACCTGGAAACTATTATTCAAACAAACACAAGACATCAATTAATTAAAGAATTGAGACCCATTCAGTTACCCACCCCCTTTGCTAATTAAAAAACAGTTAATTTATGTTACCTAGCTAAGCACACAAAGCAGCATTCATATCTACCTTCTTCTTTTGGACCGCAAGGATTTTCCACAAGCTTTTGTCACAGAATAAAAAGACATAACGTAAGCACACAAATAAGCACATGCCATTAGTTAAACAGCCGCATTTAATACTGACAAAGACAATAGACAAGGTTAGTTTATTATTCTCTTCGCATTTGCAACATAAAGCACATAAGGTAATCCCACGTGCATCAAAAAACATGGGAGTTGTACGTGAACACAGACTCAATGCCCATGGAATGCCTTCCAAAGGAAGGGTAATGCAAAGCAGTGATTTGTGCTGCGTTGCCTTACTCCTGATTTATGAAAGTTGCCTTGCTTGACTTCATAAATTACATTGTGTAGTGCAAGCATGATGCAAATGGGCTCATAAATATAGCACTTAGTGTGGTACACAAGCTGGCTATCCCTGGCTCAGGGTTTAGGGGTTGAGAGGTGCACTTTTGATCAACTGAATAAGTAGTAGTAGGATTAGGAGAGGTGTGTGTTGACAACGTACAGTAGGTGGCAACTTCTATGACAGATGGATGAAACTGATCATGTCTCCATATTACTGCAAGGTAAGGAGCCTTATCAACATCATTAGCTTCCAGTCCTGGTCCAGTCCGGGTCATGTGAGAGACTCTGCGTGAGCGCGGGAGAGCAGCGGTAACCAGCAGCGGAGCAGAGCCGCGGGCGGTCAAGAAACGCGCTCCGCAAATCGGAAGCTGCAACGGGAGCCACATTAGGAGCCACAGGAGGCTGCAGGATGCCCCAGTAAGCCCCGCTGAGTCACGATGTGAGCCACGGGGGCCTGGCACCGCGGGCATCAGGAGCCGCGGGGGAGCAGTGAGAGCTTGGGAAAGGAGCGGGTCGTGGACAAAGCACAGACCCGACAAACCTGGAACCTGCCAGAGTAATACCCAGACCGGCCCAGCATAACAGTTCAGCAGCACAGCAATCAGCGGTGAGCGAGACCACAGCATAAAGCAGAAAGCAAAAAGCACCAGGTATGGCCAGTGGGTGAGTGAGAAAATCTGTGAAACCTGAACACTCACCACCCCTCCCTCACATCCCTTTTACATTCCTTTGTGTCATCATATACTCACCACATCCCCCACGCTGCCCGGACCTTGCTAAGCCCCACCAATCTTTAATGAGAAAAGTGGAAGGGGGGCTTTCTCTCACCAGGACTCGGCAGGCACGACCGTTGAACCTTTGAACGGCCTCTGAACGGTCCTAGCACCGCTGCTAGTACTTTGCTGTACCTACTCTCCTTGGCTCAAACGGCAGCAGGCATTTGCGGCAATTTGGCATTTTCTGCATTTCCAGTGCGGAGTGGCTAGCGTCTCTGTCTCCGGAGGTTGGCGGCTGGCCCCCGTGACTCGATTGACCCCCCCAGCCAGCGCCCCTCCCCCCCGTGGAAGCAGGACTGGGAGCAGCTTGCGGTGTGCAGAGCGGTGAGTGTATTAGGCATCAGCCGTGTTGGGGCTCAGGGCTCATGGTAAACAACCTTTACAATGCAGTCAAAACACCGCAGTGCCATCACAACGCAGATTTTACAACGCAAGTCGTTACCACGACTTGCACTGGAGGACGCTCTAGACTGAGTAATGGTAGATTTACTATTCCAAAACCTTCCCTACTGTACGTAGGCTGGAGTTGGAATAGTAATTCATACTATTCCTAAGTCCAGCACCCTAAAGCGCAAGTCGTGGTTACTACGTGCGTTGTAAAAACTGCGTTGTGATGTACTGTGATCATTTTAATCGCGTGGTAACATCATACATCCGGGCTCAGAGAGAGGAGAGTGGAGTGGAGCGATTGCAGTGGTTGGGGTCGAGTCTTTGGGCCAGCAATCCGCTGGTTGAGCCATCCCACAGGACACTGTTCATACCCCCCGGGGCAAGGTGCGGCTCACAGTAGAGCTGTGCAGTGGCTGAATTGAACGTGATTCCGCCCCCCACACACACAGACAGCCACAGAGCCAGGCAGGCACGGGCTCTGACAGTGAGTGTGGTGACAATCAAATCATTGGTCCAGACGCCGGATGGGGGAAAACAAGAACACAGCCTTCTGCCCCTGGGCAACTTGATTGGAGGCTGGTGATGACTCCATCATTTGTTGCAATGGTGTGATAGAGTCATGGAGTAATGGAGTACTATTCGCACCACCAATCCAACCCAACCCTGCAAACGAAGCAAGGAAGCAAGGAGTAAAAGAACAGTGAATCTGGCTTTAACTCCGGGCTAAGTCTTTGTAGTGCCACGGTACAGTAGCAGCAGAGAAACGGGAGTGTGTAGCCATTTGGTGGGGTCCTCCGAGCTATTACCTCACCAGCCTTGCTGGCCACAACTAACCCAAAATTCAAATTTAAAATGTTCTCTATAATCTGAAACTAACCCATGTGCCAGTGGGGTCTCCTGGGCTCGTTTGAACGTTGTTTTTTTTTTTAGATCAATTCCCTCAATCTACTGCCCACTGCTTGGCCCTAAGCTTGAAAAAGCCCAAAGAGGAAGGAGGAAGGAGGTAGGTGCACATGAGAAACAAAAAAAAAACAATAAAAAATGCGAACAAGAAACTCTGCACAGTTGCAAAACTCCCACCGACAGCATAAGACTGGCAAAGTACAGAAAGCGAAAATGCTATACCCCAAAGAAGGAAGATGAGTGAACCAGTCCCTGGAGGGAAAATCGGAAGGGAATGAAGAGCCTGTGATGATGACATCGGTCAGGACTTGTAACACCCCGATGCACCTGTCAAAAAAAAAACAAGAGTCTCCTAAGAGAACGAAACAAGGACATGCCTCAACGTCAGTTGACACTGGCGACATAAGAGACTATTTCATGCAGCCTATTAAAGAAGCAATAATGCTCACTCCTGAAAACCCCCTCATGAGTTTGGAGACCTAAAAAATCCTGTATCCAACGTGAAGAGCCACGGGCAAGTCCATCCCCTGTTGGTAATCTCTACCCAGAGATTACAATTCAAGGGAGACTCTTAGCCCCAGTAATAACCACTCCTCTCTCTCTGTAAAGCGTATCTCAAGAAAATAATCAGGATAACCTGCAAAACAACAACCCGGAGTGTGCCCAGATTGCTTGACAATACCCCGTCAAACTGAAGCTAGTCGGGGCCAATCAAGAACCAGCCGAATGGCTGGTGCTCTCGGACCTGCGAAAGGACAAAGTCCTCGCCACAACTCATGACTCAGCACAGATTATACTAGAATCTCCAATTTGGATTTTGTCTACCAGCTCAGTAAGCTTCACATCTCAGCACATAAGCCTATTAGACTCGTCGTCTATTGAAATAAATAAAATAGAACCCAGTGGAACACGTCAGCCAGACACTCAAACACTCAAGTTTGACTTCCCACTACCCACCTCAACTCCAACTCCGGTACCCCATGTGCAAATGTCAAATCATTATGTGAAAGACCCTTATCGGACTCATGTAAGCGACTCTCTACTTAACTCTCCTCTAGTGTCCATAAATAACAGCAGAGCCGGTCAAGATGATTTTAACCTACAGTTAAACTCACAACAAAAATCAAATGAAACTAATAAAAGAAAGCAAATACCCATAAGCAGTAGCTCTCTAATTCCAAACCTAACTCCCCCACACTGTCAAAATAAGGCCAGTGATTCTCCAAATTCTGAACTCTGGTCCAGGAAGACATGTCACACCCCCACCACGCACAAGGTTGAGATGCTCCTCTTTGATACCAACCAAGCCCTGAATTCAATGGCGAGCGCTACCCATATGCACGCAGATAAACTGGATGCCCAACTAAATATCCTGCAGCTAATAGCTGGTCTAATAACCAAAATTGATACCAAACTTGACCTACTAAGCTCTCTGGTATGTAGAGCCCAAAATAATGTAGTGTCAAGCCAAAGTAATAGCAAGTGTAGCTGCAATCCGATATTAAAAACCTTACCAGAAGTTATGTCCACATTAATAGAGGACCTGAAGAAAGAGGCCCGTAGTCGTAAGCCGAAATCCACTTCTCCCAATCCCCTTTGAACCAACACCCTTATCGGCCCATTCCAAGAAACCAACAACAACTTCATAGGGTAGAGCTACCAGGGGTCATAGAGATCAATTGAAAAGCAAGAACTCAGTCCCATGGCAATGGCTTCCCTGATCAGATAGACCAGCGGACTACTTCCACACAAACCAGCAGATTAAATGCTTAAAAATTGTAGATAAACAAGACTCCGAATCCCCCTCAAACAAAGGTGTAACTGATTGGGCTGACAACTTTAATCAAGAAAACTCCGCTCCAGTATTTATCTCCCAACCTAATACTTCAACAGGAACTAATAACCTGTCTCATTCCTTCTCACCGCTTAAGTTGACAACAGTCCCCCAGGCCGAAGAACATCATCTGTCCAGGAAAAACAAGAAGAGATTAAAGAAATTAAACAATGCCAGGAAAAAGAATGGAGCGCTCTTACGCTGGCTTAGATCTGATGATAACGATTTAAATCCAATCACAGCCCCAGAACTCAGTAAAAACTCAGATGGAGGAGGAACCTTAGATACTCGCCTTCCAGTACAAATAAAAGCTGTGCAAAATATGGACCAATGTAAACCAGAAGTTATCCAAGGCATTGTGGCGAGCCCAAATGAGAAAATTGGGAATTGAATGGAAAGAAAAGAACCCGATGATTTTTATGGAGAAACCCAAAAGATCATGGATAACCCCACAAACCTAACATGTGACCGATCTTCTATTAGACACGGTCCGAGAAAGCCCACGGGTTGGGATGCCCCCCTGAAGCTGCAAACCAAAGTGACCAAAGATACCCACGTGAAATAGCGGAAGAGACCCAAAACATAGGGACAGCCACAGAGGAGATAGCCATTCAAGTTAATCTTACAGATGGCTCCGAATTGAAACAAAATGAGAACATCTTCAACACCATGGTAATATTGAACCAGGGCCAAGATTTCAATCAAGGGAACATAAATGAGAAATCGGTTACCTATGAGGTCAACTCGCATTGTTTTGAAGTGAACAAACCAGAATGTCGGAATCTCCTAACCAAGAACAAGATGCTCAAAGTTGACCCAGATACAACATTCTCAAACCAAAATAAAACCGTGTCAGTTGATGCCGGAACAACTCAATTATCACAAGAAGGCAAAAAGTTAAAACTGTACTCACAGTATCTATCCCAAGGGAAATGGGACATCCTCAATAGAGGAAACCTTCTAAATCTATTTTCGCACCTTCCAGGACTAGAAAATATAAAAACCACAGACATTGAAAGCATCGCTTTTATTGCCCCTGAACAGGGTCAAGTTAACGAGACTACGGTAGTAACCTTCCATAGGAAAGATATCGCTGCAGCCCTACTATCGAATAAAGATCGCCTGGGCGACTGGGGCATCCACACCAGTCTCATGACTAAAATCAAATACCCTGTCATTCTAAGGGATAGAGTCCCAAATCCCTCAAAGGACTACAACACCTCAACCCTGGCAAGTAGTGTTACACCCAGTCAGTTGACTACTTCAGTCTTGCGTGGCCCATTAGGAGCCTCCCAAACAGCGCAGTGGAAAAAAAACCTGCTTCAAATACCAACATCCAGAATAGGAGGCCCACGCCAATGTGCACTAAAACAACAGAATCCCCAAGACTGGTCCTGCCTCTCCCAGGCCTTAGGGTGAAGCACATAACATCGCAAGTGGTCATAAAACTGGTGAAGAAAATGCCCCCCACCTCAGTATCTGTTCCAGGAATATCCGAGGACTAACAAATGAAAAAGCGTCAAGAGTAACATCCTCCTTTCTAAGAAACTATGATATTGTTGCTCTGCAAGAAACCTGGTTCGTGCAAAGTATGACCTGGGAGGATCACACCGTTTATGAATCTTGTGAAATCGCATCTCATGTAGGTGGGCATGCGTCAGGGGGCATATTAATTGCTATTAAGAATAATCTGGCTCTAAAGGTCTCCATGATTCATGAAGGGCAAGGTGACTTCATTTTCATTAATGTTGAGCCACAAGGGTTGGGAAAAAACCCAACAAACAACATACTATTATCCTTGGCTCTATCGATCTGAACCCCTCTAAAACCAGGCGACAGACTACTCTGAACAAAATTCTTCCAATTATGAGAGATCTTTTCGAACATTTCCCGAATGACATATGGCTAATACTGGGAGACTTTAATGCCAACTTAATGGGGAAATAATAGGATCCCTCCCTTCTAACTTCATTGGATAACCAAATATGGGCCATCCCAGACATACAATGCCAGTTCCAACGAAAGGATAATCAAGGGACAAAGGTGGCCACAAGTTTAAATCAACTGGGGCTCCGTATCCTAAACGGTAGATTGAAGTCAGACTTGCCTGCTGCTTATACCCATATATCTCCGTTCAGAATGGCTACCCTGGACTACATATTGATCTTGTTCGCCCACTTCCAACTAGTTCAGGAATTTGTGGTAACCCCCTCATTGGAAAGTGATCATGCAATCTTAACATGCAAGGTTTTATCAAAGGATAGTTTCCGGCCAAAAATCGACCTAATTGGGAAAGACTCAACATTGGAGCCAATTATAAAACTACACTGGACTCTGGACCAACAAGAGGCAATTAAAGATAAGGTGCTCAACTTTTTGGAAAACTTGAATCTAGAGCCTAGCAACCAGCGGACGCCACCACAGTGGGAACAGGTAGTGGAGGCTCTTAAAAAAAATCTATCTGTAAAGAGTGCAAAATACTCAAACAATTATTGCTCTTCTTTACCTCGCCACAGTGACCTCAAGCTCAGCATACAGAGCATTAAAAATAAACTAAATATCTTATTGCGCAAAAGCACATATACTAGTCTGGACTATGAGTCCCTATGTAGGAAGATTTTGACCACCCGAAAAGAGTATAGGATATTAAGGTTTAAAGATAAAAGGATAAAAGACGAACAGTGCTGGACACTTGCCAATGAAATCATTAAATCAAAAGATCAAAAGAGATTTTGGAATTGGGTAAACAAGGCTACTAGACAAGGCAATCATCCACCACAATTAATGTCTCCCCACCTGAATGGGAGGCCCACATCGAAACTCTCTACGGTGAGCTTGGCAAAAATAATTGGTGTGACTATTATTGCTCCATCCCTCTTAAACCCCTCGCTGGTAACTCATCACCTATTAAGGTTACCCCAAGTCAAGTTGCCCTTATTATAAAACGAATGCGGCCAGGAGGGGCCACCCTGGCCCAAATGGGCTACCAACTAAGGTATGCAAAGTCTCGACTTATAAGTGGGCAGCACTTCTGGCTCCTCTATTTGAGACATGTAGAATGGGTGGTTCCATTCCTGATTCATGGCGTGGCTCTCTCCTCGTCCCTATCCACAAAAAGGTCCGCAATCTAATCCTGATAACTATCGGATGATTGCACTCCTCGATGTTGATGGAAAGGCCTATGCAAGCGTCTTATTACAAGAAGTGACCAGCTGGGTGGAAGATCACAAATGAATATCTTACACACAAACTGGCTTTCAAAAGGGCTGCCACATTGAGGACAATCTGATTTGCTTAGCCCATATGATCGAGGTCACACTTGCAACAAAAGGAAAATCGCTGTTTTGGGGATTTATCGTTTTCTAAAAGACATTTGACAGCGCTGATCGTACCAAGCTCTGGGAGAAATTGTTCAAATATGGTATTTCCCCAACCTTATTGAACACCCTCATCGCTCTGTATTCTGATACTTGGGTCAAAATAAAAATCTCCGCTGGCTGGTCTACAACCAATAAATTCACGACCAACAAGCAGGGATGCATTTTGGCTCCTCTACTTTTTAATTTGTATCTTGCAGATCTACCGGAGTGGCTGGCCCGCTCTCATACTTTCCCTCCAAGAATCGCATCTGTTAAAATCCAGTCAATGCAATATGCAGACGATACGATCCTACTTGATCAAACACAGGTGGGCCTTCAACGCCTTTTCTCATCCTTGTCAGCATATTGTGCAAATCAATGCACTGAAGATCAATGTCTCCAAAACTAAGGTGATGATAGTCTCAAGAAGTCGTGCGAGACAGCGTCCCTGGTACATCTCTGGGAGATCCATCGAGGTAGTCACAACTTATAAATATCTTGGAGTCTAAATAGACCACAGAGGAAGTTCTGGTCCGCAAATCACAGCAATGCAAAGTGTGGCCCGTAGCCTGGAGGGGGCCTTCTTATGAACTAAGAATGCTCTTCACTCACTTGACCTCACTCCACTAATCAAAGTGATAGATGCCAAATTAATAACAACAATAGCCTTCGGCGCTACTACTTTTAAAGATAAAATGTTTACTTGGTTGGACAGAATGCAATCAGTTTGTTTTCCTAGAGTGTTTCACCTACCCAATTCGACCTCACATACCCAAATCCGCATGGAATTCCGCTTGTTTTCTCAAAACTGGATCATGAAAGCAAGATTAATTTCCTATTGTGCAAAAACAAATAGAGCCCAAGCCTCCACACTAAAGAGTTGCATTTGGTCATCGTTAAATAATCCCACCACTTCTTGGAATACATTTTTAATATTCTCTTTGGATGCTTGAGAAGCCCATGATCTGTGGTTAAGCTCGCTACCCATAGGGATTCTCACTAAAGCCCTGACCAAACAAGCTAAAATATTATCAATGGAACACGATGCAATATCCGTGAAAAAGCTATCCCATGGTTGTTGGGCGTCAAAACTCTATGACCTAAAAACCCTTCCACACTACATGTCATCTTCCAGTCATGTCAGTGTGGAGAAGTGTGGCTCAATGGTTAGAGCGGCAGGCCCTAATGCAGAAGTCTGGCCCGGGACCAGGGTTCAATTCCCGCCTCGACGGGTCTTGGGCTCAATTTCCTCAGACCTGATAATTCTCATCTTGGTGCCCATTCTAATCATAAGTGCAACTCTGGGCAATAGCTTGCTTAATCTCCACAACTACCCCAACAACGCTAGGATGCCTGGCTTCACCTTGGGGGTGCCCAGGAGTGGGCACTTCACAGGGAAAGGCCAGGAAGGGTTGCATGTAGCCAGGTTCTGAACTGGGATGGTGCAGTGAGCTAAAAAACGGTGATGGATCAAGCCCTGATCTTTCGACTGGGTAGGAGTGTTCTGCTTAATTCAGATGCTCTGTCCATCATCACCCCCCTTTTTGAATCGAGGAAGGGTTCCTCAGCGGTATTCGTACAAGCGCCGAGAGGTAGTCGTGCGCTATACAAGTACCTCTACATTTACATTTACATCTTGCATGAGCCCTTTAGTGAAACATCGGTTAATGAGACTACGTTTTGGGCTAATCCCTCCGGTTAGGGTACAACTATGGAAGGAAGTACAAAGCAGGCATCTCCTCTCAGTGTCCTTATTGCAACAATGGGGAAGAAAACGTAATCCATGTTCTTTGTATCTGCAGAACTTTACTCCCCTTTGCACTTTCTGGCTGCGTCCCAGCTGGAGAATTCTCAATGTGCGTTCCTGCCATGAAGCACTAGAGGAATGCATGAAGGGGGACTCAGCACAAATAGCCGCCCGCTTTGTGAAATTAAGATTAATCTAATACTACCGGCAGATACCCCCTTGATACTTCATCGAGTCAGACATGAATTTGCGTTTTTTTCTCTTTTAAACTGAGCACTGAAACTTCTTCTTATCTTCTAGTTTTGTATGAATAGCAATAATTTTAATCTTCTATTTTTGTATGAATTGCAATGATTTTAACTAATTGTGCAAATAAATATATCTATCTATCTATCTATTTTCCATTTTATCAACATCATGCACACCCACATGCTGCATGACATGTATGCTTTCAGAGACTGATGTTGCGCTCTCACTCATTTTCCTGCATGTCGGATGGACCGGCAGTGGTGTTAATCCCTTATCAGCTGGTGGTGCTTCTGCTAGACCTGTCTCTTTGTAAAACAATCTAAATGACAATTTCTGTTTTGACAAGCAGAAACCATTTGGTTCTGCAACTATGACAGACAGGGAAAGTTTACACCTTAAAGGCTTATTTTCAGATTATAAATCATCATAAAACATGTTATATAGTCAAACTCAATTAATCAATAGAGTGCAAAGCTCGGTTAAAATATTTAATCAATCTAAAAAGGCAGTAAAGTTCAGGACAGCAAAATGCGAAGTATAACCTGGGAAGGCAAACCAGCATGGATTTGCATACTCATATCATTATTTATTTATTTTTTTTTTAGTTCAAAGAAAAATTTATTAAGATAGCTAAATAATGGTAACATAATATACAAAGAGAAAACAACAGGAAAAGCATGGATATTAACTGAGAGCATTATAAAAAGTATGATGAAATAAAATGAGGGGAGGGACAAAAAAGAAAGGGATGATAGGGAAGAGAGAAAAGAAAGGGAGATAACAATGAGGCTAAAACTTTAAAAAGTACAATCATTGAAGCTACATAACATTAGAGGCAATGCACAAATATGCAGATAATAATCATTAATGAATAAGAAGGAACAAAAGGTTATTCAAGGGGGTTTCGAAACTTCTTGTTGAACTGGGGATAATTGAAAGGAGCGCTGGGCACATGCATCTAAGTAAAGGGTAACGGGGAGCCATAATGCAAGCCTTTTCGGAGCCAGGGAAGTGGGATAAACAAATGCAGTATCTAGTCTGTGATTGTAACATACATTAAACCACCAAGCTTTAAAAGTAATGCCCTTGGAGTCTTTCCAGTTAACAGTAATTTGCTGGAATGCAACAGCCAATAATAAATCAACAATATGAACATTTGCATCAACATCAATCCAAGAAGAGGAAAGTGAACCAAGGAAAATGTCAGTGATAGAAAAGGGGATGGAGGTATGGAAAATAGAATTGATTTGATTCCAGACTTTCGTCCAGAAAGCATGCGTGGGAGGACATGTAAAAAGCATATGAAAAAGTGTGGCATTGGGATTTGAGAAAGACCAGCAAAGGTCTAAGGTCAGGGGAAAGCGTTTGTGGAGGAGGGATGGCGTGTAAAGAAGGCGGTTGTAGAGGAAAAAAAGGATTTGCGTGAGAGAGGCTGCCCTGGAAGATTTGCGAAGTTTGGTCCATATCTTGTCCCACATGGATGTGGGCCACAAGACATCGAGATCAGATTCCCATTGCTCCTCAACTTTGGATTTAGGCCTAGGAGAAGGAGGATCGTAAAAGGAATGGTATATGGAGGATGCTGATGGGTTAGAGCGTAGTTGAGTGTGCAGAGAAGAGACGGGAGTGATAGAGGGCGGAGTCGAATTAGAGTTAGAGAGAGAGTCATAGGCAGACATAACTGCATTTTTGAGTAGGGTGTATTTATGAACAAAGGAGGCAGGGAGAGAGAAGAGTTGATGAAGAATTGGAAAGGGGGTGAAGACAGATCCAGTGAAAAGTTGGGAGACCCAGATTAAACCACGCTGTCGCCAAGTTTTCCAGTAAAAGGGTTTCAATTTGATAAGAATGCTATTATTATACCAAATCGTGGTGGCGAGAAGTTCTGTAATAGAAGAGGGAGGAGCCGGAGTAATGGCTAAAAGTAGTTTCGCGGTATGTTTATGAATTGGACTGGACAGGAATTGGGGCTTGCGCGAGAAGGATAAGTACTCAGCAAAGGTAAAAGGAGAAAGAGAAAGGCGTTCAAGTTCAGCCCATAGAGGGAGGGGGTCAGCAGGGTCTGTAAGCCAAACGGCTGCCTGTTTCAGGAGGAAAGCTTTATGGTAGGCAGGAAAATTTGGGAAGTTAACCCCACCCTCCGATTTGGGGCGGCGTAGACGCGATAAGGACATACGCGGTTTCTTACCAGACCATAAAAAGACAGAGAGTATGGAATTTATTTTAGTAAAAAATTTGGCAGGAATGGAAATCGGTAAATTAGAAATGGTGTAAAGGACAATTGGGGACAGCATCATCTTAATAGTGTCGAGACGACCCCACCAAGAAAGGTATAGGGGGTGCCATCTAGAAGTAAGGTCAGACAATTTTTGAGAGCATTTAGTAAGGCAAAATGAAATAGTATCTGGGACAGAAGGAGTAATGTGCAAACCGAGATATTTGATATGAGCTGGACTCCAAGTGAAAGTGGATGCAGCAAAATCGGGTTTAAAGGTGAATTTGGTGAGAGGCAAGATTTCGCACTTATCACTATTGAGCTTATAACCAGAGACATGGGAATAGGTGTGGACTTCAGCGAGGAAAGCGGGGATGGAGACAGACGGATTCGAAAGGAAAAGTAAAATGTCATCTGCATAGGCAGCTAGTTTAACTTGCGATTGAGCAAGAGGGAAGCCATGAATGTTCGGATTTTGACGTATTCTGGATAAGAAAGGTTCCAGGGCAAGATTAAAAAGAAATGGGGAGAGAGGACAGCCTTGTCGGACGCCTCTACCGAGACGGAAAAATGAAGAAATGAGACCATTGGCACACACCGCTGCTCTAGGGTTTGCATAAAGGAGGGATATAAGGGAAATGAAGTTAGGGCCAAATCCAAACCATTTTAACACGGAAAAAAGAAATGACCATTCTACCCTATCAAATGCCTTCTCGGCGTCCAAGGCAATCGCAGCTAAGGAACCATTGAATTGTGGGGATTTAGATAAGACATTAAAAAGGAGCCTGGTATTGTCGGAGATAAAACGACCCTTAACAAAACCCGATTGTTCAGGACCAAGGAGATCTGGGAGAAAAGGATCAAGTCTAATGGCCAAAGATTTAGCATATATTTTATAGTCAATGTTGACAAGGGAAATTGGTCTGTAGTTCTTGCAATGCTGAGGATCCTTGCCCTCCTTCGGTATGATGCAGATGTAAGCATCCGAAAAAGTGCCTAAGGAGGCATCGCTGGTCTTGAAGGAATCAAGAAGGTGGAATAATTTGGGTAGAAGAAGGTTTGCAAAGTGTTGGTAAAATTCGACGGTGAAGCCATCTGGACCGGGAGCCTTGTCCTTTTTAAGTGAATGAAGTGCAGTGCGGAGTTCGGGAATGGTAAGGGGAGTCTCAAGGGAGGTCAAATCAACAGGAAAGGTGGAAGGAGGATGTATGCTGGATAAGAAAGTGGAAATAGAGTGATCAGAGGGTTGAGTGCCAGAAGAATAAAGTGCAGAGTAAAAGTGAGAAAATACCTCCAGGATGTCAGCATCTTTATGTTGCAGTACTGAATTGATATCAAAAACAGACTCCACATTCAACTTATTTTGTTTGACTTTCAAATAATTGGCGAGAATTTTCCCCGCCTTATTTTTCCCACCATAAAATTTCGAACTGGATTTCAGGAGGTACAGGGAAGCATCATCAGTGGATTGTTTATTATAATTCATTTTTGCAGTGATGAGAGCTGTCAGAGTCTCCTGAGTATGAGAGGTATAGTAGGAGTGCTCTAGGAGTTTAATCTGAGACAGAAGATCCTTAGTGCGTTGGCGCGCAATTCTACGTTTTGCCGCAACATGTCTGAGGATAAAATCTCTGGCAGCTGCTTTAAAAGCGTCCCAGATAGTATGAGCAGGCAAGGATGGGGTCTCATTAATAACAAAAAATTAATTGGTGAACTCAAGAAAGGAGGCGGTAAATTTGGGATCAGTGAGGAGGGTATTATTGAAGCGCCATCTTTTAGGACCACTGGATTTGGGTAAGAAATCAATGTTGACCAGGACAGGAGCGTGATCAGAGAAGACAATGGGACCAATCTCCGCTTGGGTAAGGGATTGGGAGATATGGTGGGAAAGAAATATATAATCAATACGGGATTGGGAGTGATGGACCGGGGAGTAAAATGTAAATTCTTTGTCGGTTGGATGACAAAGTCGCCATGCATCAATTAATTTGTGCTGGGAGATGGCGTGGGCAAAAATTTTATGGGATTTATTAGGAACAAATGAAGATTTGGAGCGCCTATCCAAAAAGGGGTCTAATGGTAGGTTACAGTCACCTGCTAAAATGAAATTATCATCTATGCAATCAGTGATACGAGAAGCAAACGCTTTCCAAAAAATAGGATCTCCACCTGTAGGGGCATATACATTAAGCAAAGAGAAAGGGACACCTTTAGAAGAAAGTTTGACAAATAACCACCTGCCCTCAGGGTCAGAGTCAGAATGTAGCACTGAATGAGTGAAAGATTTGCGAATTAACATAACAACACCATTTCTTTTGCCATCACCAGGGGCGGAAAAAACCGTACCCACCCAACCTCTTTGGAGTTTAGCAGCCTCACTGTCAGTTAAGTGGGTTTCCTGTAGAAAGGCAATGTCAACATTGAATTTAGCTAAATGAGCAAGGATCTTTTGCCTCTTAATGGGCGAATGTAAACCTTTAACGTTCCAAGAAACAATACGAACTGACATTAAGAAGATATGAAAGGGGATAGTGCAGAGCAAAAGTGAAGGTAAGCCTCAAAAAATTCGAGAGGGAAAAAATGAAAAAAGGAATGGAGGTAAGAAAGTATACGGAAGAAAACAGGCAAAGAAGTGATAAAAGGAGAGAGCGTGAGGTAGAAAAATTCGAGGAAAAGAGAAGAGAATCTTGTTGGGAAAGTAATAGGAAAGAGTTGCAGAGAGAAAACATTAAGGAAAAGAGGAGAGAGAGTAGAAGTTAAAGAAGATATGTAGAAATGACCGGAAAAGGAGCTAGAAAGTAATAGAAATGATGTCTGAAGGAGAATGAGAAGGTAGGAGAAAAAAAGAAGAGAAAAGCAAAGCAAGAGTGGTCGAAAAAAAGTAGAGTGCTGAAGAACTAGAAAGAACAAGGAAACGATGAAGACAAGAACTAGCGGAGATGCAGGGGTCATGTCAACAATAGAGAAAGAAAACATGGGGCAGTACTTACAAGAAATGATGAGGGATGGGTTTTCAAAGGACAGGAAACAGAAGGGAAGTAATGGAGACGTGAGGAGGGAGGAAAGGCCAACCAACGGAGGACAAGCAGACGGGGTCACGGGACGTCCCACCGGAGGAACATGGCGAGACACAATAAGACGATCTGTGAGAAAAAGAAAAACATTGAGATTAGAACAAGCAAACGATGATATAACAGGAAAAAACGCGGGACTGAACAATTGGAGAATATAAATAAACCAGAAACGAGCTGGGACCAATAAGGACCCATAGTAACTGAGGAACCTGTGGAAAAAAGAACATGACGTTATAAGAGCAACAGAGTATCATAAATTCCAGGAAAATCAGGATATACTAGCAGCAAAGTCACGGTGGAAATGAAGAAGAAGGGCCAGAGAATTCCATATCAGCCGGACCACAGGAATTGAGGAAACTGCGAAGTCGGAGAGGATCTTCAAAAGTCATAGTCTTGTTGTTATAAGTGACTTTGAATAAACAAGGGTGAAAAAGTCCATATTTGGCTCCAATGGATCGCAGTTCCGCTCTCATGTCAAGAAATGCTTTGCGGCGAGAGGCAGTAGCTTTGGCGTAATCTTGGGCAATAAACAAGGTGGAATCCGACCATTTCAAATGAGGTATTGCTTTAGCTGCGAAAAGAACCTTCAGCAGATCTGTATACTCAAGAAAGTACATTATGACGCCTCTAGGCTTTGTTTCAGGAGAAATACTAGAAGGAGCCCTACCAAGCCTGTGTGCGCGCTGTATGTTAAGAGAGGTGCCTTCAGGGAGATGCAGGAGCTTGGGCAAGAAGGACTTGAAGAAGGCAATGGCGTCACTCCCCTCGCAACCTTCCTTCAGGCCGTAAAGACGAAGATTATTGCGCCTATTCCTGTTTTCAAGGTCCTCCACCTGCTTCTGGAGGGTTGTGAGCCTCACATCCATATGCACCGACTTGGTAGCGGCTTCCTGGAGGGTTGACACAGTCTTTTCCACAGCAGAGACTCTGGTGTCCATTAACGACCAGTTATCAGTCAGAATTTGAAGCTTTGAATTAGTCTCCTCCATAAATGGACGTAATGCTCGTATTTCCTCAAGGAGAAGCTCCATGGAGACAGCAGACGGTGGCTTTGGGGGAGACGGGGGATTGTGTTTCAACCTCTTAGGAGTATTTTTCGCTCCTGGCGGGAGGGGGGCGTCCAAACTGAGGGAAGATTCGCAACTGGAGGAGCCCGCAGAGGCTTCTAATTGAGCCAACGCAGTAAATATCTTCGAATTTTTAACAAAGTTGCGTTTGGGGGTCTTGCCAGGACCCTCCGCCATGGAGACGACAATGAAGAGGGATCCCCAGGAGCGAATAGAGCAGATATACACCACAGGAGTGAGAAAAGATCAACAAAGTCAGTTATAGGAGGAGGTGAAGTAAAATCCAGGACATGCCAAGAGAAAATGAAAAAGAAATGTGTGCAGTTTGAGCAATAACAAGTGAATGTCAGAGATGGCAGATCAATAAAGTTAGTAGATAGCGCAAAATGGCCGCCAAAGCTGAGGAGAGAGCTGTAGATCGAATAAAAATGAAAAAAAAATAGTTCCACAAGAAAAATAAAGTCACCTTTCAATGTATTAGCGCAGCGCCGTCATTTCCTGCAATTTTGGGCTGTGTAGTCGAAGTACGCCCGCTGCTTCAAGCAAAATGCGCAACGAGCGCGCTCTTCATGTAGGCGCCGGCAGAGGCATCAAGATGGCGGTCGCGGCGATGGTAGAGCCGCGACCGAAGCAGAATCGAAGCTGCCGAGCGGGGACAAGGAGCCGGAGAGCAGCGAGGTGCTGGGGAGATGCCTGGAGTGTTCCGCTATCGTTTGCGGTGCATCATATCGTTAGGGGAAGGCTAGAGCCGCCAAGAGTCCCCGGTGAAAACGGAGCCTCACCCCGATGCGTCCATCCGTCTTGGGCGCTTAGCCACCCTCATATCATTATTAAAGGGGTCACTACCACATCAAAAAAGAGTGTACTTTTTGTAGGGTTCAGATTAGAAGATTTCACATATTCAGAACAGTTATACACATTTCCCACATAATGAATAAATCAGAATAAAGTGGAGATAAATAGTTAATATATTTTAAAAATCTTCATAATTCTAGAACATAAACCTTGTCAGGAACATCATCTATACTAGAATAGATATTTTTTGCAATTAGCCTAAGAAACCTGGGTGAAACCTTGAACATGCGCAATTATGCTGAAAGACAATTTAATATTGTTGGGACGGTTGTTGTATTGCTTGTGAAAACGCGCTCAACACATATATTTTCTTTACTGAGAAATGAAAATACGAGTCTGCCCACATGATAAATAACTTTGGCTGCAAATGTCACAAACAAAAAAGTATATGAAGCCTAAAATAGAGTTTGACTTTTCATTAGTGTAAAGCATTTCTTTTTCAATACAAAGTTAACAAGACCATCATACCAGATATGGAAAAAAACATTTCAAGGCCTTCCAATTGACTTACCCAGGGAAATTTCTCGGAGCTCCACTCTCTGGTGATCCGTTTCATTTGGCAAGAACGCAGGGCTTGCCTCCCTTATAAACAACTGCGACTACCAAAAGTGGCAGGGGGTCTGGCCTGACCATATTTAAACCTGTATTATAAGGCGGTGTAGCTGCGAGCAATCTCTGAATGGACCCTGAGGGAATTGGACAAACTTTGTCTCCACATGAATGGAGCATTGGTTGGCTATAATGTGTGGGATGTCTTAAGTAAACTGAAATCTGAAAGACCTCCCCAATGCATACCTAAGCACACCTATCCATTCCACCCTTAAAGTATGGGACACAGTGACGAGGATTCTGTGATGGACTACTTTTCCCTCTTCCTACTCCTATTTACTGTAACCCCACCTTCAGCTCCAGCCCTAATGCCAGGCCCCATTAATCAATGGGGAAAGGGATGGTTGCCTCACTGTCTCTGACGTATTCTCTGGATGGGACATTCTGACCTTTGAACACTGCCAACGTGACTTTGCTCTGTCTGATACTAAACATTATCTTATAGCTAGCACCTGGGATCCTTCCCTCATTGAAAAATATGTGCAGCGTGATGGAGGCATCATGGGCTCTGTCTCGTTTCATTATGCTCACCTACTGGAGAATCTCCACCCAATCACACCACAACCCATAGCATTTTGGAATAATATCCTTGATGACCCAATCTCAGACAAACAATGGCAGAAATTCTGGAAATACATCCCAGATTTAATTACTCATTATGGCTCAATGAAGCCCATTATAAACTTATATTGTTCTTGGTTCCTCTACCCCATCAAAATAAAAAAAGATGTACACTATTTGTGCTGGAGTGGATGTGGGCTACTTGGCGACTTCCAACACATTTGGTGGGAGTGGGATTTTCTGACCATCCGGCCCTTCTGGGCAGAAATCCTCTTGCAAATTAGATTTGTATTGGGCTATCCCCTCCCAATGGGCTCATAAATATAGCACTTAGTGTGGTACACAAGCTGGCTATCCCTGGCTCAGGGTTTAGGGGTTGAGAGGTGCACTTTTGATCAACTGAATAAGTAGTAGTAGGATTAGGAGAGGTGTGTGTTGACAACGTACAGTAGGTGGCAACTTCTATGACAGATGGATGAAACTGATCATGTCTCCATATTACTGCAAGGTAAGGAGCCTTATCAACATCATTAGCTTCCAGTCCTGGTCCAGTCCGGGTCATGTGAGAGACTCTGCGTGAGCGCGGGAGAGCAGCGGTAACCAGCAGCGGAGCAGAGCCGCGGGCGGTCAAGAAACGCGCTCCGCAAATCGGAAGCTGCAACGGGAGCCACATTAGGAGCCACAGGAGGCTGCAGGATGCCCCAGTAAGCCCCGCTGAGTCACGATGTGAGCCACGGGGGCCTGGCACCGCGGGCATCAGGAGCCGCGGGGGAGCAGTGAGAGCTTGGGAAAGGAGCGGGTCGTGGACAAAGCACAGACCCGACAAACCTGGAACCTGCCAGAGTAATACCCAGACCGGCCCAGCATAACAGTTCAGCAGCACAGCAATCAGCGGTGAGCGAGACCACAGCATAAAGCAGAAAGCAAAAAGCACCAGGTATGGCCAGTGGGTGAGTGAGAAAATCTGTGAAACCTGAACACTCACCACCCCTCCCTCACATCCCTTTTACATTCCTTTGTGTCATCATATACTCACCACATCCCCCACGCTGCCCGGACCTTGCTAAGCCCCACCAATCTTTAATGAGAAAAGTGGAAGGGGGGCTTTCTCTCACCAGGACTCGGCAGGCACGACCGTTGAACCTTTGAACGGCCTCTGAACGGTCCTAGCACCGCTGCTAGTACTTTGCTGTACCTACTCTCCTTGGCTCAAACGGCAGCAGGCATTTGCGGCAATTTGGCATTTTCTGCATTTCCAGTGCGGAGTGGCTAGCGTCTCTGTCTCCGGAGGTTGGCGGCTGGCCCCCGTGACTCGATTGACCCCCCCAGCCAGCGCCCCTCCCCCCCGTGGAAGCAGGACTGGGAGCAGCTTGCGGTGTGCAGAGCGGTGAGTGTATTAGGCATCAGCCGTGTTGGGGCTCAGGGCTCATGGTAAACAACCTTTACAATGCAGTCAAAACACCGCAGTGCCATCACAACGCAGATTTTACAACGCAAGTCGTTACCACGACTTGCACTGGAGGACGCTCTAGACTGAGTAATGGTAGATTTACTATTCCAAAACCTTCCCTACTGTACGTAGGCTGGAGTTGGAATAGTAATTCATACTATTCCTAAGTCCAGCACCCTAAAGCGCAAGTCGTGGTTACTACGTGCGTTGTAAAAACTGCGTTGTGATGTACTGTGATCATTTTAATCGCGTGGTAACATCATACATCCGGGCTAAGAGAGAGGAGAGTGGAGTGGAGCGATTGCAGTGGTTGGGGTCGAGTCTTTGGGCCAGCAATCCGCTGGTTGAGCCATCCCACAGGACACTGTTCATACCCCCCGGGGCAAGGTGCGGCTCACAGTAGAGCTGTGCAGTGGCTGAATTGAACGTGATTCCGCCCCCCACACACACAGACAGCCACAGAGCCAGGCAGGCACGGGCTCTGACAGTGAGTGTGGTGACAATCAAATCATTGGTCCAGACGCCGGATGGGGGAAAACAAGAACACAGCCTTCTGCCCCTGGGCAACTTGATTGGAGGCTGGTGATGACTCCATCATTTGTTGCAATGGTGTGATAGAGTCATGGAGTAATGGAGTACTATTCGCACCACCAATCCAACCCAACCCTGCAAACGAAGCAAGGAAGCAAGGAGTAAAAGAACAGTGAATCTGGCTTTAACTCCGGGCTAAGTCTTTGTAGTGCCACGGTACAGTAGCAGCAGAGAAACGGGAGTGTGTAGCCATTTGGTGGGGTCCTCCGAGCTATTACCTCACCAGCCTTGCTGGCCACAACTAACCCAAAATTCAAATTTAAAATGTTCTCTATAATCTGAAACTAACCCATGTGCCAGTGGGGTCTCCTGGGCTCGTTTGAACGTTGTTTTTTTTTTTAGATCAATTCCCTCAATCTACTGCCCACTGCTTGGCCCTAAGCTTGAAAAAGCCCAAAGAGGAAGGAGGAAGGAGGTAGGTGCACATGAGAAACAAAAAAAAAAACAATAAAAAATGCGAACAAGAAACTCTGCACAGTTGCAAAACTCCCACCGACAGCATAAGACTGGCAAAGTACAGAAAGCGAAAATGCTATATCCCAAAGAAGGAAGATGAGTGAACCAGTCCCTGGAGGGAAAATCGGAAGGGAATGAAGAGCCTGTGATGATGACATCGGTCAGGACTTGTAACACCCCGATGCACCTGTCAAAAAAAAAACAAGAGTCTCCTAAGAGAACGAAACAAGGACATGCCTCAACGTCAGTTGACACTGGCGACATAAGAGACTATTTCATGCAGCCTATTAAAGAAGCAATAATGCTCACTCCTGAAAACCCCCTCATGAGTTTGGAGACCTAAAAAATCCTGTATCCAACGTGAAGAGCCACGGGCAAGTCCATCCCCTGTTGGTAATCTCTACCCAGGGATTACAATTCAAGGGAGACTCTTAGCCCCAGTAATAACCACTCCTCTCTCTCTGTAAAGCGTATCTCAAGAAAATAATCAGGATAACCTGCAAAACAACAACCCGGAGTGTGCCCAGATTGCTTGACAATACCCCCGTCAAACTGAAGCTAGTCGGGGCCAATCAAGAACCAGCCGAATGGCTGGTGCTCTCGGACCTGCGAAAGGACAAAGTCCTCGCCACAACTCATGACTCAGCACAGATTATACTAGAATCTCCAATTTGGATTTTGTCTACCAGCTCAGTAAGCTTCACATCTCAGCACATAAGCCTATTAGACTCGTCGTCTATTGAAATAAATAAAATAGAACCCAGTGGAACACGTCAGCCAGACACTCAAACACTCAAGTTTGACTTCCCACTACCCACCTCAACTCCAACTCCGGTACCCCATGTGCAAATGTCAAATCATTATGTGAAAGACCCTTATCGGACTCATGTAAGCGACTCTCTACTTAACTCTCCTCTAGTGTCCATAAATAACAGCAGAGCCGGTCAAGATGATTTTAACCTACAGTTAAACTCACAACAAAAATCAAATGAAACTAATAAAAGAAAGCAAATACCCATAAGCAGTAGCTCTCTAATTCCAAACCTAACTCCCCCACACTGTCAAAATAAGGCCAGTGATTCTCCAAATTCTGAACTCTGGTCCAGGAAGACATGTCACACCCCCACCACGCACAAGGTTGAGATGCTCCTCTTTGATACCAACCAAGCCCTGAATTCAATGGCGAGCGCTACCCATATGCACGCAGATAAACTGGATGCCCAACTAAATA
Organism: Lissotriton helveticus; assembly: GCF_964261635.1. Taxonomy (NCBI): domain Eukaryota; kingdom Metazoa; phylum Chordata; class Amphibia; order Caudata; family Salamandridae; genus Lissotriton; species Lissotriton helveticus. Next base: position 1,574,298,027 of record NC_136067.1, read on the forward strand.
TCCTGCAGCTAATAGCTGGTCTAATAACCAAAATTTATACCAAACTTGACCTACAAAGCTCTCTGGTATGTAGAGCCCAAAATAATGTAGTGTCAAGCCAAAGTAATAGCAAGTGTAGCTGCAATCCGATATTAAAAACCTTACCAGAAGTTATGTCCACATTAATAGAGGACCTGAAGAAAGAGGCCCGTAGACGTAAGCCGAAATCCACTTCTCCCAATCCCCTTTGAACCAACACCCTTATCGGCCCATTCCAAGAAACCAACAACAACTTCATAGGGTAGAGCTAACAGGGGTCATAGAGATCAATTGAAAAGCAAGAACTCAGTCCCATGGCAATGGCTTCCCTGATCAGATAGACCAGCGGACTACTTCCACACAAACCAGCAGATTAAATGCTTAAAAATTGTAGATAAACAAGACTCCGAATCCCCCTCAAACAAAGGTGTAACTGATTGGGCTGACAACTTTAATCAAGAAAACTCCGCTCCAGTATTTATCTCCCAACCTAATACTTCAACAGGAACTAATAACCTGTCTCATTCCTTCTCACCGCTTAAGTTGACAACAGTCCCCCAGGCCGAAGAACATCATCTGTCCAGGAAAAACAAGAAGAGATTAAAGAAATTAAACAATGCCAGGAAAAAGAATGGAGCGCTCTTACGCTGGCTTAGATCTGATGATAACGATTTAAATCCAATCACAGCCCCAGAACTCAGTAAAAACTCAGATGGAGGAGGAACCTTAGATACTCGCCTTCCAGTACAAATAAAAGCTGTGCAAAATATGGACCAATGTAAACCAGAAGTTATCCAAGGCATTGTGGCGAGCCCAAATGAGAAAATTGGGAATTGAATGGAAAGAAAAGAACCCGATGATTTTTATGGAGAAACCCAAAAGATCATGGATAACCCCACAAACCTAACATGTGACCGATCTTCTATTAGACACGGTCCGAGAAAGCCCACGGGTTGGGATGCCCCCCTGAAGCTGCAAACCAAAGTGACCAAAGATACCCACGTGAAATAGCGGAAGAGACCCAAAACATAGGGACAGCCACAGAGGAGATAGCCATTCAAGTTAATCTTACAGATGGCTCCGAATTGAAACAAAATGAGAACATCTTCAACACCATGGTAATATTGAACCAGGGCCAAGATTTCAATCAAGGGAACATAAATGAGAAATCGGTTACCTATGAGGTCAACTCGCATTGTTTTGAAGTGAACAAACCAGAATGTCGGAATCTCCTAACCAAGAACAAGATGCTCAAAGTTGACCCAGATACAACATTCTCAAACCAAAATAAAACCGTGTCAGTTGATGCCGGAACAACTCAATTATCACAAGAAGGCAAAAAGTTAAAACTGTACCCACAGTATCTATCCCAAGGGAAATGGGACATCCTCAATAGAGGAAACCTTCTAAATCTATTTTCGCACCTTCCAGGACTAGAAAATATAAAAACCACAGACATTGAAAGCATCGCTTTTATTGCCCCTGAACAGGGTCAAGTTAACGAGACTACGGTAGTAACCTTCCATAGGAAAGATATCGCTGCAGCCCTACTATCGAATAAAGATCGCCTGGGCGACTGGGGCATCCACACCAGTCTCATGACTAAAATCAAATACCCTGTCATTCTAAGGGATAGAGTCCCAAATCCCTCAAAGGACTACAACACCTCAACCCTGGCAAGTAGTGTTACACCCAGTCAGTTGACTACTTCAGTCTTGCGTGGCCCATTAGGAGCCTCCCAAACAGCGCAGTGGAAAAAAAACCTGCTTCAAATACCAACATCCAGAATAGGAGGCCCACGCCAATGTGCACTAAAACAACAGAATCCCCAAGACTGGTCCTGCCTCTCCCAGGCCTTAGGGTGAAGCACATAACATCGCAAGTGGTCATAAAACTGGTGAAGAAAATGCCCCCCACCTCAGTATCTGTTCCAGGAATATCCGAGGACTAACAAATGAAAAAGCGTCAAGAGTAACATCCTCCTTTCTAAGAAACTATGATATTGTTGCTCTGCAAGAAACCTGGTTCGTGCAAAGTATGACCTGGGAGGATCACACCGTTTATGAATCTTGTGAAATCGCATCTCATGTAGGTGGGCATGCGTCAGGGGGCATATTAATTGCTATTAAGAATAATCTGGCTCTAAAGGTCTCCATGATTCATGAAGGGCAAGGTGACTTCATTTTCATTAATGTTGAGCCACAAGGGTTGGGAAAAAACCCAACAAACAACATACTATTATCCTTGGCTCTATCGATCTGAACCCCTCTAAAACCAGGCGACAGACTACTCTGAACAAAATTCTTCCAATTATGAGAGATCTTTTCGAACATTTCCCGAATGACATATGGCTAATACTGGGAGACTTTAATGCCAACTTAATGGGGAAATAATAGGATCCCTCCCTTCTAACTTCATTGGATAACCAAATATGGGCCATCCCAGACATACAATGCCAGTTCCAACGAAAGGATAATCAAGGGACAAAGGTGGCCACAAGTTTAAATCAACTGGGGCTCCGTATCCTAAACGGTAGATTGAAGTCAGACTTGCCTGCTGCTTATACCCATATATCTCCGTTCAGAATGGCTACCCTGGACTACATATTGATCTTGTTCGCCCACTTCCAACTAGTTCAGGAATTTGTGGTAACCCCCTCATTGGAAAGTGATCATGCAATCTTAACATGCAAGGTTTTATCAAAGGATAGTTTCCGGCCAAAAATCGACCTAATTGGGAAAGACTCAACATTGGAGCCAATTATAAAACTACACTGGACTCTGGACCAACAAGAGGCAATTAAAGATAAGGTGCTCAACTTTTTGGAAAACTTGAATCTAGAGCCTAGCAACCAGCGGACGCCACCACAGTGGGAACAGGTAGTGGAGGCTCTTAAAAAAAATCTATCTGTAAAGAGTGCAAAATACTCAAACAATTATTGCTCTTCTTTACCTCGCCACAGTGACCTCAAGCTCAGCATACAGAGCATTAAAAATAAACTAAATATCTTATTGCGCAAAAGCACATATACTAGTCTGGACTATGAGTCCCTATGTAGGAAGATTTTGACCACCCGAAAAGAGTATAGGATATTAAGGTTTAAAGATAAAAGGATAAAAGACGAACAGTGCTGGACACTTGCCAATGAAATCATTAAATCAAAAGATCAAAAGAGATTTTGGAATTGGGTAAACAAGGCTACTAGACAAGGCAATCATCCACCACAATTAATGTCTCCCCACCTGAATGGGAGGCCCACATCGAAACTCTCTACGGTGAGCTTGGCAAAAATAATTGGTGTGACTATTATTGCTCCATCCCTCTTAAACCCCTCGCTGGTAACTCATCACCTATTAAGGTTACCCCAAGTCAAGTTGCCCTTATTATAAAACGAATGCGGCCAGGAGGGGCCACCCTGGCCCAAATGGGCTACCAACTAAGGTATGCAAAGTCTCGACTTATAAGTGGGCAGCACTTCTGGCTCCTCTATTTGAGACATGTAGAATGGGTGGTTCCATTCCTGATTCATGGCGTGGCTCTCTCCTCGTCCCTATCCACAAAAAGGTCCGCAATCTAATCCTGATAACTATCGGATGATTGCACTCCTCGATGTTGATGGAAAGGCCTATGCAAGCGTCTTATTACAAGAACTGACCAGCTGGGTGGAAGATCACAAATGAATATCTTACACACAAACTGGCTTTCAAAAGGGCTGCCACATTGAGGACAATCTGATTTGCTTAGCCCATATGATCGAGGTCACACTTGCAACAAAAGGAAAATCGCTGTTTTGGGGATTTATCGTTTTCTAAAAGACATTTGACAGCGCTGATCGTACCAAGCTCTGGGAGAAATTGTTCAAATATGGTATTTCCCCAACCTTATTGAACACCCTCATCGCTCTGTATTCTGATACTTGGGTCAAAATAAAAATCTCCGCTGGCTGGTCTACAACCAATAAATTCACGACCAACAAGCAGGGATGCATTTTGGCTCCTCTACTTTTTAATTTGTATCTTGCAGATCTACCGGAGTGGCTGGCCCGCTCTCATACTTTCCCTCCAAGAATCACATCTGTTAAAATCCAGTCAATGCAATATGCAGACGATACGATCCTACTTGATCAAACACAGGTGGGCCTTCAACGCCTTTTCTCATCCTTGTCAGCATATTGTGCAAATCAATGCACTGAAGATCAATGTCTCCAAAACTAAGGTGATGATAGTCTCAAGAAGTCGTGCGAGACAGCGTCCCTGGTACATCTCTGGGAGATCCATCGAGGTAGTCACAACTTATAAATATCTTGGAGTCTAAATAGACCACAGAGGAAGTTCTGGTCCGCAAATCACAGCAAAGCAAAGTGTGGCCCGTAGCCTGGAGGGGGCCTTCTTATGAACTAAGAATGCTCTTCACTCACTTGACCTCACTCCACTAATCAAAGTGATAGATGCCAAATTAATAACAACAATAGCCTTCGGCGCTACTACTTTTAATGATAAAATGTTTACTTGGTTGGACAGAATGCAATCAGTTTGTTTTCCTAGAGTGTTTCACCTACCCAATTCGACCTCACATACCCAAATCCGCATGGAATTCCACTTGTTTTCTCAAAACTGGATCATGAAAGCAAGATTAATTTCCTATTGTGCAAAAACAAATAGAGCCCAAGCCTCCACACTAAAGAGTTGCATTTGGTCATCGTTAAACAATCCCACCACTTCTTGGAATACATTTTTAATATTCTCTTTGGATGCTTGAGAAGCCCATGATCTGTGGTTAAGCTCGCTACCCATAGGGATTCTCACTAAAGCCCTGACCAAACAAGCTAAAATATTATCAATGGAACACGATGCAATATCCGTGAAAAAGCTATCCCATGGTTGCTGGGCGTCAAAACTCTATCACCTAAAAACCCTTCCACACTACATGTCATCTTCCAGTCATGTCAGTGTGGAGAAGTGTGGCTCAATGGTTAGAGCGGCAGGCCCTAATGCAGAAGTCTGGCCCGGGACCAGGGTTCAATTCCTGCCTCGACGGGTCTTGGGCTCAATTTCCTCAGACCTGATAATTCTCATCTTGGTGCCCATTCTAATCATAAGTGCAACTCTGGGCAATAGCTTGCTTAATCTCCACAACTACCCCAACAACGCTAGGATGCCTGGCTTCACCTTGGGGGTGCCCAGGAGTGGGCACTTCACAGGGAAAGGCCAGGAAGGGTTGCATGTAGCCAGGTTCTGAACTGGGATGGTGCAGTGAGCTGAAAAACGGTGATGGATCAAGCCCTGATCTTTCGACTGGGTAGGAGTGTTCTGCTTAATTCAGATGCTCTGTCCATCATCACCCCCCTTTTTGAATCGAGGAAGGGTTCCTCAGCGGTATTCGTACAAGCGCCGAGAGGTAGTCGTGCGCTATACAAGTACCTCTACATTTACATTTACATCTTGCATGAGCCCTTTAGTGAAACATCGGTTAATGAGACTACGTTTTGGGCTAATCCCTCCGGTTAGGGTACAACTATGGAAGGAAGTACAAAGCAGGCATCTCCTCTCAGTGTCCTTATTGCAACAATGGGGAAGAAAACTTAATCCATGTTCTTTGTATCTGCAGAACTTTACTCCCCTTTGCACTTTCTGGCTGCGTCCCAGCTGGAGAATTCTCAATGTGCGTTCCTGCCATGAAGCACTAGAGGAATGCATGAAGGGGGACTCAGCACAAATAGCCGCCCGCTTTGTGAAATTAAGATTAATCTAATACTACCGGCAGATACCCCCATGATACTTCATCGAGTCAGACATGAATTTGCGTTTTTTTCTCTTTTAAACTGAGCACTGAAACTTCTTCTTATCTTCTAGTTTTGTATGAATAGCAATAATTTTAATCTTCTATTTTTGTATGAATTGCAATGATTTTAATTAATTGTGCAAATAAATATATCTATCTATCTATCTATTTTCCATTTTATCAACATCATGCACACCCACATGCTGCATGACATGTATGCTTTCAGAGACTGATGTTGCGCTCTCACTCATTTTCCTGCATGTCGGATGGACCGGCAGTGGTGTTAATCCCTTATCAGCTGGTGGTGCTTCTGCTAGACCTGTCTCTTTGTAAAACAATCTAAATGACAATTTCTGTTTTGACAAGCAGAAACCATTTGGTTCTGCAACTATGACAGACAGGGAAAGTTTACACCTTAAAGGCTTATTTTCAGATTATAAATCATCATAAAACATGTTATATAGTCAAACTCAATTAATCAATAGAGTGCAAAGCTCGGTTAACATATTTAATCAATCTAAAAAGGCAGTAAAGTTCAGGACAGCAAAATGCGAAGTATAACCTGGGAAGGCAAACCAGCATGGATGTGCATACTCATATCATTATTAAAGGGGTCACTACCACATCAAAAAAGAGTGTACTTTTTGTAGGGTTCAGATTAGAAGATTTCACATATTCAGAACAGTTATACACATTTCCCACATAATGAATAAATCAGAATAAAGTGGAGATAAATAGTTAATATATTTTAAAAATCTTCATAATTCTAGAACATAAACCTTGTCAGGAACATCATCTATACTAGAATAGATATTTTTTGCAATTAGCCTAAGAAACCTGGGTGAAACCTTGAACATGCGCAATTATGCTGAAAGACAATTTAATATTGTTGGGACGGTTGTTGTATTGCTTGTGAAAACGCGCTCAACACATATATTTTCTTTACTGAGAAATGAAAATACGAGTCTGCCCACATGATAAATAACTTTGGCTGCAAATGTCACAAACAAAAAAGTATATGAAGCCTAAAATAGAGTTTGACTTTTCATTAGTGTAAAGCATTTCTTTTTCAATACAAAGTTAACAAGACCATCATACCAGATATGGAAAAAAACATTTCAAGGCCTTCCAATTGACTTACCCAGGGAAATTTCTCGGAGCTCCACTCTCTGGTGATCCGTTTCATTTGGCAAGAACGCAGGGCTTGCCTCCCTTATAAACAACTGCGACTACCAAAAGTGGCAGGGGGTCTGGCCTGACCATATTTAAACCTGTATTATAAGGCGGTGTAGCTGCGAGCAATCTCTGAATGGACCCTGAGGGAATTGGACAAACTTTGTCTCCACATGAATGGAGCATTGGTTGGCTATAATGTGTGGGATGTCTTAAGTAAACTGAAATCTGAAAGACCTCCCCAATGCATACCTAAGCACACCTATCCATTCCACCCTTAAAGTATGGGACACAGTGACGAGGATTCTGTGATGGACTACTTTTCCCTCTTCCTACTCCTATTTACTGTAACCCCACCTTCAGCTCCAGCCCTAATGCCAGGCCCCATTAATCAATGGGGAAAGGGATGGTTGCCTCACTGTCTCTGACGTATTTTCTGGATGGGACATTCTGACCTTTGAACACTGCCAACGTGACTTTGCTCTGTCTGATACTAAACATTATCTTATAGCTGGCACCTGGGATCCTTCCCTCATTGAAAAATATGTGCAGCGTGATGGAGGCATCATGGGCTCTGTCTCGTTTCATTATGCTCACCTACTGGAGAATCTCCACCCAATCACACCACAACCCATAGCATTTTGGAATAATATCCTTGATGACCCAATCTCAGACAAACAATGGCAGAAATTCTGGAAATACATCCCAGATTTAATTACTCATTATGGCTCAATGAAGCCCATTATAAACTTCTATTGTTCTTGGTTCCTCTACCCCATCAAAATAAAAAAAGATGTACACTATTTGTGCTGGAGTGGATGTGGGCTACTTGGCGACTTCCAACACATTTGGTGGGAGTGGGATTTTCTGACCATCCGGCCCTTCTGGGCAGAAATCCTCTTGCAAATTAGATTTGTATTGGGCTATCCCCTCCCATGTACGTGGGGTTTGCTATGTTGGGTTTACTGGATGATACTATGCAATGCCAAATCTCGAACGACTGCTCCATTATGTGGCTCTGTTTGAGGGCTAAACAAAATAGTCGCGTTGTTCCAAAGGAAGAGATGAAAATGACAGTCTATGATGCAGATAATTTATGGCAGGGTAACCAGGCGGCAGCCCTGGGAATCCATTTTGATGGATTTAATGCCCTCACACACCCTTTCAGGTGTCATGCTTCATCATTTGGGTCTGCTCCTCGTTGGGTCGGCGGTGCAATACCCAACAGGCAACACCTCATAGAGGGGCTCTTTGGCGGGTGTGGGGCCAGAACAATAGGGTAGACGTGCTGTTGTGACTTAAAATAAAGCTAGTGGTACCGGGAATACTTTATTCAGAAGGGCCACTGCTTTAATTAGAAGAATTATTCTAGAGGAGAGTGGTGGAAAATGATGTTTCCAACTGTCATCTAGAATTTCTGGTATAGTCCGGTCAACATGTTTCTCGCTACTGTGCAATTTGTCTAGCGATTCTTCAGGACCCAGTTGACTATTAGCAAGTATCTAATGTTGGAAAACTGTGTACACTAATACCCTCGAGTGTGGTGTATGTATGCTCATGTGGCTCCCAAATTGGTGGGTAAAGGGAAACTTGATTATTATATTACCCTTCTTCTAGTTGTGATTGTCAGTACCTAAAGTGAAAAACAATCAGACAACGACAGTGTCCAGCGGGTAAAGCTCCAGGGAGTTCTTCCGCCACAAGGTTGGTAATGCCTGGGCTTCGCTGTATGCACCTACCCTTCGCCGCTGGAACCGGGTGGAGGACTGCCAAGACAGCTTTAGCGGCAAGCTGGAAGAAACCCATGGGACCCTCTCTATCTGAATGGCATACCGATGGAAAGGATGGCAAAGGTGTTCTGCAAAACAAAAATAAGAATTTTTAATATCAATGGGGACCATTGGTTAACCTTTTGTCAGAAGGGCTCACACTTATCACACGCCCCACCTGCACTTCACCTTTTTCAAATGTGATATCTCCGGGAGGCCAGAAGGTCACACCCCAGTGACGTAGCCTCCACTGAACCTTTCCCACCTCAAGGGACACTCTATGAGCTTACCTCACTCATGGATTATTGTTTGGGAGTTTCTCTGGTTCTCTTCTCTTGTTAGGGTGAGGGGGATGAAAATATTGAGCATTGCAATAGCTCTATGCATCATTGATTTATTTATGACATTGCCTTCACCATGACTATTGTTTTAAGAAAGTTACAATTATATCACAAATGTTTTATCATTAGCCTCTTGATGTACTGTTGGTTGACTTCTTCCAACTGTGCCTTATAAAATTCAATAAAGAAAGTTTGGCAAAAGAATTATAGAAATATAACCATGACTCACCATATATATTCCTACATTGTCAAAACATGCCTCTTACTCACCTCAATATAGATTCTGACACTAACATATCTTACTACAACTACATGGTTGTAAAGACACATTTTAACATGCCTGCACAACTTAGAAGCTCAGCAATTGTGTCTTGAATTGTTTTAGGATCTCACTGACACATAAAACACCAACTAAGATTCTATGTGCACACAATTTAAAACGAGGACTGGCCATTTTGGTCCCACAATATCATAGTAGAAATATAAACCGAAATATTGTGCCCTAAGTATTGGCCATTGTCGATCGCAATACAACATCTGCACCCAATGGGACATTAATTTTGCCAACATTATTTAGGACATGATAGGTTAGTCAGATTATATTTATTTTTCGAAATATATTCTGATTTACAACCTTTTGAGCAAATACCCAACCTCGGCGGGCAGTGACAAAATAACCAACCCCAGCTGGCAGCTGTGCATGTTTAATGGCATCACCACATACCCTGTAAGCAACTGACACCTTTTTGGTGATTTCACCCCAAAGTGTGCCCTATCTGCTTTGCTGGATTTAGAGCTCTGTACATTTTACACTTTCTAAGAGTAACACGAATGTGCTCCCAATTTATACACTGTGAAATTGCCTTACTCATTATTGGTATATTTAAATATCCTGTACGGACAACGTATATGGTGCAGAAAATGCTTACACAAATGTCATGAAAAGACAAATGTCACTTGTAGCAGAACCCATAATGCCAACCACTACATTGACAGGCAAAAATGGCATCAGGACAAATTCTGAAGCCTGGATGTAGCAGCCTAAAACCTGTTGTACACTTGCCCATACAAATAACATGTTTTGATAGTTGGGAAACCATGCTTTTAAATATTGATAAGTCACCCCTGAGTATGACTTGTTGCCCACAACATAGGGTGCCTGATATTTAAAGATGCAAAATGTTTGAAAATAAATTGCCATATTCCTAAATTGACTCTCTCTAAAAAGCTGTTTTCAACTGGCAAGGCTATAGCTGAATGTTAGAAAATATCTAACTTTAGATGATTAAGGATTTTAATCTTTAACATTTGGCAACAAAAGTCGTTCAAATAGTATTTTGTAGTAATAATCAAGAATGTGATTTCATTGTAATTAATAAATATTTCGGAAAAGTAACTTTTACAAAGGTACCTATTACCTGCCTGAACCTCCAATAGGCTAACTAGTTTTAGATTACTGACAGCTGGTCTGCCAGTGCTTGACCTACATAAGACATGAAAACTGCTGCAAGAGCAGGGTGTGTGTTGTTCTCCCCTTGCAGAAAAGTTGGTCATGGTGTACTATGGAGCTTCATTAACTTGTAAAGGAACAAGGTGAGACTTGCTCTCTCACAAGTAAATGTAAAATGAGACCTAAGAGACGTAATCTGTACCTTTTGTCAGGAAATGGCAACACAAATAACTCATTTTCTATTTTGAACATGTATTAAAAATGTGATTTAATAGTAGGTAATACATATTTTGTAAATGTAACTTTTACAAAGTTTCCTTTCACCTGTCTGAACCTCCAAATAATCTAATTTACATTAGACTACTGGCAGCTGGCCTGCCAGTGCTTAACCTTATTGAGACATGGAAACTGCTCCAAGAGCAGGGATCATAGCCTGGGTGTTTTCTCCCCTTGCAGATAAGATAGTCATGGTGTACTATGGAGCTTAATTAACTTGTAAAGGAGCAAGGTGAAATGTGCTCTCTCGCAAGTAAATATAAAATGGGACCTAAGAGAAGGCAAGCCTTTGTCTCCCAGGCCCACACCAGCCAGACTGGCTTCACATCCAGTGGAAGGGGAGCTTCCCCAGATAACTACTTTTGAGTGGATGCAGAGGAAAGAATTGCAAATGTTCCTGGCTGTACCTCCAGCTTCATACAAAGCCTCTGCACAAGGCGTGAAGGATTTTTCCATTTTGTGTGCTGTGGGGGTTGTTCACAGTGTAGCAAACAGGAACTGCAGACAAAGTGGGTAGGATAATCAATCAATCAATCAATCAGGAGTTTGTTAAAGCGCGACTACTCACCCGTAAGGGTCTCAAGGCGCTAGGGGTGGGGGGGTGGTTGGGGGGTGCAGGTTCCATTCCATCAAGGAGGGGGTCTGTCGAAGAGCCAGGTTTTGAGGGTTTCTTGCGAAGATGGGGAGCGATGTTGTCTGTCTGAGGTGGAGCGGAAGGGCGTTCCATGCTTTGGCCGCGAGGAAGGAGAAGGAGCGGCCTCCCGATCTGGTCTTTCTGGTGCGGGGGACCACAGCGTAGGAAAGCTGGGCTGATCGTAGGGTCCTTTGGGGTGCGTGGAATTTGAGTCGGCTGTTCAGGTATGCTGGTCCGGTGCCGTGGAGGGCCTTGTGTGCGTGGATGAGCATCTTAAAGGTGATTCTCGCCTCGACGGGGAGCCAGTGGAGTGTGCGCAGGTGCTGGGAGATGTGGCAGTGTTTTGGCAGGTTGAGGACCAGTCTTGTGGCGGCGTTCTGGATGTTCTGTAGCTTGTGGATGAGGTTTTTGTTTATTCCGGCGTAGAGTGCGTTGCCGTAGTCGAGTCTGCTGGTGACCAGGGCGTGAGTGACTGTCTTTCGGTGTTCGAGGGGGATCCATTTGAAGGTCTTACGAAGGAGGCGGAGGGTGTGGAAGCAGGAAGATGAGACAGAGTTGATCTGGCGGTCCATTTTGAGCTCGGAGTCCAGGATGATTCCCAGGTTGCGTGCGTGGTCTGTGGGGGTTGGCGGGTTTCCGAGGGCGGTGGGCTACCAGGTGTCACTCCAGGCGTCGGGGTTTGGGCCCATGATGAGTACTTCTGTTTTGTTGGTGTTTAGTTGTAGGCAGCTGTTTTTCATCCATTTGGCGACGGCTTCCATGCCTTCTCGAAAGTTGCGTCTGGCGGTGTTGGGCTCGTTGGATAGAGAGAGGATGAGCTGGGTGTCGTCTGCATATGACACGATGTTGAGTCCGTAGGTTCTGACGATGGGGGCAAGTGGAGCCATGTAGACGTTGAAGAGCGTCGGGCTGAGGGAGGAGCCCTGGGGGACTCCGCAGGTGATAGGTGTGGGGTCCGAGAGGAAAGGAGGGAGTCTGACCCGCTGCGTCCTGCTGGAGAGGAAGGAGCAGATCCAGTCGAGGGCCTTGTCCTGGATTCCTGCGTCGTAGAGTCTGCGTATTAGGGTGCGGTGGGAGACTGTGTCGAACGCCGCTGATAGGTCGAGGAGGATGAGGGCTACTGTTTCTCCTTTGTCCAGTAAGGTGCGGATGTTGTCTGTTGCGGCGAGGAGGGCGGTTTCCGTACTGTGTTTTTTTCTGAAGCCGGATTGGGAGGAGTCGAGGATGTTGTGTTCTTCAATGAATGTGGCGAGTTGGCTGTTGATGGCTTTCTCGATGACTTTCGCTGGGAACGGGAGCAGGGAGATGGGTCTGTAGTTTTTGAGGTCGGTGGGGTCCGCTGAGGGTTTCTTTAGGAGGGGGTTGACCTCGGCGTGTTTCCAGTCGTCGGGGAATGAGGCGGTCGCCAGGGAGCGGTTGATGGTTTGGCGGAGCATGGGTGCGATGGTGTTGGCGGCTCTGTTGAAGATGTGGTGGGGGCAGGGGTCCGTGGGGGCCCCTGAGTGGATTGACTTCATTGTCTTCAGTGTGTCTTCGGTGGTGAGGGCTGTCCAGTCATCAATCGCTGGTTTCCAGGTGTCGGGGGTGGTTGGTGAGGGTTCAGTGTGTTGGTTGTCTTCGTCGAAGTTGTCGTAGATGCTCTTGATTTTGTGGTGGAAAAAGATGCTGAGTTTGTCGCAGAGGTCTTGTGAGGGAGGGATGTCGGTAGACTCGCTGGTGGGTTGGGCGAACTCCTTGATGATGCAGAAGAGTTCCTTGCTGTTGTGTGCGTGGGTGGAGATTCTGTCTTCAATCGCTTTTTTCCTCGTTTCTCTGATGAGTTGATGGTGGGCGTTGGTGGCGGCTCTGAAGTTGTTGTGGGCTTCTGTGGATTTGGTGTTTCTCCAGGCCTTTTCGAGGCGGCGGCATGTGCGCCTGGACTCTCGAAGTTCGGTGGTAAACCATCTGGCTTTCTTGGCACGTGTATTGTTGTTTTTCTTGAGGGGGGCTATGGTGTTGGTGCTGTCCGAGATCCATCTATGCAGGGTTCGGGCTGCGGTGTTGGGGTCGTCGTTTTCCGCGATGGTTGGGGTGGAGTTGTTGAGTGAGGAGGTGAGCTGGTCATTGGTGATTTTGGTCCAGTTTCTTTGTGGAAGCAGGTGCTGGTGTCTGTGGATGGTGGGTGTTCTGAAGGTGAAGTGGACGCAACGATGGTCGGTCCATGGGAGTTCGGTGGTGTGGCTGAAGGTGATGGAGTTTCCTGTAGTGAAGAGGGGATCGAGGGTGTGTCCTGCTGAGTGCGTGGGCTCGGTCACGATCTGGCGGAGTCCAATGTTGTGGAGGTTGTCCAGGAGGGATGTGGTGTTGGGGTCCAGTTGATTGTCGAGGTGGAAGTTGAGGTCTCCCAGCAGGGTGTAGTTGGTGGATGCGATAGCCTGCGGGGAGATAATGTCCGTGATGGAGTTGGCGAAGGGTCCGCGGGGTCCAGGGGGTTGGTAGATGAGGGTTCCTCGGAGGGCGGCGGTGGGGCTGGCCAGTATCTTGAAGTGAAGGTGTTCCATCAGTTCTGTGGACTCGCCAGGGAGTGTGCTCAGGCAGAGGCTAGATTTGTGGACGATGGCGATTCCTCCTCCTGGGTGGATGGGGCGGTCCTTCCTGGAGATCTTGTATCCTTGGGGGATGGCGATGGCGATGTCCGGTCCCGAGGTGGTGTTGGTCCAGGTTTCGGTGAAGAATGCTACGTCTGGGGTTGTGCTGTCGAGGAGGTCCCAGATTTCTGTGGCGTGTTTGTGGAGGGATCGGACGTTGAGGAGGATGCATTGCAGGGTCTTCGGTTCGGTTGTGTTCTTGTGGGCGGGTTGTGCTGGATCCGTGTTCTTGGTGGTGCTGCAGGTGTGCCGGCAGCGGTGACAGCTGAAGGGTCCATGGGTGTCGGCTGGTGATGCTAGCTTGCAGTTGTTGTTGCATCCTGGGTTGAGTGCGTGGAGTGCTGGGAAACTTTAAACCATTGGTTAGGGAGTAGCTAGGAGTTAGCCCTGTAACAGGCCAGTGCAAACCACAAAAAAGGTACCCCAAGGTACCCTCCTAAGAAGACTTTTGGGACCTGCAGAACACCAGAAGAGGACTGGCCCATTTTGCCATAATCTTAGAGAAGCCTGAAATGCTGGATCTACACCTTGTACCAATGACTACAATGTGGGCTCCACGGGTGAGTGGGCTGGTTACCTGTGTGCTACATGGACACAAAACAATGAAAAACTACTTTTTCAAAGATGACTAGTTGCCTAGTTACAAGTGGCCCTATACTCGACCCTGCACAACCTTTTCTTAACCAAGCCATAACATCCTAAGAGCTCGGCTGAAGCCTGGGAGCCTTATTCAAAGGGCTAAGAAAAAAAGGACTTACCACTACAAGGTTGTAGGACTTTGAAAAATTCAATTTTTTAGCCAACAGAGGACGAGGACCAAACACCAGCTGTGATCTGGCTAAGGGGAGATGTTGCTGGGTCAAAAAAAACAGTCTTGTTCCAATTGGAGTTTCTCCAAGCAGCATATCTGTTTCAGTAGGACCTGGTGAGACGATATCAGATTCCATGAAGCACTTTAGAGATACAGTCGGATGCCTTATCCCACTGGAAAAATGTAAGCTCAATTTCAGTGGTCCATGATAAGAATCTTGATTGGGAGGTAGTGCCAGAAGAATCTGACCAATGCAGAAATGGCATTAGACAAAAAATGTAACTTTTTCTGCTTGGCTAATTTTGTGGAAAATCATTGGCAGGACCTCCCTTTAGTGAGACCTTCCAAGGTACAGCCTGCTATCATACCCTTTGGAGATTCTGACTTTGATATTGCATACTAAGTCCCAAGGTAAAATCCTTGAAGGTGCCATCCCACTTGATATGCCGTGGGATCCATTGCGGTTGGCCTCAAATTTTGTCTAAGTCAGATCTAGTGCTATTTTCACTTACAACTTTAAAAAACCCATATCTCCAGATCCCCTATTTGTCGTCAAATGTATTTAATTTGTTTACTAAATGTATTGGTACTGCATACATACTTCACACATTGTCCTAGGTTAAGTCTATATGTTTTGTGCCATAGCTACCTGGGGGTTGAGCTCAGATTAATTTAGTCACTTGACTGCTAGGGCTTTCCCCCTCCTGAACTAAGGTCTGTTTTGGATACATGGGGTAATTCACACTTAAACATTTATCATTTTGTTTCTACAAAATGTATCCAACACAAATTTGAGTCTATTTTCCCAGCATCATTTGGATTCAACAGGCAAAGCAACACTTGTAGATATCATGGGAGAAAACTGAGAATATAGCCAAAATATTAATACATATTGTTTTTGGGGGAAAAAAATAGGGAGAAAGTGCCTTGCAGGAAAAAAAAATTGGTATAAATTTGCATCAATGACAGGTTTGCTATGCTCACCTGACCTTCTCCTCAGCTTTATGGAACAATTGGAGTTGTATCAAAAAACAATTTTTGTACCACAGTTTTCACATTTTTCTCGAAGGTTGTCCTTTTTTTCTTAATTTGTTGTTTCACCTTCTTTGCAGTTTGTAGTGGAAACAGTTGAAAAACCATGGCTGATCCTGGAAAGCTGCATAATATTGTTATGAAAAGTAACCCCCATTTTTTATTCAGGAAAGGGTGTTGTCTGTGGATTTCTCTATTTCCCAAAATAAACTAATTGTTAAATAAAAAAGAATGAATAAAAATATGTAGGAAAAAAAAACATTGGTGACAATGTTCTCATCTGTAATTTTTTGTCACAATGGCTGCTTAACAAAAGCATTATAGCTTTACACTTGTTATTTCCTTCTGGCTGCAGAACATTTAGGGTCTGTACATGCAATATAGAGAACTGACAAGTGAACTGCAGTTTATAATGTTTTTTCATTGGACACCAATCATACAGCAATTCATATGGTGAAATATAATGAATGTAAAATAGGTATGAAAGAAACCTATGCATCTCTAATACATGTACAAGATACTGAGTTTAGGAACAGTGGTTATTTGTACATCTCTGAATTTGTGTTTACCAATACTATGGTGTGATTCAAATGGCATTTTTACAAAATGTCTCCTTTTTGCACTCTGGCTTACATTTGGAAGTCAAAAATGTAGGGTGCCAGGGATCGCTCCATGGCTTGCTTGATTTGTCACCACCCCCCTGGTTTCCTACTAAATTATGTTGCACTGTATTCTACATCAATGACCCCATAAATCATGATGCAGCCTTTGTATAATGTTTAGATAAACTGTCTTCTATCTTGATGACCCCTTACCTCATAATGCAGCCTTTTCTATATTGCGTTTGCCATTGTTTAGTGGCATTTGAACTGTGGCAGGGCTGGTTGCATTTTGTATCCACAAATGCCCCAGTGTTCTTTTTGTAAATTCACATGTTGGAATCAAGCCAATGCACTCTATGTTTCGCACTGACTTGGATTCACCGTCGTCAATGCAACCATTCCTTTTGTTTACTGCTCAGGAGCCGTTCCTCAAACACGTGGCCATACGTCACAGCACACGTTGCTACACATCCTGAGACAACGCCTTGCTCATTGGCTATAAAACGCAACACCCCCCTGACATGACGCTTAGTGTTGTTTGTTGTTTCCTGCCACGCCGCGTCCTTCGAGGGAGTTCCTGTTTTCGGAATCTGAATCGTCACTTGGAGATCCGCATAGAACTACACCTTCCACGTACCTGGATGTTGTTGAATCGGCTCCAACAATACGGACAGTTTATAGGAGAACTCTTGCAGTGTTGAGTCAGCTAAGTGAACATTTAAACTCAGCATGTATATTCTTTTGTTGATATTATGTTTTATTTCTGGATGTGCGTTTGAGAACATATTTTACTAGACTATATTCCACAATTGTGTATTTGTGCTTTAGACAAATCGGTGCATATATTGGATACTGATATTATTATTGTTTTACGTATGTATGTATGGGCCTGAGAAGTATCAGAGTATTATTTGAACCTGATACCCCCACTTCACATTGCTGTATGCGCTTGAGAGGCATCAATGCATAGGTTGGATCCTGATGTTATCACATGAGAAATACAGGTGAGTTGGTTCAATGTAAAGCATATGATTACGTTTAGGCAAGAATGCTCATATCTTCATGGATTTGTACCCTCTTGTTTTTAGCTCTACTGTCAAACCTGTTGTGTGCCTCCCTACTTGAGGAGAAAGAATTGTATTAGAAGAACTAAGAATTTGTACACTCCAAAACCATAACCCAAAGTAATTAGATAGTCTAATATAATTGATTAGTTAGTCTTTCATCTTCCAAACCTCTAAACAGTGGTCTTGGATATTGTCTTTGTTTTTCAGGGTAAAGAAGTTAAACAAAGACTCCACAGGGTCAGAACAAGGATCTTGGCTTGTCCAGGTGGTGGAGTTACGCTGTGTCTTCTTTATCTTTGTCTTCTCTGTCTAAATCCCCTCCCCCCTAAAACACCTGGTAGGGCTTCTGTTTTCCATAGCAGCGCTGGGAGGTCCCACGGAAGGGATGGAGAACTACTCATCGCCCCTGCAGATGATCTCGGTTTTAAGGTGAGTGCTTGGCCACACACCATAACATAGGGACATCCACTTGGTAATTACAAATGTTAAACTATTCTGTGTTCCCTGCATGCCTCCTGATAACATCAGACCCCTACTTCTGGGTTTGTGCCTAACACATCGAAAACAAAACATCCCCAAAATGGGATCCCTTTACCCAGCAAAATCAATTATTTTTGAAAAATGTAGATAGCTACCAACTTTGAGCCTCAGCTCAGCTGCCAATCAGGGAAACCTCACAAACTAGACACCTTGTGGAGTCCAGGGTGGTATAAGTCATGTGGATTCCACAATGATTTATTGGTTTACCAAGTAGGTCTTGTAAACCTCAAACTGTGGCTAGAAACACACATTTATCCCATATTTCTGTGAGAAAATGTTCTGGAAACCACACATTTTGTTACCACCCACCATTTCCACATTTATGCCAATAAAAATGGTACCTTACTTGTGTGGCTGAGTCTAGAGCTTGTAACAGGAACAGATCAAACCAGGGACCGTATGAAGATCATATTGACTTGGCATGGTCTTGAGTTTGATCCATTCCCACTCGTTCTGTTTTGTTTTTTTTTCACATTTTTTGATCCTTTTTTCAGGTGTATAGTGGGCCTGTGTTTGATCCATTCCCACCCCTTATATTTTAGAAACCTTTTTTGGTCCTTTTTTTCTGGTGTCTAGTGGGCTTTTAATCCTCCGAGGGCATTATGGGATAAGCCCTCAAATTGGAGTAAACTTCTCATCTGTCCCTTGTAGGGTAGAAAGACTCTGCCCCCCTTTCTGGGGTGGTTTTATGGTGTAATGCCAGAGTGGGAACCAATATCCTATTGCTTGATTTGATGCTATTTCAAAATCTCTGGGGCCATATTTATCACTATTTAGCGCAACGAAATGCAGAGAAACACTTTGCTGCGTTGTGTGAAAGGGAGAGGGCAGGTATGCAACATTTCTATCAAAATATGGCAGATTTCTCTTGTGAGTCTGTGCTGCTAAGTGGCACATTTATGAAAATTGTGGTGCAGGGCAGCTCAGCAAGTCATCTTGCCACTCTGTCGTGTGTCACAGAGAAAGGCCAGGAATTTTCTGTATTTGTCCCTTGCGGTGCATTTCTGTCCTCTTCCCTTGCTTTACCGCTATTTTGGCACCCTAGCGATAATGCAGGTCCCCTTGCACCATGATACAAGGGGTCCTGAGTTACTGGTGGGATTGTTTTTGTACAAAAAGGGACACCTTCCAGCCACAAAACAATCCTTAGAGGCTTTTTTCTCTTTCTGCGTGCTTCGTAATCATTTCCCCTAGTACGACTCCCCAGGTAGATGAATCAGGCTCTCCAATAAGCATTTGAAAGTTTTTGAATTGAAATGCCATACAGTAAACTTTGAGGTCCGGTTGGGCCAATCCACCCTTCTGAAGCCGACGCCTCAACTTTTTCCAGGAAAGTTGTATTCCACGGGAAGCCCAGATAAAACTGTTTTTTTTCCTTGTATTTTGATAATTATATCCGTGGGGAACTTTAGTGGGATACACTTCAATAAATATGTTAATTTTGGCAAGATGGACATTTTTACCAGGTTGACCCTCCCATAGATAGTTAATGTAAGGTTCTTCCACCTAGGCAGGGACCTATCAACCTCCTTAGCCACCCTCTTTATATTATGCAATGGGATCTCCTTAGTTTGATTGACTATGATGATCCCTAGATATTTCATCTCATCACCCACTCCCCTACCCTCCTAGTTCCAAAACATCATCTCTGTCTTAGCAGTATTTACTAAATATCCAGAGATTTCCCCAAATTCTTTTGTTAACTGCTCCACCCTAGATAGTGTTCGGGATAGATCTGAGGTATAGATTATCAAGTCATCTGCATATAGTGCTATTTTACAGCAGGAGGGGAGTGAGTGGATAAGTATTATCTGATTGTCTTTCCTCAGGAGATCCGCCTGAGGTTCAATATCAATATCAAAGAGGAGAGGAGATCATGGGCAACCCTGCCTCGTACCTCTTAAAATCTTAAAACACTTTATCAGGGTGCCATTTACTAGGATCTTAGCTGTGGGGCATTCATATAATTTGTTTAGTGCCATAATATAGCCTGTATCAAACCCATTGATTCCAAAACTGCCCAGAGGAAGGCCCAACAAACAGGATCAAATGCCTTAGCGGCATTGATGGTAATTACCACCAAGGGGTTCCAGCATGCAATGCTAGATGTATAGTCCCAATCAAAGACAGTGTTAGTGTTTGAATTTGTCTTTTAGAGATAAATCCCTTCTGGTTTACATGTATTAGTTGAGGGGCTACCTTTGCGATTCTCCCTGCCAAAATGCCAGTATTTAACAGGGAGATGGACCGGTATGAATCTGCACTCCTCTGATCCTTTGCAGGTTTAAGGATCAAAGTTATTGTAGTTACCTTCCATGAACTTGGAATCTGCTCTTCCCCCTTATAAATTTAATAAAACAATATTTCAATTTCTGGAACTATTTAATCAGTGAATAATTTATACAGCTCTACGGGCAGTGAATCCAGGCCTGCTGCCTTCCCTTTCTTTAGATGCACAAGTTGCTCTCTTATTTCACCCTCAGTGATTGCAGCATCCATTATCTTCCTACCTTCCGTTGTAAGCGTGGAATTCCAAAATTATCGAGCCAATGCTTTAGGGTCCTCTCATCTGATTGTACTTCCTCAGTGTATAATTCAGAGAAGAGTGAGACCAGGCAAGCCTGCATATCCTCTTCCTTATTTGAAAACTCACCCTGAGTGTTAATAATTAGTTTTCCAATGTGATTACGTGACCTCTCAACCCTTGACTTCCCAGCTAACAATGCTCCAGCCTTTTCTCCATACTCAAATTGTTTCATATGTCCCGCTGCCCACTTCTCACAGCACTTTGCTTCTAGACTGGTCTTATAATTTAGTTTTACCTCTTCCAGTTGTTTTGCTATAATCTCTACGTCTTGGGTGGGCCCTGTTGCTTGCTGTAATTTAGCCTGTAGTATCCCCACTTTTTCCCACAAACTTTTTAATTCTGCTCTATCAAGCTTGTTCTTATGGGTAACCTGGCTTTGTAGGACCCCTTGTATATATGCCTTAAAGACATCCCAGATTATTCCTATAGGGGCTGAAAGAGTGTTATCTAAAAATAACTCCTTTGTTCTTTTTCTCAAGAGGATAGACACATCTAAGTTTAATAGAATGGACCTTTTCAAAGTCCATCTCAATTAATGGCTTGCTCTCACCCCGATTAATGTGACACAGACCCAAGCGTGATCTGAAAAGTGGCCCAGCAATATATTGACCTCTTTTAATCCCCCAGCCCAAATTCAATCCCTAATAAGTAATAAAGCTAGGAGAAATTATTATAGTTTTTGCTATGAAAGGTATATCCCCGTTTTTGCCTTCTTAAATATATCCATGTATCAACCAAGCCCATTTTATATGGCATATGTTTCAAAGCCTGACTTGTCCTTGGTGCTTGAGCCTGGCCTCCCCTCCTACTGGTAGATCTATCTAAGGTTGGATATACTAAAGTATTGAAATTAACCCCAATAACTCTCGGTGTAGTTACTCCAGTAAGTATCAGTTGTAAATCTACTATATATTGGGGATCATCCACATTGGGGCCTTCAAAAGCCACACAGACAAATTCTATACCCAAACATCTTAGAGTCGCTAAGACCTTCCCCCCAGAACTGTCTGTTTTAGAGGTGATTAACTCAACTCCCGCACCCCTCCTGATCAATACTGCCACCCCTTTACAATATTCTACTTGGTCAGAGGCAGCGTAACTCTCTATCCACCTTAGTTTTGTATAGAGTTCTCTGCTTGCGCTTGCAGTTAAGTGGGTTTCTTGCAGGAAGGCTACCTGTACTTTAGAATCATCTAAGTATTTAATTGTCAACTTCTGCCTAATTTTTGATCTAAGACCGTTTACATTCCAGGTCAACACCAGGAATATGTTGTCATTTCCTCCCATCTCTACAGGATTTTCGTTCTATAAAGGCCCAAGGCCGAGTTAGTAATACTGATACAGAGGACTTATTTTTTTTTCCACTGCTCCCCACCCTGTGCCCTACCCCCTAGCTCAGTCCACTCTTTCCTAACCTTGGGAACCCTCCCTTGATTTCCAGGCATATATATGCCTATTTGGACTGCCAGAGAGGAGGCATTGTCTCCATAAATGAAGAAAAGTGCTTACCCTACCCCCTTCCCTTCACCCCCCCATACTTATTCAAACATCCATGTTCTTGTGTAATTTCGTAACTTATGACATATATTCATTCTTAAATCCAAGGGCTATACCCTTCAGGATATTCCCCTCTTCTTTATAGAATCAATTAAATCGTCTGGCTCTTCCGCGGTCCAGAAGTTTCGCATCTGATTGTCCCACATGACACACAGCATCGCCAGGAAGTTCAATTGAGCTCCAAGTTTGTTTAGCTCATCCATCCTTTTGCCTAGCTCCCAATGTTTCTGATCTGTAGCTCGGCACACATCGAATGTATAATTCTGGAATGTATATGGTCCATTTCTCAAGGCAGCAAGATCATTTCTTTTACTGTATATAAAAGAAAGTTTACAAGGATTTTCCTTGGCTTCTGTCTCTGCATATTCCATCTGAAAGGGTATCTCACCATCCAAATTGATATTTGGCCTATCTTTCAAAATTGTCTCTCTAAACAACCTAATTACAAAGGTCTTAATGTTGGTCCCTTCCTGAGCCTCTGGGATGTTCAGGACTCTCAAATTATTTCTCCTAGAGTGGCTCTCAACTCTTTCCAGATCTTCCCTGAGTCCTATATTCTCCTTGACCAATGCTCCCAGCCCATCAGTATTTTTTGTGATATCTTTCCTCATCAGCCCTTCCTCTTCCTCCAATGCCTTTGTTCGTGCTCCCACGTCACCTAGTTTCTGTGCCAAAGCGGTGCAGAAGGCTTGTGCTTGGTTGGCTTCTAATGTTTTAAAACTACTTCTGATGCCTTATTTTAAATCTAAGAGGGTGGAGGCCAAAGGGGTTTCAAGATGTAGGTTTGATCCCCGTGTCTCTGTCCCAGGGAGGTCCACCTGTCTCGGCCCTCCCTGACCATCAACCTTATCTCTTAATCCAAGCCACTGAACCTTTTTTGTGTTGAAATCTGGAATGCCTCCCCAGTTGATACTCCACGTCCACTAGTCGCCTCAACGCCACCCGCAGGCTATATTAGCCTCTGCTGGGACCTCTCCCTTCTCTGACTCCTTTTGGGACATACCTGCTGGTTTCTCAATATCTGCCCCTAATGTTGTTGTATGGAACAAAACAAAATGAAAGGTTCTAAGGGAGGGGTGACCTTAACATGGGGGGGATGAGATTAGTTTTCCCCTTCCCCGTGGGCTCATTCTGATTGCCTTACTGACTTCCCTGCACTTAACGGTTTTGTTTGGCCAACCTTGTTAATAGCGAACTCACTTGAGGCCTCTGAAATTGAAGGAAATTGTAAATCAGAACTTATCCTCGATTTTCCAACCTCACGGGTACTCAGGGTGGGCTCCGTCTGATTGCCTTACTGACTTCCCTGCACTTAACGATTTTGTTTGGCCAACCTTGTTAATAGCGAACTCGCTTGAGGCCTCTGAAATTGCAGAAAATTGTAAATCAGAACTTACCCTCGATTTTCCAACCGCACGGGTACTCAGGGTGTACCTAGATATCTTGTCTAGCAGGGTACCTGATTTTGCCAATGACAATGTACCTTTCTCCATATGGGCACTCCACTGTACTTGGGGATTTTCTTGTACTCTTATACACTCCCTCAAATTTTTATTCGTAGGCTGAGAGGCTACAGCACCACTTATGTCCAGCACTACCTTTGCGCTACACTCTCCAGCCTTTACACCCCTTCCATCCAGACAGCCAGTGCTACCTCTGCCGATATGCAAAAGGGCTCGCGCCACCAATGAGCGCCGCAGCTGCTCTGCAGCTCTACCCCATGTCCGGGCTATGCTCCTGGGCTTCAAGCGGCTCCAACAATCCTCACTGCTCTCGGACCGGTACTGCATAGATCCCGTAAAAGACCCGCAAATTTCACAAAAACGAGGTGGGTAATTTTGCCAATTCAATTATTAATGTGGCTGGGGGGAGGGGGAGGAAGCAGTATGCTTACACACTCGTCCTCCCCATCTCGTCTCTCCAGCGGTCCACGTCTGTTTACCTGATGGCCGTCTTGTTCTCTCACTTGAATTACAAGGCTCTTAACCCCTTCAATGCTCATGACAGAGCGGTTCCATCAAGAGCATCGTTTGGGCTGTGCTCATGACGGAACCACTCTGTCATGACACCCACCCTTGGGGGGAGCGTGGCGCGCCCCCCATTGGCAGCCCAGCATGTTGGCACCAAGGGGGATGGCAGTGGAAGAGCTTCCGCTGCCACCCCGACCCCCCTCTCAGCGATCCTGTGACTTCAGCGCAAACAGCGCGCGCCAACGTCATCAGGAAGCGCTGGGACGCCTGGAAGCCATTTGCTTCCAGGTGTTCCAAGGAGAAGGGTAAGTCTTTGTGTTCTGGTGTGGTGGGGGGCCAAATCTGCATGGCTTGAGGCATCGGGGGAGAGGAAACAGTGTTTCCAATCCCCAGATGTCTTAATGCAGGGCATTCTTGGTGCACGATCGCGCACAGCATCACAATCGTGCAGCAGGAATGCCCCTGGGGGGCAGAAAACCCCACTAGACACCAGGGAATTTTTTTATTTTTAAATGGAAGTTACCAGGGGCCAAATGTATTTAAAAGGTATATTAAATTGGGAATGACCCCTTGGGCAAGGGTCACTTCCAGGGGGCATATTTGTTTTAAAAGGATATTCTGCCCAGATCAGTTTGTTTATTTATCCTTTCTTCCCCCATTTGGGTAGTGATAAAGCGTGTTATATTGTTAATTGTTTTATTTCTTGTGAATTGCAATTGTAATGCTTTATTTCTCAATTTTTGTTCTAGTTCAAGGCTTTTGCTCTTTTTCGTCTTTTCCAGGTTGTGTTTTTGTTTCTGGTGGTTCTGCTGTTTGTGTAGTTGCATGTGTTTGGTAAGAGACTTTTGTTTTTACAATGTACATGTTTTTCATTTCTCTGCATGAATGTGTTTTTTGCAAATGGTGTAATAATTGCAGTGTGTTTGGCTTCTGTGTTTTGAGTGTCAAAGACCTTTGCATTTGTACTCAATGTGTATTTTGTTGTTTTGTGTGTAATTGGTTTTGTTTTTTTTCTTTCAGTGTAATATTGTTTTTGCTGTCTCTCTGCAGAGTAGGTGCTGGTGAGTGTAGCAGGCTCTTGCAAGTGAATCCTATAGTTTTTGAGTATATAGATCTTTGTGATAAAGGCACACATTTTTTTTGGATCACTGACATAATATCGAGGGACATAATATCGACTATCAAAAATATCGGCGAGAAAACATCGACAGACAGAATATCGACTTTGTATCTACAACCAGGTAAGTACAAAAATATCGAGTAAAAAATATTGTTTACAAAAATATATTTATGAAAATATCGACTTTATTAAAAACAATGTTAAATTAAATTAATATTAAAAATTAATTACTAAAATATACATAAAATACTTAAATTACCTTATAATAATTAAATAAGTAATTACAATTATAAAAAAAATTACAATCATATTTGTTAAAACATATATATATAGTAACATATTATAATTAAATAATATCCTATATTATTACCGTAGGATAGCGGAAGTGTAAAAATTACTATTCCCACTCCAGAGAGTGCAACAGTAGGGAAAGCGTTGGATAGCGTAGGGGTAAAATGTACTATTCCCACTCCAGAGAGTGCAACAGTAGGGAAAGCGTTGGATAGCGTAGGGGTACAAATTACTATTCCCACTCCAGAGAGTGCAACAGTAGGGAAAGCTTTGGATAGCGTAGAGGTAAAAATTACTATTCCCGCTCCAAAGAGTGCAACAGTAGGGAAAGCGTTGGATAGCGTAGGGGTAAAAATTACTATTCCCACTCCAGTGAGTGCAACAGTAGGGAAAGCATTGGATAGCGTAGGGGTAAAAATTACTATTCCCACTCCAGTGGGTGCAACAGTAGGGAAAGCGATGGATAGTGTAGGGATAAAAATTACTATTGCCACTCCGATGAGTGCAACAGTAGGGAAAGCGTTGGATAGCGTAGGGGTAAAAATTACTATTCCCACTCCAAAGAGTGCAACAGTAGGGAAAGCATTGGATAGCGTAGGGGTTAAAATTATTATTCCCACTCCAAAGAGTGCAACAGTAGGGAAAGCATTGGATAGCATAGGGGTTAAAATTACTAATCCCACTCCAAAGAGTGCAACAGTAGGGAAAGCGTTGGATAGCGTAGGGGTAACAATTACTATTCCCACTCCAGTGGGTGCAACAGTAGGGAAAGCGTTGGATAGCATAGGGGTAAAAATTACTATTCCCACTCCAGTGAGTGCAACAGTAGGGAATGCTTTGGATAGCGTAGGGGTAAAAATTACTATTTCCACTCCAGTGGGTGCAACAGTAGGGAAAGCGTTGGATAGCGTAGGGGTAAAAATTACTATTCCCACTCCAAAGAGTGCAACAGTAGGGAAGGCGTTGGATAGCGTAGAGGTAAAAATTACTATTCCCACTCCAGTGGGTGCAACAGTAGGGAAAGCGTTGGATAGCGTAGGGGTAAAAATTACTATTCCCACTCCAGTCAGTGCAACAGTAGGTAAAGCGTTGGATAGCGTAGAAGTAACAATTACTATTCCCACTCCAAAGAGTGCAACAGTAGGGAAAGCATTGGATAGCGTAGGGGTTAAAATTACTATTCCCACTCCAAAGAGTGCAACAGTAGGGAAAACGTTGGATAGCGTAGGGGTAAAAATTACTATTCCCACTCCAGAGAGTGCAACAGTAGGGAAAGTAAATACTTCTTATATTATTTAAAAACAGTATAAATTAATATCTATGAAAAATTAATTAAAATTAATTACCAATTTAATGTAATATAATAATTATTCAATTAAAATTACAAATTACAAATAATTTTTACTATTAGTTACCTATTCAAATTAATTACAAATTAACAATTAATTAAATACCAATTAAAAATTAATTAACAATTAATTAAAAGTATAAACAATGAAATGAATTGAATTATTTAATTAATTGTGAATAAATTACTTCCCACCCTATTCCCCTATAAACTCACAACCCGCTACAGAAAATAAATGAGTAAAATTAACATAATTAGCAATTAATCAATTAAATAAAATTCATTGGCAATTAAAATTTAATTAATTACCCATAAAAAATGAATTAACAATTAATTCTAAAAAATACCAATAAATATTTTTACATATTTAATTAATTATAAATAAATTACTTCCCACCCAATTCCCCTATAAACCCACAACCCGCTATAGAAAATAAATTAATAAAATTAACATAATTAGCAATTAATCAATTAAATAAAATTCATTGGCAATTAAAATTTAATTAATTACCCATAAAAAATGAATTAACAATTAATTCTAAAAAATACCAATAAATATTTTTACATATTTAATTTTTATAACTAAATTACTTCCCACCCTATTCCCCTATAAACCCACAACCCGCTACAGAATTGAATTACGCAAAAAAAACAAAATTCATTAATTAAAATTAATTATAACATAAATACACACTTTTCACACATATAATAACATAACAAACACTATAAAAAATTTGATATTATTAAAAATTCGATAATTTTAATAACCTATATTATATACTTCGATATTTTAACTTTCTATATTTTTAACATTCGATATTACATTACTTACCTTCAAAACGATATTTTTGATGTCTATATTCTGTCCATTCGATATTTTGTCCAGCCTATATTTTGTACTCGATATTATGTCCATTCGATATTTTGTCGTCGATATTATGTCTGTTTACCATTTTTTTTACTTACATATTTTGCAAAGTGTTGGTTGTTGTCGACTTGTTTGTGCAGTCTCATTCTTAGCAAGGATAATGGCTAGCCGCAGGATTACTGCTCAGCAGGTTATTGGTATAATTTTTGAGTTTTCCTCTGATCATGGTTCAGAGACTGACTCTGCATCTGAGGCAGGGGAAGATTCAGGCAGTGAGTTTTCTCTCCACATGGCATCAATGGATGAAGCTACTCTTAGTGCGGATAAAGTGACTGTGTTAGAGGAGGACATTGATGTGCGATAGTGCGCCAAGAGGCATCTGGGCTGCAGACTGGGGCAGCAAGGCTTCACGTGTGTATAGTGCGGCAAGAGGCATCTGGGTTGCAGCCTGGTGCTGCAAGGCTTCCAGTTAGAAGTAATTACCTCTGGGTTGCTCCAGGCATAGTGCAGCCAGCATTGGCAGACTTTACTGGTGTTCCAGGGTGTAGAGTGAATGCAGATAACTTTTTGCAGATACATTTTTTTCAGTTGTTTATGGACGATGTGTTTTTGGCAGAGATTGCCATCAATGTCTTCATCAGGTATGGGCGAAATTGGCGAATTCGCGTTCCGCGAATTCGCGCTAAATTGAATTCGCAACCTGCAAAATCCACGAATTCGTGCGAATTTGCGGATTTTTGTTTTTTTGCGTATTTGCGGAATTTTTTGCGTGTTCGCGGGCCGCTTGCATGGCGAAGTTACCCATGCGGTCATGTATGGGCAAAGCACCCTCTGGTTCACCACTGCCACCCTCTGGTTCACCACTGCCACCCTCTGATTCACCCCTGCCACCCTCTGGTTCACCCCTGCCACCCTCTGGTTCACAACTGCCACCCTCTGATTCAGCACTGCCACTCTCTGGTTCACCCCTGCCACCCTCTGGTTCAGCACTGTCACCCTCTGGTTCACCACTGCCACCCTCTGGTTCATGACTGCCACCCTCTGGTTCATCACAGCACCTCTGGTTCACCACTGCCACCCTCTGGTTAACCACTGTCACCCTCTGGTTCAGCACAGCCACCCTCTGGTTCACCACTGCCACCCTCTGGTTCACCCCTGCCACCCTCTGGTTCACTACTGCCACCCTCTGGTTCATCACAGCACCCTCTGGTTCACCCCTGCCACCCACTGGATCAGCCCTGGCACCCTCTGGTTCACCACTGCCACCCTCTGGTTCACGACTGCCACCCTCTGGTTCATCACAGCACCTCTGGTTCACCACTGCCACCCTCTAGTTAACCACTGTCACCCTCTGGTTCAGCACTGCCACCCTCTGGTTCACCACTGCCACTCTCTGGTTCACCACTGCCACCCTCTGGTTCACCCATGCCACCCTCTGGTTCACCCCTGCCACCCTCTGGTTCAGCACTGCCACCCTCTGGTTCAGCACTGTCACCCTCTGGTTCACCCCTGCCACCCTCTGGTTCATCACTGTCACCCTCTGGTTCATCACTGCCACCCTCTGGTTCACCACTGCCACCCTCTACCGAGACCTTTTGTGACGCAGCAGCAGCACAAAAGATGTGCCATGGTGCTGGGTATTAACAACGTGACGCATCTGAGAGATGCGTTACGTTGTAAAGCCCTCCACCATCAGGAGGCGTTCCGGCGCAGGGGAGGGCGTTCCTGCAAAAGTGGCTGAGTGAAATCTACAAGATTTCACTCAGTCACTTTTAGGCCAATGCTGCGTCAAAAGCCTGCGCCTGCTTGAAGCAGGCGCAAGGCTTGATGCAGCATTGGGGAGATAGGGCCCCCCATAGCATTGCTGGAGCTGCGTCACAAGCGCGACGCAGCTCCAGCTATGCGCTCCTTTTACGGCACAGATGCGTAACGCATCTGTGCCATTTTTGCCACATGGTGCGCCGCATTGTAAATGCGGCACACCATGGGTGGCGGAGCTGTGGTGCACAATAACTGGCGCATCCCTGGGGATGCGCCAGTTATTGTAAATCTGCCCCTATACATTTAGCCAGCGAGGGAGCACTTACTGATTAGACAGTAGAAAGTACTCCAGTTGAGTAGAGGTAGTGCACAAAAAGGTGGCATCTTCGTGGACAAACACGCAGGGCGGGATTCATTCAGCCCCCTGTTAGACTCGTTTTTTGTGCCCTTCTGCCCTCTGTTAGACTCGTTTTTTTCTGCCCTTCTGCCCTCTGTTAGACTCGTTTTTTGTGCCCTTCTGCCCTCTGTTATTCCCTTGTTTTTGTGCCCTTCTGCTCTCTGTTAGACTCGTTTTTTGTGCCCTTCTGCCCTCTGTTAGACTCTTTTTTCCCTTGTTTTTCTGCCCTTCTGCCCTCTTTTAGACTTGTTTTTTGTGCCCTTGTGCCCTCTGTTATACTCATTTTTCCCTTGTTTTTCTGCCCTTCTGCCCTCTGTTAGACTCGTTTTTTGTGCCCTTCTGCCCTCTGTTATTCCCTTGTTTTTGTGCCCTTCTGCCCTCTGTTAGACTCGTTTTTTGTGCCCTTCTGCCCTCTGTTAGACTCGTTTTTGTGCCTTTCTGCCCCGTTAGACTCGTTTTTTGTGCCCTTCTGCCCTCTGTTAGACTTGTTTTTCCCTTGTTTTTCTGCCCTTCTGTCCTCTGTTAGACTCGTTTTTTGTGCCCTTCTGCCCTCTGTTAGACTCATTTTTCCCTTGTTTTTCTGCCCTTCTGCCCTTTGTTAGACTGCTTTTTGTGCCTTTCTGCCCTCTGCATCACCACATCATCACTCAGCGCTACCCCAGCATCACTCAGCACCACCTCATTATAACTCAGCACCACTACATTATCACTCAGCACCACCACAGCACCACTCGGCACCACTACAGCATCACTCAGCACCACCAAAGCATCACTCAGCACCACCACAGCACCACTCACCACCACCACAGCATCACTCAGCACCACCACATTATCACTCAGCACCACCACAGCACCACTCTGCACCACCACAGCATCACTCAGCACCACCACAGCATCACTCAGCACCACCACAGCACCACTCAGCACCGCCACAGCATCACTCAGCACCACTACAGCACCACTCAGCACCACGACAGCACCACTCAGTGCCACCACAGCATCACTAAGCGCCACCACAGCATCACTCAGCGCCACCACATTATCACTCAGCACCACCACAGCACCACTCAGCACCACCACAGCATCAATCAGCACCACCACAGCATCACTCAGCTCCACCACAGCACCAATCAGCACCACCATAGCACCACTCAGCGCCACCACAGCATCACTCAGCACCACCACAGCATCACTCAGCACCACCACAGCACCACTCAGCACCACCCCAGCATCACTCAGCACCATCCCAGTATCACTCAGCACCACCACAGCACCACTCAGCATCACCACAGCACCACTCAGCACCATCACAGCACCACTCAGCGCCACCCCAGCATCAATCTGCGCAACCATTTAACAACAACTAGTTCAAATATGTTATCTCAATGTTTCAAACTTTATTACAAATGTCACAAAAATATGTTAATATTTCACTTTAGTTCTTGGATTTTCGTCACAATAAAATACACTGAACATAATCTTCACAAAAGTTATTTACAAAAGTTTAAGCTATTGCCATTATAAATTAAAATCACTTTTATTAAGTATTATTTATTTAAAAAAATTAATAGCCTTTGTAATTTGTAATATCAATACAGCTAAGTCACGTAAATACAAAACATGTTGCATTACAAATGCTATAGGTGTCACATTTGCGAAAGTTATAACTATTGGCATTCTAAATGACAAAGCTATTAATTTAGCTATTTTCAAAACCAACACATAAATAAAAAAAAATGTCATTTACAAGACCAATAGTTCAAACTTTCATAAAGCGAGACCTATTGCATTGCAAATGCTTGTTTTTTTATCTGTCAGTGCTTCTTGTTGAGGTTTAATTTTCGTGACAGGCTCCTCATTGCCTACTTGTAACTATTCTCTGACCCTGCTTCAAGGGTCAGAGCAGGGTCAGAGAATAGTTGCAAGTAGGCAACGAAGCGCCAGGAAGCACTTACAGGCTTACAGCAGCAGGTGCCCAAGTTGAAGTTAATTTCTTTGTAACCCTTTTGTAAAAGGTTACAAAAAATTAGCTTCAACTTTTGCACCTGCTGCTGTAACCTTGTAAGTGCTTGGTTGAAAATTCGTCCCCGCTGATTCGTGGATTTTACCGCGATTTTGTGAGATTCGCGGATTGCGAAATCGCTGAAAATCCGCAAATTCCGCAAGCGGAACGAATTTTCAGCCCATGCTTAGTCTTCATATTGGTCTACTAGTTCCTTGATGGCAACGGATATATTTCCGTCAGTCATGAGTCGTGATAGGTAATTGCTTCTGCTTCGGATGCTGCATTTTGTCAATAATGGTTTAGTGTTGCCACAAGATCACCCTGAGTGTGACCGTCTTTTTATGATTCGGCCTATCATTGATATCTTTGTAGCTCAATTTTCTGAGATCTATGCTCCAGGTAAAGAAATAGCAGTGGATGAGTCTTTGGTCTTGTTCAAGGGCTGCTTGGTTTTTAGACAATACATTCCTAGTTAGAGGGCACGCTATGGAATTAGGCTGTATATGCTGTGTAACAGTAGGACTGGATATGTCTCTAATTTCAGGGTGTACACTGGTAAGCAATCCAGGATATACACCCCTGGTTGTCCTTCCACTAGACTGACTGATAAAATTGGGTGGTAACTTGGTAGAGGACTTTTTAACAAAGGTCACCATTTATATGTAAATAACTTTTACACTGGTGTGCGTTTTTTTCAGGGAATTGGCCAGAGTGGACATTGTTGCTTGTGGCACAATCCGTTCTAACCGTAAAGGTTTCCCAAAATAACTTGTTTGTCAAAAGCTTGTGCGGGGACAGTGCAGTGTGCTGCGTTGCAAGGAACTTCTGGCTTTGAAGTTTTCGGACGGGAGAGATGTCTACATGCTGTCTACCATCCATGATGAAAGCACTTCACCTGTGACTGTTTGGGGTCAGGTTGCTGACCTGTGTGCATTTTAGACTATAATAGACACATGGGTGGTGTTAACAGAGTAGATAAGAGGTTGGAACCTTATGCCTCTTTGCATCAAGTCCTTGCATCAAGATGGCCGCCTGAGGAGGAGCTGCACTGGGAAGCTCCTGGTTTTGGGATCACCTTCGGGTGTAAATTCCTGATAAACCATCCAGCCGGCCCACACTCCGTCCAACTTCCTCAACCGGATCATTGAAACTGGCGACACATGACTACAATTCGGAAATTCGGAACGATTCTTACTGCGATCTCCTGTCTGGTCATTGGGCAGCTCGGCATGCGGCGAGTTTGCCGTGGTCAAGGGAGCAGCCGAATGGAGTGCTGAGGAGCGGCTCTGAGACCAGGCGACGGACCACTGATGCATTTACGAAGCTGGTTGCGGTGTGCCGGGAAGCGAGTCCGGAGGAAATAGACCAGTGTTCAGTGGGGGTGAATAACG
The DNA here is from genome assembly GCF_964261635.1 of Lissotriton helveticus. Lineage (NCBI taxonomy): Eukaryota > Metazoa > Chordata > Amphibia > Caudata > Salamandridae > Lissotriton > Lissotriton helveticus. Next base: position 1,574,331,443 of record NC_136067.1, read on the forward strand.
GCATGAGAGTGCCGCGACGGGGGACCTGGAGCAGGGCTTGTGACTGGAGCGGCTGTGCGGGAGCAGGCGTAGGAGCAAGGGAGCGGCGCGAGGAATTGTGATTGCGCCACTGGAGTGGCGGGAGGAATACTGGTTACGCTACCGGGAATCCGGCACCGGTGAGGAGCATGGACACAAATGACGGACAAGCGATGGCGAGGTGACAGAAGAGTGAGCCACTATAGAGACTCTGGATCTCCCAGTTGGTGTTTCCAGCAAAAGGGAGGGCAGGACAGGGAAGGTCTCCCCATCTGATTACACACGGCTGCCGGGGAATACTCTTATAAAACCGAAGTTGTGAGACTGATACGGCATGCCTGACCCTAAGATGGCAATTGCAACACAACAATGATGGACAGAATGTGGATCAATGTCACACATTCACCCCAGTCCAAAGATCTGGGCCCAAATCCATCGTTTTTCCACTCCACACCACCCTGGGTTAGACAATGGCGATATGCAAATCAGCGCTGACCCTGTGCCCCATGGGAACAGTCCAGTCCGAACTACAAAAGCCATGTCCTTCCCAGAACAGACACAAGCATCCGAGGACCGGCCCGGTTTCGAGGTAACACCTCTCATCAGCCCGGCTAGCTTGATTCCAGTGGTGTGGAGTGCCTGGGACTCACGTCTGAGCATCCCCAGTACACTTAGAGCGGTAATTGCAAACACAACAATGATGGACAGAATGTGGATCAATGTCACACATTCACCCCAGTCCAAAGATCTGGGCCCAAATCCATCGTTTTTCCACTCCACACCACCCTGGGTTAGACAATGGCGATATGCAAATCAGCGCTGACCCTGTGCCCCATGGGAACAGTCCAGTCCGAACTACAAAAGCCATGTCCTTCCCAGAACGGAAACAAGCATCCGAGGACCGGCCCGGTTTCGAGGTAACACCTCTCATCAGCCCGGCTAGCTTGATTCCAGTGGTGTGGAGTGCCTGGGACTCACGTCTGAGCATCCCCAGTACACTTAGAGCGGTAATTGCAAACACAACAATGATGGACAGAATGTGGATCAATGTCACACATTCACCCCAGTCCAAAGATCTGGGCCCAAATCCATCGTTTTTCCACTCCACACCACTCTGGGTTAGACAATGGCGATATGCAAATCAGCGCTGACCCTGTGCCCCATGGGAACAGTCCAGTCCGAACTACAAAAGCCATGTCCTTCCCAGAACGGAAACAAGCATCCGAGGACCGGCCCGGTTTCGAGGTAACACCTCTCATCAGCCCGGCTAGCTTGATTCCAGTGGTGTGGAGTGCCTGGGACTCACGTCTGAGCAGCCCCAGTACACTTAGAGCGGTAATTGCAAACACAACAATGATGGACAGAATGTGGATCAATGTTACACATTCACCCCAGTCCAAAGATCTGGGCCCAAATCCATCGTTTTTCCACTCCACACCACCCTGGGTTAGACAATGGCGATATGCAAATCAGCGCTGACCCTGTGCCCCATGGGAACAGTCCAGTCCGAACTACAAAAGCCATGTCCTTCCCAGAACGGAAACAAGCATCCGAGGACCGGCCCGGTTTCGAGGTAACACCTCTCATCAGCCCGGCTAGCTTGATTCCAGTGGTGTGGAGTGCCTGGGACTCACGTCTGAGCCTAAGATGGCGGCCAGATCAGACAAAAAGTGACGAACAGCAAACTGGCAACTGGAGATTCTCACAGAGAGACAATAAATAGAGAAAGGAATGTCACAGGCCCTTATCGGAGGAGGAAAGGGAAGCTGATAATTGAGGGAAATTGAGAAAGGACAATCGAAGCCGATAATTGAGGGAAACAGAGAAAGGACAATCGAAATGGTGGACATATTGGAATAACTAAAGTTACACCAGAATACCTAAGACTCAGCTTAACAAGAGCAATTGAACTAACGAATCAACAGAGGAGAGTCACTTCAAGACCACTTAACGTGGAATTAAGATGGATGAAAGACACCTAGCAGCGGCTGGCTCCAATGCCTTGAACATAGAATACCCTGCTAAACTATCCAAAGCTGCTGCAAAAAAATTCAAACACAACACCCTGAGAAAAAATCCGGACAAACTGTTTTACGACCCTTATTTTAATATAGCTAAAGGCATAATATTGAACGACCTGATATTCTGCACAAAGAAATCGGCTCAATGGCGTAATGGTATTACAAAAATGCTCTCCATAAAATCTACGAAAAACATCCCACATGGAACAAAAATAATGACCGCATCTTCAATAAGATGCAGAGCAGACTTATGCATAACCATTTACAAAACTGGAATAGTGCTAATACAAGCTGGGAACAACGAACTAAAGAAGTTTGAAAAGGTATTTCAAATGGTAAAAGAATCATTGGAGGGGCCAAGATATCCACAACATCAATCACCAGTAGGAGGCACCCCTGACAATAACGCCTTTAATACGGCCAGGGACGCCAATAGATATGAAGGCCTACACGAACAAACCAATAGCCTGAGAGATATAATCGAAGGTGACTCGAGATTACCAGAGAATGAGGTTGAAGGGACAGAGGGAACAATTAATCATGCAATTGAAGAGCATGACCAGCGCCGAAGGGAAGAACAAATGCCACCACCAAAAGATGAGACATCACATCTAGAGCGCTCACTGACCCAGAGTGATTCACTCTATGGGAACCGGGAATTGAAGAAAACAGAAGAAACCATCACTCTGCCACATACCTCAAGCACAATACTGGAGGTTTGTAGATTCTCTCCAACAAAAACATCACCACTGGCTTCACCACCAAAAGATGAGACATCACGTCTAGAGGGTCCACTGACCCAGAGTGATTTACTCTATGTGAACCGGGAATCGGAGAAAACAGAAGAAATCAACACTTTGCCACAACCTCAAGCACAATTCTGGAGGTTTGCAGATTCTCCCCATCAAAAACATCACCACTGGCTTCACTTAAACCTGAACCCACTCTTGTCATCCCAAATAATCTCGGAACTAGCAATATTTCAAGGGAGAGAAAGAAAAGGACTGTGGCTCGGAGTACTGATCTAATACAGAGAAGAACAGAATGCAAACCCCGGATACGCAGGCCAAACATACCTAAGATACCGGCCTGAAACCTGAAAGATATTAAAGAGCTCCAAGATCTGGTTAGCAACCTAGCACTAGAAGCTAGTAGCATCTCCCAAGCAATTAGAAGAATCCTGGAGATAACGGCAAGCACCCACTCTAAGATCACGAATATCCAGAATGTCCTACACTCCTCAAATATAATGTTTAATGGGAGGGCCTTGGCACTAGCTAACCACATAGGACGAAATCCTTGACACAAGAGGAAATACTCCAAACATATGAACCATCTGACCCCGGGAGTGAGGAGATAATCAAAACAGTAGCAATCGATTCCAACAGAACATCCAGAAAGTACAACAGAAAACCCAACCTCCTCAATTTACAACAAGTCCAGTTAACAACAACTGAATCCACTGATAAGGACTTCAGTAACTCAGGGAAACCCTTGTCGTGCCTCCTACTCAATTGTCGATCGGCAACAACTCATGCATCAGATATAGCAGCCCTCATCATCAATAAGGAAATTGATCTGGCAATCCTGACTGAAACCTGGTTAACGGAATCACCTGCTCCAACCATGGATCTGTTAGTACCACCACAATATAACATTGTGAGACGAGACAGACCAAGAAAAACAGGAGGAGGTATAGCCTGCATCCACCGCTCGGAGATTGAGGTCAAAGAAATTCAAGCTGACCCCTTAGAATCATGCGAATACCTAGGGCTTAATATAAAAGCGGCAAGCAAGCAAACATGCAACTTGCATGCGTTTTACCATCCACCAGGTGACAACGCAAAGTTCACAGAGCAGTTAATGGAAATCATAACTGCATACCCCAATACCAATATCAAGAACATATTCCAAGGCGATTTCAACCTACATTGGGACAACCATAATGACAAGCTGGTTAATAAGCTTAAAGATTTCCTTGACGAGCTAAACCTAACTCAAGCATGCGCGCTACCCACACACCTGAAAGGATCGACCTTAGACTGGATTATTGCAAGAGACAAAAATGCATCGATCCTCTCAATAGACCCTTGTGATTGGTCCGATCATCACGCAATATCATTTGCGATACCCACAGTGAGAAAGGGCGCGACTGTGCAACCCTTCAAGTACAAAAAATTGATTCGCGACACGAAAGAGGCTAATATTGAGCTACTGGTTGAAAGTTGTGAGAGAGACTTAAAGCCACCTAACCATCTACAGAATGTAAATGAGCTTACAGATCACTACCTTACATCAATTGAAAATATCGTCAACAACACCATGCCACTAAAACTGAAAAGAGTCACAGAGAAGACAAAAAATCCATGGTTTAGTGAATCACTGAATGAAGACAGAAGGAAACTGAGAATGGCCGAAAGGAAATGGAGACAACACCCCTCATCCCCGGAGCTGAAAGCTCTCAGAAAAATAAGAAGCCAGTATAACAAAAAGATCATCAATTCCAAAAAGGAATTTATCCGATCAGAACTGGACAATGCCAAAAACAGACCTCGAAAACTCTTTGAAATCCTTAAACAACAATCAAACAAACTAGCCAAATCCTCTCAAGAGAACACGATTACTTCGTTAGGCTGTGAAGAATTCTCCACATTTTTTACAGAGAAGGCAAAAGCGCTGGAAGAAGAGCTCACAAATGCGGCGACCAACCTCACTATACATTCTTTGCCCCCGAACGATGACATCCAGTCATTAGAATGTACCAAGACAAAAAACGAGGCAAACTGGGACACATTCAAACTATACGACCAGTATAAGATCGCCAAAACGCTGTCGGAAATTAAACCTAACAACCACTACCAAGACCCTCTACCCGGAAAATGTGTAAGAGATATCAGCCACATTCTGGTTCCAATATGGACCAAAATAATAAATGCATCACTATCACAAGGGATCCTCCCTGACTGCCTGAAAACAGGTCAAGTGGTTCCCATAATCAAAAAACCTACAGCGGACGCAACAGATCCGAATAACTTTCGCCCAGTGACTAACATCCCTCTACTGGCCAAACTAATCGAGAAATGTGTGCGGGGTCAACTAAGCCAACACATCACCAAGTTCTCCTTACTAGATGACTGCCAATCAGGATTCAGAGCAGGACATAGCACGGAAACGGCTATACTACATATTGTGGACGACGCGCTACAAGCCCTAGACCAAAATCGAGCGTGCCTGCTGATTCTCCTGGACCTGTCATCTGCATTTGACACGGTAAATCAAGAAGCCTTACTGGCCAGACTTCGAGATAGGATGAGATTAACTGGAAATGTGCTGAAATGGTTCGACTCTTTCCTACGGAACAGGACACAAAGATTCCTGGTCAATCATTCTACTTCAACTCCATGTCCCAACACAATAGGAGTCCCGCAAGGATCGACACTTTCCCCAGACCTGTTTAACTTGTATGTTGAACCACTTACAGAAATTCTCCGAGAATCACAGATATCCTACCACATGTATGCGGATGATACACAAATTTACATAAAGGTCGCCTCCGTTGAAGACATTGACCGGATGAATGAGTCCTTGAGAAGGGCACTGCAATGGTTATCCACCAATCACTTGAAGCTAAATGCTCACAAAACAGAGTTCCTTCTAATTTCACCACCAATGTGTCATTCGCAAATAAGGGAATGGACCAAACTAGTGTCTGCACAAAACTGCACCCCAACACTAGTCGAATCAGCTAAATCACTTGGAATCACCCTAGACGAGAACCTCGACATGAAAGCTCACATTAATGCAATGGCTAAAACTGCCCGCTTCCACCTTAACTACTTAAGGAAAATGAAACCTTACATCTCTGAAGCTGATCTAAAATTAGCAATCCAATCTCTTGTTATCTCTAGGATCGAATATGGCTGCTCCACCTTAGCAGGTTTACCAAAAATTTCAACAGCTCCGCTAAAAGCCTGCCTCAACGCAGCGGCAAGACTGATCACAGGATCAAGGAAATTTGATCATATATCCCCTCACTTGAAAGCATTAAACTGGCTTCCTTATGAAGCCAGAATACAAATGAAGTTAGCATGTATCACCCATAAAGCGCTTCACTGCAACACTCCTAGATATCTAGCCAAGAAAATTACGATATCTGGAGGTGACAGACCAGCTCGGAGTGCCGTTGAACTGCTATTGCGGCCAGCCAGATTCCGAAAGAAAAAGACTTACGACAGAGCGTTCTCTGGAACTGCCCCTAGAATCTGGAATTCTCTTCCTCCAAGCATTAGGAAGATTCGCAATATTGCATCATTTAAGCGGGAAGTGAAGAGCCTCTTGATGAGCAAATACCTTGCATAGATTCGCTGTCCTGATCTAGGGCTGCTCTCAGAAGAAGAAGCTCCAACCTGAATAATATGAAAGCTAATTGTTGGCTCAAGACTGGCGCTTTATATACGACGCAGATGTACCCTTACCTAATGCCCTGAAGGCAATGTAATAATATATCTGTATCTCACAGTATAAACCTTACCCTCTCCTACCTCACTCCTGGCGGGGTATATGGCATATGATATAATCCTTACCCCACCTATTAATGTGAATTGCATGGTGTCTGTGTTTCCCACATATACTGTCTCACATAATCATAGCCACACTATTATCTACCTCATAACGGCTTTGTTCTTAGAAAGGTTAACATTTTGTTAAGCCAAAACCTGACCATCGCCTACCTCACTTTTGCGATGCATATGGCATATGATTTAAGCTTAGCCTTACCCCACCTCTTAATTGTGAATTGCACATGTGTTTCTGTTTGCATATATATTGCTCACTCAATCATATTCATGCTATTATATACCTCATATCTGTTTGTTCTTTGTAATGTCAACACTTGTGTTAGTTAACTATTTCGATGTTAAGCGCTCTGATACCCACGGGTCTTGTTCGCGCTATATAAAACTCTATAATAAATAAATAAATAAAAATGCCGCTCTTGGTAAGGCTTACATTTGGTGTAAGAAGTTGGCTATCCAACTTTTCCACTTGCCAACCTTTAATGCTTTTGTTGTTTTCAAGGATTCTTGTCCTGAGTCAAAGATGACTTTTGCTTAGTTTCAGGAGTCTGTAATAGGCAGCCTTGTTTTAGTGGAACAGGCAAGTGTTCCTGGAGTTTGAGTTTTGGAGGATGTAGCTAGATCGATAGATTGCCACATTTTCATGATCCCATTCCTCCCACACCCTCAAAAGACTTTTCCAGCAGGAGATATAGAGTCTGTGGGTGAAGAGGTACGCGGAAGGAGACTCGTATGTACTGCCCCGAATGTCCTTCCAACCCTGGGCTGTGTGCACCTGAATGTACCTCACGCAAAATAATTTTGGGAGCATTCATGAGTGGTAAAGTGAACTGCCTGGTCTCTATTGTTTAATATGTTTTGTTCAGTTTCAAGGTTGGCATTTGTGTAGTGTATTTCGTTTCAGATTTTGTGTTAGTAGATTTGTATCTATTTTTAATTTTGTTTGTGTTTTCCTATTTGTATAAAGAATTGTAAATGGCTTGGCGGTGTGCGTGGAGTGGCACTTGGCTTGCTGTTTGTTTGAACTGGCGCTTGGCTGGTGGTGTGTGTCGACTGGCGCTTGGCTGGCGGTGTGCATGGACTGGCACATGGCTGGCAGTGAGTTTGGACTGGCGCTTGACTGGCGTTCAGTTTCTCATCCTTTCAATTATTAACTGTGCATTTTATTTTTGTGAAATCTCCTATTACTAAAAATGTATAAACCGAACCATCACTTGCCCTCATGCCAAATCCAACCAGCATTTGTGTATGCTTGAGGAATAGATGGCTGTGCAGTAATCTTTGTATTTTTTGTCTCTCTGCCATGGTGTACATTTCATCTAAGAATAGCCTACCAACTGTAGATTTTGTCGTAAACTAAACACCCAGGGGAGTACATGGTGATGTCTCTCTTGTGGAACCCAACAAGTTATCTTACCCACAATGTCCTGCAAACCTCAAAATGTGACTGTGACATTTTCCTTTCATTATTGTGCTCAAATTTTCACGCTGCTGAAAGTAAAACCAAATTTCCAACCCCCCAGCATTTCTCCAAGTATATCAATAGAAATTGTACCTCACTTGTATGGGTGGGCCAAGTACCCGCAGCAGGGAAGGGTCCAAACCCTATTGATGCAACATCAAAATTACCTATCACAAACCAACTTGGTTTTGCAAGGGGGGGTCTCATGAGTTTTTGGCCCTGAGCTCATCGGCCATCTAAGTAAACCTATCAAACCCATACATTTCTGGAAACTAGATACCCAAGGGAGTCCAGAGAGGTATAGCTTGCGTAGGTCCTCCAACATTCTCCTGCCCAGAATCCCCTCCAAACCTTAAATTTCCCTGATAAAATCACTTCTTTCTCAAATTTCTGTGTGGGAAAGTTCTGAAATCTGCGTGGATCCACAAATTTCCTCCCACCTAGCATTTCTCCAGGTCTCTCAATAAAAAGGATATCTCACTTGCGTGGGTGGGTCAAGGACCCGCAACAGGCAAGGGCCCAAAACCTCTTGAGGCAACATAAAAATAACCTATCAGAAACCAACCTGGTTTTGCAAGGGGGGTTCCATGAGTTTTTGGCCCTGGGCTCGGCGGACATCTAAAGAAACCTACCAAACCCACACATTTCTGGAAATTAGACACCTGGGGGAGTCCAGCAAGGTATGGCTTGCATGGGTCCCCCAAAATTCTCCCACCCAGAATCCCCTGAAAACCTCTAAGTTTGCTAAAGAAATCACTTTTTTCTCAAGTTTCTCAGTAGTAAAGTTCTGGAATCTGCGTGGATCAACAAATTTCCTCCCACCCAGCGTTCCCCCAGGTCTACCGATAAAAATGGTACCTCAATTGTGTGGGTGGGCCAAGGACCCACAACAGGCAAGGGCCCAAAACCTATTGAGGCAACATCAAAATTATACTGTGGAGACTTAAAAATTACCTATAAGAAAACTACCTGGTTTTGGGGGGTCACCTGAGATTTTCGCCCCAGGATTGGTGACCATCATGGAAAAGTACCAAACCCAAACATTTCTAAACACTGGACACCATGGGGAGTCCAATGAGGTATGGCTTGCATGAATCCCCCAACAATTTCCTACCCAGAATGCCATGCACACCTCAAATTCAGCTGAAAAGAACACATTTTCCACATCGTTTTGTGTGGAATCACCATGCAGGCAAAAATGTCGTACCCCACAGCATTCTCCTTAGTGTTCTGAATAAAATGACACCTCACTTGTGTGGCTGTCCAATGCATAATTGGCTAAAAACATATATATTTTTTAAAATGTAGCATTTAGAATTCTCTCTGCTATACCCTTATTCCCTAAGTTTTGGGCTCTTTCCAGTCACAGGCTCTTGCCCCAACCACACAAGCGAGGTATAATTTTCCTTGGGAGGCTCAGGGGAACACTGTGAGGTAGGACATTTGTGCCGGCACGGTGATTCCACACAAAAATATGTGGAAAATGTGTTTTATTCAGCTAAATGTGAGGTTTGCCTGGTATTCTGGGTAGGACTCGTTGGGGGATCCACGCAAACCAAACCTCATTGGACTCCCCCGGGTGTCTAGTTTTCAGAAATGTTTGGGTTTGGTACTTTCCTAAGATGATGCCAAGCCTGGGGCCAAAATCTCAGGTGCCCCCCAAAACGAGGTAGTTTTCTTATAGGTAATTTTGAAGTCTCCACAGTACGATTTGGGCCCTTTCTAGTTGCAGCCACTATGCCTACCAACACAAGTGAGGCACCATTTTTATCGGGAGACCAGGGGGAATGCTGGGTGGAAGGAAATTTGTGGATCAACGCAGATTCCAGGACTTCCCACACAGAAATGTGAGGAAAATGTGTTTTTTTCAGCAAAATTTGAGGTTTGCAGGGGATTCTGGGTAGGAGAATATTGAGGGAACCACACAAGCCATACCTCGCTGGACTTCCCTTGGTGTCTAGTTTCTAGAAATGTGTAGGTTTGGCAGGTTTCCCTAGATGGCCCCCGAGCCCGGGGCCAAAAACTCATGGGAACCCCCTTGCAAAACCAGGTTGATTTGTGATAGGTCATTTTGATGTCGCCTCACTAGGTTTTGGGCCCGTGCCTGTCCCGGGTCCTCGACCCACACTTGCAAGTGAGGTACCATTTGTATTGGGAGATGTTGGGAAACGCTGGGTGAGAAGAAATTGGTGGATCCACGCAGATTCCATAACTTTCCCACACAGAAATTTGTGAAAATAGTTTTTTTTTCAGCAAAATTTAAGTTTTTCCGGGTGATTCTGGGTAGGAGAATGTTGAGGGACCCACGTAAGCCAGACCTCGATGGACTCTCCTGCATGTCTAGTTTCTAGAAATGCGTGGGTTTAGTAGGTTTCCCTAGATGGCCGCCCAACCCCGGGCAAAAATCCCATGAGGCCCCCCTTGCAAAACTTTGTTGCTTTGTGATATGCCATTTTGATGTTGCCTCAATAGGTTTAGGGCCTTACCCTGTCGTGGGTCCTTGACCCACCCACGCAAGTGAGGTACCATTTTTCTTGAAAGACTTTGGGGAACGCAGAGTGGGTGGACATTTTTGGATCCACGCAGATCCAAATGTATAGGTTTGCTAGATTTCCCTAGGTGCCGGCAGAGCTAGGGTTCAGAATCTACTGTTAGGCACTTTGCCAAAAAAGGGTCATTTTTCACTGTGAAATTGTGGTGTGTTCACATTGCGTTTTGTGCCATTTCCTGTCACGAGTACAAGGCCTACCCACGCAAGTGAGGTGCCATTTTTCTCTGAAGAATTTGGGGAACGCGGGGTGGGTGGAAATGTGTGGATCCATGCAGATTGCAGAACATTCAACCACAGAAATGTGAAGACATTTTTTTTTTTACTTTTTTAGGTTTGCAAGGGATTCTGGGTAACAGAATCTTGTGAGAGCCAGTCAAGTCACCCCATCCTGGATTTATCTGGGTGTCTAGTTTTCAAAAATGTATAGGTTTGCTTAGTTTCCCTAGGTGCCGGCAGAGCTACGGCTTCAAAAAAAGACAGGTAGGCACTTTGCAAAAAAAAAGGGACATTTTTCATTGTGACAATGTGGTGTGTTCACGTTGCGTTTTGAGCCGTTTCATGTCATGGGCACTATGCCTACACAAATGAGGTGCCATTTTAATTGGGAGACTTAGGGTTATTTAGATCTGTGAAGCAACTGTTATTACCTATTGACTTTCAATGCATTTCTTCCTTCCAAATGAAAGACAATGTGTAAAAAAGAAGTCATTTTGAAAAATGACCGATAATTCCCATTCTAGAATGCGTATTCCCAATTTTGGAATGTGCAAATATCTGCTGTTTCTAGACTCTATATTTTGCTCCCATTTCAGAAAAACATAGGTGTCTTTCATACATATTTTTCCATGTATACATTTTCCCACAAAAATTGCCAAATACACGGTACATAATAAAAAACCATTGCAAGTCGCTGCTCAGTTTTTGGCTCTGGGTTCGTCGGATTCTTGGTGAACCTACAAATCCTATATATCCCCACAACCAGTAAGGTCCCGCAGATGTAACGGCATATTGCTTTCAAAGAGTTGTTATAATTAGAAGTTACATGTGAATACCTTGACACAAAATGTTGTTTTTTTCAACTAATTTTCAATTTTTCCTATGGTTTAACTGTTAATTTTTATAAAGAAACCTTGAAGGATCTACACAAATGATGCCTTGATGAATTTAAAATTATGTCTACTTTACTAAAAGGTATAGCTTTGCAAGGTCCATTATTGCTTTCATACACATTTCTACCCTTAACTGAAAGGAGGTTGAAAGCACAGAAAATATAGCAAGAATAGGCTGTCCCAGAAAAATGCCAAAACTGTGCAAAAATGTTGATTTTCCGACAAAAGTCTGTTATTCTCCAAAAGCTGGAAAAATTGTGATACCATTTGGAGGGAAAAACCCAGATGCTTTTATTTGCAGCACTTTTTTCCCATTCCCCCCCCCAAAAAAAAATGTAGCTGTATTTTGGCTAATTTCTGGGTTCCCTCCAGGGGAAGCCACAAACCCTGGATACCATTAGAATCCCTATGATGTTGGAAGAAAAGGACGCATATTTGGCATGGATACCTTATGTGGTCAAAAGGTTACAGGGGCCTAAGCGCGAACTACCTCAAATAGCCAAAAAAAGGCGTAGCACGGGGCGGGGGGGGGGAAGGCCTAGCAGCGAAGGGGTTAAAGTCCTGCATAGCTGTGTATGTTCAGCGTGATCACGTGTGCTATATAAGCAAAGTAATCAATAGATAGATGACATCACAGCGAGTCTGATAACAGCATGGTTAATGGGATTACTTTGAAAGCAAGGGCATCAACATGTGTATTGTTGGGCGCAACACTGGTTAATTATGCACTTCTTGCAAGTGTTTGACTATGGGTGTGCGAATGAGTGCGAGAGTATCTGTTACAGTATTACATACACTTTAGAATGTGAGCATGGCCAAACAACAACATTATTTTACAAAATGACTCTGAACTTGAAGACTGGCACCCGCATTGCACTTCTTTTTTAATCCTTTTCTTGAAGAAGTAATATTATGATCGAGTTGGTAACACACTTGGCCGAAATAAAATGGCTTTATTGTATTGCGACTTATATAGCGCACGTATCACCCGAAGGCATCAAGGCGCTTGCCTTGGGAACCCGTCCTGGTTTTTCCCGTGAGATAACCCCTACTGGGTATCCCCAGGGTGAAAGCCAAGCATCCCGCAGCAGGTGGGCCGCCGTAGTGGAGATTAAGCAACTATTGCCCAGAGTTGCAGCGTGGGACCCCATGATTAGAATAGGTACAGAGGCGAGAATTATCGAGTCCGTGGACATTTTGGGCTCAGGACCCTGCCGCGTCGGGAATTGAACCCTGGTCCCGGGCCAGACCTCTGCATCAGGGTCTGCTGCTCTAATCAGTGAGCCACACTCCTCCTTATTCATAAAACGTCTTTGTTTTAGGACGAGCGAGTGCTGGTAATCGAATTCCAGTGAGACTGAGCTCTCTCTGAGTGGTCTAAATCAGTTCATATTTGAATAATAATAGATCGATTTGACATTTGTCGTGTAATTGCATGCATCTTTCCTGTTGTACAGTTTGGGATTTAACAAAGAATTTTCTTGGAATACAACACATAAAGCCAATGTACACTGTGTATCAGCGTGTGCTTAAAACAATGCAATAAATATATGTCTTCCATTGAAATGGAAGGTTGCGCTTTCTAAATAAAAAACAATGTCATGGTTGGGGACAGATTAGCAACTCTTTTAACGAATGATTGATAGTCATTTCGTAACAGGAGGCTATCTGTACATGAAAAGACATTCGGAGTCAACAAAAGAACAGTTGATCTACCAGGAAGTGTTCCTTCTGTGTTAATCTTGTTGGAACAGAGACTGTAATCTAGCGTTGATGGTTACGAATTAATGGTACCCCGTTGCTAAACTGAAAGGAGGAGATGAGTCCTCAACTGATTGAGCGTTTGATACTAACAAGCCTAAACACTTTAAAATCAGACACACTAAAGTTCAACTGTAATGTTCCAATTCCTTAAACGTTCATTAACGTCAATATTTTTAACTAAGGGTTTAAAATTGAAACATTTCTGGGCTGCTTGAGGCCAGCAATGTAACAAGATTAGTAACTTCACGGTAGATCTTTTGAAACACAGAAGTCACCTTAATGGAGGTTGATTCAATAAAATGCCATGGGTAGCAGCTTTTACGCTATATGAACTTTGACCCCTGATCAAAACACGAGCAGTGACATTGCATTGGTCTTTAGGTCTCGTGCCTAGCGTTACACTGCGCAGCAGTGTTCACGCAGTGAGAGTCCTTTTGTCCGGGTTTCAGAAATGAACCCTGGAATTGCACCTGCTTTTGCGTGTGTTTTTACTTTTGTGGCCTGCTATTGGCCTTTCCCTGAGTGTACTTTTTTAAAATAGCACACAATAGGCCAGAGGCGGGCGCATAGCTCCGCCCCTGGCCTATTGGTGTCTATTACGTGCATTTCCTTCCATATGGTTTCAATTTTCGTGCCCATACACAGGCGCGATAATTGAAAGCATATGGCGTGCGCGCGCACCACTTGCGGCTTTGTTTTTCCCTAAAGAGATCGCTTTCGGTTTCGCGATCACATTTCTTCTCCCTCCCCACTCCCCTTTGGTCCCCCCCTTTCACTTACATGTACGCTGGAGACAGTGGCGAGGACCTGGACGCCTTAAGCATGGGCACCGGGAACTTCCACGTAGCTGGAGTGCTGGCTTTCCATCTCAATGGCATGTTGTCACAAGGGCAATAGAGTGACAGTAAAAGCGTTTCCATAGCAGGCTGGCAGTGCAGGCTCCCATCCCACACACAAGTGGCAGGACTGCTGCAGCTACGAAGATTCCCCCGAACCCTCCCGGCAGTGTGTGCCAGGGGGCTGTCGGGCTTCTTCTTTTAAATCCGCCTGCCCACTCCGGCACTCTGACGAGCCTGTTCCGCCTCGCGAGGGAACCCCGAGCCTGGCAGTCCACTGCAGAAGTGAGCCTGGCTCGTGGTACTGCTGCTCTACCTGAGTGGGGACACTGCAGGACTGCTCCACAATCTGCACCTTCAGCACTAACCAACCAAACAACCCTCCTGCCCCACGCCGGCGCTGAACAAAGACAGAGCAGAAAACAAAGTACCTACTCAGAATGCACTTGTCATCCTCCGCGTAGTCTTTATGTGAGCTGCAACAATGCCAAAGTGAGATGAATCTCAGCATAGCCCTGGGCCCTGACAAACTAATTCAGCAAGCTCAATCCTCCCAGGGTGCAGCTGCGGACAAACGGCGCACGGGGGCCATCTTGAAAAGAGCCCATATAAAGTAGGACGGTCCTGCCAAGACACTGTATAGTTGTTTTGAGTGTAACCCTACACTGAGCACCCACCCACCACAGACAATACTGGGTCAGGTGACGCTGTTAATAAAAGAGGCAGAGCGCACATGCTTGTGGCCAGATTTACCATCCCCAAATGGTGTCCCGTGTCGCAGTTATTTACACCATGCGGGCCTAGGGCCCCATCTTTACAATGGCGACGAGGCGGTAACGCGATGCCCAGCGTGCCAGCTAAAAGAAAATCGTTGGGGGAAAAAGGAGGGAAATGCTGCCCATGCCATGAGTCCCCCCCCCCCGCAAGAAGGGATGAGTAGCAGAGGCCCGTGCCCAGCGTGCGGCCCCCCTGCCTGGGGGTGAAGAGAGAGCCGTGCGGAGCCCACCCACACCGGCCGCCACCGGGCCAGGACTGGTTGCCCCCACAAACGCTACGACCTCCGCGGAGCCCACCCGCGTGGAGGAGGGAAGTCAGCCAGCCGAAGGTGAGCCCAGGCGTTGTGAAATCCCCCCGCAGCGCAGCATGTGTGGAGCGCAGCTGCCGCTGCGAGGGTGAGAGAGCGTGAAAGAGAAGCCAAGTGGAGCCCACCCGCCATATGCATTAACTGTGCCCCCAAAAGCGAAAGGAAGCAGCCTCCAAGAGCCGCGATATACCCCCCCACCCGCGCGGTAAGTGAACAGTGAGCCGGGTGGAGGGAACTGAGGCCCGGACAAGAGACACACACCAAGAGGGCAGACATCAGCCGCCCGCAGCTGATAGGAGCGGTGTTAGACCCCTCCCCCGCAGCCCGTGAACACTTTGTCTGCTGCAAGGGGCAGGGAGCGGGAAAAGTGAAGTGCAACAGCGCCGGAATGCAAATGGCCGGCGGGTGCCAACCCCGCACGGCTACACATGCCCAATAGTCCCCCCTGCCCACGCGAGGACTGTGTGAGGCTGCTGAGGACAGGGAGGGCGAGAAAAATGAAAGAGATGGCCGCCGCAATGAAAAGAAATTGTGCCCCCACATCCTGAGCCCCGGCAGAGAAATTAAATACTGTGTGGTGGCCGCGGCCGCCGAAATGAACTGAAACTGTGTGCGTGCTGCCCTGTCTGGAGAAGTGTGCCGGTGAACCCTCGGGCAAAAAGAGCACAAACCCCTCAAGCACACACGCGCAATCCCCTGCAGCAGTAAGAAAAGAGAGACTGCCTCCCCCCTCCTCCTTCACGACAAAGCTCCAAGACTGAACTAACAGGACTCACCAGGCATCCACGAAGCCTGCAACCAGGAGCCAGTGCCTCCCAGGTTTGTCCACTGCCACCCAGCACACCAGTGAAGCGTCATCACCTGCACTCACAAAGCACACAGCCCAATACCGGCAGCTCCACTGACAGGAAGTCTCCCGATAGAAATGGAAACAGAAAGACGTGGATGGCCTCTAACCATTACACACTGCCATCTAGTGGGTTTTGCACAGCACTACAAGGAGAAAGGGAAAGAAACAAGCATTGGTCAAACCAAGTTCCATATAAGCAAGTGGACGAGCCACATCCACACCTGCCAGTTTATACTACCGCCACCTACCAAGGAGCAGACTCTCCAGTACAACACCGCCAGGACCGGCGGAAACAAAGAGGAGGTGCCGCCTGCTGGCCGCAGGCCGCCACCACACCGACAACAGAAGCACCCAAACCCCAGGACAAAAGGAGGCGGCACACAAATGCGCCAGAAGCGCCGAAACACGCCACGAGTTGCAAGAACGCACCAGGAGTGCTAGAACTCCCCACCCGCGGGCCAGGACAGCGCAGCACTGCGCCGGAACATGCCAGGAGCGCCAGAAATCGAGAGCGCCAGAGTGACGCTGCTCAGCGACAAGCCAAAGCCACGAGACAACGCACCAAGGTCCCAGAGTGAGGCAGCGACGTCTCACAGCCACCAGAGCGCCATCACCAGGAAGCATGACGGCATCCCAAGAGAATATACAAGGATCGGTGATGCAACCCTCCGCCGCGCAGACGAAGCGCGCCAACGCCAAGACACCGTGATCGTGAATAGCGACCACGAGGAAGATAGCACAGCATGACGACTCATCCCGAAGGCAAGGCCGACCACCCAGTCTGGTCGCCAAAGAAAAAAAAGAAGAAGCAACTGAGAAGATGGCGACAACCGGTCCAGTCACTAGAAGAGAAGACCAGTTTCTGAGAGCCATGCCCAGACCAGAGAAAAACAGGTGGAGTGCACGCTGCCTGGAGAAGACTGGTTGGGAAAACCAAGACAGTACAGTGACAGGATCACGTCGCAAGAAGGAACAGGGAGAAGAGGGGCGCGACGCCATAAAGAAAAGGAAGAAGGAACAGTAGAGCCAAAGGAACCGGACGAGACAGGAGAGTCATGATGGGAATGACCAAGGAAGGGTTTCCTGATTAAAGGCTATAGAAGTGATCAAGTAACAGGAAGATACGACGACAGGTCTAGTCACCAAGCCAAGTGAAGACAGTGTCCCACCGCATGGACAAGACGAAGGAGAAAACATGTAGAGGGCTCGCTACATGGAGAAGCCTGGTTAGCATGAGTAAGCAAGAAAGAAGACCGGACCGCGTCGAGCAAGAGAACGAAGAAGAAGAATGGAGTATCACAACATCACTCCACCGAGGAAGAAAGAGACATCATTCAGCACACAGGAACATCCATGATGTCAAGGGAGCATCGCACCATCCGTGTGGATCCCAGTAATCCCGACAACCTGCACCTGAGGAGACCAACCACCGAAGAGCCGTATGGGTGCCCCGTGAACCTGAAGCTAGCACTAGACAATCCACCCTTGTGGACTACACAAGACTCGACTGTGGCCATGTCTGAAGTTCCGCAGCGACCTGACAGAGCGTAAATTGCTGGAAGTATTGACAAAGCAGACAGCCGCTGCTGCGCAGGTGTCCAGCTGGGACTGGGCTCTGAAGTGCTGTGGTCTAATGTGTGACCCCCAGGGGCTCCGAAGATTGACAGGGGGTTTGAAAACAGTGCTGTCATCAAAAGAGCAGTCAGTGCACAGAGAGTTCTAGGTAACGGCCAAAGGAGCTAGCTGCTACAGGCAGGAAGGGTGGGAAAAAAATGAAAGTAATCAACGGAATACTTCAAATTATGGATTCACATGTAGAGCGGGTCCTGAGACTGCCAGCAAGCAGTTCTACAAATGCAGTTGAGCGGGTCCAGAGACCACCAGCACATGGTTGTAGAAGTGCTGAAAAGCGGGTCCTAAGACCACCAGCACGCAGTTCTATAGGTGCAGTAGAGCGGGTCTGGAGACCCCCAGCATGCGGTTGTACAGGTGCAGTAGAGTGGGTCTTGAAACTCTCCCCCCAACACCCACATCATGCAGTTGTAGAGGTTCTGAAGAGTTGGTCCTGAGACCCCCAGCACGTGGTCATAGAGGTGCTGTAGATCGGGTCCCGAGACCCCAGCATGTGATCATACGGGTGCTCATGTCTGTCAAGAACCTCGAATACCCCAGCATCTGTGGCATCGGCTGCATGATCTCCCCGCTACACTTCCTGGAGGTGAAACTAGGCAAGAGGCTGCAGCCCATCAAGAGCGAGGTAAAGTAATGGCAGGAGTGCCTTCCTGAGGCTACTCATAGTGTGATTGCTTCACACCACCCCAACGATTGGTGCATCATTCCTGTAGATCCTTGCTCTTGTGTGTATATATATATATATATATGACACTGACGAAGGCAAGTGCTGAAACGCATCTGTTTCATTGTTTTTTTGTGCAATAAACCCGACGAGGTTTAACCTACTGTGAGTGCTGGTGTGTCAAGTTTTTTGGCAGTGGAGCAAGAATATATATATATACATATATATATATATATCTATATATATATATATATATATATATATATATATATATACATATAGATATATATTGCCCACCGTACTTCCCCACTCAGGAAGAATTCTCACGGACTCACGGACACCTCTCATGGGTTTGCAGGTAATTTATTCACACAACAGACTGCACAGCAACGCGTTTCGACTTTCGTCTTGGTCACGCTAAGAAGCATTACAGTTTGCACATTCTAATACACGTTTGTTGCTAAACATGAAAAAAGGACTTAACCACCGTGATGCAACAAGTGGTGTGTGGCGGTGCCGCCATTTTGACCTAGTCAATAACGTTAATGCATTTAGGTCAACAAATAACACATGCACCCTTGATACATCTTAAATTAATCACCATGGAGTAAATTCGGCAATTTCCATAGTAGGATTATTCCAATTCTAATATGACGTAATGAGTGTTGTCATACTGTTTACATTGCAGATTAAAGTCATCTCGCCCAAGTGGGCTAACATTACCACAGCAGGGCCGGACTGGGAGCCAAAACTGGCCCTGGCAAAGTCCTCGGCCGGCCCCCCTCCCCACCCCCGGGGTTTGGGGGTGCCGCCGAGCTCTTTTGCGGGGCCGGTTTTTGGCCGATTTTGGTACAGTGCCGATTTTGCAGCTATGCTGCAAAAACGGCCCTGTAACAAAAACGGCCCCCGGGGTCCAAAAGCGGCCCCCACCCGTGCGGCGCACCGGGGGATTGCCCGGTGCCCGCTATGGCCAGTCCGGGCTTGTACCACAGTACTTATTGTGAACCCAAACATAGGACCACCCTATATATAAGGGGTACATAATTGAATTCTAAAAACATCTAAAATATGCAGGGCTTTTTTTTACGCAAGAAGGGTGTAACATTTTGGAGCACACTATTTATTTTGAACTGCAGGATGCCCCAATTCGAATTAGAATTCATCATCTTCATGGGGAGCGGAATTGGCTAGGGCGCTTGACCTCGCACCAGGGGATCTGGGTTCGAGTCTCAGTAACGACGCCAAACATTCTGTGATTCTGGGAAAATCACTTAATCTCCCCGTGCCTAACAAAAATGAATGTGTGTCCTCATGTAACGTAACTGGTGCTATGTAAAGCGTTCTGATTCCCAATTGGGGTCAAGTTCGCGCTATATAAAACTACAAAAGAAAAAAAATCATCAAATCTAGTATTACTAAAGTTCATTTGATCTCTTTATTAGAAAATAGCTGTGTTGTCACGTCATCATTCTATGGATTCCTTGCATGAACACACTTCTGCAGTTTGTCTTGTGAGTTCCTATGTGGTGAAACTGTTCACACTTCCCTCTGTTTCAAGCCAGCTGATTTCCATGCGGGCAAAGTCTGGTCTACTTGTTTTTTCCCATATGATGTTTCTGTGTTCTTTTTAGGGCACCGTATTTCATTTACAACCAATATTTTTATGCATCCAAGTAGCTATTTTGCTTGTGTTTTATTTTACACTTCACCTGCCATAAGCAACACCTCATACTATGTTTGTTTACTTGTGAAAATCTGGTTTCTTGCTCCTGAAGCCAGCATTTCCAAAATGTTATGCCATGTTAGTGGAAGAATTATGCTTAATCTGTGTTAAATGCTAGCCACATGTAGGTTATGATATGTCTAAGTAGTTTGCTGTATAGGCTTTCAAGCCTGTAATTAGGTGTTAAGCTGTACGTACAGTGTCAGGCTACACTCCACAGATGCAGGTATATGATAGCACATAAGTTTTGGGTTCTGTATGCAACAGGTGACAGACTACGCATACAATAATAGGGCTGTACTTGCAGATATAGAGCTGCTGTTAAAGATGGAGGCAGATTGTTCCATTGTCGGGCTGTACATGGAGGTGTATGTGTGTACCTACAGGGGCTGGGCGGCAGGTGTCTGGCTACACAGATGTCAAGCAGGACATGCACTTTCATGGTATCGTATGCCATCGTACAACCGCACACGTAGTTGTAAGGCTGCACATGCAGGGTGTGTTCTGCATATACATATACACGTGTCTGTGCAGTTTTCATGCTGTGTTTGCGTGTGTGGGAATTTGGCAACAGATGTAGTTGTCCGGCAACATATGCCCTTTGCTGGGGCAGCTGTGCGCTTTACAAAACGGATAACATAACATAACATAACATAACATGTCCAGAAGGGCATGCTGCTGTCAGGCTGTACATTCAGAGCTTGTGCTGTACATGCTGGTAGGAGCTGTCTGTTTAGGAGTCTGACCACGCAAGCAGATGTTCTGCAATATATGCATTTGCATGACACCACATGCAGTTATTCTATAGCACACAGAGTTGTCGGGCTGGACACAGAGAGATTTGTACTGCATGTGTAGGTACAGCTAGCTGTCTGTGCAGCTGCAGAGCTGTATTTCCATACATAGGTGTTTGGCAGTAAATGCAGATGTATGGCAAAACTTGCTGTTGTTCAGAAGGACCTGCAGCTGTCAGGCTGGTTGTGCAGTAATCGGGCAGCAGGTACAGCTGTCTTTGCAGGTGTCTGGCTGCACTTGCAGGTCTCTGATGCATAATGCAGTTGTGAGGCACCCTATGCGATATTTCAGAAGGAAATGGAGCTGTCAAACTGCACATGTAGAAGTCAGGCTGCATATGCAGGCATTGGTCTCTCTGTGGAGGTGTCTAGTTTTTAGGTCGAGTCTGGGCAGCGCATGCACTGCTATGGGAGGCATACTGTATTCAGGCAGGGCTGTGAAGTTCCGCCCACTCTCTGCCCATATTTTTCATTGGCTTGTGTGATTGCTCACTGCAATCTCTGGCTGTTTATTGGTAAATAGGCTTAGTAGTTCCACCTTAGTCTAATTTTGTAACCTCCCATGCCAATACCTCCTGTTACGGGTGTTGTTACTCGAAAGGCTTTAATTACAGCCTCCGAGCACTATTTTCTCAAATACCTTTGTCCTGACTGCTGTTGCAGACAGGACATGCTCTCTCCTAAAGCTTTAAAAAAAAAAATTATAGCATGGGAGCGGTACGTATTTACAGTGCAATAGGTCTTGCATTTGCAAGAGTGTAAGCTATTGACATTGTAAATGACAATGCCTTTTATTTATCTGTTTTAAAAACAACACATAAATAAAAGGTATTGGCATTTTACGATGCCTATAGCTCAAACTCTCGTAAATGCGAGACCTATTGCATTGCAAATGCTTGCTTCTCTTGCAATATATCTAGATATAACAAAAACACTTTTTTTTCAGAATTCCCCTAAAAATAATTAAACCTTACCATTGAATTGGATTTTCACTATTAAAATCATGGTTTAATTATTTTTCTGCTGGTCCCATTACAGAGATACAGCATTAGAATGTTAATTTGCGTTCAGATTTTCGGCATTGGACAAGGAGGCCTGCCAGTTTTTAGGGCATTTACCACTTCCCACTTTTGAATACCATACACCCTACCTTGTGGGCTACAACAAGGCTTGCAAAAGGGGTGACTTGATATTATTTCAAATCAGGTTTCCCAAATGGGAGATATTGGCAGGTCCGGGTAGCTAGGTTCAAGCAGCTGATGTCAAGCTACACAGGGTAGGACTGACACGTTTCCACTGCCGTATTAGGTGCTGCAGGCCACAGGAGGCATTTATTTAGCCTGGGTCAT
Source organism: Lissotriton helveticus (assembly GCF_964261635.1). Taxonomy (NCBI): domain Eukaryota; kingdom Metazoa; phylum Chordata; class Amphibia; order Caudata; family Salamandridae; genus Lissotriton; species Lissotriton helveticus. The sequence goes on from NC_136067.1 coordinate 1,574,353,874, forward strand.
AAGATGAAAAAATCAGGAAGACATAAGAAAGGCCAGAGAGGGGTATAAGTCGGCCCAGCAGAAAGCAAAAAGGGAATGGGATGCCCACTATTGGCTAGAGCCGCTTAAGGCTTGTGCATGGAGAAGCATGGTTGCATTTTGGCATCTTGTGAAATGGGGCAGGGGTGCCAGAGACCAACGTATCTCCCGCGCACTGGGTATCCTATTTTAAGACCCAGTTTGCAATTACAAATCCCTCCCAGGAAATATTTGATTTGTCACCTTCCGAAGCCTTTCTGCATTTTACTAAAAAAGCGGTGGAAATAGCACTTAAGTCAGTCCCAAGAGGCAGGGCACCCGGGTTAGATTGTATTCCGGCGGACCTGTTCCTTCACGATATAGATATCTGGGCATCTTATATCTAGCTCCTTGTGAATGCTATCGCTAGTGGAGCAACTATGCCCGACACTTGGTCGGGAGCAGATATCCTCCAGATTTTTAAGAAAGGTGACAGCTCTAACAAGGACAACTATAGGCCAATAAGCCTCATTGACTGCATACAGAAAGTCGCAGCTAGAATGGTACTGTGCCGAATCCAGGCCTGGATGGAGGAATTTGACATTTTGTCACCACTTCAGGCAGGTTTCCGCTCATGTACCAGCACCATTGAACAGGTTTTTAGATTTATTTTGGTTTACTGGCGTGTTGTAATTTTAGGTACAATTTATGCAGCATTTGTCGACCTTAAGTCAGCTTTTGGCCTTGTTCCCCGTGCCAAAATGTGGAGAACGTTTTTAGAATTAGGTATGCCACTAGAAATTGTGGCTTTTTTTGTTACTCTTCATGATGCAAATTATGCACAGGTGCGCTGGGACACTCAAGGGAGTGTTACGCAGAGGTTTCCTATAGCTAAAGGGGTTCCACGGCAGTGCGTTCTAGCACCAACCCTTTTTTCATTGTATATCAATAGGGTAGTACAGTACTTCCAGGATTTCCCCACTGATGCTCCTACGTTAGCAGGTCTGGAAATCCCCCTGCTTATGTTTGCAGACGATCCCTTAATACTTTCTAAGACTCAGAAAGCCTACAGTCTGCTCTGGGGAGATTTGAGCTTTGTCAGGACCATGATCTCTTAGTGAATGTGGAGAAAACAAAATGTATGGTTCTACATAAGCACAAGGTGATTAACGGTAGAGTAGAAATGAAGGAAGGTATACTGGAACAGACCCTGAACTTTACATTTTTGGGGGTAACAATTGGCAGTAAACTTAGTTGGAAGCCTCAGATTAATCTATTGACTCTTAGGCATGCTCAGCTGTCGGGTGCCCTTGTGAAGGAGCAGCGACTTTCATATACCAAACCTGTTGCTCCAGTTTTAAAAATGTATAATACAAAAATGAGTGCCTCGGTCTTGTATGGAGCCGAATTGTGGGGCTTTGAGGATCTTGCCCCCCTCATAACAGCCCAAAACAAATTTCTGAGGGTATTGACTGGTCTTCCTCAGTCAACTCCCTTATTGTCCCTATTTTTAGATATTGTCTGTTATTCCATTGAAGACACAGCGCAATTCAGACCAGTATCATACTGGAGAGGACTCTGGGTTACCCTGGAGCTGTCCCAGTTCGCTCAAGCACTGTTGGAAGTCATGGAGGCTGATAGCATGCATAATATTTCATGGCTGAGACAAGTAAAAATTACTCTGTCCGAAATGGGAATGAGTAGACTGTGGGTAAATCCCATGGAAAACTCCTTTCCTTCTAAGAGCGAATGTAGGGCAGCATATTGGAATATGATTAAATGAAGCTCTTCTCTGCCCTAACAAGATTATCTTTATCCAGAGACTTTTTAGAACATAAGCACGAAGTAAAGTATGAAAAGTATTGGGATTTTATTACCTCCAAAAAAAAAAGGAAACTGTATCACCAATTTAGGGTGGGATCTTTGCCCACCAAATGGAATGTTTTTAATCACAGTAAATGTCTGTTTTGCCCCATACATAATAAATCACTGGCACATATCTTATTTGCCTGCCCAGCTTATAAAGCCCCTAGGAAAAGATGGTTAAAGCCTATCTGTCTAATCCTGGGGACTAGGTTAGGCAACAAAACTTTTAGGATTCTAAAAACATCCATGAATGAATCAATTGTGATTGCTTTCGCCAAATTCCTAAGCTGGATGTGCGTCATACGTGCTAAGGAGAGGAGGCAATTTTAACTTTCTCTTCTCTGTGTATATTGCCAGGATGAAGACACTGATCATGGTGTTTTTAATTGTCAGACTTTTGTAGGATTTTATGAGTCTAACGCCAAGTGTGGTGGGAGATTATTTCTTAAGATTTTTTAGTGAATTGTATTAGTTATTGTTTTAAGTACATTCTAATTGTGGACCTGTTATCCTTTTGTTCATCACCTTTTAAGGAACATATTTGCTAAACACCCATGACTATGACATTTTATAGTAATTGTTAATGTTACACTCTGATGTATTTCGACTTTTTAATCTGGTTTTAAATGGTATTGTCTGTTAATTTTATTTGAAATAAAGACTAATGACTGACTGGTGTACACAGATAGGGAAGTCAGGGTATTTTTCCTGTCCGGTTTGCAGTGACACACCATTCTACAAATGTGTAAGGCTACTTTAGAGGGCAGCACCCCTTCCCCTTGGTCTAAAGACACCAGCATCATACCAAAGTACAGTGACACCTGTCTAAAAAAGAACATTCTGTAAAGTTCAAAGTCATATCTGTACAGCTTATGGGTCATCCAGTATTGTTGTGTTTCTCTGCCTCAGATAAGGATCAGGGCCCAAGACTGTTGTCACCCTACTGGGCTGGGTTAATTACTTTTCTGTTCAGCAGCAGGAACAAACTCCTCCCTCCATAAAGAGAACAATTAATCTAGATTAGCTCAGCTCCTGAGGAGAAAGGGTTAGGGCGGACTGCTCTGCATCAATCAGTCAGCTGTCATCCTATGCCAGGAAGTGGGCTGACTCAAGCTCACCAAACAAAGTGAGGGAGCCCATAACTTGAAGACAAACTAGGAGGTGGGCTCTTTTGAAGTTTTAATATGGCAGGCCCAGGCAGTGATATCAGCAAGGGGTGGATTTGGGACCCACAGAGTATACGTGGCAAGTGACTCCAGGGTGACACCATCTTGAAGTATCTCAGAAGACTGGGCAGGAAGTTTGAAACAGGGGTGGAAAGGTGATGTGACACCTAAGGATAGGCCGGAGGTGCATTACTGCTTGAACATCCTGCCCTCACTTAAAAGGTCTTGTGCAGTGGAGAGAGATAACTTAGATGTGCTTTTCTGCTGGAAACTGGGCCTGGAATTGATCGCCATAGGCAACTGGAAAGTATCACCCCCTGACTACCATCTGTACAAAAGACTCTGACTTCGTATGACCCCAGGATTAGTGGGGGCACTTCACAGGAATAGGAAAGCTGGTCCATTTACTCCCCCTGAGGACTAGTTGGTGTAAATACTAGGTTTCTGTGCAAGGAGGGAGAGAAGCCAGAGATAAAACAAAGTGAAAGGCTGGTGCAGGGAGCCAGTGAAACCAGCTTCCTGAAATATTTTTCACCTTTGGGGCCAGGAGGCCCAAGGAAAGTTCTCCAGATTGCAAGGGCTTGCCACCAGGAGCAAAACAAGATCAAGATGGTCAACAATGGCCCAACGGCGCCCAAGCTATGCCATTTAAAGTGTTGTATCCTTTGACTTTTTTTACAGGACTGACAACAAAGTGTAGGCAGCTCCGCTGCCATTTTCAGCCTTGCCCTCAGGGGGGATCAGCTCCCAGTGGATGCAATCAAGAATCCATAAACAAAGGGGAAGCGCTGTCATGCTTTAGCCTTTAGTAGAAAATGGGCCCATGACCCAATTCCTGGACCCGAGAAGTTATCATCCAGAGGGAGATCAGTTGCACTCCCCCACAAAGCTAAAGAGGGGGCCCAGTAAGCCATCCCTGGGTACCAGGAAGATGATTTACCAAGCATCAACCATTGTGTTCTTGGCGAAGGTGGGAGGGGGCTGAGGGCCTCAACCCTAGGCCTTGATGCCAGAAATGTAGAGGGGGGAGTGCCGCTGCACTCCTTCACCTCACTTGCCCTTTCCGCTCCCCATGCCCATGCCTGGGAAAACGAGAAGGACTGCTACAAAGCAGGCAGAAGAAAATAAGGCTGTCGGCTCCCGCTGAGGCAAACCAGAGTGCTGACCGCATGGGGAGCCGGAAAGGACAGTCAGTGGTGAGATCCCCACACTGTCCACCAACTGACGCATCTGCACACGGGGTGTCAAGGTGCGACTGGGCACCCCAAAGAGAATAAATGTAGCATGAGGCCGCTTCAGAAAATAAAAATCAAAGAGAAACAAACGAAAAGGACGTAGCTCTACCCAGAATACCAGAAGAGCCACTGCTATAATATGCATGAAAGCGTGGAGGTGTGCCTCCCTTCGTGCTTGGCCGCATTTTAAAATAAAAATCACTCATTTTGGCTATGGGGTGGCCCCAGGAAGGACTGGGCACCAACAAACACGTCAAAAAAGTGTGGGGGGAGCTGCAGGAGCAGTTCAGCCTCCTTCTCAAAAGAATTCCAAAGTCCCCACCCTAAGTTAGAAAGGGCGCTAGATGGACAACCCCCCAGGACTTCCTTGGATCTTTGAGCATTCCCCAGGCTGGAGCTTTTGTTCTTCAGCTGACATTGTGGCTCCCTCTAGAGGCAGAGACTATGGCTGCAGTGTTTGTGGACTGAAGGGATTCAATGTGAGTTATCATATTGTTTAGACAATCTCTATGGGTGAAATGTGGTAATTGCACATTTGCGAAATTACAATTTTTTTGTCAGAAGTGCAGTATTTAATGCAAAAGTTTAATGAAAGCTTATGTTTCAAATACCCTGTAGGGGTGAAAGGATATAGTTGCATTTTCTGTGATTATTAATGTAATATTTTAAATTAGTCATTCATACTAAAAGTTATGATGAGTACACAGACTTCCAAGTCATGCATAGACATTTTCTCTTGCTAATGCTGTATTTAAATAAAGACCACCCTAATGATCAAAGTAGATATGCTTTATTGCCAGTATTAGGTCCCCCTAGTCATAGTCATATGTAATTATTGTTTTTATTCCAATAATTAAATGCTTGTTGAGATAATCAGATTAACAGCCTCTAGCTTTGCTGCCAGTATTAAGTGCTCCTAGTCCAAGTTATGTGCAATCCTTGCATTTAGGGACAACATAATGTCTAGGCTTGGGAGATGTGGTATTAGACCCCCCTTTGGGAGGGGTAAGAATGATTACTCGTTGTCATCAAGAAGTATTTCCATCAGCTTATTTATATTTGTAAATTACTGTAATGTCTGTAATGTATTGAGTAGTGTGTGGGTGTAATGACTACTGTTTCCATTTTCAAAAGCAAAAACACAGGCTAGACAATCATTTATTAAGTGTTATTATAGCGTTACTGTAAATGGTGATCACGTGTCCATCACACCTCCGTTGAGTAGGCCTTGGACTGCTCTGCTTTACCATCCTGTGAGAGTCAAGCAATACAATGGAGTGTTTGGTTCCCAGTGATAGACAAATGTGGAGCCATTACTTGTGCAGGCCACACAACTAATGATGCATTTATTAACAATACTGCAAGCAGTGAAAAGAAGTGCAAATGGCAACAAAGCATCCCTGTTTCCAAAGAGTTCTTTTACTCCTGTATGCATATAGCACACACAAGCGGCAAAGAGACAGTGTCATGATATTTCTATGCTTCACCAAAAGGCAAATACTATTGTCTGCTGACAGACAATTTAACCAAATTTCTGCCTGCAAACTTGAGACTTTTAATTCATTAAAAGGGCATTACAGAGATAACCAACAGTCACTACTGATGCTGAATCTGAATAAAGTAGAGGAACAGATGGTTAACGTAGATACATGGTCTGCTTAACAGCTCAGGGAAAATGTGAAGCAATAGCAGTTGTAGCTTCAGAAACAAAAGAAGGGAATTCCTTATCTCTTCAAATCATCTCTTACAAATTGGGGACTAGATGAAAACAAACTGGAATACTCAAACAGTCCAAATAGAAGTTGCTGTTCATGCAACCGAAGGAAAAGAGAGGTTTACCTAAATCCACTCATCTAAATGAAAAGACAAATGATTAGACAGTGTAGTACAAGAAAATTCAAGTCTAGAAAAACAAGAGAAAATGCAGAGAAAATGATTACCTCACTGTACGGAAAGAAGACAATGGAGATGCAGTTGGCTAAAGAAAAGCTCTAGCAGAAAGCAAGCACAACGTGGAAATCAGCAGAAAGGAGATAGAACACAAAGAGGAAAAATAACTATACCTTGAACAAAAAGTAGTAATTGAAACAGTCACTCAATCAATGAATCTGGATGAATGAATGGCAATAAATATGAACTCTGTAAACATATCAATGTACAAGGTTGTGGAACCTGGAGACTCGAAAGGGACCAAAGACAGGACCAAGATTACAAAAGAACTGAATTTAACCATGTACACATCAAGTTGTTTGCAGTCAATGTCCTGATGGCCATGGAACATTCTAAAATAGAGGTCAAGAGAAAGCCAGTATTTACGAAACACTCAGTATCATATGAACACAGACTACTAAGTGACAGATTAAGAAATCTACAATGGAAGTATATAACTAGGGCCACTGAACTTATATGACTAAGCGGCCACAGCGATTTTAGCATATTTATAGATTTGCTGCATTAGCCACATAATCCATCATCTGCCACTAATCTGCAGATTTTAACAAAAAAAAATGTTTTTTGCCCAAATGGTTAAAAAGTTAGCAAAAATGTAGGGACGCTGGTTGCAGTGCAGTGGAATTTACTTTACAAAGCTGGACCTGGCCCTTTTCTATTGCTCAATGCTATATTTTGGGAATTAAACTATTACTAATTAAGTGAAAACAATGCCCAGAGAGTGTTACCAAGGTTTAAAATGAAATAATGAAGGAATACTATTACAAAATGTGTCACATTATGCCACATAATATGCCTTTAGTGCTGCATAATTTACTCAACCATACTGCAAAATGTGGCCTTCACCTGCTGCATAATTACTTTGGCCTTGTATATAAACTAGGGTTATTATGGATCAACAATTGTGGTATGGCTGAATAAATTCTTATGTTCACACAAAAAAGGCCTGTGGAGATTTAACGACCAGTAGGGGGCGTCTCACCTCTTAATCAATCTAACAGCACAAACAGCCCACTCTGGGTCAAAACAAATAACAGCGGAGTGTGGAGGATTCCCTTTTATTGGACACATTCTGACACCCACCCTTAGGTGGCATGCTACTTCATTGGGAAAATTCTCGCACTGCAATCCTGGTCGCAGTGCGGGCTAAAACTTCCTGGTTCAATGTGGTCAAAAGGCCAACATGTTTCAGCCTTGGTGCCCTCTACAGAGGTGACGTGACTTTCTTCCGGACCAAATGAAAGGGATGTGAGTGAATCTGGTCACCATACAATTTCGGTTGGTGTGAAAAGAATACAAACAACTGATGGATTAATACATCAGTTGTTGTGGACTGATATTCAGCGTCGTCCCTATAAACAAAAAATGTTATAATAACAAGCAAATAAAAACATTTCCATAACACTCCTTCAGTGCGGTGCCACTGAATAAAGAACTAGAAATAATAATGTGGCTAAGGTAAGATATGTGGAGAAATACTCCAAAGCTTACCCGTCTAGTAAGGGGAGCTAGTGGTAACCCAACATCGGTGCACGCACTCGAGGTGGTTTCCAAAACCTAAAATATTTAGAGAAGGGACAAATGTGGCTGTAACTTACAGTCATAGGTGTGTAGAACATACAGTTTACATCAAATGCTCACCATGATTAAAAAATGATATATACATCCTATGTACAGCCCTGTACTTGCAATACATCATGTGCAGAACTAGCAATGTTATAGTGGAGAAGTGTGGCTCACCGGTTAGAAGCGGCAGACCCTGAAGCAGAGGTCGCCCGGGACCAGGGTTCAATTCCCGATGCGGCAGGGTCTTGGGTCAATGTCCGCGGACTCGATAATTCTCGCTTAGGTGCCTACGCTAACCATGGGTCCCACTCTGCAACTCTGGGCAATAGCTTGCTTAATCTCCACAACGGCCCCAGCAACGCCGGGGATGCCTGGTTTCACCTTGGGGTGCCCTCTCACAGGGAAAGCCAGGACGGGTTCCCCAGCGGTATACAGCGCCAGGACACCACGTAACGAGGTAACAGTGCGCTTTACAAGTATACATACATTACATTACATTACATTACATAGTAGTCCATAACAATTGAACACAGATAAGAAACATGTATGTATAATATGTACAAGGAAATAACCCAGGACAGCAATGGACTACCAGTGCTGGACACAAATAGAGCGGAATAACAAGCTGTTATGTTGTGAGAAGTTGGCCCTGTATATGCTGCCCACTAATTAAAGTGGGCACCTTGCACCAGTTCAAATGACCCTCATTGAAGACAACCTTTAAAGAAAGCTATCCTAGTGGTAGCTGTGGAGTGCAGCTTTCGGCTAAACCTTGAAGGAATGTAAAGCAGCTTGTTTTACCAGATTGTAACCTCCTGAATAACCAAATGAATAGAGAACCACACAAGAGATATATACAATGTATTTATTTATTACTAAACACTCTCTACTAACCTCTATATGAGATATTAGAGCACAAGGCACACAATTATTAATCAATAGAACAACAGTAAATAGCAAAATACACAGTGGGCTCCAGGGGGAGACCAAACCATGTACAGAGAAAGTCGTATAAAAAATATCACTTAACTAGACACAGTGCCTAGAGCACGTAGTATTGATGGGACCCCAAGGAACGACCAAAAGTAGTGACACAGGGGACCCAAGGAGGAAGGGTGCTGTGTCAGAACACAGACGTGAGCTCCGTACAACTATATAGGAAAATCGCTGTTAGAAAATTACAGATTAAGGACACTTCAGAGAGGACTTCAAGTAAATCCTTAGGGACAGAAGGTTCAAAGGCCAGCACCCTTGTTAGTACCAAAGTACCCGTGTTACCTATCCCAGGGGAGCCGGGTGCATAGGTGTCAAATGATGTCGGAAACGTTTGTCGTTTTCAATGGCGTGACTCAAAGGAGTGCTGCTGCTGGGAAGCTGAAAAGTGTCCCATAGAAATCAAGCCTGGATCCAAGGTGAGACGAAAGTGAAAGCAGAGGAGACAGAGTCTGGGTCACTTCAGGGTGACCAGGGGCTCAGTAGACAAATGCCTACCGATGTTGGGTGCTTCAGGTGAGATGACGGGATGCTTGACTCTGCAGCCACGGAGACCAGGAAATGTCGACAATGACCAAAGTCTGGAGGTGAGCTGCCCCACAAAGGATGTTGAGTGCTGAGGTGTTATTGTCCGATTGAACACCAACAAGCCTTGGCAAATGCAACCCACACACGTAGAGGAAATCAGTCAGAGTGTGGACCAAAAAGGTCCAGGAGACTCTCCAAGCTATGGGGAGTCAGAGCACGTCTGGAGCAACCAGGGAGGTCCAAGAGAAATCAAAGTTATCCTCACAGGGAACCACAGGCCAATGGACCAGGGATCACAAATGGACCTCAAGCTGAATCACAAAATACCAGCCCACAGAACACTAGTGGTGTGTAGGCCGGAAATCTCCAATGGATCGCCAAAAAGCATATGCTGCTGCAAAAGTACACGGTGCACAGTGGTTCAGGTTGCACGGTCCCCACGAGGGATACTGGTCTCAGAAGTGCTGAGAGGGCAGATTGACCTCAGGGATGCTCGGGAACCCACCTCCTGTGTTGCAGAAATCTTCGGAGTCCTCAGGAGCTCGGGAGATACAAACTGGTCAGATGCGTTAAAGGAGCCTGCCTTGCATGGGAGTAACTCCTTTACTCAAGGAAGATTCTTCAGTCATCCAGCGTAGTGTAGTTCATCGAAGTACTTGGTTTCTGCTTGCAGAGTTTAGTCCAGGTCAAATCTAAAGTCCTGTAGTCCGGGTTTCTACTTTATACCCAAGGAAGGGGTTGGACAAACTCTTGGTACCCATCTATGGGATGGTCAGGACAGAGGGGTGGTTACACCCATGTCCTTTGTCTAGTTTCGTGCCAGAGCAGGAGCAAATGGCTCCTGCAACCGGTTTGAACTGGACTATGCACCTCCCTGTGACAGGAAACCTACTGTCCAGCCTCCCCTGCTCGAGCTCAGCTCAGCAGCAGGAGGGCAGAGGTGTGTCTGTAGCTGGCAGCATCCCTTTTGTGATGCCCAGGTCGAGAAAGCTGGTACCAGGTAGCGCGGTGACCCACAGCAGTGGATCCACAAGGGAGGAATCATACCTCCACACCAGTTACTGGTGTGGAGGTATGTTTCCTAGGTGTTTGACACCAAACACAACATGTTTCTAAGCAGCCGTTTTAAAGTTAGCATTTAAAGCGAGGTTAAAATGCACTCATATATATGGTTGGCTGCGTCCCAAACAACCCCAGAAAATAGGTTCTGAAGGCTGCAGAGGGGCTCTGCTCATGCAGGAGCACCCTCTGACATAAAGCCCAGCACCCTGCCCTCAGGATTGATAAGGCCTGCCATAGGGGTGACTGATAGGTTTATATGTGCAGTGATTTAGAATAGATATAGATAACCTATATCTAGGTAAGGGGTGCATGCACCACCTTACACAGGCTGCAGTAGTAGACCTGTGGTGTTAGTTTGAATGGTCTCTCAGGGGTGGCACAACACATGCTGCAGCCCCTGAGAGTCCTCTGGGGGTACCTATGCCCTGGATACATAGTGTACCATATGCTAGGGACTGAATGGGTACCCCAATATCCAATCTGGAGTGTACCTAAAGTACATGTTATCAATTTAGAGGAGAAAGCAGCTAGGCTGGGGTCCTGGATAGCAGGATCCCAGCCAGACTAAGTCGAAAACAGTGATACATCAGCAAAAAGTGGGGGTAACTATTACAAGCAGATCCTACTCTCCTACAACTGTTAGCTTGAAACAGTATAATCACCTGTATAAAGATTCAAAAAACCTTCCAGTTGGATCGGTCAGGATAGAACTGCAAGGCAGAGGCACGTGGCCTTGGGGTGGCCTAAAGGTAACAGACAAATTGAAGATAAAAATGAAAAATGACCCACTGGGTTGGTACATCCAAGCATGGAGTACAGCTACACCTCGGGTGCGGGCACAAAACGTGCCTACAGCTCTGGTTTAGCTGCCCTATGTGAGGGTGCTCATTGAATTAAAAGAGCTAAGAGGTAGGGCCAGGGCAAAAACAAAAAAACTGGAGAATCAAGCATAATATGCAGCTACACCGCGAACTGTAGGCATAGAGTGTGGCTACATCAAACATGAAGTATGAATATGCACTCTTTCCCTTGACATATTCAAGGGACGGAGTGAATTTTCACACTTTCTTGTTTGATGTTTTAATTAATCGTCCTGACATGAGTTTGCACCCCACAGAGTTAAGCAGTAGTTAGAACTCACTAATCAAGATGAAGTTATCATCGTGGAGGCAGTGGAAAAACAACACACTTGAAGAGAATGTGCTGATGGATCTTTGGGCTGCGAGTAACATCACTTGTCCAGAGGCTTGGTTGAATAACTGTTCTTTACGAGGTTGTTTCAACAAACCATGCATCATATGGCATTCTTTAATGAACTAATGTATTGTGTATACGTAGTTAATGAAGTTTAACCAAGATTAATTGTCACGGAAATAATTTTGTTGTTCATGCAAATGATTATTTAATATTCATGATTTTCGCACTAATAAGTGGGTTTACTGAGGATTAGGCACGAGTGCTTTAGGTGGAGGCTGGTTTCCTTTTTTTCTTCAATAGGGTAGTGCATTGTGAGAGTTAGAGTTTGTACCCATCATTTAATAGGAGTACACTGTAGGAGAAACTAGGTCACGTGGGTGATAGGTATTGAAGGCATCATCACGAGTGAACAGGTACACGTGGGAGAGCACACTTTAAATAATGGTTTGAGTGGCAGGGGAAGAACATAGGAGATTATCGAAGTGAGGTGGAGAAGGAGGTCAGGTTGCCGGTTGTGGCTGTTAAGATGTAATTGGGTTGGCACAGAAACATTTAGCACAAGACATGTAGTGGGTAGATTGGGGTGAATGTTTGGGGTAATAAGGGTAACTAATAGAGGGTTTTGAGGCGCAGATTGGTAAATGGGGAGGTATGGCATGGGTTTGGAGTTGAATATTAACGGCAGTTAACACACAGATGATAAGTGGTTATAAGAGAGAGCATAAGTTTGAGTATTTGAATATTGATTCAGGTAGAGTTTGGGACAGGTAGAGTGGGTTGATTTAGGGTGAAGCATTGGGTCAGTGGGTATTTTATTTGCACCTCTCTTGATGGCGCTGAAGAGGCAATTAAGCAGTGTTTTTTATCTGTTGCAGTGACCCTGAAGAAGAGCTGTCGGGAGTGAAATGCATTGGGTTTTAATAGAGCTACTTTGAAGTATGGTTGACCTCAAGTGTCGCTGTGTAAAAGCCTGGACGGGCACGCAGGGAACATTTGAAACAGTTTGAATAAAGAATTCAAAGGCAACTTAATGGTCTCCGTGATGATTTGATAAGCAGGAAGACCGTAGATGAGAGTAATTGATTAAATTGAATACTGTGAGAAAATGTAATCACCTGCCCCTGTGGCCTCAGATATGTTGGTATGACAATAAGTAAGGTAAAAGCAAGCATGCTCGAACACAAGAGTACCATAAGATGCAAGAAGCAGATAAACAGGCTCACCGCACATTTCCTGGAAGCAGGACATGATGCTAATGATTTAAGTTGGTCGTTATGGTCAAACCCAACATTACCCAGCCCATTACCAACATGGCACAGTTTCTTTTTAGAAAAGAACAACCTTGGGTTTTCAGGCTCCATACTGATACCAACGGTCTGAATGATGAGATTCCCTAGTTTAGCCTGAACTCATAGTCATTTCCCCCTATCCTACTGTACCCTTGACCAAATTTGACCCTTGCATCCCACCTGGGTCCCTCATCCGGTCAGTTTCTCTATCAAGAGGGCCGTATTACAGGGTTACGCCCCCTCCAAGGGTTGCACAACCCCCCTCCCAGGGAATCTGCTATGAGGGCTCACTCAGTCCTTGGGTTACCACATTTCTTCCCTCCCCTCAGCACAACCAGTTTGGTTGGCCGCATTTCCCAGCCAGACCCAGTGGTTTGGCTGGGATTTCCCTATAAAGAACACTTGCCACCCCCTGTGTTTCGGATACAGTTGCATTTTAGTGCTTCGCTCGAACCATCTTGATCACTTCAAGATGGCTGACATACTCACCCGCCAAAAGGACCTTTTTACAGTCCGCCGTCTGTTTTCAAGCTTGACGGACACCTTCCCGGTAGGCAAAGTTTCTGCCTCCTATAGTCTACTAGGGCTGCTTCGGTAGCTGTTATCCCCTTCCTTGTCTCTTATGCACATGCAGGTCAGTAGGACTCTGTACGGAGGTAAGTGGTCGTGACTCACTTTTTATGCTAAATGAGGGGGCGGTCTGCATTTATTTGACAATGGCAGACTGTCTCGGCTGCATTGTATGAGCTGCTACTCCTTTCTGCATCTGGCACCTGTTTTCCTCAGCACCTCAGCGTGCGCATACGGAACACTTTTGACGTTGAGGGCTTCTCACTCGCACTAGATAGGGGATGCTCCCCTTTGGCTTGATCCCCTGTCTTGGTACTTTTGGCCCATTAGAGTGTTCCTGTCCCCCGGGGAGCTGGACTCGGCATCTGCACCCGAGGTATAGCCACACTCTCCGCCTGCAGGTCGAGGTGTAGCAGCATATTATGCTTGATTTCCCAGTTTGTTTTGTTTTTTGCTCTGGTCCTACCTCTTAGCTCTTTTTAGTTCCTTAAGCACCCTCACACAGGGCGGCTAAACCTGAGCTGTAGACACGTTTTGTGCCTGCACCCAAGGTGTAGCTGTACTCCATGCTCGGATGTACCAATCCGGTGGCTCATTTTCAGTTTGACTGTAACCCTTGGGCCACCCCAAGGCCACTGCTGTGCAGTTCCACCCGGGCGGGATTTATAGTCTGACCGATCCAATTGGGAGGCTTTTTGGAATTTTTACAGGTGAATATACTGTTTCAAGCTACCAGGGATGTTTTTGCACGAGTGCAGCCTATTGTTCCGCTCTATTTGCACCCAGCACTGGTAGTCCATTGCTGACCAGGGTTATTTTCTTGTACATATTCTACATACATATGTTTCTTCTCTGTGTCCAATTGTTATGGACTAGAACATTGCTAGTTCTGCACATGACGTATTGCGAGGACTAGGCTGTATATAGGATTTATGTACAATGTTTTAATCATGCTGAACATTTGGCGCAAACTATATGTTCTATGCACCTATGATTGTAAGGTACAGCCACATTTCCCCCTTTTCTAAATATTTTAGGGTTTGGAAACTACCTTGAGTGAGTGCACCAAGGATGGGTTGCCACTAGCTCCCCCTACCAGACGGGTAAGCTTTGGAGTATTTCTCCACATATCCTACGTAGCCACATTATTATTTCTATTTCTATATTCAGTGGCAAGGCACTGAAGGAGTGTCATGCAAATGTGTTTATTTGCATGTCATTAACACTTTCTTGTTTATAGGGACGATGCTAAACATCAGTCCACCACAACTGATGTATTAATCTATCATTTGTTTGTATCCTTTTCACACCAGGCAAAATGGGGTGGTGACTAGATTCACTCGCATCCCTTTCATTTGGTCCTGAAGAAAGCCATGTCACGTCTGTGGAGGGCACCCAGGCTGAAACATTTCAACTTTTGGCCACATTGAACCATGCCAGGTTACATTTTCCAGTCATGGCTCTTACACTTTTTTTAATCCTGATCCCCGGATGTTCCAATAAAATAACATTTTAATAAACAAGGAAGTTAGTTTCGTCTTCATCTTCACTTTCACTACACTCACATACTCCCTACACACCCTGCTCATCTGAAGGCTTTAGTATACCTCATTTCAACAACACTTAAAACATACCTGACCTCCTCCCTCATGGTGAGGGAGTTGTAGCCAGCACTGCGACGAGGATCGCAGTGCGAGAAGGTTCCCGATGATGAAGTATGCTACCTACGGGTGGGTGAGGGAATTCGTCCTATAAAAGGGAATGCCCCACTCTCCGCAGTTATTCATTTTGACCCAGGGTGGCCTGAAGAGATGCTTACCCTTCAGTTTAAACCATAAAAATTACTTATTTTCAACAGTTTGCAACCTATCATTTCCTCACTGCAGAATAGATTTCCATTCATCAGTAACCATTGAGAGGTTGAAGGGTTGTACCTGCAGTCATTTGCAGACTGGTGGCTCTGCTTATGAGTACAATATTCCGCTATGGTAAGTGTGAGTTGGAATTTATTTTTTAGATGCTTTCATTAATAATTAGTTTTTTTCATGAGCATTATTTACATATCAATGTTTCCCATTTAAAAAGATATATATATATAAAGAACAAACAAGAAGAAGGAGAAACATATATGAAGGAGAGTATTAATATGCTTGGTCTGGATATTATTACATCAAGGCATGTTTGATGATCTCAAATTACACGTCTGCAAGGCTGTTATATATTTTGAGACTGGATAGCATGTAGCTTTAAGGTTAAGACATATTACTTGACAAGAATTAACAATGTACTTAAAAAAATGTCAGAATCACCTTGGTGTGGGAAGTCTAAAGACCCATAGTATCTTCCTGTTGATTTTTTCTTGGATTAGTCTACCTTAATTCCCAAATTGCAATGAGAGAGCTGTATGACAGAATATTGAGGACAAGTAGAGAAATATTACAAAATAAACTGATCACAAAACAGTTGCTTTCCTATACTTTAGAAGAACAAAAGCAACTAACAACTACAACAATATCACTGTTAAAAATAGCTAAAGGGCCTAAATATTGAAAAGAAAAATAAGGAAATACACATCATCATGATGGTCTGTCATCCTTAGGGCGGTCTTACCCCAACTTTTTGGCTACTCACCTCTACTTGTTGCTGTATCTTTTTGTTGGCCTTAGGATCCTGAGCACTTTCCTCC
Organism: Lissotriton helveticus; assembly: GCF_964261635.1. NCBI lineage: Eukaryota > Metazoa > Chordata > Amphibia > Caudata > Salamandridae > Lissotriton > Lissotriton helveticus. Next base: position 1,574,369,979 of record NC_136067.1, read on the forward strand.
TGTTGGCCAGTTCTAAAGTGCATGTGCTTCTCCCAAAACATTAGTATGTGCATGATTGGCATATTTAGTTTGCCTGTTAGTCCCTTGTGAAGTGGTATACTATATAACAAGGGACTATAATCTAAATGCTGCCAGTGGGCCTGTAGCTCTTCTTGTACCACCCACACAAATAGCCTATCAAACTTGTCCCAGGCCTGCCATTGCAAGGCCCATGTGTGCCGTTTACTAGCACTTTGAGTTTGAAATTAAAAACACTTGCCAATCCTTAAACTTCCCTTTTATTACACATAGGTCACCCATAAGGTAGGTCCTAAGTGATCTTAAGGGCAGGGTGCCGTGTACCTAAAAGGCAGGATATGTCATTTTAAGTGTTACATGTCCTTGAAGTGACAAACAGCAAAATGTGTTTTTCACTGCTGTGAGGCTTACTCCTCTCATAAGCTGCATTGGAAACTTCTTAAAGCACTTTTCAAATTGTACTTCCTAATCAGAAAGGAGTAGCTACATCATGTTTCATATCTTCGGAATAGTGGTGATAAATCTTCTTTAGTGGTAATGTTGGATTTGAAATTACAATTTTATAAATCCCACTTTTAGAAAGTGGACATTTTACTGGTCTTAACTTTGCTCTGTGTGCCTGCAGCCTGTCTACAATACAAGTCGGTTGGGTTACAGCTACACTTTGTGCATCCCCTCTAGAGAGCCACAAACACCGGAAGGGCTGGTTGTGACATGGGACTCATCTGCATGCATCTAAATTCTGATAGCCTTCCTGGGCAGGAAAAGGTAAAGGTGACTCACACTTACATCTGAATAGGCTGTGTCCTGTCCTCACACAAAGGACATATTATTCCCCAAAGATAGCCTGGCAGACAGGACTGGGTTAAAAGGGCTCCCTGTGTACTCCAGAGAACTCCTTTGAAGTCACCCCCTACATTAAAGTCACCTTTGGGTATAAGTATCAGGGTTCTGACCCTACCAAATCACTATACTACTGACCTGGGAAGAGCTCTACTGAAGTAAAGACTGCTGTGCTATAAGCATTAACACTTAAACTGTAACTGACTGTTTAGAGGAACTGCTTCTCAGCTTTGCTGAGCAGCCCGCCTACCTGCTGATCTCCACCCTGCGAAGGACAAGGACTGGCCACATCTCACTTGAACCCAGAGTGACTCCAAGAGCTTGTTGGCGTGCCTCCTGTTTTCCGAAGTCTCAGGGACACAAAGGATTACTTGCAATCATGAAGGTGCTGCTGTACTCTGCCATTTGTGAGGCCCACCTTGCCTGTGGGTCTTCCTCAAGTCCTGGCCATCATGAGTGAGTCCTGCAGCTGGTCTCTGCAAAAACAAACTCATTGCCTCAACTGCATGAGAATTTCCGGTGCACAACCCTTCAACGCTGACACTGCTGCAAGATGACAGATCCACAACCTGTGCAGGTCAAAAGTGCTGTGCTGTGCAGCTGAATGATGATGCATTGCATTCACTTCAACGGAGCTCAATTATGATGTTGAACCCCCTTTGCACTGCACGATGAGGAATGCAGTAGGCTCTCGACATCGGCAAAAGTTCCATCCAAGGTATTTCTTCCGCAGGATCTTTCTGAGCCCTGTAGCTGGCCTGCCCTCCATCACTGTCTAACTGAACTTTGAATATGCTCCAGTTCCTTGTGACCTTAAGTGACCTTTTGACTGTTAGTGACTTCTCGGCGCTGTTTTTACATTTATTATATTATTGTTGTTTTGGTCTTGCATTACTCAGATAAAAAGTCACTATTGTTCTAAATCTGCATGAGGTGTTTTTATTGAATTACTTAAATATAAGTCTTGCACAAATACTTTACACATTGCCTCTTAAGTTAAGCCTGACTGTTTTGTGGCAAGCTACCAGAGGATGAGCACAGTTTAAGTTAGGTGTTTATCTGACTTATCCTGACTAGAGTGTTGGTCCATACTTGACAGGGGCAAACCTCAGCCAATTAGAGACCCCATTTCTAAAATTCTTAACAATGTCTACATTAAATATATTCAACACTACCTAAATATAAAAAATAATATTATCAACAACCAAATGTAGTTACCAATATATAAACAATATAACTATAATTAAAATGCACTAAACTATAAATGCTATATTCTGTAAACTATTAAATAGAAAATTATATTATTTAAAAACATTCTTTAAAATATGAACACAATTTGTTTTTAAACATTATCTAAAATATATCAAGTAACATTAAACCAACATTAATTCTACATTATAAAATTAAATCAACCTCCAAATTAGGGTTAGACCTTAATAAAACTTTTCAAATAAAACAGTCAATAGCATTAAATGCAAGACAAATTAACAAATACAAACATTGTACTAGTTAAATAGCCACTAAAAAATGAACATAAAAACGTGTAGTATATTTACAACAAAACCACCAAGACTTGAAGAAAAAGTCACTGTATATGATTCTGCATAGAAGAAATTAAAAATTCAAATCGAAAAGCATGAAAGCCTACTTTAAGAAATAGCATAAATGAAAGTAATATTAACAGAATAAAATAAACATCAATGTATTAACCTAATCCAAAAAATGTAAACAGCTTCATATGTACATTTCCCTAATATATGAAAAAACTGTGGTACATGTCCAAAAATTACTAGTGGAAAATAGGAATATTGTTAAATATATATGACAACAACATTCAATTCAAACTAAAACTGCCTTTCAAGCTACCAAACTCTTATATTTAGTTTCTCTAACCATATTTCTAAGGAGGATTCCTAGAAAACAAGTTGTGTGCAGTATTTCTTCCAAGTTGATCATCAGGTTTTTAGACGCCATTCAACCTATGAGAGGTGACGGGGGATATTATCAACGTTTTGCGTTAAACATCGCAATTCAGGCTTAGCGTGATTTTGAATTTCGCCGCCTATCGCTGGTTTACATCGCAGTGCTAGCGGCGTATTTACAACGCCTTGCTCGTATGCGATGTTCAAACCTGCGATAGACAGCTATATTCATCATTTGCATGTGAAATGAAGCAATGATTTCACATGCTAATGAAAAGCTTGATAATAGGGGAGTGTGGACATAACCAAACAATCCACCTCCCATTCAAAACATGCCTAAGTCAAGTTTTGACCAGGCGTAAGGATCCGGCGTAAACCGTGATTAGCGCTGCTTTCATATTTGCTTTGTGGTTCTGGGGCCGCGTTGTAAATAACGCAATGTCCTGTTCACGTTCTTTTGTCATGGTGTTACAGGAAGGTACACCTACTTTGCATCTAATTAGCAATATATATCTCTAAGACGCGTGGCGTTACAAAAACGGTAGCTAACATGCGCTAATGCATGGTAGCGCTGCCTTGTTAATAGGGCGATTAATAAATTATCGCCACTTTAGCGGCAAAAAGTGCCACTAAAGCAGCAATAATGCCCTTGTAAATATGCCCCCTAGTCTTTAAACAGATCTCTAAAATTCCAGAGTTCTTTTATCTTCCACTCTCTAATTAAAGTATGAAACTGGATGGACACAATGCATTACATTGAAACCAGAACTGCCCTTCAAACTGCAAAATTGTCCGCTTTGTTTCTTCATTGAAACATCTATATACTAATTGTGGGAAAAAAGTAATGTATGGCATTTTGTCTACATGGGTCAGCAGTATTTTAGACATTGACTGGCCTACCAGTATTGATGTTTCCAAAAGGATATCTAAAATTCAATCGTGGTTTATATTTATTAGTAGCATTGTACCAGGTATAATAATAAAACACATATTGTTTAAGAGAGGTTTGTTAGATTAGAGTAGTAACTCTAGGTAGACCAACTGAATTGTAGTGAGTGTAACGCATAATATCACATATTTATAGTGATATACTGTGCATTTTTTATTCTACAATCTATGCAATTGTTTTTTTTCTCTGTTCTAGGTTGACGCTTTATAAATGACATCATTGATGGTGAACAAGTATGAAAGCTGAGAACATTAAAAAAGGGACAATTAAATGTTTTACTATATAGATATATATGTTACACCATAGGCGAAGTGTACTGATATGTTTCTGCATTTTTGTAAATGAAATACTAACTTATATTTATGTTCTTCTTCTTTTTCAATAGAGGTTGGAGAGCTATGTCTTTAGATGTCTCAAAATACTTATTGTGCCACTTAAATATTTCTCAGACATACCCCTGGAGAGTGTTTTTATGCATAAAGAGCACTTGGTATGCTTTGCTACCACTTTGTTTTGCCCATTTCCTAATTGCTTCTTTCTTTGTACACTTTAAAAATATACACCTAGGCAGTGTCTCATACAGATACTGACACATAGAGAGACACACTGTTTAAGCAATTGTTATACCCAGACACTCACCCATCCAACCACTCCCACACTCACTAACTCACTGACACATTTAGTGACACACACCGAATCACTTGTGAATACATCTACTACTACATGATCTTACTTACCCATACAGATATTCACACACTTAGTTACTTACACTCACTCACGTTCCTACACAGTAACTTATATAACCAGTCAGCCATGCATACAAGCACCAACATACTCAATCACTCCCCCATATAACTACTGATACATCCAATCTCACTCACCCAAACAGATAGGAAGACATCCACTCACTCCTGTAACCAGTCACGAATATACACATTAATATACCTAAACATCTACTAATACAGTCAGTCAGTTGCTGTCATACATATTCAATATCACATAAAGGTACTGAGTAAGTCACCTACTCACCCGTACAGGTACTCTCACAGACACTTAGTTGCTATTACCGATACTCACTCACTTTCTCACCTACATAGAAACCCACATACCCATTCACACACAGATAGAGACTGTGACACAGCCAGTCCTACACTATTGTATACACTATCATAACCAGGCACACACTGATACAGATACTAACACAATCAATCAATCAATCAATACATTTGTAGAGCGCGCTACTCACCCGTGAGGGTCTCAAGGCGCTTAAGGGAGGAGGGGGTGCCGCTACTGCTCGAAAAAACAGGTCTTGAGGTGTTTCCTGAAGGTGAGATGGTCCTGGTTCAGTCGTAGGTGTGCGGGGAGGGAGTTCCATGTCTTCGCTGCCAGGTAGGAGAACGATCTTCCTCCGGTGGTGGTTCTGCCAATCCGTGGGACGGTGGCGAGGGCGAGGCTGGTGGAGTAGAGCTCGTGGGTGGGGGTGTAGAACGAGAGGCGGTTGTTGAGGTATTCGGGGCCCATGTTGTGGAGCGCTTTGTGTGCGTGGGTGAGCAGCCTGAACGTGATCCTCTTGCTGACGGGGAGCCAGTGCAGGATTCTCAGGTGGGCGGATATGTGGCTGCGGAGAGGGATGTCGAGGATGAGTCGTGTGGAGGCGTTCTGTATGCACTGAAGGCGTTTCTGCAGTTTGGCTGTGGTTCCTGCATATAGGGCGTTCCCGTAATCCAGTCGGCTGGTGACGAGGGGCTGGGTGACCATCTTTCTGGTTTCGGTGGGGATCCGCCGGAAGATCTTTCGGAGCATGTGCAGGGTGTTAAAACACGAGGACGAGACTGCGTTGACTTGCTTGGTCATCGTGAGGGAGGAGTCCAGGATGAAACCCAGGTTGCTTGCGTGGTCTGTGGGTGTCGGTGCGGTGCCCAGCGTCGTGGGCCATCAGGAGTTGTCCCAGGCGGAGTTGTCCCCTGCCCTGCCGTCTTAATGGTTCTAGTTAAAGCGCTGCGAGGCCTCAGGGTAGTTACGCGCTATATAAGTTTAATTTTCATGGGGATTGTCCGAGGATGAGGACCTCCGTCTAGTCCGAGTTGAGCTTCAGACGGCTGTGCTTAATCCATTCTGCGACATCTTTTATTCCGTCCTGGAAGTTGGCTTTGGCAGTGAGATGGTCTTTGGGGAGGGAGAGTATCAGTTGGGTGTCGTCGGCGTAGGAGATGATGTTGATGTTGAGTTTGCGTGCGATGGTGGCGAGGGGACTCATGTAGATATTGAAGAGGGTTGGGTTGAGTGAGGAGCCCTGGGGTACACCGCAGATGATCTTGGTGGCTTCGGAGCGGAAGGGAGGGAGGGGGACTCTCTGGGTTCTGTCGGCTAGAAACGATGTGATCCAGTCCAGGGCCTTTCCTTGGATCCCAGTGTTGTAGAGGCGGGTTATTAGGGTGCGGTGGCAGATGGTATCAAAGGCTGCCGAGAGGTCCAGGAGGATGAGAGCGGCTGTCTCTCCGTTGTCCATCAGGATCCTGATGTCATCGGTGGCTGCGATGAGGGCGGTCTCGGTGCGGTGGTTGGTTCGAAATCCGGACTGGGATGGGTCGAGCGAGATGTTTTCTTCGAGGAATGCGGTCAGCTGTTTATTGTCGGTCTTCTCGATGACTTTAGCCGGGGAGGAGGGAGATGGGGCAGACGTTCTTGAGGCATTTGGGGTCTGCTGTTGGGTTCTTCAGAAGGGCGTTGATTTCTGTGTGTTTCCAGCTTCCAGGGAAGGTGGCTGACGTGAAGAAGCGGTTAATGATGTTCCGGAGGTGGGGTGCGATGATGGTGTCGGCTTTGTTGAAGATATGATGAGGGCATGGGTCCGAAGGGGAGCCCGAGTGGATGGTGTTCATGACACGGGTGGTGTCTTCAGTGCTGATAGGGGTCCATGCGCTGAGGCTGGTGGTGTGGGTCGTTGGTTAGGTGGCTGAAGGCGGAGTCTCGGGTCCGAAGCTGTCGTGTATATCTGCGATCTTGCAGTGGAAGAGTCTGGCGAGGGAGTTGCAGAGGTCTTGTGACGGTGTGATGTCATTGTTGCTGGCGCTGGGGTTGGAGAGCTCTTTGACGATGCTGAAGAGTTCCTTGCTGTTGTGGTTGTTGTTGTCCAGCCGCTCTTTGAATGATGTCCTTTTGGTGGTGCGGATCATCTGGTGGTATTCGCGGGTGTCGCTCTTGAGAGCTGTCATGTTTTCTGATGTCCGTGTGTGGCGCCAGGCTTTTTCGAGGGTTCGGCATGATTTCTTTGCGATTTTGAGGGCGTCTGTGCACCATGAGGTTTTTCTGTTGCTAGTCATGCCTGGGGGTTTCTTCAGTGGAGCGAGGTCGTCGGTGCAGTTGGTGATCCACTGTACGAGATTGTGTGCTGCGTCGTTGGTGTCTGGGGTGTTGACAGGTGGGTTCTGGCTCAGCGATGTGGTCAGCTGGTCTGTGGTGACTTTGTTTCAGCATCTGCGGGGGATCTGTAGGGTGTGGTGGTGGGATGTGGTCTACTTGAAGGTGAAGTGGATACAGCTGTGGTCCGTCCAGTGTAGTCTGGTGGAGTGGGTGAGGAGACATGGTTGCTGGTGGAGAAGATGGGGTCGAGCGTGTGGCCAGTGAGGTGGGTGGGCGTGTCCACCAATTGCTTGAGTCCGAGGTTGCCGAGGTTGTCGAGCAGGGTGGTGGTGTTGTTGTCGTTGTTTTTCTCCAGGTGGAAGTTAAGGTCCCCTAGGAGGATGTACTCTGGTGAGGCTAGGGCGTGCGGGCTGATGAAGTCGGCGATGGTTTTGCTGAATTGTGTCTGTGGGCCCGGGGGCCTGTAGATGAGCATTCCTCTGAGGGTGGTCCAGGGGTCGGTGTGGATCTAGAAGTGTAGGTGTTCGGCGGCGGTGAGTGTGTCTTCGGCGTTGGTCGTGACGCTGATGGTGTTCCTGTAGATGATGGCGATTCCTCCTCCAGTTTTGTTGATGCGATCATTGCTTGTGATTTTGTAGCCGTCCGGGATGGCTATGGCAATGTCGGGGGCCGAGGAGGCGTTCATCTAGGTTCCGTGAGGAAGGCGACGTCTGGTGCTGTTGTATCAAGGAGTTTCCAGAGTTCAACGGTGTGTTTGTGGACGGAACGGGTGTTGAGGAGGATGCACTTGTGGTGGTTATTGTTGTCGTTGCTGCGTTCGGTGGGTGGGGTGCAGGTTCGGAGACAGGTGAATTTGCATGCTAGGCAGGTGAAGGGTCCGTGGGTGCGCCTCGGGGTGGCTCGGTGGCAGGCAGCAGGTCGTCCTGTGTTGAGTGTGGTGAAGGTGGCGGTGTCGTATCTCAGTCGGGTGTCCTGGCAATGGCTGAGGCCAGGGGTTATGGTGCTGGGCGCGGTCCAGGCGCGGACGGGCACAGACTGCCTTGCCTTTGCGCGCCAGCGGCGCGGCCGCTGCGGGACCTCCATAAGAGGCAAAGTGGGAGGGAGGAGCAGCTGGGAGGTGGGAGCGGGGCGGCCAATGGGCAAGTGGCAGGGGGTAGAGAAGGGAAAAGGCGGCGGGGCCACGGGGAGCAGCGTCAGGAAGCAGGGAGCGGGGGGGCACAGAGGGCCGCAAGGGGAGCCTAAATTACAGTACAATAGCACAAATAAGCAATTTACAATTACGAAAATACAATTACAATTACCAGGGAGGAAAAGGATGGGAGTGCAGGGGGGACAGGAGCACAGTTACCAGGGGCGAAACGGCAAAGCAGTGGGGCAGCGACTCGGGCAGATCAGGGGAGCCGTGCGGCATGGGGAGCGGCCTGGGGTCAGGTCAACACACAAATACACACACTCATCCATACATTGACAGACCCAGGCATATACTCATCCATACACTAATACATCCAACCTCACAGTAATACATACAGTAACATACCCAGGCATTCGCTGACACACCCAGACACACTCTTGTGCATACACTGATACACTCACAGACACACTGGTCTATACATTATTATAACCAGTCACACATAAATACAACCTCTGAGAGACCCAGACACACACTGATGCAAACATTGACATTTTCACTCATTCACTCTGACAGCTACTTCCACACATTCATTCACCTATGTAGCTTCTCGCACAGTTACTTAATCACCCACGTAACCATTGACACTGCCATCCACTGACTCATACAATCAATTATACACCCATTCAGTCAGAAGCACATCAATTCACATACTCATCATCTAGACTATACAGACATGTATCCACCCATTTACCCCTACAGCCACTCAAACACCCAGTTACTCACTTATACAGACACTCATCCACCCAGTCACTAACTCATTAAGGCACTAGCACACATAGTCGCTTACCCATACAGCCAGTCACACAAACAGTCACTGAATTATACAGGCACACATACCAACTCATTCACCCACACAGTCATTCACATACCCTGCCACTCACTCATATAGCAGCTCTTGCCCCCACTCTTTCACTCATAATGCCACTCATACAGCCAGTCACTCACTCATAGAGCTACTCATGTACTGATATACCACTCACACACCCAGTCACTCACTCAGTCACCCATATTGATACTCACACACCCAGTCACTCACTCAGATAGCGACTTGCACACCCAATACCTCACCCATAGAGATGGTCACACATCCACTCACTCACCCATATAGACACTAACAAATGCAGGCATTCACCTATAAAGTCACTCACACCACCAATCACTCAATTACAGCGTCACTAACACACCAACTTACTCACACATATAGACACTCACACACCCAGTCGCTCATTCATGCAACGGCCCACTATCTCACTCACATTGCAGTTCACAACCCCACTCATGACTCATAGCAACTCACACAGACAGTGATTCACTCATACAGCTACTCATGCATGAAGTCACTCCCTCATAAACTCACTCATACCCAGTCACTCACCCTATAGCCATGCACACACCCAGTCACTCACTTATACAAACATTTACCCACCCACTCATTCACTTATACATGCACTAACAGACCTAGTCACTCACCTATACAGCCACTCACTCAAAAACTCTCTTAATTATACAGGTACTCACACAGCCATCCACTCACCCATACAGCCCCTCACACACATAGTCAGTCACTCATACAGCAACTCACATACCCACTATGTCACTCATATAGCAGTTCACACCTCCACTTGTTGACTCATCCTGCCAGTCATACAGTCACTAACATACCCAGTCACTAACTCAAGCAGCCACTCATACATGCAATCACTCACCATTACAGTCACTTATACACCCAAACAATCACTTATACAGCCACTCTTCCTAATATATACATAGAGATACAGTTTATCTTTTTTTAACCATGCAAAGAGGTTCTTAAACGAACCTTTTGTTCCTTAATTTTTCTGGAACTGGTTTGTTTTTGTTTTTTAACCTTCTGTATTTTTTTGTTTTTTCTTTAATAAAATTATCTACAGAAATTCAGAAACAGTAAAACAAGTGGCATGAATACAAATAAATTAAATTTGTGTGTTTTAGCTGTCTCCAAAGCTACAGAAACACATTTTATCTACAGTAAGAATCTATTGAAGTAAATGTTCCTACTCTCCTCAGTTCTGGAAACATTCCAGGCAGACAAATCTCAACTTCCATAGGAATTCTCTCTACCACATTAGCTGCCCCAGCACTTCTCTCCCTCTGTGCTCTTTTCAACTGCGTATTATGATAACGTTTTTAAAAGGGACAACATGATCGTAGGCCTAGATTAATATTTTTTCAAGGTGCCCCCAAAAGTTTGTCGTACATAACGAGCACTTTACATATTTTGCAACCATTTTTTTTCTCCAGATGGGATTCTGAAGAAATCCCACACAATGGACCCATTGAGGATGGGTCTTCATCTGAAGATTCTCCTTCTAAAGGTAGTGGCTTCTGCTCCTGACTTCCTCCAAATGCCATTTAATGTAAGAAGTTAAAACAAAAGAACTCAAAAGAAGTTGTAGCTGTGCAAATTAAAGGACATTTTTTGTTTTGTTTTATTTAGTGCTGTACATGAGCACCAATTACGTTACAGATGGACACATTCATTTTTTGTTAGGCATGGGAAGAATCGATTATATGCCCAGAGTCACAGGATGTTGAGTGTACCTGCTGAGACTCTAACACGGTTCCACTGCTTTGAGGTCAACCGCTCCAGCAGTAAGACCACATCCTCTCCCCTGCACTTGAACTATGAATAAGAGAAGACTGGGTGTGAACTTTATTTGAAGATTACTGAAAAGTGTCCTGTCCAATCAAATCTCTTTGTTACATAGGCACGTAATATTTGCAAACACCGACATAGTCACGAAAAACAGTATTGTTGTGAAAATGACAAATAGAATCAAAAAAGGGTTTTACAGTAAAATTACTTACACAAATACCAGTTTATACATTGTATTAGTAACCTACTGATCTCAATCATTAATTACAATATGTGTACATATGTGTTTTAAACTTTATTTAAAACATGCCAAGTTTGCAAATATCTGCAACACTGGAAAATATGTAACATGATATTTTGCAATACATTTGCAAAGAATATAAATTTAACAAACATTTTTACAAAAACAGAATACACTGAGCAAACTATTAAAAAATCTCCTCAATAAAACAGTGATCCTTGAACATTTGTGCACAATATTTTATACTTTAATACTTCAACATGGTAAAATGTTGTATTGGCCCCATTAGTATGAATCATCTTGCAGCATATTTCCCTGAGTGATAAACACTTTAGTAAAATGCATTTGCTAACACATTTTCCACTTATTTTACGAATAAATGAAAATATAATCACATCTACACAAAACACAAAGAACCACTTACTTGACTTAACAACTAAGAGTAGTAAAATATTACCAATGCCAAAAGCAAACCATGTATGTCACTTTTCTGCACAGCTCTAACCAGGATTCAATTCTGTAGCTCTCTGACTATAGACACACACCTCTAGGGAGGACCAAGAGAAACTTACAATCTGCTTCTCTTTTTTAATTCCACTGCTATTGGTGCTCTTTAGGGAGGATGCTCAGAACTCACTGTAGCAAGGAACTTTCCCAATTTCTGTTGTGCTGTCCATAGATAGTATGTAGATTCTGTTACAGTAAACATCACAATTGCAGTTGCCAGATTGAAAGCTGCCATTCAGAGATGCCCAAAGAAAGATGGAGCCATTGCCCCCTCTCCCCTAGAGAACATAAAAGGCAATTAAACAGTGTAGGAACAAAGACAATATGGATTCCAGAGATATGTCCTTCACACTGTGATTTGGAAATCAGTTGGGAAACATTAAATGTACAGGGAAATAACATTTCAGTACTCAAGGTATATATGTATGTATCTCTGCCTGTATGTATTCAGAAGTGTTTGTACAATGCATGCCTAGGTAGAGAGCATTGAAATGCTGAACAAAAGTGGGAGCCCTGAAATACAACTCAGGATCGTTTACAATGAAGCAACATTTTTGTGGGTGGAGAATCCTATAGGGTGGCTCCTTTCAAAATCACAAAGGTTTTGCGATGCAATGTTCAGTAAAGGCTCAGAGGGGAACAGTTTACAGGGGGGAGTACACTGCAGACTGTGATTCAGTACATAAGTTATATGCCACCATGGCCCTACAGACTGATTCAGGGTCAGTTTGGATACGGAGAAGGAGCATTGAGCCACTATTGCAGTGAATACTGAGAACAAGACCTCAGTTGGGAACAATGCCCCTGGATGCCAATGATGAAGTGGGAGCTAGAATGCACAGGACAGTTTGAAAATGCAGAAGAAGCTGTCAGCAAGCGCTGCAGCATGCACTGTGAACAGAACCTTGTCTGGGATCAAGGGAGAAACTCCAAGCCATACACTAGTGAACATGCTGATTCAAGGCAGTTTGGAACAAAGGATTACCAATGGGTTACAATGATCATAAATGGGTCAAGTGATCCTCCGCTTCACTATGTATAAAACAGGATTTCTCCAAAACTACGGAACGAATAAACACCTACTAACAAAAAGGCACATCCTTGTAACATCATCTACCTTCCTGTCAGATGTGGTGTAATTCCGTTCAGCAGTTTCGGACTGTAGCTGCGTCTAAACATCCTATGGGAATTAACATGGGAAAAATTTGCTGTTAAGCACCCCTTCGTTCTTGGGACCCGCTTGATGGATCATCCTGAATATTTCAAGATAGCGGCCGAAGTGATACCAACTGAAGTTTCAAAACATATTAGTTTTCAAAATTTTGTGAAAATTCATAAAGCGCATTAAAGTTGTGGACAAAACAAAAAAAATGCTTTTTCAATCGAAGCTAGGTCCTAACCATAATGGCCAACTGGCAAGTGCCTGCAGGTAATATATATATATATAGGGACTAGGATCTTCTGAGGATCTAACAGTCCCCATGCTCAAATCTGATTGATTGCCAACACTTCAAACCACGCGAGGTTGGCAGCCATCTTGTCCCAAGACAAAACGTTAAAAAAAAAAAAACAGGATAGGGTAGAAATATCCTGAGCCCAGGTGCCTCTTGGGAGGGGGGTCCCACAGATACCCTGGGTGGGCCAGCTCCAAGGGACATGTTGCTAATAAAGGAGGAGGGCATATTAGCCTCCCTTCTAGGGCTTACTAATACCCTTTTGGCCACCAACTCCCATAGGCTTGTTGATTTAAAAAGAGGGGAGCCTCTTTGTGCACTAGAGACCACCAACTCCCTGGTGCTAATGAATTATTATAGGGACTTCTCAGACCCCACATGGCCCCAGTGACCACCAGCTCCCAGCACACAGCAGATATGGCTGGGCGCTGGGGTCCCAAGGACCAAAATCAGCCCCTGGATGGCACCTGCATACACCCTCCACCATTTGAGAAGGGCCCGGCCTTATGGATGGGGTCACCAGAGCAAATATTGGCCTGGGGAGGGAGGGCCACACAGCCCGCTCAACTAAAAGTTATTTTAAAAAAAACGGGTTCTGGGGGATGCGGGCCCTGGGGCTTACTTTTGTACAGGGAGGGGGGCTGTGTGGAACCCCTCCCCTTTTGGAAGTAGGCTGGACCCCAGGGGATGAGGTCCCCATGACCAAAATAGACCCTGGGAGGGGGGTTGCCAGGACCCGCTCCCCAAAATAAAAAAATTATTTATAAAAGGGTGGGCCTCTGGGTTGGGGTCCCCAGGGCCAAAATTGTCCCAGGGAGGGAGCCTGCATGCACCACTTCCCCATTCCATAAAGGTCTGACCCCAAGGGATGGGGTTTCTGGGGACAAAAGGTGCCCCAGGAAGTACCAGAAGCCACTCACCCTTTCTCCACCACTCTGGAAATGTGCCTCCTGGCACACTACAGATTGGGGGATATAGTCCCCTTGGATGCCGGGGGTCCTTGGGAACCTACTACCGCTCCTTTTACCTCAAGTCAATTCCACAGATCAGAATTGTAGAGAGGTCATTGGAGACCCCACACCTTTCTCTATAACTCTGAAAATGTACCTCCTGGCGCACTACTGGTTGGGGTATGAAGTACCCATGGATTCTGAGGGTCCTTAGGTACCAACAGGTACTCCTGTTACCTCCAGTAAGTCCCATGAAGCAGGATTACTGAGAGATCTTAGGAGCCATGGCCCTTTTTTCCACTGCTCTGCAGACACACCTCCTGGTGTACTGCTGATTGGGGGATGAAGTCCCATTGATTGCTGACTGTCCTTGGGGGCCAAGAACCCCATCTGTTACCCCCAGTAAGTCCCACACAATGTGATTGCTGAGAGTAGGACAAGGGTCCAGCCCCCTTTCTACACCACTGTGCAAATGCACATTCTGGGCCACTACTGGTTGGGGATGATGTCCTCTTGGATGCTCAGGGTCCTTGGGAGCAAAGAGGCCCTCTTGTTACCTCCAGTACGTGAGTCACAGCAGGTTTCTGAGAGGTGGTTGGAGGCCCCGTCCCCTTTCTCCACCACTCTGCAAGTGTGTCTACTAGTTAAAAAAAACAAATTCACTTACAAAAACTAAAAGTTACCAAAACATTATAGTTGGGAAATAAAAATAAAAGTCCTTAGAAATTTAGAGAAAAAAACAAAGGTTGCTGGAACGCTATAGTTAGGCTCAGATTCTACTTGTACAAAACCATACAAATCCAGCAGTTATAGTTAACGAGCTAACTATAATTTACGCCTCTGCAATACACTGCTTATGACCTCAAATATTCACTCGTGAAAAGGTCAACAACATCACTAATGGCTTCACTCATGACATCTCAAATTACAAGCAATCATGACATCACTGATGACTTCATCCATAGAACCACTCACACCCCCATACAACCTCTTGTGGTTTTGTGTTTTTTTATGGGAATTTCTATAACCTTTGAGAGTGATTGTGTGAATAGCTGTATAGGTTTGTTAGTGAGTGTGTGAGTCTCTGAGTGGTTGAGTGAGTGAGTGCATGAATGTCTGAGTGGGTCTGTGCTTGGGTGTGTGAGTCTCAGAGTGGGTCTGTGAGTGGGTCAGTAAGTGGCTGAGTGGGTCAGAGAGTGGGTGCCTGAGTCTCTAAGTAGATCTGTGAGAGGTAACTCTACTTGGTCAGCAGAGTTTGCAGAGTTTTGCCACTCTGCACTCTTCTTAGAACATGGATGTTGGAAAACAATCTGCCAACCCACGGGCAGAGTAGAGTTTACCGGTGCGCTCATCCTTAGGGACTTACTTGTGGCAACAATAGGGGTTCTTAAGTCCCAACTACTCTCAGCAGCCATGGGGACATCAGTCCCCAACCAGTAGTGCACCAGGTGGCCCCTTGGCAGAATGGGTTGAGAAACGGGATGGGTCCTCATATGAGGTCTCAGACATTCCACTGTGGGGGACTTACTTGTAGTAACAATAGGGGCTCTGGGCCCCTAACAACACTCAGCAGCCAAGGGGACCCACTCACCAAACAAGTGGTGCTCAAGGCACTCCCTTTGCAGAGTGGTTAAGAATTGGGGCGTGCCGCTGAAATATTCTCAGCAATTCCAGTGTGGGGGACTTACTTGTGGCAACAATAGGGGTTCTTGGTCCCCACCTACTCACAGCAGCCATGGGGACGTCAGCCCCCAACCAGTAGTGCACCAGGTGGTCCCTTGACGGAAAGGGTTGAGAAACGGGGCGGGTCCTCATATGAGGTCCCAGACATTCCACTGTGGGGGACTTACTTGTAGCAACAATAGGGGCTCTCAGCTCCTAACACCACTCAGCAGCCAAGAGGGCTACATCCCCAAACCAGTAGTGCTCAAGGCAGTCCCTTTGCAGAGTGTTTGAGGAATGAGGTGGGGCCTCTGACACATTCTCTGCAATTCTGATGTGGGGGACTTACTTGTGGCAACAATAGGGTTTCTTGGGCCCCAACTACTCTCAGCAGCCAGGGGGACATCAGCCCCCAACCAGTAGTGCACTAGGTGGCCCCTTTCCAGAATGGGATAATAAAGGTGTGGGTCCTCATAGGATGTCTCAGAAATTCACTGTGAGGGACTTACTTGTGGCAACAATAGGGGCTCTTGGCTCCTAACAACACTCAGCAGCCAAGGGGACTTTAGCCCCAAACCAGTAGTGCTTGAGGAGGTTCCTTTGCAGAGTGGTTGAGAAATGGGGTGGGGCCTCCGACAAGGTCTCAGCAATTCCAATGTGTGGGACTTACTTGTGGCAACAATAGGAGTTATTGGCCCTCAATTACCCTCAGCATCCAAGTGGACTTCATACCCCAACCAGTAATGGGCTAGAAGGCCCTTTTGCAGAGTGATTGAAAAAGGGAGCAGGTCCTCTGACATGGTCTCAGCAATCCTGCTGTGGGGGACTTACTTGTGCCACCATCGGGGGTTCTTGGCCAATAACAACCCTGAGCTGCCAAGGGAGCTTTATCCCCCAACCTGTAGTATGCTAGGAGGCTCCATTGCAGAGAGGTTGAGAAAGGAGGCGGGCCTCTGACGAGGTGTCAGCAATCTCACCATGGGTGACATACTTGTGGCAACAATTGGGTTCATGGCCCCCAACTATTCTCAGCAGCCAAGTAGACTTCATCTCCTATCCAGTAGTGTGCCAGGAGGCACCTTTGCAGAGTGGTTGAGAAAGGGGGCAGGGCCTCTGACGAGGTCTCAACAACTCGCAGCATGCTAGTTTCTGAACTTCATTTTGCCTCTTTCTGCTCATTTCTTACCATTATTCTGCTTTTTTCTGCTAGTTTTTTTACTTTTATTTTTCCTCTTTTTGCTATTTCTGACCTTTATTCACCCTCTTTCTGCTCTTTTCTCACCATTTATTTATTCTTTCTGGTCGTTGCTGACATTTATTTTGCATCTTACTTCTCATTTCCTACCTTTAGCATCTCTCTTTCTGCTCATTTCTTACATCTATTCTGCCTCTTTCTGCTCTTTTCTCACCTTTTTCTTACCTCTTTCTGCTTGTTTATGACCTTTATTTTGCCTCTTTCTGCGCTTCACTGACCTTTATTCTACCTCTTTCTGCTTGTTTTTCACCTTCATCTTGATTCTTTCTGCTAATTGCTGATTTTTTTATTCTGCCTCTTTCTACTCGATTCTGAACTTTGTCCTTCATCTGGTTGTTTCTGACCTCTATTGTGTCTCTTTCTGCTGCTTCTGCCCTCTATGCTGCCACTTTCTGCTCATTTGTGATCTTTATTCTGGCTCTTTCTGCTAGTTTCTGACCTGTATTGAGCATTTTAAAGCTAGTTTCTGGCCTCTATTTTGCCTCTTTCAGTTTGTTTCTGACATTTATTCTATGTCTTTCTGCTTCTTGCTGCCCTTTATTTGACCTCTTTCTGCTAGTTTCTAACCTTTATTTTGCCTCTTTTTGTTTATTTCTCACCTTTATTTTGCATCTTGCTGCTAGTTTCTGACCTTTATTCTGATTTTTTCTCCTCCCTTCTGACCTTTATTCTACCTCTTTCTGCTTGATTTTGACCTCTATTCTGCCTCTTGCTGCTCTTTTCCTCCTTTATGTAGCCTCTTTCTGCTAGTTGCTGACCTTTCTTCTGCCTCTTTCGGCTCTTCTCTGACCTTTTTTGTACCTATTTCTGCTCGTTTCTCACCTTTATTCTGCCTCTTGCTTCTCATTTCTGACCATTATTTTGCCTCTTCTGCTCATTTCTCACCTGTAACATGCTTGCTCCAGACCTTTATTCAGCCTCTTTCTGGTAGTTTCTGACCTTTATGTTGCCTCTTTATGTTCTTCCCTGTGACCGCATGGAGAGCCTCAAGGTCCCCAAAGTCCCAGCCGGCTCCCAGCCTCCTGTGAGAGCCCGTATTGATGCTGCACAGAGGGAGCCACTTGAAAGGCAGCTCCCTCCTTGCAGGAGCAATCTGTTTCATCTATTTCTCTTCCTGCATGTTTGTGGGCAGGGAAAGCCAAAAGAGATGAAACATCTGTTTCCAGCGGGACAGAAAACTATGACTGCTCTAGCCCGGTGGAACCAAAGTGTTTGCTTATGCTTATGTATGGCTCCAGGAGGGGGACATGCAGCCCCCTCCTTTTTTGTTCATGGGCCACCCGGGGTAGTTGGTGGTCCCTGTGGTCGAGAACAGCCTGGGAAGGGAGTCGCGCAGCTCCTCTTCTATTCTTTGCAAAAAGTATTTGGCCCCGGGTGAGTAGTGATCTGCGACCTAGAGGGGTCCGTGGGTCCCCCCATTTTGTGTTATTTATACCCGGGGTGGTGGTGGTCACTGGGGCTTGGTAGGGTCTGCGTGGCCCCCCAACAATTTGTGAATTTCCTAGGGAGGTGGTGGCCCCCAAGGCTTGTAGAGCCCATGGAAGGGGGCCCAGTGTGCCACCTCCCTTTTTTATAAATAAAGCTGTAAGGAGGTGGTGTTCAGCAAACCCTAAAAGGGCAGCCCTGTGTGCATCCCTCCTTTTTTCAAGAAATGCTGCCAGAAACAGGCCTACCCGGGGGCCCTCAAAAAACAATCGCGGGAGCTCACATTTCTTTTGCTTGCAGCTAATTTTGTGAATTTGCTCAAAAAAACACATAATCCGCAGGGAGGTTCCAGGGGAACCCCAAGACCAAGGTTTGGTGGTTAAACTGAAGCAGAGTGCAAAGATGGTTGCCAATACTTACTAAGTGAAGTGTTGGCAGCCAATCAGTGCTCTGCGTTTCCTTGAATGAGCTCATTATTATTTGCAAAGTCCCCACAGATATCACGATCTTGATTTTCTTTAATTTCCCAACAACTACTGAACAGACTTACATCAATTAACTGAAAGCAGGTTCTGTTTAACCAATTATACTTTTCTTCCCAATATGCTTTAATTCCATCCAGTGCTTTGGACTGCAGGTTTGATTAAAGGTCCTATGGGAATTAACAAGGGAATCACACATTTTTATCCCCCCCTTTTTCTCGGCTCCCACTTCACAGATCACTGCTCTCTACTGATGTACAGGCTACACCAACAAGGGTGACAAATTAAAGACTACTACTGAAGTAGGTGTTATCATGCATTGCATTCACCATGATGCGTTGGGGAAAACTGAGTGCTGGGATTTGAGGCAGTGTGCCCCCACCCTCCTTCCGCTTGCTTATATGATTGAAATGAAATGCACCAGCTAGCCAATTAAACTTTGAAAAATCTTCCCAGGTACAAGTTCCAGAGGTGTCACCACTAGGTCCCAGGATAATGGAGGTTCTACCTTTCGACCCAACTGAAATAAGAGTTGATATCATTAGCTATATTTGTGTCAAGCCTCAACCAACTCCTAAGTGGGTCCCGGGCTCTCCATGCCACTGGAATCAAGCTATCCTGGCTGAAGATGTTTGAAACCCCGAACCCGGTCCTAGGATGCTTGTTTCCAGTCCAGGGAGGACCTGGCCTGGCAGTTCGGGCTAGACTGTTCACATGAGACACAGGGTCAAGACTGATTTGCATATGGCTGGGCACAAACTGGAATGGCATGGTGAGCAAAAAAACGAAGGATTTAGGCCCAGATCTCTGTACTGGGGTGAATGTATGACATTGTTCTGCATTCTCTCCATCTACTGTTGTTTTTGCATTTGTCATCCCGAGTGGAAAGGCTATGCCCAGACGTCGGACCCGGGCTCTTCATGACCCTAGAATCATGCTATCCTGGCTGAAGAGAGGTGAAACCCCGAAACCGGTCCGAGGATGCTTGTTTCCGTCCAGGGAGGAGCTGGCTTGGCAGTTCGGGCTGGACTGTTCTCATGAGGCACAGGGTCATGCTCACAATTTCAAACTAAGATCTGCGGTGTTCCATATTAGATACAAATCATAAAATTATGGATTTTCAATAATCTAACAACCTTTCAAAAGATTTTTGGAATGCTTAGTAAAATTATAAACTGCTTTTTGGGTGGCCAAATTTGAAAAGAAACATTTCAATCTTTTCTTTCCCTACTTTGGAGTAAAAAATATAGTCATCATTTTGTGTTCCAGTACAGGTGCAAATAATTTTTTCTCATATTACTGTTTTGCAACTATTTAATATTTTTCAATACCAGGCCATGCCCCACTAAACACTGTATGACAATTGTGTCTGTAGATAATTCACCCATTTTATTGTCCATATAAATGTGGTCATTGTTTCACTGATCTCTTTAAAACATTTATCAGCGAGCTTTCAGGTCAGTGATGGAAATGAAAATAAACATTGTGGTAGAATTGTGATCTGGCTCAGATTTATCCTACACTTTAAGGGTCTGATTTATAGTTTGGCAGGTGACCCATTTCTCCTCCAGGATGATAGAGTAAATTATTCCATCTTACTGATGGAGGTGCTGTCTGTCAAATTCTTGAATGTTCGCTGGCCCAGCCTTCATGGCGGTTCCTGCCTATGCTTTTTAAGTTCCTCTATGGCTCTGTCAAAATGATGAAGACATATGGCAAACTTACAAAGTTTTTTTTATTTTCAACAGTAACTAAAAAAAGAAAAAACCCTCACCATGGGGTTTTCCTCCCATTGAGAGATGGGCATTGAGCACTTTCAGTGCCTCTTACCACCAGGTTTTCCTGATGGTGACAGGCAACATAAACTGATGTCTGCCCATCTAAATTAGATGGGTGGACATATAGTCAGACCTCCGACAGCCCTTACTCCGTCAGGCCAGTGAAGGAGTTTGACCACGATGGAGACTAAGAAGTATCTACCTTGATCAATCTGTGGTCACTGTTGCAACAGAAATCCCTGTCCACCAACACATAAATTGGGATCAACAGAAGAAATGGCAGTAATGGATACTGGAGGGCCGCCCCACCAAGCTATACAAATTTGTTGTCTGTAGATGCAGAATCAATGTTGTCTACCTCATTAGTCCACTGCCAGAGGGCCCAACAATTGCTAAACAATATTTTAGATACAGAGAGGCAACATAACAATTATTTAAAGCATAAATGCACAGTATAATAATCAGATCCAGATTCTTTCTTCATTTCTCAATAACACATCTTTTAATCTTGTCTTCTCGTCACACAGAATGCCAAGAGGTTTTTCAAAACCAACAAAAACAGACAACGTGTTTCGCCCCACATGGGGCTTCCTCAGGGTGAGCTTCACAACGTTTAACACATAATTTGGGACTTAAAATATGGCTTGACTTCATCTTAGAAAGTGGTAATTTTATTCATTAAAGGAACATAATTTAGGTAATATATTTTGGTTATGTCATCAGATGTATGGCTCCCCAGATACCTAACATCTTTATTAACCTGGATAACATTAAGTGCTACCAATATGCCAAAATCTGGCTTACTGTTGATTACTTTATCACATATTGTGAAGTAGGTTTCAGGTATAAAACCGTGTCATCTTCTTACAGTTCAATCTTATTGTCCCCATGGACCCAGCCAATCCAGACCGAGTCACATTCCAAACAATTACTCATGTCAATTGGTCAGACCACTACCTCGTTGCTTTCCCACATAAGGCACTAATATTTACCCCAACTAAAATCATATTGCCATCAACTAATTTAAACCTAGGCGCAAGCAACATTCGGGGGAATTATATAATCTGCTTACCTCAAACATAGATCTGGTCACAATAAATTCTGTACAAAAACAATAATTGATGACTCAAGAAACTTTTGACCTCCTGCTTCCATTGAAATCATCAATGCGTAACAAAAGAATACATGCCCCTTTGATGAATACAGAATAAAAAATATCAAAAAACAAATAGCTAAACTTCAACACAACTGGCTCAAAATAAATAACCATCACATCAATATATGTATGCACAGACACAACACAATATACAAGGCTATAATGAAAAATGCAAAAATACTATACTATTCCAACCAAATCCACAATGTAAAGTGTGCTAATACAGAATTGTATAAACTAATCACAGAATTCTGTGAGCCAAAATGCACAGAAGCTACCTACCCTATTTCTCAAAAAGATTGAATCAAACTGGCAACACACAACTAAAGCCAACATGATGGATTCTTCTTTAAAAAGCAAAAAACAACAGTGTCAACCCTCCATGTAAGGCAAACATAGTCCCTGCACTCCCTCAACGACTTGTCATCAAATGAATTTCTAGATCTCTTCAAAGTGAGATAGCCAGCATGCTGGCCCTCAGACCCTTGTCCACCTCAAATTTTCAAAAACATTCTCATACCAACTTCTCCAGCCAACCCAATCAGAACACTATCAGTGTTTTCCCAGAAGTCTTAAAAAGACATACATAGGCCTGTTAACAAAAACCCACACTGGACAATCAAGACCCTGACAATGACATATCCACAGCAAACAAACCATTCCTGTGCAAACTGAAAGAGCTGCTTTTGCCCAGCTGTAACAATTCAATGAAGGCAATTCCATACTTTTACTTACAAACTAGATTCCGTCGAGGAAGAGGAACTGAATTGGCCCTTATCTCTATTTGGGATTACCTTCAACGTGGTAGAGCAGAACAGGATAGCTGGCTTTCCTCTCGTGGACCTTTCAGAGGCTTTTGACAAAGTGGTTCATGAATACAATAATAGAAAGACTTGAGGAAGCCAGAATAGAGGGCATAAACCCTGTGCGGATCACATCTTATCTACATTATGGAACAGATATTGTACACACTCCTCCTTTCTCTTCTAAACCATACAGCACAAAAGCACAAGTTCTTCAAGGATCAATCATTTCGCCCATGCTTTTCAACATCTATATGAAATCATTACCAGATATGATTAATAGGTTTGAGTTCATCTGCTAAAACGAATCATAGGACATGCAGATACTTCTGAAATTGGAAAACCTGAAGTGCATTAGAACATTCCAAATCTCCAATTGCCTCTGAGCTGTTGGCCAATGAATGAAATGCAGCATTCTCAATTTGAATATTCCCAAAGACAAAATACTTACCCATATTGACTGCAAATCCTCGACCCTCTCTGTGCTTGGCCTGACGATCTAGGACTACAACCACAAATATCTAAGGAGCTAAGGAACTTTGGAATTACCATGGACGCTAAGCTGCCAATGAATGCACAAATAGACAAGGTAGTCAAATCAAGTTTTCTCACAATGAAAACACTGCAACATGTGACTCCGTCACAAGGTTCTAGCCATCATCTTTCCTATCAAAACTGGATTAAACTAAAGGTCAGGTTAACCTCTGTCAACTATTAGAAGCTTACAGAGAATTCTGAATGCTGCTGCTAGACTATTCCTAGATGTAAAGCCACACACACATATCTCCTGGCTTGAGGGCCCTACATTGGCTACCAGTTGTCAGAAGATCCATATTTAAGCTGCTTTGTATCATACACAAAGCAATACACGTCAAAAGACCACTCTTCATCAGGAAGAAAATCAACAAATACATACAACAAAGGAATCTACACTCAAAAGTGCCTTCCTGCCTCAATGTTCTTTCATATAAGAAAAAAAACGTGGGTGGAACAAGTTTCTCTGCTCAGGTAGTCAAACTATGGAAATAGCTAATCACACACTTAAGATCCACTGACAACCATAGCAGCTTCGGAAGATTACTCTAGAGAGAACTCTTCCCCCATGACAACTATACCCACTATGCAACAGTTCACCATAACAGTATACATGGACATGGCCAACTATCCCTCTCACAGTATAGAAATGAACCTTTTGGTTATATGTGTGTCATTTTACATCAAACTATGCTACCTGTTATAAACAGATACATCCATATAAGAAGATCAATGTAGATTAAACCACAAGATAAATGTGTGTATTTAACAATGTCATCATTGCGGATTTGATGTCCATATAGGTGCATATATAGAAGAGATTCTATCTTCTACTAAAACGTGTATAATGTTTGGAATTTGCATGTTTAACCAGACAATACATTTGCACATCAGACCATGTACATATTACAGGTTCAGTGCACATATGGGTATTTATATAGAGGCTGTTTTTACAGCCAACATCAATGTACCAAGTGGCATGTGCATATGTGTATTTAAAAGTTAATTTAAGTTGTTTTGATAAGGATAAATAAAAACAAATCTTCCTTCTAACCCCTCGCCCAGTCCTCCTCTCTCTGACTCATCCCTACAGTTTCTTACTACTATTAACATCTTTCTGAAGCTTTCCCTACCTTCTTAGCAATATCACCCCACTAACAGGCACACATGGTCAGTATTTACAAAAGCAGCTTACTACTTCTCCTTTTAACTCCATTCCCAGCATTCTAGCTCTACTCTAAACTCTACAAATCACACAAGAAATCAAGATCACTAACCTAACATAAGAAAAGAAAAGGAAAGGAAAGAAAAGCAAAGAAAAGAAAAGAAAAGAAAAGAAAAGAAAAGAAAAGAAAAGAAAAGAAAAAAGACTAATCTGCTAAATATTAACCTCCAATCTTGGCATCCTCAGTAGCGTTCTACTCACTGCCTAGCATTTTAACGCCATGTCAGGAGTAGTAAGCACTATATAAATGCAATTTATAATTTACATTGGAAACAATTTGGACTCTGAAGTCATCAGATATACTATTTTCAAACCCAACTTAACTACATTGCGAAGAAGTATTGGAATCTAAATATGTGATATTTACTATTTTACCTCCGACCCAAGCAATGTTAGGGAAAGTGTTGACCTTAAAACCTAATTACACTGTGGAAAGCATTAGACTCTAAAGGATTAGAGTTACCAATCAATCAATCAATATAAACTTTATTCGGATAAAAATACATATCCATAAAAATCCCCAGGGCGATTCCCCAGGGGTCCTCACTGAGCCCGACCCTTTTTAATGTGTACGTCGCTACCCTAGCGCTGGTCATTCGATCCTTCAGTTTTAACCTCACAGCATACGCAGATGACACGCAGATAGTGGTGTCACTGCTGCCGGGCGAAATAGATAGCACAGCAGATAGATTTAGAGGCTGTATGCGAGAAGTGGGTAACTGGATGGCACAAAACTGTCTTAAACTTAACTCTACAAAGACAGAAGTGCTACTCTTTGGTTCCAAGGACAACTTCTGGTCCCCGAGATGGTGGCCAGAAGAAATGGGAACCCTCCCCTCCCCAGTGGCGAAGGTGAAAAATGTAGGTATACTGGTGGATGATGTATTGTCCTTCAAACCACAGATCAATGCTCTATCCTCATCCACGCATTACATCCTTAAAACACTTAGAAAAGTCCTGCCATTTCTGGAGGTAGAGCATAGGAAAACTGTGGTTACTGGACTGGTTCTTTCACGTTTAGCCTGTTGTAACAGCCTTATGTTGAACGGGCAACAGGGCTTACTAAACAAGCTCCAGATCCTGCAGAATGCAGCCGCCCCCCTGATCACTGACACCCCTAAGTTCGCCTCGGTAGCTCAGGATCTGGTGAAACTTCACTGGTTGCCAGTCTGAAAAAGAATAATCTTCAAAGCTCTCTGCGTAGTCTTCAAGGCATTGCACGACCTTGTCCCTCGGTGTATGAAGCTGCTCTTCCACTGGCACAAGCCAGCAAGAACCTTAAGATCAGGTGAGCAGGCGTTGGTATCAGTCCCCAGAGTCAAGAAAGCAAGTTGGGGAGGCAGGAGTTTTTCCCTAGGCGCAGCAGTAGCCTGGAACAGATTACCACTCAACATCAGACAGTCGTCGGACCTGCTATCTTTCAGAAGAGCGCTTAAGACCTGGCTCTTTACGCACTAATGCCCACTACCCACATACACTGGTTCAATTACGTTAGCGGCAGCACACCTCCGGGTAACAGTGCGCTCTAGAAATGTGAAAAATAAATAAATAAATAAAAGTACAAAAACACAAAATCAATTAAGACATCCAATAAAATTATAATTGGGCCTCCAGAAATACAGTGCACAGACTCATAATGAGACAATCAATAAAAACATACAGTAGTTCAAGATTAAAACAACAAGTAAGCTACCTTTAGAAAGCTTCTGAAAACTCATCTGTTTTCCCTGTAATCTCCTTTCCGGTCTCTTGACTCTTCTTCCACAGCGCGGGGACACGCCGGGATGGCGTCACCAGGCGCTTTTACAAGCCCCTTTATTATTATTAATATTTATTATAATTCAGCAGGGGTGCATAGAATTACGGGTGCGCACCCCCGCCTTCAAGAAAGAACCAACCCGAAAGGTTAGTTCATCATCGTTTAGAGCAATGACCATCCCATAAGCTGCCTTATAATCAATCGCAGGTAAAATTTTAAAATATCGGATCAAAAACCTTTTGGTGAGAATTAGATAATAAGAACAGAAAAATAAAAAGTGCAGCATTGATTGTTTGTGTTGATTATTGCATGGACTGGGTAGATGGTCAAGGTTAGTAGTAAAACCCACAGGAAATGGCATTCTCAATATGCATGTATCTCGCCACTGAAGTTTTTTTACGTTCTATGGCCAATCTAGCAATTTTATATGATGCGTCGAGGGTCCTTTGGAGGGATTTACTATTGATGGTACTAAGGTTTGAGGGCTTTAAAAATACAGATTCTAGGTTCACACTAACTAAACTTTTGTGAACCACAGCCAACCATGGTATATCCACCCCCCTGTCACATTTCAAACAATCTGTGATTATATCTCTGGTTAGTTGAGCCGTGGGATTATACCAAATTTTCAACCAAAATGAGGTTGGGCAAGCCTTAATGTAGTCTTCAATGTATGGAAGATTGAGTTCGCAATGACTATCGCATTTGGATGATGAGATCGGTGCGCCCAAGATTTTACGGCAAAATCTATTCTCTTCACTCTGGATGCTAGCACTGTTAGAATGGCCCCAGACTTCAGCGCCGTAAGTTGCAACTGGTATACCTTGGAGTCTGAAGATCTTAACAGTTGGGGACACCACCTCTACATTCCTCGGATTGGGGAGCCCAAGTATAATGTTAATAGAGTTTGTAAACTTCCTCCTACAAAAGGCCACATGATCATTCCACAACCCATTAGATGCAAATACCAGAATAGGCTTGGGAAAGAACGAGTGCTCTGTAAACAGTTAGAATTTAAAATTATTGATGAATTAAAATACTTCTTAGACCCACACACTATTAAAAAGGATATTTTAAAATTGATGCATAGATCCAGGGCTGCAATAAACTCTATGAAGCCATGAACCAAGATGTGGAGAGCTTTTGGGGTGCGCCCCAACAGCACCGCATCATCGACATATAACATTGCAGGGAGTTTGTTACCATGAATAAGTGGGACATCCTGGGTTAATGTTGCCAAATACTTATTTAAATCATTGATGTATAAGATAAATAGGAGGGGGGCCAGGACGCAGCTCTGCCTGACCCCCCTACCGACATCAATGGCTTTAGAGACCGCACCGTCCTTACTAATACGCACGCGGGCGTGTAGATCTTTGTACAAATAAGCTAAAAAAGAAACAAGGGATTCATCCAAACCATAATTTAAAAGGGTTGTCCACAGCCGAGATCTGTTAACAAAGTCAAAGGCCAACGTAAGGTCCATGAATGCCAGATATACAGGTGTTTTCTTAGCTATGTTATATTTGCTGATAATCAAGTTAAAGTTAAGGCATTGTTCCACAGTGCCGATCTTACTCGTGAACCCCTACTGACACGGATGTAAAATCTGACATTAATCGGCCCATGACCTAATCTTGTTATACAAAAGGGGGTGGTGATGGACGGAGCATCTGAATCAATCAAAAACTCACACCCAGTCAAAAGATCTGGGTTTAATCCATCACCGTTCTTTAGCCCACTCTGCCACCCCAGTTCAGACATGGCTATATGCAAATCAGTCTGACCCTGTGCCTCATGGGAACAGTCCAGCCCGAACTGCCAAGCCATGTCTTTCCTGGACCAGAAACAAGCTTCAGAGGACCGGTTTCTGGCATTCCAGCCATCTTCAGCCCGGCTTGCTTGAATCCAGTGGCAAAGTGAGCAAGGGACTCACGTCTGAGCATACCCTGCCACACTTATGGCGGCCAAAAGCGGTACAAAAGGGGATGGTGATGGACTGAGCATTTGAATCAATCAAGCACTCCAACCCAGTCAAAAGATCTGGGTTTAATCCATCACCGTTCTTTAGCCCACTCTGCCACCCCAGTTCAGACATGGCTATATGCAAATCAGTCTGACCCTGTGCCTCATTGGAACAGTCCAGCCCGAACTGCCAAGCCATGTCTTTCCTGGACCGGAAACAAGCTTCTGAGGACTGGTTTCTGGCATTCCAGCCGTCTTCAGCCCGGCTTGCTTGAATCCAGTGGCAAAGTGAGCAAGGGACTCACGTCTGAGCATACCCTGCCACACTTATGGCGGCCATAAGCGGTACAAAAGGGGGTGGTGATGGACGGAGCATCTGAATCAATCAAACACTCACGCCCAGTCAAAAGAGTTGGGTTTAATCCATCACCGTTCTTTAGCCCACTCTGCCACCCCAGTTCAGACATGGCTATATGCAAATCAGTCTGACCCTGTGCCTCATGGGAACAGTCCAGCCCGAACTGCCAAGCCATGTCTTTCCTGGACCGGAAACAAGCTTCCAAGGACCGGTTTCTGGCATTCCAGACGTCTTTTTCGCCCGGCTTGCTTGAATCCAGTGGCAAAGTGAGCAAGGGACTCACATCTGAGCATACCCTGCCACACTTATGGCGACCAAAAGCGGTACATAAGGGGGTGGTGATGGACGGAGCATCTGAATCAATCAAACACTCACACCCAGTCAAAAGATCTGGGTTTAATCAATCACCGTTCTTTAGCCCACTCTGCCACCCCAGTTCAGACATGGCTATATGCAAATCAGTCTGACCCTGTGCCTCATGGGAACAGTCCAGCCCGAACTGCCAAGCCATGTCTTTCCTGGACCAGAAAACTGTCTCTAGGTTTGTTAGCAAGCGCCCTTCGAAGGGCTCTATTAGCTGAGGAACAGTCGGCATTGAACCAACCTGGGTCTAAGTTAGTTTTCCTATTGGGCTTGGACAACAGAGATTTGATGCCGGTACAGAGCTCTGAGAAAGCACCGACTACCTCCAGGTTACGTTCTCTAAATGTCAGACAGGTGTTAATCAAATCGGGGTAAGATCTTACCATCCTTTCAAGTACCACTTTATTATCTATACCACGCCAAACCAATCTAAGGTTGTCATTAGTAGGTGTCAAATCACTGGCACCCTGCACATTATCATAATTTGGACTAGGAGTGAGACTCAGGGTCAAATTAATCGGGTTATGGTCCCCCTGAAGTGTGGGAATTACCTCCGCCTTTAACACACAGTTTTCTAAACAAGCGAAGATAAAAATATAATCAATGGTAGAGGCTGAACTCCTACCTCTATAGGTGGGTTCTATGTGACCATCCCTAGAGGGCACAGCTGCAAGGTCCGTAACATCTAAAAAGTTATTGGAACTTAGAAGGTCCAATAACTGGTCTCTTCTTTGACATAACTGTCTCATTTTGGTAGGGTGAATAGCTGAATAAATACCCTTTGGGATTTTTAGACTGAAATCACCACCTAAACAAATACCCTTGGCTTTGGCGCCACAATTAAGTGTTTGTAAATTAGCAAAAAATTTAGACAACTCAATAATGTCCATATTGGGGACAGTTTTAAAATTGTCATAAAAATTGGTCAAAATGAGTGAAATCCCCGGTGTATAGATTGTGACCTGGAATTTATTGTTATTGGTATGGAGAACCCTAGCACGGCCCCCTGTCCTGATGTTAACCCATGTTGAGAGGCCTCCAGCTGGCCGACATGAATCAGGGGTAGGGGATACAATATTGAAACATTCAAACCCATCCAGGTACAACTCCCTAGTTGCCCAGGTCTCTTGGAACATTACAATGTCTTGGCTATGGATTAACTCCAGCCAGTCTGCACAAATTTAATTTAGATGCCAGACCTGCAACGTTCCAACTTAATATTTTGAGAGTAGAGTCTTCATTAGATGCAATTGAGATGTCAGGTTCACAGGGCTGGGGGCATATTCAGCAGGGTACTGGCTCTTCTGCCTCTGGTGGCTCTTGATTTACGAGGGGAATAGACAGACAATCTTGGCAATCCAAACCTGATAAGGGCATAAATCTGTTGAGTAGTCGAAAAGTGCTGGGGATGCAAGACATATTAGAGCGGGGTGCCTCTAGTGTGGGCTTATAAAAATAGCCCAATGGCAGAGCCCAAATACTAGTAGTAAAGTTAGCATGCTCCTCCTTCAGCATTAATATTGCTTTTGCCACAGATGGTCTACGAAAGTTGATAACTATGCAATCCCCTTTAATGGATTTTGAGGACGTACCCACCCATCCTACTCTCCGCGCCATAAAAATATTCTCCATTAGTAATGGCCTAAACCTTTTATGTTTGGAGAGCCAATCCACGCTCTTACAGCGTAATTGCTCCCAAGATTCTGTGTGATCAGGCTTTAGAGGGGGCACTCCTGCTAAAACCACAACATAAGGGCATGCCTCCGGAGGTAGATTTAATACCCCCCTGTTGCCCCAAGGTCTGACAAACAAGTGCGATCAACAGCACCCTCTTGTGATGTGTTGCCAACAACATTAGTATTGATTGAAACCACAGAGGGGATGCTAAAGGGAGGCATGATGTGTGCCACATTTCCATCAATAGTTCTATTTATGCCATCATTCACAGTATTCCTGTTTGCCACACTAATACTTCCAGGTGCAAAACACAAGCAAATTTTGTTACACATATCGCAGTGAGTAGACCCTAGTTTCAAATTAGGGGGATCATTTGGGGTCTGTTGGTAGATTCGAGCATTATTGGATGGCATATTTTGCATAGTTGTCATTCCCAAATCAATGGGCACAATCTAACTGGCATTTATGGGGCAGACAGTATTAGAGATCACAGGTTGGGACGTAGGGAGCACAACAAGCAAATGATCCCTCAAAGTGGCAAGAAAATTATCAAGTGCACTCTTAACACAATCAGTGATAGCAACCACAATATGGCTTATGGCCACTTAACTCCTACTGCTAATATCAATAAGAAACTGCTCAGTCTCGGTCTGAGTTCCAATAGAGCAATGCATCGCAGAAAACGGTACAACAATTACCATGGTCCTTAGGGGTGATCCCGCTGGTGTATAAGCAGTGTGCGACCCCATTTGGTGAATATTTATGCTCTTTGGAGCCGTGGGCTGACGAGCTCGGGACCCCGCACCTGCGTGCCTTGTGTGGTACTATACCTGGTAATATTTGGCAGCACACACCAACCCCAGAAGATGGCCTAATTCCTGCTGACGAGGGGTAAATACCCCGAAACACGTGTACAGGGATGGCGAAGACTTGAAGATACTCGAGAATTCGAAAGAAGATGCATCGCAGAAAACGGTACTACAATTACCATGGTCCTTAGGGGCGATCCCGCTGGTGTATAAGCAGTGTGCGACCCCATTTGGTGAATGTTTATGCTCTTTGGAGCCGTGGGCTGACGAGCTCGGGACCCCGCACCTGCGTGCCTTGTGTGGTACTATACCTGGTACTATTTGGCAGCACACAGCAACCCCAGAAGATGGCCTAATCCCTGCTGACGAGGGGTAAATACCCCGAAACACGTGTACAGGAATGGCGAAGACTTGAAGATACTCGAGAATTCGAAAGAAGATGCATCGCAGAAAACGGTACTACAATTACCATGGTCCTTAGGGGCGATCCCGCTGGTGTATAAGCAGTGTGCGACCCCATTTGGTGAATGTTTATGCTCTTTGGAGCCGTGGGCTTACGAGCTCGGGACCCCGCACCTGCGTGCCCTGTGTGGTACTATACCTGGTAATATTTGGCAGCACACAGCAACCCCAGAAGATGGCCTAATCCCTGCTGACGAGGGGTAAATACCCCGAAACACATGTACAGGGATGGTGAAGACTTGAAGATACTCGAGAATTCGAAAGAAGATGCATCGCCGAAAACGGTACTACAATTATAATGGTCCTTAGGTGCGATCCCGCTGGTGTATAAGCAGTGTGCAACGCCATTTGGTGAGCAATAGTGGGGATTGATATCTGGAACGTGCACCTGGGCCACAACTGTTGTAAGATTGGTAGGAGGGCGAATCCAAGAGTTCAACGTTGTGCGGGAAGAACAAGGGTGAGTCGGTTACTTCCTCTTAGCGCTTACTGCCTTAACAGGCTTCCTTTTGCGTTTCGCACCAATAGGTGCACCAATGTTCGTTGGAGTGTCTAATGTGGGGACATCGGTTCTGGTGTGGGTTGTGGTGCGACCTTTGGGCTCCTCACGGGTAGTGATAGAAATGTCTAAGTCATTTGTATTTGATTTAGTAACTTCTACTGTCGGTATCATGGGTTGGGGTAATACCCTCAGGCCAAGAGAGAGGCGCCTCTTAGTCAGTTCGATTTCATTACTGACAATGCTGACCGCTCTTTCCAGCATACTATCAATACTTGTTGCAGCAGGCCTAAATGCCGATTGTCTCACATGCTTTCCCATAGTCACGTTAATATGTATATCTGTTTAGTATGGGAATAAACACCTAGCTCTCCTAAGAGGGCTAACAATCAGCAAACACCGGATGAAAAGGGGGTGGCCCAGTCCAGTCTCCTCCTGGCGCTTCCCTGTAATGCGAGCTGCAAGCGCCACACAGGGAATGCTGGGAAATTAAGTCCCCCGCTCCTGCGAATATTGCAACTGAAGGAGGAAGAGCTTGAGGGCGGACACAGACATTGCGGTCCCCCCAGACCGTTTCAGGCAAGGGCTGTGGCAGA
The DNA here is from genome assembly GCF_964261635.1 of Lissotriton helveticus. Taxonomy (NCBI): domain Eukaryota; kingdom Metazoa; phylum Chordata; class Amphibia; order Caudata; family Salamandridae; genus Lissotriton; species Lissotriton helveticus. Next base: position 1,574,402,861 of record NC_136067.1, read on the forward strand.
TGAGAAAAATAAACAGCAGACACAAAGGTTTAACAAGACTGTTCCAAGTGTCAGCTTAGCTCATTGAGAGCTTATCCCCCTGCATCTGTTCCATTAGCAATGACACTGGCACTTGCGCTTGCGCTGTTTTTAACTTTGTTCAGACTCTGTCAGACTCTGCCAGGCTCTGCCTCCACAGACCTCGGGTGAGCAAAAACAGCGACGCAACAGCTGGACTTTACAGTTCCTTTACCTTTTTGTTTTCTTCCCCCACATTCTTACCCACGTTTTGACCCTCATCTAGTTCGACAGCCTTTTCACAGCCTTTTCACAGCTCAGCTCCGATGTTACAGGCCCCCGAGGACCGTTTTTCCGCTGTGTTTTACCGCTGCCTTGAGGCTGTCCACTGCCTTGAGGCTCATCCGCATTCCTCGTTAAGCAATCCAATTGCTTTTTATTTGTTCCCCCTTGAGTGCTGGTTCACAGTTTAAGGTTTGCCGCTCAGGAAAGATTTTGTAGCAATCCCACGGCAAGGCTTGTTGCTCGAGTTTTTTCACTGTGCTCGGCTCCGCGTTTCCCGGCCGAGCGCCATCAGAATCGCCATCAGAGTTACTATTCTGATCCAAACTGAACTGCAGTTGAAAAAATGCTGGGCCTAAAAGGGTCAAATGTAAGATTTCCACACCTAAATTAACCACATTATAAATATATGCTGGTGTTTAAAGGAGTGAGAATAACTATTACCTCTGTAGACTTAAGAACAACTCAGGTGGTGTTGGATACTAAAGAGGTCAGATTTACTAATCCCGCTCCAAACTAAGGGCCTGATTATGAATTTGGCGGATGGGATACTATGTCAAAAGTGATTAATATCCTGTCCGCCATATTACTAGTTCTGTAGGATATAATGGAATTATAATTCGTCAGACAGGATATTTGTCACATTTGTGATGAAGTTACCCTGTCTGCCAAAATCTTAACCAGGTCCTAAGTCACACTGGGGAATGTGTTGGACTCTAAAGGGTTCACATTAACTCTTCCTACTCAAAATGAAGCCTCGCTGGGGAAAGTGCATAGCTCTAAAAAGGTCAAACATACTATTTGTGCTCCAAAGGTAATTACATTTGGGGAAGTGGTCAGATTTAATATTGGCATATGGCTGGGTCCAAAATCAAGTGTCATGCTGATCAAAAGAATGATGGGTTGGAGTACTATCCCAAGCTATTGCCAGTGATTAGATCTATTGCAATCATTCTCCCATCACCTTTTGCATGTTTAATCCCATCAGCCTTTGTGTGTTTCAGATACATTTTCTCATTCCAAACTAAGCAACATTATGGAAAGCTTTGGACTCAAAAAGGGTCAAGTTTACTATTCCCACACCAAAACTAAACTATATTGGAGATAGTGGTGGACTCCAAAAGAGTCAAAATTAATTTACTCTTCCCACTCCAAGCTAAGCCACACATTGGTGAAAGTGCTGGACTCTAAAGGGGCAATATGTATTATTCCCACTCCTAACTTAACCAGGGAACATGTGGGCTCCAAGGGGTATGATTTACACCCATATTGAGGAAAGCATTAGATGCTAAAATGGACAGATATACTATTCCAATTTCAAACTGAGCAATGCTGGGGAAAGGTGTAACACAGCGGCCAGAGTAGCTGCTTCTAGAGCGCGATAGCTCACTTAAACTCTCCGAGCGCCCCTTCGATTGTAATTTTAGCAGGTTATATGTTCACACTCCACAAATATAGATTATTATTATTGTGAATGTGAAGAGGTCAAACTGACTATCCTCACTTTAAACTAAGTCAGATTTAAGGCAATTTTGGACTATAAAGGGGTGAGTTACTATTCTCACTCCAAACTAAGCAACATGGGGAACGTGTTGGACTTTATAGGGGTCATATTGACTATTTTGGCTACAAATAAGACACTGAGAAATGTGTTGGACTTTAAATCTTTTACATTAACAATTTCCACTACTGACTACCCACTCTTCACTTAACAACATTGAGGAAGATTGTGGACGTAAAGGCGTGAATTTCAATAGTCTCACTATGAAATTAAACACATCTCGGAAAGTGATTGACTCTAAGGAGTTCAGATTTAATATTCCCACTCCAAACTAGGCCACATTGGAGAAAATGTTGCATTCTAAAAGGGTCACATTAACTATCCCCATTCCAAAGTAAGCCACAATTGGAAATTGCTGGAATCTATGGGAAACAGATTTACTATCCCCACTTCAAACTAAAGCCACCCCGGGGAAAGTGTTGAACTCTAAAGAGGTCATGTTTACTGCTCCCACTCAAAACTAAAATGCATTGGGGGAAATATTAGACTCCAAAGGGGCCAGATTTACTAATCCCAGTCCAAATTTAACCATGCTGGAAAAAGTGTTTGACTGTAACTATGCCAAATGTACTTTTATTTCTCTAAATGAAGATATAGGGGGTCATTAGGATGGCAGGCGGACTTTGCCCTCCCGCCATCCTGACGGTGATTGGAACCTCCCGCCATAAGGGCAGGGGTCCCGTGGGGGGCATTAGGATGTGCCCGCCACAGTGGCTCAAACAAATGCCTCCTTCAGGATTCAAATTTTGCTTATGATGCTACTAATATATTTTGAATATATTTGGTTCTGTTCATTTTATATTTAATATTTTTGTCCACCCTAAGCGTGGAAGGGTATACTCAGACATGAGTCCCTTGCTCATTGCACCATCAGGATTCAAGCAAGCCGGGCCGAAGACAGCTGAAATGCCAGAAACCGGTCCCCGGAAGCTTGTTTCCTTCCCAGTGTAAGAATTGGCTTTTGTAGTTTGGTTTGCTCATTGCACCATCAGGATTCAAGCAAGCCGGGCCGAAGACGGCTGAAATGCCAGAAACCGGTCCCCGGAAGCTTGTTTCCTTCCCAGTGTAAGAAGTGGCTTTTGTAGTCTGGTCTGCCCTGTTCCCATGATGCACTGGGCCAGGGACAGACTAATTTGCATACAGCCAGGTTCTGAAACTGGGATGGTGCAATGAGCTAAAAAACGGTGTTGGATCTAGCCCTGATATCTTGACTGGGTGAGAGTACTCTGCTTAATTCAGAGACTCTGTCCATCACCACCCCTTGTTGTAAATAATTTTGTCCACCCTAAGCGTGGAAGGGTATACTCAGATGTGAGTCCCTTGCTCATTGCACCATCAGGATTCAAGCAAGCCGGGCCGAAGACGGCTGAAATGCCAGAAACCGGTCCCCGGAAGCTTGTTTCCTTCCCAGTGTAAGAATTGGCTTTTGTAGTCTGGTCTGCCCTGTTCCCATGATGCACTGGGCCAGGGACAGACTAATTTGCATACAGCCAGGTTCTGAAACTGGGATGGTGCAATGAGCTAAGAAACGGTGTTGGATCTAGCCCTGATCTCTTGACTGGGTGAGAGTACTCTGCTTAATTCAGAGACTCTGTCCATCACCACCCCTTGTTGTAAATAATCATGGGAACAGTCCAGCACGAACTGCCAAGCCATGTCTTCCCTGGACCGGAAACAAGCATCCTGGGACCGGATTTGGGTTCATAACCCTCATCAGCCAGGCTATCTTGAATCCAGTGGCAAAGTGAGCAAGGGTTCCACGTCTGGGCATACCCTGCCAACTTTAGGCGAACAAATCGATACCAAAGGGGATGATGGACGGAACGCTTGAGCAAATCAAATACTCACTCCCAGTCAACTGATCTGGGTTTAATCCATCCATCATTCTTTAGCTCACTCCTCCACCGCAGTTCAGACATGGCCAAATGCAAATCAGACTGACCCTGTGCCTCATGGGAACAGTCCAGTCCGAGCTGCCAAGCCATGTCTTCCCTGAAATAAGAGTTGATATCATTAGCTATATTTGTGTCAAGCCTCAATCAACTCCTAAGTGGGTCCCGGGCTCTCCGTGCCACTAAAATAAAGCTACCCTGGCTGATGAGGGCAGAAAGCCGGAAACCAGTCCTAGGATGCTTGTTTCCAGTCCAGGGAGGACCTAGCTTGGCAGTTCGAGCTGGACTGTTCCCATGGGGCACAGGGTCAAGCTCGATTTGCATATGGCTGGGTTCAAACTGGAATGGCATGGTGAGCAAAAAAACTATGGATTTAGGCCCAGATCTCTGTACTGGGGTGAATGTATGACATTGTTCTGCATTCTGTCCAACAATTATTGTTTTTGCAATTTTCTTATGAGCTGCACAGTTTGGTGCCAACGGGCCCGTTCACATTCGCAAAGAACCCAAAAGTTTTATTTCATGAGCTCAAAATTAACACCAAGAGTTCAGGACCTGAAAAGCAATACTTGAGTTAGCAACTTGCTGAAGATGGGTCCGGGAGCTGTTAAGGAGAATTTTATGTCCTGAGGCTCAGAATAGGAGGCCAGCAGACTAGCCCTTTGAGTGACTATGGGGTCCTTGGTTCAAGTTAAAGCTGCAGGTCCAGCTCTTCATCCCCATGCAAGACGGCAGCAGATCAGCAGAGCAAAGCAGCAGCTCCTTCAGAGGTGCAGTCCAACGGAGTGACAGTCCTTTCAGCAGCACAACAGTCCTTCCTCCTTGCAGAGTATCCACAGGTCCAGAAGAGTAATGAAGAGGTGTGGTGAGGGTGCTCTTTTAATACCCTGTTGCTCTTCTTCTGGAAGGCGGCTGAAGTTCTGGAAAGATTATTTGAAGATGCTGCAGGCACAAAGGGCTCAGGGCAGAAAAATGACAACTTTCTAAAAGTAAGAGAACATTGTATCTAGCTGTCATTTTTTGTGCAGTTGTTTTACTTGAACAGACTCAGAACAATCACTTATTACATTGGTCTTTAGTATTTATTCTGTACTTTTTTAAAGACCATTTACTTTTTCTCTTTTATGCCAGAGGCAGGGAAAATACTGTTTGTTTAAAGAATAGACATACAGTCAAAAAGTAAACAATCATTAAACTAAAAAAACTTCACAAACAATACAAATACAACAAATAGATTTTTAAGAAATGGAATACAACGATGAACCAGTCATGGATTTTTCAATTGCAGCAACAAAAAATCGTAACTTGTTTGTCATTAGATAAATCTCCCAAACAGTTGCTGCCAACTTGGAACAAATAGTCAGGGTCTTAAGGTTTAGAAATTATCAAATCATTCCCTTAGAGCAGATCCTAATCTCTTACATATGTTTCCCAGATGGTGTGTGATGGCGATACATTTCAAGGCCCAATATCATCCTTGGGGTTCTCTTCAGGGCTATGACTGTATGAGATCTGCTAAATCTTTCATCTTTGTGCTCTTGTAATTGCTTAAGGTATGAAATGTTTAGTATTTATTCCCAAGATCACACGTGTCTTTACGACCGTCCTGTTTTCTACTCGTTTGGGGACAAAATGAGTTAGACAATGACTTTTCAGTTCAATGGACGTGTGCTTCAAGTCGAGATCCAATCAATGTCAACTCAAGTTAATTGTTGTGGCGGTTCAATCTTCCATGTTGTTTGCACGTTATCTGCAACGCGTTATCTCCAATGCGTCATCTCCAACTGATTCAGTTAACTGAATCAGTTTGAGATAACTCGCAAACAACATGGAAGATTGAATCGCCACAAAAATCACAGAATTAAGGATGAATAAATACTAAAGACCAATGTAATGCGTGAATGGTCTGAGTCTGAGTCTTTTCAAGTAAAACACAGCACACAAAGCGACAGCTAGCTACAACATTCTCTTATTTGCATAGGCCCCATCTAGCTGCCCAGAATAGGGTCAACCTGCTTTTGATATAATAAAAGTTCTAAAAGTGGCATTTAGAAAATTGTAATGAAAAATCTGTCTTTTCCATTGATGAAGTTTATCATTAAACTTTCAGCTACAGAACATGATTAATCTACCTGGTACCAATTAGAAATTATAGCTCATTAAATGGGAGTTGTTCACTACCAGGACATGTGATTTTTAAAAGTACATGTCCAACCTTTAAATCACACAGCTTCCTGCCCTATGGGCTACCTACGGCCTACCTTAGGGGTGACGTATTTGTAATAAAAGGGGAGTTTAAGACTTGGCAAGGGGGTTTGATTGGCAGGTCAGCATCGTACTGTTACACTACATTCAGGCTGCAATGGCAGGGCTATTTAAATGGGTGGCACAATAAGTGCTGCAGGCCTACCGGTAGCATTTAACTTACAGAACCTGGGTATGTGGTATACCACTTCACAATAAACCATTAGGCAGGGCCATCGGAATTATGCACCAGGGGAGTGTCAAATTATGGTGTAAGGTTAGGTAATTTATGTAGCAAGAAAAGGGAAATTATGCTGCATTATGCAGCACATCTTGTCATAGTAATACTTCATTATTTTTTCATTTTTAAGCTTATTAATACTGTCAGGACATTAGTTGTACCTCATTAGTATCAGTTTAACACCCAAATATTACAATAAGGTACAGAAAGGTGGCCAGGCAACCTTTACAAATACACTCCCCTGAGCTGCAAAACATGTTGCGGTGTTTTTACCAACTTTTTAACCTTTTGAGCTAGGAGCAAAAGTTTCTGGGGATATAGTCTACAAATTGTGTGGCAGATAATGAATTGCGTTGGAAATGTGGCAAATTTAAAATTATGGTGGCCCTGCTTATGAGTAAATTAAATATGCCAATTAGGTGTATGCCAATCAAACCATGTTTAGGGGAGTGAGCACAAGCACTGTAGCACTGGTTAGCAGTGGTAAAGTGCACAGATTACTAAGGCCAACTAAACCAAAAATCCACCACAATTTGGAGGTAAATAAGCAAAAGGTTTGTGGAAAACCTGCAGGGTTGTCAGGTCTACCAAAAGGTAATTATATTTCATCTCTTAGCAAAGCTAATCTTTTACATTGGATTATGTTCACAATTTCTTTATCTTCTCTGTTGTTCTGCAACAATTATTTGGCTTCTTTAAATATAATACCTCGTAAGCGCCTCAGTTTTCACCATTAGTTTCGTGGATGATGACAGGTAATCAGCATCCACTGTGTAATTGCATTGTGTCTGGCTGTTAGCCCTCCGTCAATTCATTTTGAAAGGAGAGAGAAACTGAAAGCAATAGAGGGCTGCCATTGTTAGGCGAACGTTTCTGCCAACATTAAGATTAATGTCAATAACGTTTTTAACAGCTCAGCATTTTTTTCTATCTTGTTTTTTGGTTGTGTCCCAAAGTCACATTAAACGAACCTGAATCAATGATAAACGTCTCCATTAAACTCATCATTGAGAACAGTATTCTATATCATTTGTCTTTAGATCTGCAAAAGTAAATTACTATCACCATATGACTACATGCCCACCTGTGAATAATGATAGTCTTACTTTAAATCTTAGTGAAAGATTGTACAAGTGAAATTGGCATGTATTGTAAAATGTGAATATAAAAAAATAGTTTGAATTCTAGATGATGAGTGCATTAGTAAAAGATAAGGAAAGCGCATTTATGAACCTTCTTTGAACATTTTTATGCAACAATAGTCACTTATTTTGTTTATATAGGTCAATTAACATTTAGTAATTGGAAGCATGTAATGCACTCATATAATAAAGAACTCCCAGGAATTTCAACATCTGCATTTTCTGAGAGGAAAGGGGCCCAGAAATGTGAAATTACCACAGAAATCGAAGCAGTAGCTTTCTAAACACACTTTTTCCTTTTTGAAAACAGAAGATCTTTAAGGACCTTTGAGAATACTACAATGGATTGTCACAAATCTGCTGCAGGGCCCTGATTGGAATCAGGCTTATTGTATATACCGCGTTTCTTTGGGAATATGTAACTTGTCAATAGCCGTCCTTTTACTACACAGTCGTGTAGGATAAGTGGGACATGATTTTGTAATAGGCATTAATTATACATGTGGCATACGTATGGTTGCCACCAGACAGGGCATGTAAGGTTTTATGCACCTGATGAAGCAAAGCTTCGCATTTGCGACTTGCTTTTGTCATGAACCTCGTTCATGTGTAATAACGTAATAAGTTGTACGTCTTACTAACGTTTATTTTATGTTTAAACGAAGTTCAGGAAGCTTGCCTATGTGTATTCCTAATATAATTAATTTGAGTCTTTAAAATGGCCGCTGCTTTGAAATAAGTGTCTGCGCATGCGTCAGTCACACTCACGTGTCCTGATGTGTTTGCAGGTTTAGAGGGAAATAGTTGCGCATGCGTAATGCATAGCTTTGCCAGTAACGTGGTACTGCTCGTGCCACTGCTCTTGTGCTCGTATATATGTAGCTAACATTTAGACTGCATAAGTATATTTCTTAGTGATAAGTTGAAAGTACAAACCCTGTGATGTGTTTTCATAATGTTATTTCTATGTATTAATTTGTTCTCGCTTACTTTTCATGTACCGCGGGGAATGGGGGTCTGACTGAGCCGAAAGCCATCTTGGAGGGTACTTGTGCGCAGACTCGCCAGAAGCCATCTTGGCATTGAATTGCTGCCAAAGAAGGTTGATACCAGAAGCCACCCTGGGAAGCAGCACCTTCGCCCCGCAGCATCACGATATTGTTCTATTATGTTGCTAAAATGTATTCTTTCCCTGTATTCTGCGCAATTTTCTCATGGGAACCCCAATCTTGCTAGGCGGTGCCCTGAGATGTAAATAAGGCATCCAAATAGTGTGTTCTGATTGGTGTGTTACCCAAATCCTATCTTAGGACCAATCCAAATTGAGGGATTCTGACACTTTGCAACATTGGGGGGTGGTACACCGTCCCCAAACTGTATATCTACCCTGGGTTCGCCTAGGGAAATTGTCCGACTTGTCTGGTTTAGCTGACCTGTCACTGACCCATCGTACTCAATAGGTGACTGAAGATACAGAGAGCTGCGGAGCACTCTGTCCGAAATTGACCATAGACTAAGGTTCTACTGAACCTTAAAGTGCTGGCGAAGCACTTTGCTGGGAGTTTGCTGACCCAATCGGGGTCTTGATCGATAGCTGCAGAGAGGGTAGAGCGCAGGCGTTGCTTCCAAACTGCGGGTGCGGTCCTGTCCTGAGCAGTCCTGTCCTGAGGGTTTCCTGTCCTGTCCTGAGGTCCTGTCCTGATTCCTAATCTGAGGGTTTCCTGTCCTGTCCTGGGTGTCCATTCTGCACCTGCTGTCCATTGAGGGGTATCCTTCCTTGAGGGTTTCCTGTCCTTAACTGACCCGTGGCCAGGGTTTGGTTTCCACACCAGTCTAGGTAAATATTGCTCTAAACTCTTTAAACTTGCACCTTTCTATTTTTCTGTCTTTTGCTTCAATAAAGAGACACCTTTGCATATGTTGATTTTTCCATGCTTTTTGCCGCAACTATTGAAACGTAAAGTCAATTGCATATTTTCATAACGTGTTCTCATGTTACCCTACCTTTTAGAAATCATATTTTGCATTGCAGTTTGTCATTTCCTGATATGGTCTAGAACGGCCTTACTTAAACTGTCCAAAGAGCTTTTACCCTGATTGCATAGCGTTTCCTATTGCATCTCATATTAGTATTTCCATGATTACCCTGACTTTATTTCTCTATAGTTATGTACTTTTCATTATCTTGATTATTGATTGCCTTATTCTTGTAAATCTCATGCTAGAAGAAAACGAACTTTAGATAAAGATTTTAAAACTTCCAGTTGTCCGTGGTCATTTACAACAGTATTGAATGTCATTTTGAGTTTGTATTTTGCTGCCTTTCCTTTACAGCTAGCTCCCTGATCCGTTGTGGTCATAGGTACCCGTGTTGGTGGATGGTAAGTCGGGTACGCTGAGTAATAACAGTAGGGAATTCACACAAATTGGTAGCAGCCCGTGAAGTCACCCGGTCAATGTATATTGTGAATTGAAATATATGGGCCCGAAGCCGGAAACGGCGAAATTATTGGTTGGGTGACCTCGCGTGCTCTATCAGTTTTTCTGGTAGCAGAGGATGGTTAGGGACTAGTTAAAGGTTAGGCAGGATTAGTTAGGCTAGTTAAGTCGGTAGCTGCTAGTATATTAATGCTGCTATAAGAGCGGCCGTTCCGAGGGACCTGATCATTCTCTTGTGAATACGCTGCTTTGAAATTCATGAATTGTTTTATCATTGTTATTCCTGTTCTTATATTGTTATATGTATTAATCCATGCGTTTGTAAACCGTCTCGTTCATTGTTGTCCGAACTCCCCGGGGAATTGAAAAGGCAAGTGGTGAATAGAATCCATTGCCTTGAGGTCGCAGGCTTAAGGAAAAGTTAGGTGCAGGTTAGGATAACCGGGAAGCACTAACTAGGGTTTTTTTCTGAATACGTGTGTGAATAAATGTTAGTAACGAGGTTCATTGGCAAAATTCCCATAGTGGCGTAACCTAGTGAGGGTCACATCGGAAGAGTAGCAGGTTCATCTGAGCTTGGGAGAAAGCAGAGGGGTCCGCTGGGAAACCTTAGACTCGGATATATCCCGGAGAAGTGGATGAGTTTAGGGGAATAACAGGTTCACCGATGCTAGAGTGAAGGGTAGGCGGAAGAGATCTACCCGCAGCGTGTGAAAAGTAAATGGAAGTAGTTTACTTGCAGTAAAATAACTCTTTCTCTGTCTAGACACTTGAGCACTGTGGCGAATGTGTATTCGTTGTAAAATAACCAAGCACTAGCACTTTAGAAAAAAAGAAAGTTTCCGTTACCTTGTGAAGGGAGGGAGTCAGCCGCGAAGCGTCTCTGACGTCACTCCGTGCCGCGCTGGGATTGGTAGAAACAGCGGGCGGGTAGCGGGGCTGGAATTGTGAAGGAGGGGTGAGCGCCGAAGAGTGAGAACTGTCTCATGAAGGGGCCGCGCACCCATTGGTCGAAACTATTTGAACACGTGCACCCCATTGGTCGCACGGAATTGCAAGGCGCATTCTGATTGGAGGTAACTTTGTAAACAAAGTTAAGCGTAGAAATCGTATGTGGCACTCGTTTAGTCCTGAGACTAGACCCGATCCAAGAAACCAAGGGTTTGAAAGGGATCAGTGGAAAGCCAATAGATACGATATTATGTACGGAACTAAGAGAAAAATGTCCCTTGTAAATAGGGTAAAGAATTATTTCAAAACGGACAAACCGATTAAGTCCAGAGAGGGCGTTATTGTCCCGCCACCGAATACTCCCGCCTCGTTCATGATGTTTGACCGAGGGTACAATACCTGTGTGTGGTTGGAAAATTGGGTGAAGTACACAAAAGATGACGGAATATTGGCTTTTCCGTTAGACGGTACTTTCAATGGTAGGATTTTATTTAATTTGAGAACCCGAATGAATGAATTGCATCCCAGACCGAGACTAACGCAGTATGAGGCATTAGAGGAATGGGAGATTGAGGCTTTTGAAAGAGAGAAACCCCGGTTGGACAAAGGTCTGACCAAGTGGTACCCAAGGCTGAAACAAGAGACCAGGGATAAAAGGATGAAACAGTGGAGACAGAGCATGATTGTTGAGGGTCTGTTTCCCATGATGCCAGCGGGTACCCCTTCAGCGGGAGAGAAAAAGACAGAAAAGAGTAAGCATTGGGGAGCGCTTGGGGAGTCAGACGATGAATTATTAGATGACATTTTTACGCGAAGCCCGCCCCCTTATAATGAGGGAGCCCGACTTTCCAGTACAGGAGAGAATCCCCAGCGTCCATCTATTAAGGAGGAGGATAGATCCCTAGGTAGAGGGGGAGGTGGCCAGGTACTGCCCTATTTTGAGAATCCCGGACCCGCGGAGGTACGAGATATATATCCTAGAATGCCCGTGAGCCCGGAGGAAAAATATTCCCGGAAAATAACTTTTTACCCCAGACCTCTTTATGAAAACGAAGAAAAGCCATTAAGTTCAGGAATGCCCTTTTTACAGCCTCCATATGGGGAAGAGCGCAGGTCATTTGGCACAGGAACTTTGTTCCCTAAACCAAATTATGGTGGAGGACCAAGTGAAACGCATCCTACTGCCCCGAGTTTTACCCCTCACTTGACCCCACAGATAATACCTGACCGAACCTTAGGAAGAGTACTGAATGAAAGGGAGCAAGAGGCCATAGCTAGACAGAGGACAGAAATAATTCAGAAGATCTCCCAGTTAAATGCCAGTCCCGAGGCTTTGACTATTCCGGTAACAATCGGACCAGTGGTTCCGCTGTATGGGAATAATCAAGGAAGTCGAAACCCTCCAGTTATGAACCCAATCATGGCCCCGCCGAGGCAGGAGCCCCTACTGATAGACGATCAGTCCAGTGAGTGCGAGTCCGAAGTTGTGTTTTTGGACCTGCCAAACAAACAGACCGGGAAGGGAGTGCAGAAGAAGCATAATCCTTTTAATGCGAAAGAAATTAAATTAGAATCAACGTCAGGTACTAGGAGTGTTTCTTTGGTAACTCCGGAAGAAATTGAAAATTGGAGTCGTGAATTAGAAAAACAGACTCCGCAAACGAAACCTTTAGACCTCTACAAACTGAGGGTAGAAATAGAGGAATTAATGGCAGGAAATGTGGGATTAGACAGGTTAAATACCTACTCTGAAGAAGAGTTACTGTTTATGTGCAAAAGCCTTACCCGAAGTACCAGAGTGCTCCACGAAAAACTGACAGACACTGCAGCTAATATGGGGGTAGATATTTCAAGATCCAAGCCCTTACAAAAGCCTTACAGAGCTGAATTCTCAGACAAGGATATAGAGAACTTGAATGTGTCAGGGAAAAAGTTGCAGATTAAGGAGTTGCTAGCCATTTTGCAAAAATGGGGAGACGCGGAAAAATGGAAAAGCAGGTGGGCACGAAAGAAAGATGAGGCTCGATCCAGACAAGCGACCCCTGAGTTCCCTTTGAGAGAAGTAGACAAGCCCGAAACGTTATGTCCCATGCGTGAAGTACCAGGTGGGAGGTATGTGCACGTTCCATGGTCCAGACAGGATATTGTGTCCTTTACTAACGATTTCCCGAAACTGCGCGAAAAGCCAGTTGACTGGTATCGGCAGGTGGAAAGGTTCGTAAAGGTGCAAAAATGCCTGTGGAAAGACCTGGATGGATTTTTCGATATTGTGGTCCCGGTAGATCTATGGACCGAGTGTAAAATAGCCATAGGCTGGCCTAGTGAGGAGTACCCGAGGGACTCTAACACAGGGGAGCCGTCGATTGAAGTGATGAAAAAATACGAACAAGTAATTCTGCATTTGAAAAATAAGGAGCCCGCAAAAGAAACTGATTGGACCAGGATAGATAGAACCACGCAGGAGAGAGACGAGACAGTGCACTCCTATTATGAAAGGCTGTTGCAGGTGTTTAAAACATACAGTGGTATAGATAACATCGAGATGAAGGATATGACGCATTTCATTTACAGGTTTGTAAACGGTTTAAGGCCTGAAATTTGTCAGTGGATAAAAGATAACAAAATTTGTTGGCACTCCAAAAAGATAGACGAGGTCCTGCGGTACGCAAAGTACTGCGAGGACGAGATGGCAGAAAAGAAAAAGGCTCTCAAAGAAAAGGTCATGTGGGCTCAAGTGAAGCTCGCAGAACAGCAGGAAAAACAGTTGAGTAATATGGTCAAAAACACTCAGAACCAAGGTCCTGGGGGTGGGGGAGGAGGTAAGCCCCGGCCCAAAATGAGCAGGGAAGAGGCTATGAAGAAATTTCCCTGTCACCAGTGCGGAGAAATTGGACACTGGCGTAACGAGTGTCCTTATTTGCCTGACGATAACCCCAAAACACCTGATTTAACTCCACAGACACAGAAAGAAAGACCAAGAAAGACTCAACCACAGGTAAAAACGGTTCAGGTGCCCCGAGCTCCTAAGCAAGTACATAAGGGAAAAGGCACAGAGGGTGATGAGATAGAAGTCTGGGAAAGCCATGAGAACAGAAATGCAGCAACTTCGCAGTATTTGTTAAACGATACCTTCCTTTGTGATGACCAGTACTGACGGGGCCTGAGAGGGGAGGACGAGGAGTGCGTACTTGGCGCCTCCTTGCCGGTAGACCAGTCCGGACCATACATTGAAGGAAAGGTTGACGGAAATGATGTCACTTTTCTGTTGGACACTGGCGCTACCCGTTCTACTGTGAGAACAGTGGACGTTCCAAACCTACCCCTCTCGGGAGAAGCCATCCAAGTAGTGGGTGTATCTAATCAATTGATTAGTACTCCTGTTACCAAGCCCATGGAGATCTCAATTGGAAACTTTAAGGAAATGCATAGATTTGTCGTTTGCGACACCAGTCCAGTGAACTTACTGGGACGTGATTTGCTGTGCAAAATGAACTGTACCATCTTTTGCACACCAAAGGGTGTTGAAATTCAGACTCCAGATGAAGACGGCATTTATAAATTAATGTTAATTAGACCTGACTCAGAAATTAAACGAATGACCATGCAGGATTTGCCCAAAGAACTCCAAGAAGCAGTGAAGCCAGAAGTATGGGACTTTACTGGGAAAGATGTAGGGTTAATGAAAAACGTAGACCCCATACAGATAGCCATCAAGGACAATGCAGTATACCCCAATACTAAACCCTACAGAATGAATGCAGAAGTGAGAGCAGGTGTCACTCTGGAAATACAGAAATTGCTAGAAGGAAACATCATACAGGAAGTAATGAGTAGCCCATGCAACTCCCCGATTATGGGCATCAAGAAGCCTAGTGGCAAGTACAGAGTAGTGCAGGACCTACGAAAAGTCAACAAGATAGTAGTCCCTTGCTGCCCTATTGTCCCGAACCCAGCAGTGATTCTGTATCAGATTCCCTGGGATGCTGAGTGGTTCACTGTGATAGACCTATGTCATGCATTCTTTTCCATTCCCTTGCATCCAGATAGCAAATTTCTTTTCTCATTTGCCTTCAATGGTCACGTGTATGTCTGGAACCGGGTCCCTCAAGGGTACACAGAGAGCCCCTCTATTTTTAATCAGATCTTGAAAAAATGTTGGGAAACTTTGGTCTTACCTGGGAACTCTGTCCTAGTGCAATACATAGACGACCTCTTGGTGGCGTCTAAAAGTCATAGGGACTGTGTGATTGACACCATTGCCCTACTGAATCACCTGAGTGAGAAGGGACATAAAGTGGCCCCTGAAAAATTACAGTTCTGTGCAAAATCAGTGAAATATCTGGGGCACCAGATAGAGAAAGGGGTCAGGAAGGTGACATCAGAAAGAGTGAGAATAATTCAAAAGATGCAGTTACCCCGTACTCAGAAAGAGATCAGAATGTTCCTGGGAGTGATAGGATACTGCAGGCAGTGGATTCTGGGATTTGCAGTCCTAGCTAGGCCCTTGATAAAAATGACCAAGAGAGGAACACCAGATATTGTAGAATGGGATGATGAAAGCTTAACAGCCTTCACCAAACTGCGAGATTGTCTGTGTACAGCCCCTGCGTTGGGAATGCCAGACTATTCCAATGAATTTGCCCTATTCTGTGACACTCGCGATAATTGCGCGTTGTCAGTCCTGACTCAAGAACATGGCACGACCAGAAGGCCTGTGGCATATTTCTCTGCCACCCTGGATCCAGTGGCTGCTGGATTACCAGGTTGTCTGAAAGCAGTAGCTGCTACCTGCGCAAGTTTAGAGCAGAGTGAGTCCATTGTCATGGGACATCCTGTAACTGTGTATGTCCCACATGGAGTGGTAATTTTACTGACCAGGACGAAGACTCAGTATCTCACCCCTAGTCGGCTGACTAAATACGAGAGGATTCTTGTGGGTGCTGCAAATGTAAACATTGTTAGGTGCAGTATTCTGAACCCCGCCACCTTGCTCCCCGACCCAATGGATATGGAAGGTGGGGTGGATGATGAGCATGATTGCATTGATTTAACAGAATTCAACACCAAGCCACGCCCAGACATTAAAGAAACACCATTGCCTGTGCATGACAAGGAATTATTTGTGGATGGTTCATGTCTAAGACATGAACAAGGAGGCCTGAGTGCTGCCTATGCGGTAGTCTCCTTAACTAAAATTGAAGAAGCAGGTTATCTATTTGACGTAAAGTCTGCACAAGTAGCCGAATTGATCGATATGATAAAGGCTTGCAAAATTGGGAAAAACCTACGCATAACAGTGTATACTGACAGTCAGTACTGTTATGGGGTTGTGCATGACTTTGGCCAGTTATGGCTACAGAGGGAGTTCCTGACTTCATCAGGTACCCCTATTCGAAATGGAAAAGTTGTTCAAGACCTTTTAGAGGCAATCCAGTTACCAAAGGAACTGGCAGTGGTAAAGTGTGCTGCTCATAAGAAGGGCACGGACACTGTATCACTGGGAAATGATTTTGCTGATCGAGTGGCCCAATGGTGCGCCAGAGATCGGTATATCATAAATCCAAAACGCGGGGGGCCAGGAACCAGCTGCCAACTTCAAGTGTTTGAAGAAGTGCCTACATGGGATGAAGTGAAAGAGTGGCAGCAGGCGGCACCTTGGCAAGAGAGAGAGAAATGGAAGGAAGATGGGTGTAGACCAAGACGTGTGGATGGTGTCATCTTAGGCCCAACTGGTATGCCTGTGTTACCTAGACACTTACTTAGCACGATGGCGAGATTGATACATGAAGGATCACACATTGGTAGGGACGCCATGATTCTAGTGTTCCAACAGACTTGGTACAGTAAAAAGTTCAGGAAAGTAGCAGAGTCCCTCTGCCAGAGGTGCCTGCCATGGCAAAGGATGAACGCAGGAAAGAAAACTGCGGTGGAACTGGGAAAAATTGGGAGGTCAGGGGGTCCCTTTGTGACAATCCAAGTTGATTTCATCACCATGCCCCGGTGTGAAGGGAAGCGATATGTCCTTGTCATGGTCTGTTTATTTTCGAAGTGGGTGGAAGCCTTCCCTACTCCCCAAAATGACGCAATGACAGTAGCTAAGTGTTTGCTGAAAGAACTGATACCTAGGTTCGGGGTTCCAGTCACTATTGAATCAGATAGAGGCCGACATTTTCAGTATGAGGTGATCGACGAACTCTGTAAGGCCTTTGGAATCTCACAAAAGCTTCACTGTGCATACCGTCCAGAGGCTTCTGGAATAGTGGAACAAGTAAATGGAACTATCAAAAACAGACTAGCAAAACTGTGTGATGCATCTGGCATGACCTGGGTGAAGGCCCTGCCCTTGGTCCTGATGGGACTCCGAAGTGTTCCTGACCGCAAGACAGGCCTAAGTCCCCATGAAATCCTGATGGGAAGAGTGATGAGACAAGCATGGGTACCAGGAAGCAAACTGTTGAGTATTACTGATGATTTGGTGCTTGAATACTGCAAGAGATTAGGTGACCAAGTGCGTTCTATCTCTCGCCAGATCGGGGAAGACGCCATCCTCAATCCAACGACTCCTCTCCACAAACTGGTCCCGGGGGACTGGGTCAAGATAAAGAAGCATACTCGGAAGAGCTGCCTGGAGCCCAGGTGGGGAGAGAAGCGTCAGGTGATCCTGGTAACAACCACAGCAGTAAAGTGTGCAGGGGTTCCACATTGGGTACACGCCAGCCACACCCAGAAGGTATTACCAGACGAGGAGCCTGAAGAAGAAGGGCGTCCAGCAGAGGACTCTGCAGGAGCCAGACCAGAAGTAGCTGACGACGTACAGCCCAGTACCAGTCGAGCTGCAGAATCAGCAGACGTTGGCCCAAGAATAGTTGATAACGAACTACCAAGAGCCCAGCCTGCTGAAGGGGTCCAAGAGCTGAGCCAGAAGTAGCTGAAGACGAGCTGCCGAGCATATGGCCTGAGGAGTGGATTCCATTGATTGATCTCACTGAAGACCCCATTCGAACAAGTGAGCGACTTTGGGAAGGTAGAGAGTGGACTAGAGAGGAAAAGCAAGGCACAGGCGAAGAACCTCAGGATCTTGAGATTCACATCAAAACTGAGGAAGGAGAAGGTCAGACAGGGACAGAACAGGTGAATGATACAGAGCAAGTGATTGATACAGAACAAGTGAAGGATACAGAGCAAGTGATTGATACTCCTCCACTGACTCCTGATGTCGGGAAGGGACAGACTAGACATAGCGTAATAGTTCGAGCAGAAGAAAGTCCAGAGATCGAAGTGCTTGAACAGGATCAGATAGGATTAGAAGAACGTGTTCAGGAAACAGAAACAGAGACATTTGAAAAACGAACCAAAGACTGTACTGAACAAGGCCAGATTAGTAACCAGGCAGAAGAAATAGATGCTAGCCCTGGAAACAGTCAGATAGAAGAGGAAGAAACTGAAACAGAATTGCCACAAACTAAGGAGAACAAGAGGGCAAGAGAAGAAAACGAAGTCCAAGTACCAACTAAAAGACTTAAGAAAAGAAAGCACATTGAGCCTGGATTTGTCAAGAAATTGAGGCTAAGGATAAAAACGGTAGAAGAAAAACGTGCAGAAGAAAGGAGAAGTGCTCGCATAGCTAAGCAACAAGAAGGTACCTCCAAAAGAAGGAGTGATCGAATAAAGAGACAAAACAAAAAGTACAAGTCACCTGAATGGACACTTGTTTTGGAAGAATTTGAAGATCTTGATCTAACTGACGAAAGCGACGGAGAACCCGTCCCTGAGTACTCTGCCGAAGAAGAAGACGAGCCACCGTGAATTTGCACAAAGTAAGCTACTCGTGTAAAGTCACAAAGAGGGGTCAAGAAACTTCTTCTGAGCCAAAATGTCTGATTCAAGCGTGAATGGTAGACCTAGTCGCAGCTGTTGCAAAACATGCTGCAAGGTATGTGTATGTAGTATAGTTATACTGATATTAGTTTGGATAGGACTAACAGTGTTCATTCCCTTTGCAGTGAGCAAAAATACTAATCTTTACCCTACTGAAATTGTAAATACTGACAGTGAGGAGCTGACAACACAGAGTGTAGCAAGACATGAGAGAGCACTGAAACAAACAAAACGAGACTTAGAAGCATCAGATGAGGGAGGACTACATTATCATGGAGTTAAGAACAAGACACATTTAAATGTTTTCGCAAACTTGTTGATACACTATGTAGAGACTATGGAAATTGAAGATTGCTATGTCTGCATGAAGCTACCTACCTCTGTAGCTGAAGGCGTGACATACCATCACCTGCCCCCGACATATGGAATCTCCTGTAGCATTTTAGCAAGCTTATTTTACAAAAGAGGACCGTTACAGTACTATTATTCTAACAATGACGTGATCTTTTCTGAACTTCCTATTCGTGGGAACTTGAATCCTGTACATACCAAAAGTGACGTTACTCGATATATGGGCGAATACTTTCTGACTATAGGTAATATCGACATAGGTGACGCACACAGAGATAACTTGACTTGTTCTTTGCGTGAGCAGGAAAAGATGTTCCTGAACATGGCAGAGAAAAGGAGAATTAAAATACAAAGAAAGGCAGATGACGAAAAACAGAAAAGGCCAAGATGGGCAGAGAACATGGAAGGCACCTCAACTGGTGGGGCGGGTCCTGCTCTGTTGCTGGATTTTGAAAAGAAAGGCAAGCTATGTCTTCACCGCGAGAAGACTAGCTATTATAATAACATTTTCATTGGTTCCAGTGAATGCGAACATAATTACAAGGTAATTGGAGGATGGGGTTTCAAAAATGGGTCAGAGCCTGTGTTTCCTGGAATTTATTATATTTGCGGGGACAAGGCTTATTTCAAATTGCCGGATCACTGGTATGGAAGCTGCTATTTTGGCATTGTCTTCCCGAAAATATACCATGTGAATGGAGTTGCTGGAAGCAGTGAAAATACTAATGGCTTAGTGCGTAGTAAAAGAGAAAGCGTAGGTGAAATAATGGGTAGTATTTTCAGTGCACTGATACCTGGAGTGGGAGTGGTTCTGAACACTCACAGAATTTGCAAATTGTCCACTATAGTGGATGTGTTGTCTACTGACACAGCTCATGGATTTCTGCTGGTCAATACCGAAATGGTTGCGATCAGATCAATGGTTTTGCAGAACAGACTTGCTCTTGACACCTTAATAGCGAAAGAGGGCGGAGTCTGCCGGATGTTGAAGGCGCAACATTGTTGCACTTATATTCCGGACAAAAGTGTACAGCTCAAAAGATACGTGAAAAACATTACTAATTTGGAAAAGGAACTCAAACCACTCGAGGTTGACAGTGCCTGGAAGAGACTGGTAGATGGTCTCTCAAATGTAGGTCATTGGCTTGCTAGTTTAGGTAAAGGCTTATTGTTCAAGGTACTGATGCCAATTGGAATTATAGGTCTCATCCTATTTTTCATATTTGTCTGTTGCAAATGCCGTAAGCACACCAGAAAGCATCAAGTGAATGCAAGAGGAGTGAAACGAAGTGTGGATGAGCTTGAATTGGAGGAGATAAATAATCAGATATACAAAAGGGTGAAGAATTCTCACCCTACCAAAAATGAGAAAGAAAAGTTGAACAGATTGTTGGAAGAGATAGAGCTGTATAAAGTGTGAGAAGTTGGCATCTGGTTCCATTTGTTTTTGTGATGATAGTAAATATCATCAAAGAGGGGATTGATGAAGCAAAGCTTCGCATTTGCGACTTGCTTTTGTCATGAACCTCGTTCATGTGTAATAACGTAATAAGTTGTACGTCTTACTAACGTTTATTTCATGTTTAAACGAAGTTCAGGAAGCTTGCCTATGTGTATTCCTAATATAATTAATTTGAGTCTTTAAAATGGCCGCTGCTTTGAAATAAGTGTTTGCGCATGCGTCAGTCACACTCACGTGTCCTGATGTGTTTGCAGGTTTGGAGGGAAATAGTTGCGCATGCGTAATGCATAGCTTTGCCAGTAACGTGGTACTGCTCGTGCCACTGCTCTTGTGCTCGTATATATGTAGCTAACATTTAGACTGCATAAGTATATTTCTTAGTGATAAGTTGAAAGTACAAACCCTGTGATGTGTTTTCATAATGTTATTTCTATGTATTAATTTGTTCTTGCTTACTTTTCATGTACCGCGGGGAATGGGGGTCTGACTGAGCCGAAAGCCATCTTGGAGGGTACTTGTGCGCAGACTCGCCAGAAGCCATCTTGGCATTGAATTGCTGCCAAAGAAGGTTGATACCAGAAGCCACCCTGGGAAGCAGCACCTTCGCCCCGCAGCATCACGATATTGTTCTATTATGTTGCTAAAATGTATTCTTTCCCTGTATTCTGCGCAATTTTCTCATGGGAACCCCAATCTTGCTAGGCGGTGCCCTGAGATGTAAATAAGGCCTCCAAATAGTGTGTTCTGATTGGTGTGTTACCCAAATCCTATCTTAGGACCAATCCAAATTGAGGGATTCTGACACTTTGCAACATTGGGGGGTGGTACACCGTCCCCAAACTGTATATCTACCCTGGGTTCGCCTAGGGAAATTGTCCGACTTGTCTGGTTTAGCTGACCTGTCACTGACCCATCGTACTCAATAGGTGACTGAAGATACAGAGAGCTGCGGAGCACTCTGTCCGAAATTGACCATAGACTAAGGTTCTACTGAACCTTAAAGTGCTGGCGAAGCACTTTGCTGGGAGTTCGCTGACCCAATCGGGGTCTTGATCGATAGCTGCAGAGAGGGTGGAGCGCAGGCGTTGCTTCCAAACTGCGGGTGCGGTCCTGTCCTGAGCAGTCCTGTCCTGAGGGTTTCCTGTCCTGTCCTGAGGTCCTGTCCTGATTCCTAATCTGAGGGTTTCCTGTCCTGTCCTGGGTGTCCATTCTGCACCTGCTGTCCATTGAGGGGTATCCTTCCTTGAGGGTTTCCTGTCCTTAACTGACCCGTGGCCAGGGTTTGGTTTCCACACCAGTCTAGGTAAATATTGCTCTAAACTCTTTAAACTTGCACCTTTCTATTTTTCTGTCTTTTGCTTCAATAAAGAGACACCTTTGCATATGTTGATTTTTCCATGCTTTATGCCGCAACTATTGAAACGTAAAGTCAATTGCATATTTTCATAACGTGTTCTCATGTTACCCTACCTTTTAGAAATCATATTTTGCATTGCAGTTTGTCATTTCCTGATATGGTCTAGAACGGCCTTACTTAAACTGTCCAAAGAGCTTTTACCCTGATTGCATAGCGTTTCCTGTTGCATCTCATATTAGTATTTCCATGATTACCCTGACTTTATTTCTCTATAGTTATGTACTTTTCATTATCTTGATTATTGATTGCCTTATTCTTGTAAATCTCATGCTAGAAGAAAACGAACTTTAGATAAAGATTTTAAAACTTCCAGTTGTCCGTGGTCATTTACAACAGTATTGAATGTCATTTTGAGTTTGTATTTTGCTGCCTTTCCTTTACAGCTAGCTCCCTGATCCGTTGTGGTCATAGGTACCCGTGTCGGTGGATGGTAAGTCGGGTACGCTGAGTAATAACAGTAGGGAATTCACACAAATTAGTAGCAGCCCGTGAAGTCACCCGGTCAATGTATATTGTGAATTGAAATATATGGGCCCAAAGCCGGAAACGGCGAAATTATTGGTTGGGTGACCTCGCGCGCTCTATCACACCAATGCAGTGCACGTGTTTATGAATTTTAGGTGGAAATAGTACTCCTTGGTTATAACCTTTGCTACTGAAGGTTTCACTGGGATGTAAAGAATGAGGATCCTTACCAGCTCAGCCCATTCCCAAAGTGGTCGTAAGGCTAATTATTTATGGCGCTTACATGACCAGAGGGGTATCAGAGCGCTTTACAACACCATACATGTATAGAAGCATGAACAGTAAAGTACTCTAGATACATCTAGATACTGGAGATTGGTCATTAAATGCCATTCCTACTAACAAATAGTGGGAAGAGGAGTGGTCTTTTCGGGTTGGGGTAAGGTCCGGGTTTATTCAACTGCATATGGTGGTTTTTAATTTAAAAAAAAGCATGGTGTCAAATTCAGCGTCAGATTGGATCTGATGGAGCTCTGCTCTGAGTTAGGCAGCTAGTCCATCACTGCTGCCCAATGAAGGTAGAGCAAATGTGCGGGTGCTAACTGTCTCATAGAGCACTCGAGTTTTCATTCAACCAAAATGTTTATCCATTTCTAGAAAGCAAGAGGCTTGGGCAAATCTGCTTCAAAATTCCTGAAGCCTTTACATTTTCATTACGGTCTATTGCTACAAATCGCTTTAATGTTGTTGCCTGTCAGACACTAAGAAATATAATAAAGTTCAATAAAATAAAATAAAACTAGATCATCTTTAAGAGCCTTTAGAAGGGCCTATCTGGGATATCCAGCCCATTCCCCAACTCTGTATAACTTGCCTTTACCAATCGTCTCCAAGTCCACTGCGCTGCTTGCCAATGTGCCAAAGCTGATTACTGATCAGTGATGGCTGGTGCAGCTAACAGTGGTGTCAGGGGGGGGGGGGGGAGGTGAGTCGGCAGATGACAAGGGAATGTAACATGTTAAAAAAAAGAAAAACACCTAGCTTGCACTCGCCACATTGCCAGCTCGGTGATGTGGCAGGTACAGGGTAAGTGGTTTTATCTTTTTCTATGTCACTTTCCCTTGTCGTCGTCTGTCAATTAGCCCCTCCCCAACACCCCATTGCCCCACTGGCCTACTGTTCTTACCTGCACCAGCCACCACTGTTACTGATTACGCCTAGGCCCGAGTCCCCACCCACTTACCTGTGAGTGGTTAGAGGACCAGTCATATGCCCTTATGGACCCGGCTCCACACCTCTAGGTTCCTACCTCACTCTCTCTGCTCTTGCTCCTTCTGCTCTTGCTCCTACCTCATCCTTCTCACCCCAGCTGCTCCTCTCCCCTCTCTCTCTAACCCCCTCTCTGACATAGCACTCTTTGAGCCTGTTTTTCACTTTCTTTCTACTCTCATACCTCTTTCCATTTTTACTTCTGCCCCTCTCTCTAATTGTGCCCTTTTCTCTTTCATGTACTCTTAGCTTTTCGGCCTTTTCTCTTTTGTGCATTCCGACCTTTTGTGCCTTTTCCTCTTTCATGCATTTCCAAAGCTTGTGCCTTTCTCTCTTTTGTGCCTTTGCTTTTCCTGCATATTTCTGTCTTGAACTTTTTTTGCATTTTTGCCCCTCTTTTCTGGCTCGCACTTCTGTTCAGGCCTTCTCCATTACGCTGACTGCAGGCCGCTGCCTCTCCTGCCCATTTTACAACCTCTCCCACACCATACCTGCTGTGTCTACATTTCTTTACTGCTTGTTCTTCCCTCCATTTAGAAGCCCCACCCACCCCCCAATGCTCCTCCCCCTCCCAGAACCTACTTAATGGCAAGCGCTGCATGACCCCCATTGAACAGGCGCCTAAGCCCAGCCCCCCTACCACATACTGTGACAGATCTCCAACCCGTCCCAGACCCTTTCGGACCTGGATTCCTGCTTCAAGGCTCCATACTCGCTCCCACTCCTATTGCTCTTTTCTCATCTTTCTCACCCTAGCTGCTCCTTTCCTCATTTACTCACCATTCTCTCTTTTTCATAACACTCTTTGTGCCTGTTTTCAACTTTCTCTCCACTCTCTTACCTCTTCCAATTTCTACTTCTGTCTCTTTCTCTCTTTTGTGCCTTTATCTCTTCCTTGTCCTCTTTACTTTTGTGCCTCTTCTCTTTTCTGCTATTACAATTTCTTTGCATTTTTCTTTTTTGTGTATTCGCAACATTTGTACCTTTTTCTGTTTTTTTATATTTTTACATTTTGCGTCTTTTATCCTTTGTGCATTCTTCTCTTTCATGTCTTTGCTTTTCTGTGTATTTTTTCTCATGCATTTTTCCATTTTTGCATATCGTTTTCTGCCTCTGACCCTGTTCAGGCCTTCTTCATCAAGCACCTCGCAACCCCTTTCCCTTCCGTGCATTTTTCCATCTTCCAACTTCCTGCTCCTTACCTGCTCCTCCTGCTTCGTCTTTCTGCCCCTTCTTCCTTTTTCTGAGAAAACCTGCCGGCTGTCCCCCATGCTTCTTCCCAGGACCTCCTTAATGGCAGTTAGTATACAACCACACAGTGTGCGCACTGCTGGCATACCAAAGGAAAGCCAATCTGCGCTTATCCATTTCTGGACCGTGCCAAGAGCCAGGAACCCTGGTCTGTTTAACCCCCAGGAATACTCCACAAGTCACCCTGGGTGCCTCCCCCTCTGCTGCTGCACTGTGTCACACAACAATGTAGGAGCATTTGCCTGCCCCCACTGCCGGTTCTCCTGCAGCCTCCCACACACACACACTCACACTATGTAGAAGCTAGCAACGCCACCTACACCCGCACCCAACTCCACAAAACAGAGGAAACTCACCAACAACACTCACAGATCCTCTGCAAATTTGTGGCAAATGTAAAAAAAATATTTTTTTGTTCCCCAAGGCGCACATGATATCCTTCCCAGCCCTCCTATTTTTTTGTTTTTATACTTTTTTCTGGGACTCAGGACCGAGACCTCAATCCTAAAATGACAGCTGCCACATCATTGTTGATATGGGCACAGTCGGCTCAGCTGATCCACTGCAGCGTGAAATATACTCATTTATTTCGCCTTTATTTAAAAAAAAAATCCTAAATTGATTTGCATTAAATCACAGAAAGTATGCTATCTGGGCCAAGATCTTTCTTTCTGACAAACTGACAAAGATGGTGCCATTTCATTCATCCATCTAAAAATTAGACATTAGCTGTGTCTAATTTTTGTATGGAAAAAAAGAACCAGAAAAAAACGTATTTTAGGACCCCTTTTTTTTCTCGACCCTCACTTGACAGATCACACCAAAACTTTACAGGAAAAAGCTGAGTAGAATACCATTTTTTTAGGAAAGTTTTATGAAGATTTGTCAAACGGCACTGTTAAACTTGTCATCCTGAAGGTTGCCTTTCTCCAAACCTTTTGCCTTTTTTCCCTCTATTTCTGCTGAAATTCATTTCTGTTGGCATTAAGATTCTTTGCACTTTACCACTGATAACTAGTGATAAAGTGATTGTGCTTACTCCTTTAAACATGGTAACATTAGCCTACTCCTAATTGACATATTTAAATTACTTATAAGTCCCTTGTAGAGTGATATACTATATATACCAAGGCATGTGAATTAAATGTGAATAGTGGGCTTGCAGCATGTATTGTACTACTCACTTCCGTAGGTTCGTAAAGCATGTCTCGGGCTCACCATTGCAGCTTGCATGTAGTTTTAAACTGCCATTTCAACTTGGCAATATAACCTCCCTGTCAACTGACAGCCTTAATCTCCCCTTTTATTGCATATAAGTCACCACCGCTAAGGTAAGCTCTAAATAGCTCATTGAGCAGGATGCATATTGATGAAAAGGTTGGACATATACTTACAAGTTTTACAAGTCCTGGTAGTGAAAAACTCCTAAATGTGTTTTTCACTGCTGTGAGGTCTACATGTCCCATAGGATAAAATTGAGTTGCTTTAGTACATTTATTAAGGGCTAACTTTTGATTGGGAACGGATAGGCTTTGCATGTTTGGTATATATAAATTTGCTATAAAAAATCCTCTTTAATGCTGAAGCTAGATTTTAAATTGCATTTTTGAAAATGGCCTTTTAGAAAGTTGCCATTTTATTGTCCTTTGCCATTTGCTGCATGTCTTAAGTCAGATGACTAGGTGTAATTGGAAGTTAAACTTTGTGAATTACCCCAGACAATCTCACAATAGAGGGTTAGGTGGGCCTGAATGGGCCATGTTTCAGGATGGAGGGGCAGAGCTGCGAAGAGACTCACTTGCAACTGAATAGGCTGTCCTCTGCTTTCACACAAAGGGCTTTTCACCACTGCATTGTCCCTGTAAGCCAGCCTGGAACCAGGGCTAGGGAGTAAGGCTACTCTAAGCACTTCAAAGAGAAACCTCCAGATCTTCTCCTACTTCAAATAAGGCGCCAGGCATAAAAAAGGGCCCTCAGACCCACTGTTCAATACAATTTCTGGACATCTGAAAGAACTTTCACAGGATTGCCTACCGCTGTGAACTGGTGTGTACTCCACAAAACGGCTTTGCTGCACCTGGAAGGACTGCTTTGCTGTCTGGAGCCTGCCTTGAGCCCTCAGATGGCTTCCCTGCAGCTCAAACCCTGTTTCTTCATCTGAACTCAGGACTACCAGAGTGACTCCGAGGGCTAGTTTGCTGGCCTCCTGTTCAGAGTCACAGGGAAATAACAGGATCCCAACTTATTGAACCCACTCCTGGGCCCAGCCTGAGTAAGTCTTAACCCCCAAGTGGTACCTCTCTAGTCCTGATTTCTGAGCCATTGCTAGTAGAGTTTAATGTGCCAAGATAACCAAAATCCAAAACGTGTGACTTAGAAATGTTTTGGCGAGGAACTGCTCTGAGAGAAGGCCAAGAACTGCTTGTCTATCCTCTGAAGGTTCATCGCCAGTCAGTCTGACTTTGCGCCAGTTCCTGCTACATTCCTCTCTGCAGCAGCAAATCCTGTTCAGAGGGGTAATTGGTCTCCTGGAACTCTCATCAGCTCCAGCCTCCAGCTGTATCCCACTGAAGATTTTTGACTTCCACAACACTGACTAAGGGCAAACCTAGAAACCATCAATGCAACTTTGTCTGGTGGCTCCCTGACAATGACGCTTCCTCCTCGGACATTGCCTGTAGCCTTCCCCACTGAACTTTACCTCTCAGAACTTCTTCTCCAGAATTTCCTGTAAGTCCAAAGGTAACCAACAACTGGCCCCATAAACCACTTCCTGTATCTGATCTGCAATCTGTCTCAATCTGCCATAGTTTTTTACTTTGACCCCATCTTGCACAGCCAAATGTACATGGTTGGTGTCATGATCTTTTAGATATTAGTTTTTACTAAAAACTTTAAATATTAGTGGCTCAGTTCTACTGATTGGATGTTTGTCATTTTGATGTCAAATAATTTATTAAAATGTACTCTATTTTTTTAAATTGGTGTTCGATTTTTCTTGTGCTGTGTTTTCACTTTATTATTGTTTGTGTGTTGCATAAATATTTTACACATTGTCTAGGTTAAGCCTGACTGCTTTTAAGCCACACTTATAGAGGGTGACTCACAGGTTAATTTCATGAATTTTGTGGTTCGCCCTGCAGGGATTGTGGTTGTTGCCTAAACAGGCATCCCATCCCCTTTCAAATAGCAACCTGATTTCTCACATTGGTGTTCAGCTGTGTAGATCAGGACTTGTGTTTGTAAAGTGCCATAGAGTGTTTTGTGCAGCATAAAATCCCACATAAATAATGTGACACTAGAGTTGACCTCTTTTTTGTATTTGCTGTTTTCTCCTTTTTTAAATGTAAGAACCCTTCCTTCTTTTTTGTACAATGGAGATGTATCCGATCAACTTTGATGAAGCTGAAACTCTGCCAAAAAATGGGCTCATGGCAGGCATGAGTTCTACCAAACTGTATCTCCAGGTAGAACTCAGAACCTTTGAGTATGTTCTGAAATGGCATGCCACTCAAGAGGGAGGTGAGTAGGATGGGAGAGCCCAATTCAACACCAGAGGATGCTCAGGATGGAGCGGGGAGTAATGTGTCTACCAGGGGCCTGTCACCAGAGAAGCAGGAGAACAGGAAGGCAGGGGAGCTCAAATCACAGATGACCAAGATGAAGCTGGAAGCAGAGGAAAGAAAAGCTGAGGCTGAGAGAGGCTTAGTAAGGAACACTTAGGCAATGGAGGAAAGAAGAATGGCCCATGAGCTTAGACTCAAACAGCCAGAATAAAAGCATAGCAAGCAGAATCCAGCAACATTGGCTGCAGCATACCTTCTGTGTCCACTGAAGAGGTGAGTGTCCACATACCGCAATAACTAGCGCCCATTATGTGGTAGGAGATGATGTAGACAATTGATTTTCTGCGTATGATGTAGCTATGAGGCTACAAACGTTTCCAGAGTAGTACTGGAGTGTAACCTATGTAAATACATGCCTACAGTGGGGAGGTACACACTTTTCACACTTGAGGCAGATGACCAGACAAAGTATGTCCCCATGAAGGCAATACTTGTTGCTAAACGTGGGCATACCTCTGAGAAATACCATTCAGGGACATCCACAAACTAACAATGCAGTCTTCGGTTGATTTTTTTAGACTACTTCAGCAAGGCACTGAGTGGCTGGGTGAAGGGCAGCAAAGTTAATGAATATATTGAGCTATATAACATTGTTTTGAGGGAGCACACGCTCAATACTTTCTTTTACAGAACTGTGCCAGCACCTATTGGATATCATGCTTACTAACCCTAGGAAACTTGCTGATGGGGCTCATCTTTAAGACTGCAACACAGTGTACAAAAAGGCTTCTGAAAGGTACTCCCAAAAAGGTGTCAGGGTTCCCACCAGAAGAAAGAAGGGGGATATAAAAATAAGAAGGAGTTCTCTCAAGGCCTCCAAAATAGTTTGCAGAGAAAAGGGTTCCATACCCAATCTGGACACCAGAAGAAAAGTATTTTGACAAGAATACTTATAATTGTGTCCCCAAGTGTTATGAGTTTTACCAGAATGAGCACATAGAGTGTCCCAAGAGGGCACAGCTCTCAGTGATAGGGAAAACCCTGGAGTTGGCTTGTGTAGTACTTCTGAAGGAGATGGCACTAATTAGTTTGGGGGAGATAGATGAGGTAATACTCATTGTCTGATTAATACAAATCATTACACATAACACAAGATAAAATCTTAATTTTGCCAGTGAGTCATTCAATATTAGAAAATATAAAATACCAACATCATTTGATTGAAGTATAATTAGAAAAAGAAGCGTTCTGTAATCACAGTGATTAAAAAATAAACTATACAACTTAGTGCCAGAGAGGTTACACATAACCATTTTTAAGAGCATCGGTCCAACATACTCAGATTCCTACCACACATGAAAGGAAATATTAAAGCAAACTGTACATATTGATAGTAAAGTGCTTGAGTGCCCATAATTTGCCAATCCATTAGGTATCCATTTAAGGTATCCTACCATGCCTTCAGGAAAAACAATAAAAGCATTAAAAACAGGGAAACTAAAGACAAGATATAATATTTAGGATAGAGATGTTAACATTCTGTCCGCCATAGCCAGAAACGTAACAACTGGCAAATCATTCAAATTGATTTGCCCAATAAACAAAGCTTAATAGCTTGATGACATGTTCTCACTCCTGCTTTTAAAAACTATGGGGCATATTATCAAGCAGGGTGTAAAAATTATCACTGTTTTAGCGGCAGAAAACTGCAGTTAAAGCGGTGATAATGGGCTTAATAATATGCCCTGGAGAAATCCAATTGAAGACCATGTTCACACCAGAACATGGGTTTCTAATGAAATTCATAAGGCCATATTATCAAACCCATTATCGCCGCTTTAGCAGCAGTTTTCTGCCGCTAAACGGCGATAATTTTTAACGCCCTGCTTGATAATATGCCCCTATGTGTAGTAATGTTTCTTGAGTATATCCACAAAGTCTGCAGCAATTGGATTTTCAGTGATATATCCATTTTGTGATACCATCCTTGGATGGATATCTATCAAAACGTAATTTTAAACAGATATCCCTTATGCTTGATGGAAAATATTCAGACATTTAAGGCTGAATTTCCAATTAATCAAATTACTCTAACACTGATCAAGCATGCTTCTTAGCTGCCAGGGTATCCATGTCACCTATATAGGAGAATGCTTTTGTCTTCTGGTTCAGAAAAAGTTTATGAGAGGCTCTAGTCATTTCCTGAAATCTGGGCTGCAGCTCAAAACTTTGGAGATAGATGGATAATTAGGATCTCCAGACACCAGCATAGACTGAGTGGTTTGTTTTCTGCCAACACATATCCGCTACAGACCATGAGTCAGATAGGGATAGGGAATGCATACATTTAATAAAAGCTGCCTGCTTACTAAAACTTGACCTTGGAGACATAACTCCATATGAACTTCAGCTTGAGCAATGTCGTTTGGGATCATAAAACTGATTTACATGCATTGATATGAAGTATTGCGAGTCATCCTTATCTTTGAATATAACTGAACTGTAAGACAAGGCTGGAATGAGCTTGACTCCCATGATTTACACCAGATGATCATATAATTGAAACCTTACCTTATCTCATAGTGATTTAAAGGCAAAGATAGAAGACTATGTCTTAGCTCTCAAAACATTCAAATGACCATTAAAGAAGACCTTATCATCAATTAGGATTCCCAAGTACTTTTAACTCCTAGCCATTTCCACTGCCTTCCTTTTAGCATACCATGGTTGAGTTTTAACAAATGCTGACCCAATCTGTTACTGAAGGATCTGGAGCACACTGCCTGGAAGGAAGTGGAGCTTAGGTCACACCTGAAAACTGTGTGGTTGCCTGAGTGGCTCTATTTGGATGCTGGGTCCATGGCTGCCCAGGAGAGGAGTCACTGAGGCCTGGAGCCTAGAAAAATGGTCTAGACAGCTTATAAGAAAGGGAAGGGCAGGGGAAACTTGCAGATGAAACACCCACAGTCCAGGTCGATAGGGCATTGGAGGAAGCTGCCGGAAAAGGAAATTGCCTCCTTTGGGGACCTGCTTGAAGATACTAGATGGCAAGTAGAGGGTGGGGCGACCTGAGGGGAGTTCTTTAAGGCACAAAAAGAGTTACCAACCCTGCAGGCATAAGGCTTCAGGATGAATCCCAGGCAGCTGGTAATACTTCTAGGATTCACCTCACATACTGCGAGGATCACCTCATGCATAGTGAGCCTAATATACCTGTGCATGCGGCAACATGTGTGTTGGTAGTCCCCCAGTGCTATAGGGCCTTCCGACTGGGGATGGCGTATGAAATATTCCTGGCAGGGCATCTTTGCCAGGATAAGACCTTTGACAGACTACTCCCCCACTTCTATTGGCCCCGAATGAGGGTATCCGCATATATATTCTGCAGGACTTACCTCACCTGCCCCTCACCTGCCAGGGAAGTGGAAAACAGGGAACAATCTGAAGGCTTCCCTGAATTCCCTTACCTCTTGTTGGCACCCCCTTTGAAAGGGTGGGGATCAACATTGTAGGAATGTTTGGCTCAAGACAGCCTTAGGCTAGAGGTTTCATCTTGGTCTTGGTGAACCATGCTACCAAGTACCCAGAGGCGATCCCTCTGAGGACTGTGATTGCACCTGTAGTGGTACTGATGGAGATTTTCACCTATGTGGGGTTCCCCAAGGAAGTATTGTCTAGCAGAGGCACCAACTTCATGTCTACATATATGAAGTCAGTGTGGAAGGTCTGTGGGGTAATCTACAAGTTCTTCACATCCTACTATTCACAAAACAATGGGCTTGTTGAAAGGGTCAACAAGGCCTTAAAAGAAATGATTATGGACCTGCCTGATTCCATAAGGCAGAAGTGGTATATCCTATCACCAAACCTGCTTTTTGCCTACAGGAAGGGGCCTCAGAAGAGAGCTGGGTTTAGCCCATTTGAACTTCTGTATGGTCAGCCTGTTAGTGAGCCTCTCAGTTTGATCAAGAAGTGGATTGAGCATGCTCATGAGAATCTCCCCCAAGATGCAGTTAGCTAAAGGCGTGCCCTCAGGAACAGATGGAAAAGTTCTTAAAGAAAGCTTCTGAGAACTTGGACGCTAGCCAGGAAGTCGTAAAGCAATGGTGTGACCAGGAGGCTATCATGGTGGAGTTTTAACCTGGATAATAACATGTGAGTGATGGAGCCAGTGGATCCCAGGGTCCACCAGGAAAGCTGGGCTGGGCCTTATGATAGTTGAGAGGAAGGGGAAGCCACCTACATGGTGGACCTCAAGATCCCCAGAAACCTCTTAAGGGTAGTCCATCTCAATTTCCTCAAACCACACTATGAGAGGTCTGACGTCACCATGCTGCTGATAACAGATGATGGAGAGGAGGAAGAGAGTGAAACTCTCCCTGACCTCTTGTTATCTAAAGAATAAGATGGGTCAGTGGAGGGTGGCAACCACCCTGCCCCTGACTTTTCCAAATTATTCATTGCACAGATACCTCAGACTATGGCATAAGGGCAGTCTTAACAGCTCTATGAGGGGGGCCCAGTCAAACCTGTAGCTATCCTCTCTTGGGAAATACTTTCCAAGGAACAGAGGTTGAGTATTATTGAGAGAGAAGCCTCTGCTGTGGTCAGAGCATTGAAAAAATGAGACCATACTGTTAAGGTGGTCCTCTACAGGTAATGGACTTCACGAAGGAACACTATCCTGGGTAAGACCACTCCAATGCTGATAGTCGTAAGAATTTAGGTAGTTGGTTAGCTGGGTGTGAGGCCGGTTCCAACAGAAACCCCAATACTTGTCAGGATGAGGCAGAAGCCAACCCTCTATTAACCTGTGCTCAACCCGCTGGTAGCTTTGCACAGAATAGTTTGGCTTGAGTTACAGTGAATGTGTAAAGTATTTGTGCAACACGCCAACAGTAATACAGTAAAAACACCACACAAAAAGGATCCCACACCAAGTTAGAAAAATAGAATTTACGTTAATAAATAAAACAATACCAAAACAACAAAAAATCCAATTGATTGGAATGGGAGGTATTACATTTGAAAGATTTTAGTGAAAATAGTACCAAAAAACACAAAGCGCCAACTGTGATTATCTGGTTGTGCCAGACCAGGACAAAGTCAAAAGTTCAGGCCAACCACAAAAGAGTGCAGGCTGGCTACAGGGACTGAGTTAGACTGCTCGGAGCATCTTAAATCCATGTTTGCAGAGTGTTGCAAGGATCTGCATCAAAGATGCATCGTCCAGCTGAAGTGTGGTGTTGGTTCTGAGATATGGCAAGGCTGTGATGCAAAAGGTCCCGTTGACAGGGCTTACTATGTGAAGTCTGGCATTGATGATGGGGGCACAGTGGGCCAATGCATTGGTTCAGAGGAGCTGTGAGGCTGTGATGTGAAGTCCAACGTCATTGTTGAGGTTGCTGTCAACAAAGGATGAGAGGGCCTGCACTGAGGATGCATCGCACAGTGGCAGTTCTGATGAGGCTATGAAGGCAATGCTGGTCTTTGCAACAGGTCCAATTCGTGCGGTGCTGACAATGTATCTGTTCTGATTTTAGAGCATGCTAAGCTCCTTTCTAAGGATCAGGACTGAGGTGGCACCACTTTACACGGTAGACTCACTGATGGTGTTGTCCAGGTGCAGGTACAAGGTTGTTAGAAGTCTGTTGTGTCTCTGAAGCTTCAGATCAGGAGGCCAACCAACTAGCCCTTGGAGTCACGCAGCATTTTGTGTTCATGAGATGCAGGTCCCTTCATTCTCACGTAAGCAAGAGGGCATCAGGTCAGCACAGCAGGGTACCTGACCTTCAGAGCAACAATTCAACAGAGTAACACTCCTTTGAGCAGGCATAGTATCCGCAGCTTCAAAAGTGTACTGAAGAGTTGTTGTATGAAGTCCAGTATTTGTACCCAGATGGTCCTTTGAAATGGTGAGAAGCTTCAAGAGGCATGCACAGGTGCCCTTCTTTCCTGGTCCTGGCTCCAGACTAACTAACCAAAGGGGGTATGCAGCCCTATTCAAGTGTATTGGGTGATGGGGTCAGTTCCTCCCACCAAGTCTGTCAGTGATGGCCTATCCAGTCAAACCCAAACTCCCCATTGTGTGTGGCTGTCTAGGAGAAATACACAAAGCCCAACTTTCAACTACAACCAGTCATGTGGCCCAAAGACAGGCTACAGATACCAAATGTCTAAGGTAGGGAAATGTCACATTAATTCATCTATGGTGGAGCCCCTGGATATAGAGGAAACACCTTTTTCCCATAGGAAATCTCACTTACTGAATGTTATCCAGTGACATGCTTCGCCATCAAGTTCTTCCCAACCCTCTGAGGGCCAGGGCATGCTGCAACATCTTTCCTTACAAGGGAGAACTTTTTAAGGAAAAAGGGTGTGAGTTCTATATGAGGTAATCTTAAGATTTCTTAGGCAGTGCCCAAATCAGTAGTACTTCATGTGTCCATCTGACAAGGGTAAAAACAGGGGGAGATGGGCTAGTAGGAATTACTATCACTCCTTGGCACTTAAGTGTTATTAACTAGTTTTTAACATACGCACCATGGCCTCATGGTACTCACACTAATTTTCTGTTTTCTCCACTTACATCGGTCGTACCAGAACCATGTTTTTGACCATACTCATGGTCCCCTGCTGTGACTAAATGTGTTTATTGTCCTCGGGTAGTCCCACTTCCAAGAAAGTGTAGTATGACAGTGTACTGTGTATGTATGTGGTATGGTATGAATGATTAAATAAATAGCCAGCTTCCCTTTCCAAAAGGATATTAATAAGGATATCCTGACCCTGACAAGAGCCACTAGATTGCGGTACATGGTAGAAACTAGTTTATGGCATATGATTACTTTAAACAGGACATGATTGATGCCATACAGAAACATGTACAATCATATGTAATTTAAGGATTTAATTTTCAATGCAGTATGAAATCAGATGCGAGTGCATTGGCTGCTCCGAAGTGACCTATTGGCGCTTCATATATATTGGTGATAATTTTTCATATTTTCACCCTAAATAATATTAAGACATTGACTGATGCATGTTTTTATGTTGGAGTCACTCATCAAGAAGACTTCCCCCTTCTAGCATCTTAATAATGAGTTCTGGATCCAGGAGACTACCAGGACCCATTAATTTCCTTTTGACTTCAGGTGAGTCCCCACCAGTGTAAAATGTTTGAGAAGAAAACATGTTATATTCACGTTTGAGGTCTAATACAGTTTTCATTCTATTATACAGGTTGCATTCAATTTTAGTCCTGATGAAGACCGGCACTGAAGTTTCTAATAAATATGACGAATAAGTGTTGAAAACATCCGCAATTTACAAATCCTGCCTGCACTAGAACAGTTGGGATTTGGAGATTTTCTGGAGCTGAGAGGCTTTGTGTTTATGGAACTGATTTTGCTATACCAATTTTGGACTGACCATTGTGTTTTTATTAGTGTTCACTTGACTTCACAAATTGCACTGCACTGCATGAGCTTTTCTGCTCACGCCACTATGAAGCAGCCGTTCTCTGTTTGTTTCATGTCATTTTTGACAAATCAAGATTGAAAATACAGGAGTAATGTGTAACAAGATCCATGTGTGGTTGTAGTTATTTATTTAGGTAAAATAAGAGAGAGATGCATTCCCTCCAGTGTTAATGAAAGATTAACATATAAAGTTCATGTTTTTTCCCAACTGAATCATTGTTATATAGTGCTTCATACCCGACTGCTTAGAGACACAGGATTGCCCCTTGTTAATTTACAACTTTGTAAAAGTGGCATTTTCACATTTATAATTTAAAATCCAACTACACCATAAGTTATGATCAGGGCTGGCTTTAGTGCTGGTAGTTCCCGGTGCGACAATCGTTTTTGAGCCCTTTCCTATGACCTCCTCCTCGGATTCCCTCACTACCAAATGGCAAAAATACCCCTCATCTTTTCATATCCCTTCTCTCACATACATTTCATTTATTTTAAAGTGCTTATAAAGGCTTCACTAATCTACTCAGCTATCCATATAAAATACAGATCTGATCTTTGCAGGAGGCATTTCTACCCTCTGTGCTACTTTATGGTGAGTCAAAGCTGCCGCTAGACAAAACTTCAATCTCACTTTCTCTCTCTAGCAGGGACATTAATCATAAGAGTTGTATTGACATTTGTATTGCTACCTGGAAGCTGGACACCCAAGGAGCTCTGCAGCCGGTGCTTTTAAATCTTAAACTATGCTAAACACAGCGTCCCCTCCTCCAGTCAGTGCCAACCCTCGAGATCAGCGCCCAGTGCGGCCGCACCAGTTGCGCTGCCTTAAAGCCGACATTGTTCCCATTAAGAAATTGCAATTATTATATGTAATAATAATGCTATCCAATAGGCCTTGTTGTTGTGAACCACTAATTTAGGAGTTTTTCACTACCAGGACATGTAAAACCTAAAGGGACATGTTCTACTTTTTAAATACATTAAACCCCGCCCTCTGGACAGTGCAGGGTCTACCCTAGTGGTTACTTATATGTGTTAAAAAAGAGGGTTTGGGCCTGGCAGGTATACTTTACCATGTCGAAATGGCAGTTTGTACTGCACACAAACAGGCTGCACTGGCAGGCCTGAGACATGTTTAAAGTGCTACGTACATGGGTGTAACAATCAGTGCTTCAGGACCAATAGCAGCATTTAATTTTCAGGACAAGGGCATAGGTACTGCCACTTTACTAGAAACTTACATGTAAATTCAATAATTAAAAATGCCGGTGGCAAAGTGTGCAGAGTCCAAGGGCCAGAAAAAAACGAAGACAGTGAAAACAGGAGATCTGAAGGCAAACAGTTAGGGGAAAGCCACACCAAGAATGCCAGGTCTAACAATGGCCTAGCCAAGTTCTTCTACCTTACTGATATGAACTTCCAGGAGGTTGTGTAGCTCTCCTCAATTTCAGCTGGGAAACACATGTTAACCTGTTAGTTGTAGGGTGGCCTTCCCCAAAACCTTTTGCTATTTTTACCTCAGTTTTCGCTAACATTTGTTTTTGTTGGCCATAGGACTCTGTGCACCTTACCACTGCTAAAATTGTGTGGAGAGACATTTCACTCCAAGCTCTGTCGCACAGCAAATTGCGAATTCGCACAACTATGCAAATCTCATCCTTCGTTTAACTCCATTTTCCACGATGCTTTATTCTAATTCCAGGTGGAGTTGCCCTTATACAACCAACCCTCTGACACCAAGTAATATCATGAAACCATCAAAATAAACCAGGCAATGCAGCAGAAGTTAATACTGTACTTCAAGAGGCAAAACCATGCCAGAAAACAATGGTTACCCCTGATGAAGGGATTGTGAAAACCGAAATGCATTGAGTTGCAATAGAGAAAATTGCTTCAGAAGAAACATGCATTTTCATTGTCTGGATGGGCACATTTTGAGCATTGGAAGCGTGTTTAAAAGAAAACTGCATGACACCCTACATGTGGAATAAAGATTTAAGTTAAAAAGAGTACATGAACAAATTGGAATAATGCGTCGTGGAAAATGGAGTTAAACGAAGGATGAGATGTGCATAGTTATGCAAATTCGCAAATTGCTGTGTGACTAGGCTTGGAGTGAAATATTGCTCCACACATTTTTGTTGATTTTCTGAGTGCCATTAGGGAAAGGCATCAAACCAGTAAGCACGCACACTGGACTATTTTACAAATAAGGTTTTTAATGATAAGCAGGGGTGCATCTGTTCCCCCTGTGACACGTTACCACTGCTAACACATCCTAAAGTGTTTGTGCTCACTCCCCAGTACATGGTAAAAGTGTCTTACCACTAATTTTCATATTTAATTTACATAAAAGTCCCTTGTAGAGGGATTTACCATATACCCAGGGTCTGTAGATCAAATGCTACTAGTGTGCTGCAGCATATATTGTGCCACCCACTTTAGTACCCTCTTATAGCATGTCCCAGACCTGCCACTGCAGCCTGAAAGTAGTTTTAAACTATCAATTCAACTCAGCAATATAACCCCCTTGCCAAGCCTTAAACTCCACTTTTATTGCGTATGACTCACTCTTGAGGTAGAACCAGAGTAGCCCACAGGGCAGGGTGCATGTATTTAGAAGGTTAAACATTTATATTTATGTTTTACTGGTCCTGGTTGTGAAAACATTGTACAATCATTATTGGCTACTGTGAGGCCTACCTGTCCTGGAGGATAACATTGGGTTGCTTAATTACATTTAATATGTACTAACTTTTGTTTGCGAACAGATAAGCATTTAATGTTTGGTATCTATGAAATCATAATTAAAAATCTTCTTTCAATGTAAAAGTCAGATTTTAAACTTTAATTTAGAAATTGCCACTTTTAGAAAGTTTGCATTTTCCTTCCCTTTGCCATTTGTGCCTGCAGCCTGATCTAGGTCACATGACTGCAGGTAGTTGGGAGTTAAACTTTGGGAATTCCTCTAAGACAGTCACATAATAGAGGGATTAGATGTACCTGAATGGGCTATCGGCTGACAGCCTCACTTGCAACTGAATTGGCTGTGCTCCACTTACACACAAAGGGCTTGTCAACACTGCCTTGCCCCCGCAGCCAGCCTGGAGCCAGGGCAGGGGAATTAGGACATTCCAAGCACTTCAAAGAGAAACCTCTAGAAAGGTCTCCTACTTCAAATAAGGCACCTGGTATAACAATATAGCCCTCAAACCCATTCTTGAGTTCACTTTCTGAGCCTGTGGAAGGACTATAAGTGGACTGCTTAATCCAAAAAGACTACTTTGCTGCACCTGGAAGGACTGCTTTGCTATCTGGAGCTTGCCTTGAACCCCCAGTGGTCTGTCCTGCTGCTCGCGCATTGTTTCTTCTCCTGAACCCAGAACTGTCAGAGTGACTCCAAAGGCTAGTATGCTGGGCTCCTATTCAGAGCCATGGGGACATAACAGGCTCCTACCATCTTAAACCAGCACCTGGACCCAGCCTGAGTGAGTCCTAACCCCAAAGCAGTGCTCCTCTAGTTCTGCACCTTTGGTGGTGGTGCTGACAGTGCCCAGTTGTGCGAATTCCAATATTTGGGACTTTATGGCTGAAAACTGATCTGAGAACTGAGAGACCGGGGCCATCCTGCTTGTCTATTCACTGAAAGTTGATTGCCGGTCAGCCTGACTTTGTGGCAGCTCTCACTACATTCTTTCCATAGCAGAAAATTCTGTGTGTCATTCACTAAAATGGTATCCGGCCTCCTGGAGCTCATCAGCTATAGCCTTGTCCTGCGGGAGTTTTTTGACTTACAAAAACATGACTAAGTACAAATGTACAAATCTTCATTGCCAATTCATCCAGCAGCTCCCCAATGATGCTGCTTCCTCCTCGGATGCTACCTGCAGTATTTCCCACTGAACTTTACCTTCCCATAACTTTTTCTCCAGAATTTCTTGTAAGTTCGAAGCTAAGCACTGACAGGGTCTAATCTATTTCTTGTATACGACCCCCGCTCAAACACAGTCAGCCATATTTTTCGACTTTGACCCGGTCTCGCATGACTAGATGGCCCTGGTTGGCGCTTTGATCATTTAGCTGCTAGTTTTTACTAAAAACTTTACAAATTCATAACTGTGATTCTACTGATTGAATGTTTGCTGTTTTGGGGTCAAATAACATATTAAAATGTACTCTATTTTTTTAACTAGTGTGATTTTTCTTGTGATTTGTTTTCACTTTATAACTGTTCGTGTCCTGTATAAATAGTTTACACATTGCCTAATTTAGGCCAGATTGACATTTTGCCACGCTACCAGGGTCAAGCACAGGTTAATTTAGTGAATTGTGTAGTTCACCCTGACAGGGATGTGGCTGTTGCTTAAACAACCCTTCAATCGTCAACCCTATTTCTTAAAGGCGCCAAAGTTATCAGCAAACCAAAAACTGTTCTTCTTATGGGAAGATGGTCCTAAACCCCCAGGAGCCCAAAGTCGTAGATTACATATTTTGAATATAGCTTATTCTAATCATAAATGGCAAATGGTGTTTGTTGATACTTCCTATAGCTAAAAAAGTAATGAGTGAGTTTCTATTCCCCCAGGTGAACCATATATCTAATATGGAGAATATGCTAATCACCAGGTTGTGGAATGACATTTTCCGATATAAAGAATATTTCCTAGTAGCCTGTATGCAACATAGAAAATGTATTTCCTCGATACCGTTTGTGGATGGGTATATAAAAACCTTTTCATTGTATACCGGTTTGTGCCTCCATTATTCTATATACCACTGGTAAAGTTTTCTTTCTTCAATTGCACATCCTACCAATATTACTTGGGACAAAAATGCAGATTTTTGCGGAGGCAATTTATATTGGATTGTCACATTCAGTTCTTAATTACAATTTTATTCCATATAGGATTCACCTAGGTATCCCAGTGAAGCCGTTTTGGCAAATATGAATAACTGATGTTGGGGAGCGTTGCCGGTGCGAGAGACAAGACGGTTACTCATTCTTGACGCTCCGGAGATGCCGCCAGAGTAATGCAGCCATGCGTCTATATTACAACAGCATAACAACTGCACAATAAGTTGGAGAGGGGGCAGCAGTCAAGGAGCAATCCAGCAGCGGATGGAGTGCTTCTTTCTGCCTACAGCGACGGTATGCGGCTGACTGCCCGCGGTGGCCTGACACGGCCTTCAGAGGCCTGGCAATGATAGGGGTTGTGGGCGAGCCTGAGGGTGGGGCAGCCGCAGGGCTAGGTGGCTGCATTGCCAAATCGAGGCATGGATGGAGGTGCAGGGTGGCGGTGCTGCTGCAGCCGAGGCACGTTGGCCAAACTTGCCTTGATACGATGCGTCTGTCCAAGGTGGATTAGTCCTGCCCCTGCCCCCTGTGAGCTTTGATGGTGCAGTAATTGCTGCACATGTAAATGGCTCTGGGGCGTCTGAATCGGACCTGAGGCCCTTATGTGCAGCTGGACCCTAATCCCCATGAATGTCTGTGACGAGCTGCGTGGTGTACATACTTAGCCACCAAATCAATAGCAGTGTTATTCCGGACATCGGGTGCAAATGCTGGAATGGGCGGACCAGCCTGAATTAAAGATATATTGCCTGTTTAGGCAAGAGATCAGGACCTGTGATAAGATGTGGAGGCTCAGCAGTGGGTTGCCTCTTCATTTTTACATGTGGGAGAGAAGCTCTCTTGTTTTGGGACTGGTGTGAGGGGCAGCTGCAAGTTCTCCCCAGAGGCTCTCACTAACTAGGCAGTTCGCCCGCTTGAGTCTGAGATACTGCAGTTGTTTTTTTTTAGCAGCAGGAGGCGACCTGGGTCACGGAGATCCTAAACAGCGGCAGCTGTCTTTTGATGCAGCAAAAACTCCCAAACATGATGATAATTATACAGACAAACAGATGGAGCGGCGGGCTGGTTTTAAGGACATCGACGTGAGGTCCGATATGTTAGATGAGCACCTTGAAGACATGCATGGACGGTTGGATAACCTTGAGACCTGGATTGACATGGTCAAACAGCATATCTCGTAAGTGGAAGACACCCAGACAGCAAAGGTGAAGCGCCTAAAGAAGGTGCAGTGGCTCATGAAGACAACAGTCTCCAAGGCGGAGGATTTGGAGGCCAGGTCCATGTGCAATAACTTCTGCATAGCTGGGATACCTGAATCTACGAATACAGGCCCCATGGCGGCCTACATTGAGAAACTCCTGACAGAATTGTTTGGAAGGGAGACCTTCTCCTCAACGTTTGTGGTCAAGAGGGCTCACAGGGTGCTTGCCCCTCGTTCACCCCCTGGGGCCTCTCCCAGATTGCTGATTGCCCGACTTCTGAACTATCATGATCGAGATACCACCTTGCGGTTGACTAGAGAGCGGAGTAAACTTCAGCATCAGGGCATGTCGATTTCATTATAACCAGACGTTACTCCTGTAGTTCAAGAGACACATTGTAAATTCCAAGAGGTGAAACGTCTTTTAGTGGCAAATGTACGATATACCATGCTCTATCATGCCCGTGCGCATGTCCAGGTGGATGGGAAGACCCACATCTTTGACTTGCCCAAAGAAGTCTTTTATTTTTTGAAGCATCGCAGGCTGTACTCGAACTCCTTGCCGAGTAAGGATGCACCGACTTGGAATACTGAACCCATGCATAGTAATACAATTGATGCTCCTGTGGTCTTCTGGTCGCATTTTTGGTCCGCTGCTGAGAGCTCCGTTGCTTGACTGCCTGTGTTTTTTATCTTTACCCCTCTTTACCTACTTTCCTCTTCATATACTTGCTTCATTTAAAGCATACCAGTATAATTAATAATTATTATTATCAACACTTATAAAGTGCACTATCACTTTACGGGCACCCTGGCACTGTGATATGTGTGTCCAGCTTATCGCAGATGACGGTGGAGCATGATTAGCAGAAGAAAGAGATTAGGAAAGTGGTGGAGGACAGACTCTAGGATAAAGCCATGTCTTTATCCTTTTCCTGAACTGCACGAGATCATTCATCTCTCTGATCTCAAGAGAGAGTTTGTTCCAGAGTCGTGAAGCTGCGGTACTGAAGGCACTGCCTCCAGATTTAGTTCTTCTAATTCTGGGCACCTTCACCAATTTGGCAGAGGAGGATGGTAGATTTTGTGTGGTGGCATACCATGCAAATGTGTCCTGCTATGGTTTAAGTCCAGCACCATGCAGAGCTTTAAACATTATGCAAAGTGACTTAAATGTTATCCTATGCAATACTGGAAGCCAATGCAACTCTGAGAGTGCCTAAGAGGTGGAAGAACATTGTGGCCTCATTAATGCCAGCTGAGCCACCATTGTCTGTATTCTCT
Organism: Lissotriton helveticus; assembly: GCF_964261635.1. Lineage (NCBI taxonomy): Eukaryota > Metazoa > Chordata > Amphibia > Caudata > Salamandridae > Lissotriton > Lissotriton helveticus. Next base: position 1,574,446,090 of record NC_136067.1, read on the forward strand.
AAAGTCTCTCAATCAAATATCTCATAGACTCCAGCAGCAAGGCATTACAATAATCCAACCTACTCAGGATAGTACTTCTTACTATCAATACTCTGGCCTGTTTTGAAAACATCAGGAGGATCTTCCGAAGTGCTCTAATCAGTAAAAAACAACTCCCAGCTGTTTTATTCACATGAGTTTCAAGAGTCAGTTTACTGTCGAACATGACTCTCAGGTTGCGCACCGTCTCAGTAGGGACCAATGAGGTGGCTGTAGGAATGGGCCAGAAGTCAGTAGTGAGTAAGGAAGGGATCCTTACAGATGCAAAGAGCAGAACCTCAGTCTTATCAGCATTAAATTGAAGAGAGTTCTCTCTGAGCCAAAGTGCTGTGTCCTGCATACGGGCATAGAAATGTTCCAGAGATACGGATTGATCTCCCTCTAAGGACAGAATAAGTTGTGTGTCATCTGCAAAGTTCACAATAATAATGGTGTGAGCCCATATACCACCAAGTAAAGGGCTCATATAGATGTTGAATAATATAGGACTAATTGCAGATCCCTGCAGGACACCATGCAAAATGATGATGAACTCAGATTGATAGGGGGGAGGGCCACTGCCTGTTCTCTATTAGATAGATATGATTGAAACCACTTCGGGACAGTGCCCACAACCCCAACCTCTTCAAGTCTGGTCAGAAGGGCCTCATGGTTGACTGTGTCGAATGCGGCAGACAGGTCTAGTAAAATCTGTATAGCTGATTGTGCCCTGTCTGCTTGCATTCGTAGATCATCCATGATGGTCACCATAGCAGTCTCCGTTCCATGTCCAGGGTGGAAACCAAATTGCACATCTCCCAGTATGTTTTTGATTTCTAGGAACTGGGAGAGTGACTTACTTACCAGACGTTCAAGGATTTTGACCGGATAGGGTAAGAGAGAAATGGGCCTGTAGTTTTTAGGTCAAGCTGGATCAAGCAATGCTTTTTTCATAAGAGGTGTCACCAGAGCCTGTTTCCAGCAAGCAGGCACAGATCCACTAGTCAATGATTGAGTACAAATTTGCCGAAGTATCGGAAAGAGTTCAGGAGCCAGTTCCTTCTGATTTTGTGTGGAAGTTGATCCATAGGAGATCCTGAGGAGACACCAAGTGCCAGTTTATTGAAATCCTCTATTGAGAGTATCTCGAAGTGGTCTAAGGAGTTTAATTTATCCCCACTACCCGTGTCTTCCTCTTTGCAAGTGATATTTCCTCAAGCATATAACCCGTTTTGAGTCCATCAATTATATTTCTAATCTTGTCCTCAGAAAGGTTGCTGGACTGTCACATAGATCATGACAAGGCAGAATCTTGTTTTTTGAGCAGTCCAGGTTGGAAATATCATCTACTATTTTAACAATACTTCTGGTGCTGTTTGGCTCTTTCAGAAAAATATCTGCAATTTATTTTTTATAGTTAGCTTTTGTCCCCCTCCAGATGGTTTTATCTTCGTCTGCGTAGTCCCTTCACTATTTCCTTTCCGCTTGCTTACAGCCCTGTTTGAGTTTTCTCCATTTTTCATTAAACCATGGGGCTGATGGTCTACCATTTTTTAATGACTTTTTAACGGAGCAATCTGGTCCAACCCAGTGTTTATTTGTTCACAGAGTGTTGCATAGTTCTCTTCCAACTGATTATCTACATCACAACACTTGTTGATAAGAAGTGTAGTGTAGTTCCTATATTCCCAATAGGCTCTGCGCATTGGAATAATATATCCTGTAGTCTAGACGCAGGACTGAGGTCGACTAGGTCTCTTCCGAATATACTAGACTTAATTGTGTGTGTGCCAGCTAGCTTAGAGGTCACTAGAAACTTTCTCGAATGAACAAGAAGGGATTAGTTTCTGACAACCGCTTAAAACATGTTTCTCAAGAATAAGAAATATATCTCTAGAGTCGCGGAAACAATAGATAGGTATTTCACTCAGTCAATCGTGCATGCTTCGTTTCACCAGAGGTGCAGAGAAATAGAGAGACGGGTGTTTTCAATAAAAGGTATTTATTGAACAGTCTTCTTTCTCAAGCATAAGAAATGAACTGCTGCAATCCTAATACTTGTTGTAAAGTACAAAGCGTACAGTACGAAGAGTATTATAAAATAATACTGTAAAAGCATGATATGGTTTCTAAGCCATATAATATATAAAATACATACATTGATTACATTGATAAATAATGACTAAAAGTACTCAACTGGTGCTTCTAAAATACGCCTACCCCGGTGTACCTAACCTAGGTCTAGTACAAGGGAAGAAGTAAGTGAGGTGTAGCTTAGTTTCAGTATTCTTTGCCAAGAATCTAATCCAAGAATTCTCCTAGGGTGTAATCAGCTCCGTACCTTGGTTTTAGAATCTAGGAGGTCTGGTATCTCTCTCCCAGGACTTGATTTCCCAGCAACCCGCAAGGGTTGCCTGGAAACACTCGAGCTGGATTTCTCGGCTGGAGAAAGTACAGCGTCTCTCAGTGCGTCAGCTGGAGGGTCGGCTTCCTTCGGCACCTGCTGCAGCAGGGCGCTTCGGGCAAGTAGATAGTCGAACTGCGCCAAACCACAGTGTGTTTGTTTGGATAAGTGTGAGCATATTTATACCTTGAAGGTGCCGAGTTTGACGTAAGATTGGACCTAATAACGTCATTAGAGACTTAATTCTCTGAAAACTCCATGAGTTCTTGGATAAATCAATATTCATGCAGTGGGAGGTCCCTGACTGCTGAAAGCTGGGTTTTTTCAAGAAATCGTTGTAGATTTTCAGAACTAGTGGAAGTAGCCAAGACGTATTAGGACTACTTGAGCTATGTCTTAATATGGTTATGATTTCTATGCCTATATAAGGATACGGTACTTTATACCTATATAAGGGCATGAAACGGGAGTATTACACTAGGGTCCTAAAACGCTATACACCACCCACTCCACGTATTATGTCTAATATTACTAAATCTATAAGCATAAAAAACATAACTAGAGTATGTGTTCATAATCCCACCTAAAATACATGAAATGTATCAAACATGGTTAATACACATACATGAGTGTTTGTCTTGCACACATTTTACAAGCAATACCTGTCATTAAAGAATTCTATCTTAATTAATTATGAAATGACATTTATGAAATGGCTCTAAATTTACAGAAGAAAAAGGTTGAGACCATTCCATAGCATAATGTATAAAATGCCAAATATTGTCTATAGGAAATATCAAATGAATTTCTTGTTCTCTAAGAATAGTTCTACTTTAAGCAGATTTACTTTGTGCCAAGGCGAAAAAAGTTCTATTCTGGGAAGGAGAGAAAAAAATAATAATTTTCAAATGTAGATTGTAGAAACATAGAGTTCCCAAGTTAGAGGGTTTGTTTTGAAAAACCGAAGGCCAAATTTCAGAGTTCATGGAACGCTGTGTGCACTTTTTAAAAGTTATTCTCGGTGTCGGGAGAAAACAACAAGTCATCTAAGCTTGCAAAGAAACCTTCTACCACAGTTGGTGAAAGTGGAACTACTTCATCAAGTAGATCAAATGTGCATAGATGTGAAGCATCGCCGCCAGCGTCATCCGCATTAGCAATGTTCACTGTAGATGGTACCTGTGTGCCCGTTGTTCCACGTACCTCACCAATAGCTGGATTCGCTGGTGAGATCTCAATGAATGCCGTCATCAGGATTGGAAGCCGTTGGGGGCAACACGATGTATGAGTCGTTACGGGACCCAGCAAAGTGTCAACATCCGTTGGCAGTGCTGATGGAAGTGTAAGACAAATGTCTAACACGCATTCTTCTCCGCAAAGCAGGCATCTTTGAACAGGTAAGATGCAATCGTGCCAGATTGGTCTGAATGAAAGGAACCAAGTGGTATTCAGATCTCTTAAACGAGCCAAGCCAAGAATCTGTGTAATTCTGTCACGATACCGCATGGCCAGGAGAGCTCGTTCTATTGTGGTCTGGGTATCATTGGTGACTGGATGTGCCATATCGGAGCAGAAGGAACAAAAATAGAGTTCCTGCTACGAGTCCCAAAATGAGAGGCAGACCTCCGAACACAGAGTGCACGAAATTTGGAAAAAGGCCGAGGACTCCTTTGAATGGTGTTAACAGTCCCGAAAAGATCGTCTTAAATTCATATGCGATGCCACTGGTATGAGACATGTTTAAGATTTGACCTAACATTTCTGCGAAATGTACTGGGCAGTTTGTTGATAATAATGCATGTATCTCTGCAGAAGTCCTTGCCACTTGTAGATCATACGTTTTTCTAGACAAGGTCAGTGGCACAGTTTTTTGCAAAAGAATGGCTTTCATTCTGCTTAAAGTATCAATTCGTATAGAAGAGAAATTCACTGAAGGCCATAACACCGTCTCCCCGTCTGTCATGCTTTTTGGATACAATACTTGCATACAACAAGTGCTGATCATTGAGCATAACGTAGCTGCCATTAGAAAACTGCCTGAAAATCGGGTCTATCACCGTTGCTGGAGAACCGTACATGTGGCAAGAAAGGTTATTTAAAGAACCTTCGCAGGCTCCATGTAAATTAATACCTTCACATAAAAGTGTATCGCTTAGTGAGTTTAAAAAAAATGTGGTACTAAGAAATCCCTCCTTTCCCCCACTCCATCATTTTTGTGTGTATGGTAAATTCCAGGTTGACTTAATGTATCCTTTACCCAACCTTTCATACAGTCCTGCTGGTATATGCTGTAGACAATACTGAAATTGGAAAAATCGTCACTGGTATCGTCATAGTGCCATGTATTATCCATTCTAAGGCAGGTTTCTCAGAAACTGTTAAAAGTAATCTCTCCAGTTTTTCAATGCTCAGCACCGTATAGTCTGCTCCTCTTTGTGCCAAAGAGATTTGTTTATCTGTAAGGTTAAAGACAGTAAACAATGATGTGGTATTGATTAAACGCCACGGCACGTAGCCTGAACGGAGAATTTGTAACGTCCAGCCTAGCAGCATTATAGAACGTAATTGGGACTGGCCATGTCGTAACATTAGCAAATCTTGTTCTATTATGTCAATGGCAGTTTATACAATCCTGTCCAAAGAATAAATTCTGGAGGACAGAGTTGTTAACCCATTGTCCACTACAGAGAGAGTGTTCTCTAAATGAATACGGTCAATTTCACGTATTTTTTCTGCAGTTTCCATTTGTGTTATTTTCCAAGCTTCGTTGTACGCAGCGTATATAACGACGTATACGAAACGTTTTTGACGTTATTTACGAGGCCCAAGTAAGAAGTCTCGTAAGTCAATGCCTTCTTTAAGTAAGGTCAAGTGTTGTTTAATTTCTGGAAGTGTGGATTTCTGTAGCCACCCAAGGCATAGATTTCCTACACGGTCTGTTGTTACTATCCCTGGATGTTGTATCTGGCAATATCTTGGAGCCCTTCCAGGACTACAGCACCCAGCATCCCTATCGGCTGGGAGGCCGCCTACGCAGGCACCAGGAGGCGCATAAAAATACGGGTAATCCCCCGCGTCGCGGGAGCGTGCCCGGGAGAAGCTCCGGACAAGGGCGGGACCGTCTGTGGCCGTCCGGGGCCGACCAGGGCCGGGCGGGCCCACCCCCCTTCTGTGTTCTGCCAAATTCACCCCAGGACCCAGGAGTAAGAACTGTCGATGTTTGAACTTATATTCCAGTAGTGAGCATTTCTGTATAACATCTTCTTATATCGTTATTTGCTCACCATTTAAAAATGTCCACAAAATCAAGTTTGGGTGGGAAATTGCTAGTGGGGGGCTCATCCTCTTCCTTTAAAGGGACCCTAGATAACTACATCACTAGGGCCGTATCAGTCGTATAATGTGAAATTGAGCAGGCTGAACGGCGTATATCCTCAGAGTGGCAAAACAAATGATCTTCTCTCGGCGTTATCCAGTCAGCAGTGTCTCCAACTCAGCATCATCTTGGCACTGTCCAACCAACGGACATTGGTATCCCGCATCAACTTCAAGACCTATCTGAACGTCCGCCTAGTTCGGGGGCGTGTAACTTTACCAATATCATAATTGACTCCCCAACGGACAGCTCTTTTGAAGAGCAACTTCCAGCGAAAACCATTAGTGCTGGAACGCCAGCGCCAACTCTTCCCGTAAAAAGAAAACGAGGTCGTAACAATCAAAAAGGTTCGAGAGCAAAAAACCCTAAACTCTCAACAACTATCAAAATTTCCAGCGCCGACGCTCAAAGCAAAACTGAACAAAATCTCCTGCCCACGCTCCTGCTGGACGATCTCATGAGAAACATAGAGCATTTGATGAAATCTTTATTGTTGCCTCTTGTAGAGAGGGTCAAGCGAATAGTAGACCAACTTGGGTCAGTTCAAGCCACGGGTATCTCGAATATGAATCTACTTAGAGAACTGTCAACAACTAGGTATCCTCTGAGCATTTCTGCCCCCGGGGAAAAACCCAAGCCTAGCGCCTGTCCAACTAGCGGTAAGCCTACACCAACTGCCCAAGATAATCCTCCCACTAGTCAACCCCTTAAGACAGCCCTCGCTACCATAAAACCTAGAGAAAATAGAGAATCAGAGCAAACTAACAAAAGGGGTCAGGCACACGACAAACTTGGGGGGAGGCGGATGGCGGTTAAAAACCCAAGAGGGAACGCGCAGCACGTAAACCTTCCGCCTGAAGCTGAACAATACGTAATAGTATTAACTGGGGTTCCAGAGCTGAAGCCAGGTCAACCCAAAATCTATCAGACCTTGAAAAATAAGGTCACGTACTGGTTAAGTGTTAACAGGCCACTACCTGCAAGTATTGATGGTGAAATCCTAAATGTTAGGAGGCTACCTTGGCTGGGGCAAAGACCCAAGGATCTACAAGGGGACAGTGTAATCATACACTTTTAAAGACTACAGGGCAACAAATGTCATCAGAGATTGGTATTGCGATAGCTATGAGGGAGGCATATCTACTAGATCATTAACTTATTTCTACCCAAGAGCCCTGGTTGAAAATCAAATGACAATGAACCCCAGGAGTAACTTAGGTTCAACCTTTATTATGGCTACTTCTAATCGTTTTGGGGCTCTCTCGAGTTTAGAGGGGGTAGACTGACTTGTAGATAAGTGTAACAAGACCCAGGAGGACCTTGCAATCTTGACTAACATAGGCGATGAGAATGTAGATGTTCCCATTTTGGAAGATCTCTCCTATAACCCTCTGCCAGAGAGCATCCCTAAATCCCAGAATCCGGATCGATGCCCAGTGGCGGACGGTTTATTTAATCCATCGCACAATCCTTTTTCTCCTGACTCCCCCCTGTAACTGAAATCTTTCAAGTTCCCCCTCCTTTCCCTACTGAACCAAAGTGCTCTTTAACCCTGAATATGATCTATTGGAATGTAGCAGGGTTACGTACCAAAATCGACCTATATCCCTGGCTTGAAATTATCAGAAAACACAACATAGTATGTCTCCAGGAAACTTGGTTGATTTCTCCCATCCATCTACAGGGTTACAAGACGTTCCACTCAAGTGCTCATTCTTCCTCATCAGGTAGACCCAAAGGAGGTCTAACAATTTATTTATCCAACAACCTCCCTCTCAAGGAAGTATCTGAACTGAAGACAGCCGAGAATTACCAAATTCTTAGAATAACGGTGAAGAAAGGGTCCTCGTATTTACTGGTTAACTTCTACAATGTTTGGTCTTTACCTGAATCTGTAAACGTTTTAAATGAAATATCAGGTTTTTTAATGGAGCAACGGATTAGATATCCAGCATCCCCTTTTAATCTCTTTTGGGGCGGTGATTTTAATATTCCCTTGTGTGTTAATTATGAAAATGTTAAGTGTGGTATTACAGACGAATGTGGGTGCCCTTTAACTCATTTTACGCATTCTAACACTGGGAACTGTTTAAATGAACATCTTTTTTCTTTAGAGTTGGGTTTTGCGAACGATCTGGTAGACCCTCCCATCGCTTTTGCCCCCACATTCCATGGAAGGGGTCTATCGAGTGTTATAGATTACATATTAAGTACACAAAACACGAGAGCACATCTGTCAAAATTCGTAACAGGAGTTGATATTAGCAGCGATCATTATCCTATCAGTCTTACTGTTACAGTTCAGAGTACTCCCGAACAACCCAGGATTCCAAGCTTATTAAACCAACAAGCCCTGACCATGGCCAAGTCGAATGGCTATTCAGTTAAATGGTCGAAAACAGACCCGAACGTACTGTCCGCTAAGATAATAAAAAGAGCACTCCCCTTATTGGAAACATGTTTAGACCTAGAGTCTCCAAAGGATTTGATTCTAACCAGTTTTGCTGAGATTACCAAAATAATTAGAGAGGAGTTATTCCGCAGAGCAAAACCCTAACAAATCCCAAGAGAAAGGCTGGTTTAACCCCCAATGTCGTAATGTGCTCTCATCTTTAAAGGAGGCTTTACGCAACCCTGTAAGGGATCAAATTGTAGTTAGAAAATTAAGAAAATAATATAACTTGGCCATTAAGAACTGCAGACAGGAAATTAATAAGGACCTTTGGGAACAGCTCCATGAGAGCTGCCGCACTAAGGACTGCTCAACTTTCTGGCGAGTAGTAAAATCTCCTTTTCTCGTAGATTCTAGCTCTGCTCCCAGGTTAGAAGTAGCAGTAACTGCAGAGAACTGGGTTAACCATTTCTCGAAAATCTTCTCTGGAGAGAATTTAACCCAGAACGAGTCTGGAAAGCTAGGGAGGGTGTCCCCCAGACTATCAAAACTTACCCCATCCAGTTAGCTTTTGGCCATAATGAAATCATTATCGCCCTGCCAGCTTCAAAATCTGGCAAGGCGCCCAGCCCGGATGGGGTACCGTTAGATATCTTTACCCACAATCATGAGTTACGGTCACAGATTCTGACCCGTGTTCTTGAAGCTGCCATATCATTGTGGTAATTGACTCATAGTCAACTTCAACCCTGCTCCCCATTTTTAAGAAGGGAGACCATAATAACCCTGCATGCTACAGGCCCATATCCCTCCTTGATTCCCTTGGCAAAGTGGCCAGTCGGCTGGTCCTCGAGCGCCTTCAGGATTGGGCTGCAGCTAATGAAATCATGACCGACTTGCAATATGGGTTCCGGGAGGGACTGGGAACCGCAGAACAGGCGTTAAACTTCTCCCTTTTAATCGGAAAATACGCTGGGGCAAAGAATGGCAACCTACATCTAGTGTATGTAGATTTGTCTGCAGCGTTCAACTGCGTGTCTCATTCTAAACTGTGGTCGATTCTTGCAGAATTGGGTGTTGATCCGCCCCTGGTTACATTTCTCCAAGAACTGTATTCTGACGCATCGGCGAGAGTGAGATACGGGGTGCACGGTGAACTTACTTCATCATTTCCCGTCACCGGGGGGGTTAGACAGGGTTGTGTCCTAGCTCCCTTCCTCTTCAATCTTTACACCAATGGCCTTGAGTTGGCCATGCTGGAAGGGAGCCAAGACCTACCAACCATTGATCACCGCCCCATTCCCGCATTACTGTATGCGTATGATTCGGTGATCATGGCAAGAACCCCGAATCAGCTGCAGCACCTTCTTAATAATTACTGCAAGTTCATGTCATCCTTGGACCTGATGGTCAACATTAAAAAGACCTTTGTTATGCATATTGGCAAGCGGATAAAGAAATCCAAACCGATTTTTATCGCAAGCTGGAATGCACTAATACGTATCCCTATTTAGGTATTTTATTTGATAGCAAAATGTCCTGGAAGCAGGTCATGTGCAGTAGGAAACTATTATTTCTACGAGCAACAACTGCCCTGGTTGCCTTTGCACGAAAGCTAGGAAAGCCTTCTCCCGAAGAACTCTTGAAAATATACTATGCCAAATTCCTTAGTGTGGCAGTTTATGGTGCAGGGGTTTGGGGTTATGCCGCCGTAGAAGCTCTTCAGGTGGTAGAGAATGGTTTTATCAGATACGTGCTGGCAGTTCCACAAAGTGCTCCAACTTAGGGTAGCCATATTGAGTGGGGCATGGATTACATTACGGACAACATCAAAATTCAGCCCATTCTCCTATGGCACCGAGTCTGGACCACAGACCAGTGTAACTTGACCCGCTCACTCATTACAGACTGCCTGGGCCTGGCCAACTGGTTAAAAATTCCCTGGCTGGCCTACGTGAGTAACTTTTTTAAGGATTTAGACTTGACTGTGTATTTCTCAGATCCCTCAACTCTGTTAAGCATTTCAAGGAAAAACCTAAACACTCTATGCTTATCTCACCCAAGGGAGTGGCGTTTATCTCAAGAAATTATTAAGACCTCTAATACACAGATCATAAGTGTTCAAACTACCCTAGGCATTCAACCCTACCTGAAATAATATCTGAATGCAGATGAAAAATACCTATTGACTCGGTTTCGTTTTAATATGTTTTTCCACATTGTCTCCGTTCCAAAAAAGCAAGATTGGTCAAAATCTCATTGCCAAATGTGTAGCTGGTTTCCTTAAAATGTGTATAAAATATCGGTGTAATTATGACTAATATGTCTTTTAGCGCACTCGCACTTTATCAACAGTCTGCTTAATAACCCCGTCTGATCTTAACCTCAAATGTATCTTTTTTACTGTAAAGTTTGTATATTGGTTTAATTTTTTCCGCCCTCTTATTTTTATAAATTGTTTGTTGTAATGTACTTTTTATGGTTCCTAAAAAATTATGGCAACCGAATAAAAGTTATATGACTGGCAAAAAAAAAATACGGGTCAAAAACGTATTCAACGTCTGTTGCGGCAAGAGAATTAACCCATTGTATCCATCTTGGATGTAGAGCTTTAGCATTTGGAATGCTTGCCTTTGTCACTGCCTCTAAGGCAGGTACAAGTGTAACGATTTTAATGTGTTTACCCTGTGCGAGGGCTCTTTCTTTTGCTACAGCAGTCTGAACTGCTTTCAGAATCTTTTCTGTTGAAGTGAATTTCATTTCAGCTTGTGTGTACAAGTGTGACTTGTATGCCATTGGTACCGTCTCACCTTCATTAAAGGTTAGGTATGTGAACCCGTATCTCCCTGGGATGATTCGGATCACTAGGTTACGCACATTGTCGCGTGTTTGTAACTGTGTTTTTGCTAACATGTCTGTTTGTACTGAATGCAAAATTTCTGTGTGTTTTTGTGTCCAATTAGTAGGTTTGAAATCTGGTTTTATTAGTTCGTAGAGAGGTTTAACCCTTTCTGCGTAATTTAGAACATATGTTCTTCCAAAATTCAGGAAACCGAGAATTGACTGTAGGTTTTTCAGCATTTTTGGAGGTTGGAGCAGTGCACATTTCTTTCAAAAGTTCACTGCCAGGCTTTTGCCTTCACTTGATAACTCATATCCCAAAAATAGGACGTTGAGGTGGGCAATTCGTAATTTATTAAAATTGAATTCATACCCTTCAGAAGCGAACCCCAGTATGATGGTGTTCACTCTCTTCAAGTGTACGTCCAAATCATCGTCTGTAAGATAGATGTCATCGACATATGATAATGCCTCATCATCGTACGTTTGTAGTAACTCTGTTACTCTGGCTGAAAATAACCCTGGACTATTCTTGAATCCCTGAGGGAGACGGCAAAATTGTCCCTGTGTCCCCATTTCTGAGAAAGCGGTCAAATTCCTGCTTTCCGGTGTAATGTTTTGACAGAAGAAACCATTTGAGATATCTAATGTAGTTTTATATTTTTTGTGCACGATGTTATTCATCAGTGCTGCACTATGTGCATTTCGTTCTGCAAAAGTTTTGCACCAAAAGTTTATATGTCTGTAATACAAAACTAGACGATATGAATTGTCTGGTTTGGATACAGGAAACAAAGGATTGTTCATTGATGAGGTGCATGTTTCAATCACCGCTTGGTATTCAAGTTGATTTAAGGTCTCCCTGACCTGTTTTTTGGCTTCCTGTTTTACAGGATATTGCCTTTGCATTGTTGGTTCAACTGGATTTTATGGTGAGGGGAATCCTCATCATATCCTACAAGATTTTTGTATAGTGCTGGGGCCTGGTCTACAGTCCATTTCCTGGCATAGGTGTATTTTTTATGAATTGGAATGTGGTTTGAGAAGGCTGGCATAATTATATCTTCGCCGTGTGGGCACTCTCTGACAAATTCAGGTGGCCAGTCTTGTTCAGCTAGAAAGATGTCATAACCCTTAGAGTGCTTCTCCCAAAAGAGTGCTCTAATTTTTCTTGGTTTGTCCCCCTCCATCCGGAGCGTTACTTCATATAACTTATGTGGTACACTGACCCTGGTATCTGCAGTTTCAACTTGGATGATTTCATTCACGTCCACTGTCTCCAGATGATCCCTCAGGATCTTTCGAGCTATGGTTACCTCTGCTGCGCTGTCTAGCATTGTTTGGGCCCACTCTCCGTTCTTGAGTTGTATCCTCAAGATCCTCGGCATGTCTGATCTTTAGACTTGCTACCTTCTTTTTGGTTAATTGAGTTTTCTTATTTTTTGGAATGTGTTGTTCGTCTTTGGACTTCACTCGTTCTTCTTTTTGTTCTGATCTTCCTCTTCTTTCAGATTTCTGCAAAGAAGTCCGAAGGGTACGAGAGGAACGTGTATCATTATCTTGATATCTATCAGGTTTTCTCAAATTATCCCCATTTCTGAGGTTGTACCTCTTTTCAGGGGGCTCCTGTTGAGGAGACCTTCCTCTGCACTGGGAACGCTTCTCTCTAGATGTGTCTGTTTGCTATTTTCCCACTTCTTTTTTAGTAGTGGTGAGATTATTTTGAACAAAAACTTTTTCAGGATTGTCAGTTAGTTGGGGTTTTACTGGTTTCCCACCCAAACTATCTCTACCTAGTTCTTCAAATGATTTTTCAATAATTCTGGCAAGTTCAAAAGGTTGCTCTGTTATATCAGTTTCCTTTAGTTTTTGGCAGATTGCCACTGATGCTGCTTCACCTTTGATGTTGGCTAATAGTATAGCCGAGACCTGTTTGAAATCTTTCAATAATTTCATACCCAGATTTAAGGCCAGTTCTGGACCGTATTCCTTTTGAATCTGTCTCAGAACATCTGGAATTACCGCCATAGACGGGACACCATGTGTTTTTGGGTAGATTGAAGCAAAGACTTTACCCCAAGTGTCACAGTCCTCTACGTGTGGTGCAATCCCCATTTGTAAACATATTGTTAGAATCCTGTGTTTCTCATGAGGTGTACTATCAGGAAATACTGCCTCTATTTGAGTACTTTTTTGAGCTAACCAGAACGGAATTTGTTCCCGTTTTGCGGGCAATTTACCAATGACTGACTGTATAGTCTGTGGTGTAATTTTGTTTGTGTTGCCCTGATGAGGGATGTGCTGTGGAATTCTTACAGCTGGTTGGACTGTTAAAGTCCTCATGACATATTGAACCAACTGCCTGTGTATTTTAATCAGCTGTTTTAGCTGAGCTAACAGTTCAGGAGCTGTCATTCTTTCAATGTCAGGATGTGGTGTATAGCTGGCTAGTACCGGCCGTGTGGCTCCTGGTCTACCTAGTGGACCGAGCCTAGTAATGTGATTTGATATTGTAGGGCGCCATTGAACCAGAGCTGATGCTCTTGGTAAGTTAGTGGAATTTCAACGTCGTCGAAAGGAACGTATTCCGCTGGTGGTTCCTCTAATTTATAGAAGTGGAACTCGTGTGTTACTGAATTTGCTGCAGAAAACAGAATCCATGAATGGAATACCTCTGTGTGCCGATATTCATGTGCCTCTATAACAAATATTACTTTACCACCTGTTGGTGATATTCCATTTTCTATAAGTTTTATAGTAATTATTTTCCTTATATTTACCGGAATAAGTATTGCATCTGGGTTATTTTGTTGGATATTTGTGTCATCAAAATTGCCTGAGCTGCTGCTGCATCAGCTCTCTCGTCGTCACTATCCGTAATTTTGTTGACCGAAAGTTTGCAGAGTCGGTTTCAAGGAAACAAAGATTAGGTGCACTATATTTTGGAACACTGTATCCTTCAACGTTGAACAAACCAAAAACTAATACATAGGATTTTCGTCCTACTCAGTTTAAGGTGGATATTATATCCTTTAACCCACTCCAGACGTCTATTGGAGTATTTTATGGGAAAAAGGGGTCTGTGTAAAAAGCACGACTAAGTTACTCTAGTATCTAGCGTTAAATTATCGCCTTACCAAATGTTGGGCGCCATGTAGTGTAGTTCCTATATTCCCAATAGGCTCTGCGCATTGGAATAATATATCCTGTAGTTTAGACGTAGTACTGAGGTTGACTAGGTCTCTACCGAATATACTAGACTTAATTGTGTGTGTGCCAGCTATCTCAGAGGTCACTAGAAACTTTCTCGAATGAACAAGAAGGGATTAGTTTCTGACAACCGCTTAAAACATGACAACTTTGTTTCCCAAGAATAAGAAATATATCTCTAGAGTCGCGGAAACAATAGATAGTTATTTCACTCAGCCAATCGTGCATGCTTCGTTTCACCAGAGGGGTAACTGCAAACACAACAATGATGGACAGAATGTGGATCAATGTCACACATTCACCCCAGTCCAAAGATCTGGGCCCAAATCCATCGTTTTTCCACTCCACACCACCCTGGGTTAGACAATGGCGATATGCAAATCAGCGCTGACCCTGTGCCCCATGGGAACAGTCCAGTCCGAACTACAAAAGCCATGTCCTTCCCAGAACGGAAACAAGCATCCGAGGACCGGCCCGGTTTCGAGGTAACACCTCTCTTCAGCCCGGCTAGCTTGATTGACCAGAGGTGCAGAGAAATAGAGAGACGGACGTTTTCAATAAAAGGTATTTATTGAACAGTCTTCTTTCTCAAGCATAAGAAATGAACTTCTGTAATCATAATACTAGTTGTAAAGTACAAAGCGTACAGTACGAAGAGTATTATAAAATAATACTCTAAGAGCATGATATGGTTTCTAAGCCATATAATATATAAAATACATACATTGTTAAATAATGACTAAAAGTGCTCAACTGGTGCTTCTAAAATACGCCTACCCTAGTGTACCTAACCTAGGTCTAGTACAAGGGAAGAAGTAAGTAAGGTGTAGCTTCATTTCAGTATTCTTTGCCAAGAATCTAATCCAAGAATTCTCCTAGGGTCTAATCAGCTCCGTACCTTGGTTTTAGAATGTAGGAGGGCTGGTATCTCTCGCTCAGGACTCGATTTCCCAGCAACCCGCAAGGGTAGCCTGGAAACCCTGGAGCTGGATTTCTCGGCTGGAGAAAGTACAGCGTCTCTCAGTGCGTCAGCTGGAGGGTCGGCTTCCTTCGGCACTTGCTGCAGCAGGGCGCGTCGGGAAGGTAGATAGTCGAACTGCTCCAAACCACCGTGTGTTTGTTTGAACAAGTGTGGGCATATTTGTACCTTGAAGGTGCAGAGTTTGACGTAAGATTGGACATAATAACGTCATTGGAGACTTAATTCTCTGAAAACTCCATGAGTTCTTGGATAAATCAATATTCATGCAGTGGGAGGTTCCTGACTGCTGAAGGCGGGTTTTTCCAAGAAATCGTTGTAGATTTTCGCAACTAGTGGAAGTAACCAAGCCGTATTAGGACTACTTGAGCTATGTCTTAATATGGTTATGATTTATATGCCTATATAGGGAAGCAGTACTTTATACCTATATAAGGGCATGAATCGGGAAAATTACACTAGGGTCCTAAAACGCTATACAACAGAAGTACAGGGAATATTGATTCCTTTTTCTGGAGTCCCTTCCAGTCCCTGCTTAAAAAATTCCTGGCCTCCCTAATGATCGGAGTGTTCATCCTGGGGTTGTATACCTAAAATGCAAGCAGGTGGTGGTCAGACCAGCCTACGGGCAGGACATCTACTATTCCTATAGTCTGCTTTTCAGAAAAGACTAGGTCTAATATATATCCCCCCTTGTGTGTAGGCTCAGTAAATCATTGTTGCAGGTTTAGATTCTCATAAGATTGAATAAGATTATTATAACCCGACTCCAAGTTTGCATTAGGCCACAGGTCAAAATCGTCCACAATGAGCATTCCAGAGTGGGTCCATGCCAAGTTACGAAGGACTTCAATAAGCGCCAGCTGTAGTTGGTGGCTAGCTGTCCCAGGGGGCCTATAACAAACTATGCCGGTCAGCGCTTGTCACTTAGGATCCTTTAATAGTAATCCTAAAAGTTCAATGCCCTCTAGCTCATCAATGTCCAATTAGGCAAAATCCCATACTTCTTTAAAAATAATCCCTACTCCACCTCCTCTACCACTAGTAACGTAGATATGGCTGTCCCTGTTTGAGCATTGCCTACCCACTAGGAGATCTTCTATGTTCCCTCAATTGGGGTGACGGGAGTCACCAGATACAGGTTGACTGGGTATCCGATGTGAGTGGGGGTTGGGGGGTTTGGAGTTGCTGTTTCTTGTGTTGAAATGTTTGAATGTTATATGCAGAGTAGTATATCTATTACCACTCAGCCATATGTCAGGATGTACAATACCACCAATTTCTATATGCTGGGATGCCAGCGATAATACAGGGGGGAGGCTTAGAGCATTGGAGCTGACGTATATGTCTTCGAATGTAAGGGACCTATTGAATCCCCGTGAAGAAAGGCAGGTCCTGGCTTATCTGTCCAGACATGCAGTGCAAGTGGCCTTTCTACAAGAGACCCATTATGCTATCACATCTGCGGACAGTTTTGCATCCACCTGGGGCCAGAACTGTTGTTTCACCAACTAAAGCACTTATTCCAGGGGGTGTGTATCCTGGTGCATAGGTCAGTCCCTTTTCAAGTTCAAAGGGTGGTTAAAGATCCAGAGGGTCGATGTCTGTTAGTAGCTGGGCATATTGGATAACAGAGTGTACTATTGCTCAACATATACGCCCCAAATGTCAATGTGCCATATTTGTTTCCTGGTATCTCAGCACATATTACTAATCTGCAGAATTACTCTATAGTATTGGGAGGGGATTTTAACATAACACTTCAGTCCTTTCTGGACACCACTGGTCCTGACCACATCACTAAGCCATACTCTGTAAAGGCGTTGCAAGCACTGCTGCAGACAGACCTACTGGCTGATGCTTGGCACCACAGGCACCCTAATGCCCGGGAGCTCTCTTTGTTTTCAGCACCCCATGGCACACTATCCCGAAAAGACCATTGGTACCACTCCCCAGATTTTTTTCATACACAAACAGTAGATTATCTCACCCAAACTCTGTTGGATCATGCCCCACTGCTTTTTACCCTTACAATCCCCAGTGTTACGAGACCGTTCATGCCTTTGGCGATTTCCGTTGGAGGCTTTGTTGGATTGGGTCTTTAACAATGATCTCTGGGGGCCATAGAGGAATATTATAAAGTAAAATTAGGCTCTGTGCCGTTATGTCACTGTATGGGAAGCATTCAAGGTCATATCCAAGGAATATGCATGGCCAAACAGGCCAGAATACTCCGTGCAATTTGTTGGGACCTAGACACAACTGAAGGAAAGCTTAGGGACATGGATACCCGGAGCCCAGCGGACACCCGACTCCTCCCTCTGCATCAAAGGGCGGCACTCCTTGTGAAGTTTCAGGACCTTGCTGCATGGGTGATAAACATCTTGGGTACATATACATGTGCTAGAGTATATGGAGAGAGCCCTGGCTGGACCCTAGATGGGCTTCTTAGACCCCGCCAGCACTCTTCCTTAATCACATAGTTGTAGTTAGATTATGGCTCTATTCTTACCCAGGGTCCTGAGGTTTCTGCTGCAATCAGCTCTTATTATTCTAACCTATACACAACTCGCTTCCCCTGACTGGTACAGCCCTTACTGAGTATCTAGCAGAAGAAGCGATGGTGTGGATAGAAGGAGGGCAACTGACAGTTTCTGGCTGACCCTGCAGACAAAGTAGCACAAGCCATATAGGATCTGGATGAACACACACCCCTGGCACAGATGGGCTCACAGGTATATTTTATAAAACTTATAAATCAATTTTAATCCCCCACCTCATTGAGGTCCATGCTGAAACCCTGAAGGCCAGTGTACTGCCCCCTACAATGAGGGAAGCCATAATTTCCATGCTTCTTAAACCAGGCAAACCACATGATAGCTGTGCATCTTGTGGGCCGCTGTCACTGCTTAACCCCTTCGCTGCTTCTGTCGGTCAATGGGCATCGCAAGCACTACCTCAGTAGTGCAGTAAATGTCTGACGCACTGCACCGGAATTGCCGCTATGGTTAAGCAGTTAATCAAGTCTACAAAATATTAGCTAAAATACTAGCCACCCCTATTTCTCTCCTGTTGAATCAGATTATATCTGCATTTCAAACAGATTTTGTCCCTAACCGACCTACTGCCATTAACCTCCTCAAAATATTTGTAGTAATTAATCAGATTGAGCCCACTCTGCCTGCCACCGCTATCTTGCTAGATGCCGAGAAGGCATTTGATTCTTTAGAATGGCCTTTTCTTTACACCACGCGGGGCAAGCTAGGGCTTCCGAGTGGTTTACGGGATCTTGTGCACCTACTATATCCCCAGCCTATGGCCAGACTTTGAATCAACAGAGAACTTACTGATCAATTCACATTATCGCTGGGTACCAGGCAAGGATGCCCGCCTTCCCCTTTTTTTATTATTGTGATTGACCCTTTTATGCATTGTCTACAGGGGAGACATTTGCAGAGGGGTCTAAAGTTCCATAGAGGCCCACAGGTAGCTGTGCTATACACAGACAACATGCTGCTGTTTTTTGGAGAGCCAGGTGAGAATCTCTCTCCACTCTTAGAGAGGTGGTTCATTCCTGTGTCTATTCTGGACTGGTCATGAACTGGAGTAAGTCGGAAATGTTCCCCTTGACTGATGCCACCCTTCCAATACAGCTAGAGTTCCTGCTAGATGGTGTGAGGAGACCCTCGTTACCTAGGAGTTATTTCGATCATTCCCCCTCAGAGGTTATTTGACTCATTTACGGTACTAAGGTTGACCGACTGTCGGCACAGGTTGACGGATCCCACTATCGGTGGTGGGCCGGATTGTTATTGATAAAATGGTGGTGCTGCCTTGCTTTTCATATCTTTTCCTTACTAACCCAATCCCGCTTATTGTATGATACACTGCGGAATCTGCTTATAAGGCTGGTCTGGGCTGGCGATAGGGCACGTGTGGGCTGGCAAAATTTGACAATGCCTTTCCAGTGTGGGGAATTTGGGATCCGAGATTTTTATTTACATTACTTGTTTGACCAAGCACAGTATGCTTACTTGTGGTACCAACCACACGCATGGCTTCAGTACCTAAAGCCAGAGCACTCGCAGGCCCGCCCGGGCTCTTTGTCTACAATCATTCCGCGAGGGCTTCCATGGTCCCCCTCAGAAATTCATACAATATATACCACGGCTAGGGCTTGGAAAAAATTATGCCAATATGTATCTGTGGAGTCTGTTTACTCCCCACACTTAACATTGCATGATAATCCATGGGTCTCCCCCGCTTGCAAGACCCTGATGAAGCATGCACAGGCTAGATGCGGGCTGCACACATTGGGTGATCGTTTTCGAAATGCTGAATTTCAAACTGTAGCGAATCTGGCAGAGGGACATGCATGCAATATAATTACTGGATAGATTTATTTTGCACAATACGCTGATCTCTGTGCAAACTGCAATAAATTCCTCTATTTCTGAACGAGGAGAGTTTCTCCCACTTTTGCTCACTATTACATCTATGGGTAGTTCACATTTGGTGTCCTGCTTGGACCGACTAGTGCAGGCACTCCGGCCCATGGTGGGAGGGAAGGATCGTGCCGCATAAGAGCGAGAACTGGGTCAACCTGTAACCAACAAGATTTGGACCTATTGTTGTGAACAGACATATTATGTTTCCAATATTTATAGACACAAACTTCTCCATTTTAAGTACCTACAAAGGGCCTACACTACATTGGCAAGCCTCGCTAGGATGGACCCCACTAGACCTCATAGTTGCCATAGATGTGCAAGAGACAATGTCAACTTTATGCATCTACAAAAGGGGGTGGTGATGGACGGAGCATCTGAACCAATCAAACACTCACACCCAGTCAAAAGATCTGGGTTTGATCCATCACCGTTCTTTATCCCACTCTGCCACCCCAGTTCAGACATGGCTATATGCAAATCAGTCTGACCCTGTGCCTCATGGGAACAGTCCAGCCCGAACTGCCAAGCCATGCCTTCCCTGGACCGGAAACAAGCTTCCGAGGACCGATTTCGGGCATTACAGCCGTCTTCAGCCCGGCTTGCTTGAATCCAGTGGCAAAGTGAGCAAGGGACTCATGTCTGAGCATACCCTGCCACACTTATGGCGGCCAAAGCAGTACAAAAGGGGGTGGTGATGGACGGAGCATCTGAACCAATCAAACACTCACACCCAGTCAAAATATCTGGGTTTGATCCATCACCGTTCTTTAGCCCACTCTGCCACCCCAGTTCAGACATGGCTATATGCAAATCAGTCTGACCCTGTGCCTCATGGGAACAGTCCAGCCCGAACTGCCAAGCCATGCCTTCCCTGGACCGGAAACAAGCTTCCGAGGACCGGTTTCTGGCATTACAGCTGTCTTCAGCCCGGCTTGCTTGAATCCAGTGGCAAAGTGAGCAAGGGACTCACGTCTGAGCATACCCTGCCACACTTATGGCATGATTGGTTCAGATGCTTTGTCCATCACCACCCCCTTTTGTACCAACTTTATGCATCTGGCATGACATTGCCTGACAATCCAGACCTATTGGCCAGAAGCATTCAATTATCTCACGTCCATAACTGAGACAGACTTGGCGCCGTCACCGTTGATGGCATTGCTGGGATATGTCCAGCCTCTGGCCACTGGAATACGATGCTTTGTGGCTATTGCCCTCCTCGTAGCAAAAATACAGTTATGCAGATGTTGAGGTGGCCCTACAGCCCCGGTGGTAAAGGCATGGTTTAGAGACTTAATCTACTGTGATACAACTAGTGATACTTATGCTTCATTGCTGCCCCTTGCTGCTAGACCTATGAACATATGGCAGTCACTTTGGTGCTTTTGGTTTCTGCACCCTGAGGTTACTGACAAAAAAAACTCACTGGTTGCTTCTTGCATGGTACTGAGTGTGACAACCTGGAAACTGCAATGTACATGCGCACATTGGGAATTTGGGGTGGCCGGAGGCGGGGAGATGGCTGCCCCCCCATGGCTGGGGGGAGGAGGGATGCGTAGACTTTGAGGCCTTCCTCTTTTTACCATCCTCTGTGATTGTCCCCACTGAGTGCTGGCAATTTTGAGATTAGAGAAGCAGCAGTCCTAATTGCTCAGGATTGGTTTGAACATTCAGACTCCAGGCTGCTTTTGTCAAGCTGGCACCAACTTGCGTGTAATTCATGTCCTACCCAGTTTAACTATGGTCATTATCATCGACGAGACATCTTATGTGACCTCACAAGTAGACTTAAGACAATGTCGCTTAATGTACTCCTGGACATACTCTGCCTTTTCTTTTTCATTTTTCATTGTTATACTTTTTAAACTGTTCATTGTAACTACAGTTATGTACATGTAGAACAGATTCATTGTCGAGTAAATTCAATGAAAAGGGGGGAAAAAAGAAAAAAAATGAATAACTGATGTTTAGAGATCCAAAACTTTTAGCCTGGTTTCTTTATTGTGCCTTTAATAGGCAAGTTGTATGTGATTTCTGTCTTTTCAATAAATATCATCATCATTCATGTTATGGCCCTAAACTATGTTTCAATGAACATAGATCACTACAGCCTGAAATCCTATGGGCCTCAAGAAAATTGACCAAACCCACTTTTTCTAAGAGGAAACAACCCCCACGCTTAAAACAACAATGTACCGCTTTGAGCTCTTTGATTCAAGGAACAGTGGTTTCAGTGGACACAGCAACTGCTAATGTCACCGTCGATCTAACAGCATCTAAAATAGCAAACCACTCTATCCAAACTCAAACTGAGTCCTTACTAGCTCCTCCTTCTTACCTTAAGCTTGGGGACACCGCAATTGACACTTTGGAAACGCTTGGATCATTTAGAGTCATTAACTAACAAATTAAGCCAGTACAACAATACACCCAAATTGACTTTTTAACAAGGGAGGACTTCCAAATCGCAGTCCTCCAGTGTAACGAGTTCCAGTAAGCAACAGCAACAGCAAACCCTGACCCCTATGCAATTTCCCCCAATTGATACATATGATACTTGTTGTAAAGTTAAAGAATGCTTTTTACCTAAACCCCCCCAGTGCCCAGATAAAATCACTTAAGCCAGGTGACCTTAATAGTTCATATCCACTAACTCACCCAGCCGACCATGCCACTGTTACAGTCCCTCTAAATAACGTCTCTCTAGTGCGCAATTCTCCAAGTACGACCCCTGCTATTTAGAATTATGCTAGCAGATTCGCTGAGGCTAGCAAAGAAGTTCTTAGCCTACCACCACCAGCCTCCCCGTATGTCTTATTTCCTTGCAGTGGTTCATCCCCTAGGAAAAAATCTGATTGAGTCATGGGATCAACTGCGAAATAAAATTGCTGACTGGCTTGCCAAACACAAAGGGTTTAGGGTGGCTAATATCAATGACATTATAATGGTGCATAGGGTAGGGTGCGTTGGATCCTCAGCCAAGACCATAGAGAGAGACTGTGTTGGCCTCAATTTCCATCAACCGGTATTGGTAAGATCGATAATGATGACACAGGAACCTATTAGTTTCATACCTACTCTTATTTGGTCATTACCCATTTGCTTCTTCTATACACCTAATTCTGGGCAAAATGCACCTGTCATCCCTCCGCATACAATGCACAACAGGTCCTCTGCCCTGTCTGGCCTGATAGCCTAGATTTACTGCTGTCTAACTCAACATTAGCTGAACCTGCCCCTCTAGACCCATGCCCAACTTCCTGGGACATGACGGTTTGGAAATACACAATCCAAACTTGCAGGTGCTAAGCTGGAATATTGTTGGCTTGGCTTCTAAAATAAGCTCAGAAGATTGTGTTAATTTGATAAAAAAATATGATATCCTGATGTTTCAAGAAACTTGGGCAACAAGAGACCTATATCTAGAACAGCTTGAATGTTTTAACGTTATTCTACCCGTTCCCAAACAAGGTCGCCCCTCTGGCGGACTTTCTATCTGGGTCAATATCTTGTCAGGTGGCAGTGTTAAAACTCTTACCACAAATATCGACAACTTTCAGTTTCAAGCCCTGATTTACACACGGGGGCCCCAATTTGTTTTATTAACTTTTATAAAAATAATTTTTTGACTGTACCTAGCATGAATTTTATTAACCTGTTTAATTTTGTTTCAGATTTACAAAGCCAAATGAAGTCTCACAATTAGCTGGAATCTGTTTGGGTGCTGATTGTAATGCTAAGATTGCAAGGGCAAATAAACTAGTCACTGCCCATCCAATTCATGCGCACCCATTTAAAAGAGGTATAGTACTGCTGGACCACCTGTCCAATTACAATTTATTAAACGTGATGGATATTGCGGCCATGCGTTATAAAGACAGCTGTCTAATCCCTACGTATAGAGGTTGTGGTTGTGCTTCTATTATAGATTATGGTTTTATATCAGCCTCATTAGAAGACTTTTATTAAAAGCTGATGTCATATCCACCGTGTATGCGGACTGCAATCCAATCTCAACTACAACCAGGCTTGTCTACAGACCGGATTTTGTTAAAGAACCTAGGGCCAGTAATTAAGTGCTCTCGACATATAATTAAAGAGTGATCTGGAAAAGCATTGATAACAGTAAATTGTTCTCTAAAATGTTAACAACATACCCATCACCTGTTGAGATCTGCATGTCATCTATTGATCCCAATCCTGAGGCCGTTGAAGCTTTCAGCCATTCATGTGCTGGTATTAAGCAGCTGATCTCAAGGCCTGCACTTCACAATAACCAGAACTCAAAGTGGTTTAATAATCCTTATTCACAGGCAAATAGAGAGACCAGTGTAGCATTTACAGTGGCACCAAGGAATGTAAGCCTTGTTAGATCGCTGAGGCGCCATTATAAACAATTGGCTATGCAGCGGAAATATGAGATATTGAAAGAACGATGGGACAGTCTTGCCTCTGCCGCCAGACTAAATAACACAAACGGTTTTTGGGCAGCAATTAAGGAAATGAGAACTATGGGCCTTACACTTACCCCTTTAAGCTGCAACATAACCAGTGAAGCCTGGGAAGCTCGCTTTTCTAAAATATACACCGTTCCATCTCAAAACGAAGTCTCCTTTGATATTCACATTGCTTCACAAATTCAGATATCAATATTAGAAGCTGAGGATGCCATCCATTAAAGTTTAGGTAACAGGACCCATGGCCCCGACGGGCTTTCTATTGATCTCATTAAGTATAAACCGGAGTTCTAGGCACACCTTTTACTTAATGTTTTTAATAATCTAACAAATACTTTTATTCCTGGTACATGGTCGACTAGCATTATCGTCCCGATTTTTTAAAAGGGGGACTGATCCAACGTTAGTTGCTATAGACCTATCTCCCTGATTGATAACACGCTTAAGATACTTGGGAGGGTACTATTCAACAAAATAAGGTCTTGGGCTGAGAAGGAACATATTTTAAACAAGTGTCAGCAAGGTTGTAGGAGCAAATTGCGAACTGTGGAACGATGCCTCAATCTCAATCTGATTATCGGCAAATATACTATAGCCGGGCGATATCCCATTTACTTGGCTTGGCTTTTATGGACCATACCTCAGCCTTTGACTTCATTAATAGGTTGCGTTCATGGTCATGTCTTTTAAAATACAGGTTGGATGAGGTTTTAGTTCATTTTTTAGCTTATTTGAACAGGGACTTGAAAGCTCGGGTGAGGATTAGTAAGGACAGGGAAGTCTCAGGTGACATTATTATTGGCAGAGGGGTCAGCTGGGGTGCGTACTGGCCCCACTCCTATTTATTTTATACATTAATGATTTACACAACGTATTGTCTGAACTAACTACTGATGTCCAGATGATTAATGGCAATACACTACCTGTCCTACTATATGCGGACAATGCGGTCCTAATGGGCGGCACCCCGAATACACTACAAAACCCAGCAGCAACGTTAATGAGAGAAATTATATCTGACTACCTTAAATGTGACAAGGGGGGGATATACTGTGGCTTGCCGCTGTTAGGGAAAGCCTGATTAGCTTGAATTTTGACCACATCTTTGTAAACCAAAGTGACATGGAGGGCATAAATAAAAAGATTCTTCAAGACGCTTTATACAAACGATATAAGACTCGCAACAGAACTTTCAAAATCATCAGTCGCACATTACATGACCCTGTTGGACGCTAATTTCCCTCCATCACATTTGCCACCCAGCTACCTTTTAAAGGACATTAGTCACTGGGAGAGAAGTTTCCTCTTTCGCCCTAGGGCAGGCAGCTTAAAATACTTTTTGTGCTTCCCTATGGGCTTTAACAGTAACCTTGAGCAAACACCATGCCCCTGCGGCAATCGTGGTAATCAATCAATGTTACATTTTATATTCTTCAGTAATTTTTATCAAAATATACCAAACAATTGTTGATTCCTTTTTTTAAGGCACTTGCTATTACTGACTATAGAACAGCCTACATGGAAGTCCCTAAGCTTAATAGTGAAGATTTGATTTTTTATGTCAGCACTTTTTGAAAATGGCAATACCCCTAAAATTACTTCTGTAGCCCCCTCATCTATGGGAAATGTTCCCCCGTCCTCACCACAACAAGCGAATGCACTGATAACTGTAACACGAAAGAGGAACGCTGTTTTAGGTACTCGCAAGAACGGGAAGCGAAAGCAAGCAAGTGGGGGAGCACCCAAAAGTAAGAAAGCTAAAGGGGGGTTTGAGGCAAGTGCATAACCTACGGCCAATCCAAATCCAATCATAGAATGCACTATTAACACAAGTATAGACCCAAATTATCCATCCTGGGCAAAGTTATTGTGAAGGAAGAAATTGCCTCCCTAGTTGATCGTATACACAACCTGACAACCATGGGGGATTCAAGGCAAACACACTCCAGCACTAACACAATACAAACTGCAATGAGGGGGAGCAACTTCATTTGCCAGGTAGACCTTGCTAGTCTGGCACCCTTAGATAACCAAGTGACATCTAGGACCCAAGACCCCACTAGTCACATGAACATTAATCATGGCACTAGTCGCATCCTCCAGAGCTCTGATGCGCAGCAGGGGCAAGATCATACAACGTATGTAGCTACTAGGAACCCCATTGTGAGGCTGGGAATGATGTTACAACCCATACCATGCAGAGTATACATCAAAGTATTAATATTACAACAATATTGAACTGAACTGAAAACAAACAAATCAGATACAAAAATACTGTCACCTTTAAGTTAAATATTGATATACAAGATATTGAAAATAATGATATCACCAAAATAAGTAGTCACTAAGAAAATAGATCAACAAACTTTCAACATAAACACTTACTAAAAATGTAAATAAAATGTTTATACACATTCTTAAATGGAAAAAATATATATTCTGTTAACTTAACACCCCCCAAAAATCATCAACATTATAACAATACAGCCCCCAAAAATATAAGCATAAACTAGTAACAACAACCTAAAAAATATATAGTTACCTATATATATTAGGCCAGCTAGTGAAGCACACCATCCTAAATTCAGAGAGTCAAAGAAGAATAAGGCACACTCACGACACCTTCAATTATGAAGAAAATTTACTGTGCAACCTCATGATGCGTTTCGACTATCAGTGTTGTCTTGAACACATACCTGAGAACAGTAAGTCCCCAGGGCAAGGGTCATCTGCGAGGCCAACACAATACTGTGAATTTAGCCCCAGGAGGTGACAAACTGATACCATCATCCACTCTACCGCTCACACACATGTTCACACCCATACAACCTCTCATACACCCACTCACACAACCACTCACATACCTCTCTACAACCTCATACAAGTATTTACACAACCACTCACTCCTCCATAGAGCAACACACACACCCACTGACTTACTCATACAGAGGAGCCAAGAAATATGGCACCAAGAGAAGGAATTCTGCAAAAAACAACAGCGAAAGGAGGGGGGACCGTCAGTGTGCTATCAAACAACAGAACTCTCTCGACTGGTCATGGCTTCCACATGCCCTCAGTTCAAGTCCCTAGTAAGCAGACATTAAACAATACAAAAGAGTCCCCAACCTCAAACTTAAATATCTGCTCCTGGAATAAACATTGATTAAATAACAATGAAGACAAAATATCAACGATAAGTAAACTAAGGAATTTTTATCTCATTGCATTACAAGAAGCCTGGGCCCTTGAATCACTTCCTTGGCCAGATTTTATAGCATATGATTCAAAGGCAACAGCATCTAAATAGGGGGCCATGCATCAGGAGGGCTGGCAATCTATGTAAAAAACAACTTGGCAGCGCAAGTGAAATCATTAAATAAAGGGCAAGGGCACTATATCTTCCTCAAAATGTCAATCACAAGACCTGGCAGATCAACCCCTAGAATATGCAATAGTCATTCTAGGTTGTATATATCTTCTCCCGGCTAGGTTAAAACAGGAAGCAATGCTGAGCACATTGCTTCCAACCATGACGAGACTTTCAGCAGAGTATCCAGGTGATGTGTGAATAATAATGAGAGATTTCAACGCAAACTCTATGGCCAAATAAATATGCACTCCATCTATGGTAAGCTTGGATGACAACATTTAGGCTATACCTGAGATAAGAAGTCAAAGCAGCTGAATGACAAACATGTTGTGAAGGTGGCTGCTCACTTGAATCAGGTAGGCCTACGTGCATTAAATGGGAGATCACTGACAGATTCCCCAGCAGCCCACACATATACTTCATGTTTTAGAATGGCCACTCTAGATTATATCTGGGTGTCAATAGCATACTTCCATAATATCCACAAGTATGTTGTCACACCCTCCCTGGCCAACGACCATGCAATGCTTATATTTGATGTTGCAGCCTTACAACATGTTCACCCAAAATCTAGAAACCATAAAAAAGCAAGGTGGGTAAATGGTAACCATGCAATATTTGAAAAAAGGGTGGAGCAGTTCCTGGATAAGTTGTATCAAGTTTGAACAGACCAAATGTCTGTAAAAACATGGGAGCTAGTGATTGACCATTTGACGGAACATCTAACCACAGTGGCAAACCCTGGGTTACAATCAAAGGTCCTTTTGGGCTCTAACTGCGGCTGGACCTTCCATTCTGAGGTTCTTCCTGAATGGTAATTTGAGCCCTTGGATCTTGAATAGATCCATCTCCCCTCCTTTTTGATACACACTTAGAATCAAAGGTACCAAATGACTATCAACTAAGTGAAAGTAAGAAACAAATAGTGACACTAAAACATAACCTAAATAATGAAATGCACAAGATTACCAAATACAAAAGTAGGAATGTAAAACTAGGGACAAAGGTCACTACAATCCACCAGGACTACAGAAAAGCCAGATAGGCTCACAATAGGGAAATAGAAGAACAGTGATGGACAATTGTGTATGAAATCTTAAAATCAAAGGATCAAAGAAAATTCTGGATCTGCATGAACAAATGCTTTAAGCCAAACCATCAACCAACTGTCACAACTATCGATTCCGCCACTTGGGAAACTTATGTTCAAGCACTTCATACTAAACCAAGTAACGCCAGAGACCCCAGAAATAAAAACCCAATTTGTACAATAAAATCAATAAACCATCTGGTCCAAAAATGCGAGGGAGGATCACTGGACATTCTAGGTGAGACCATTGCAAAAATAACTCTAACCCAAGCAGCATACATTATAAAACAGGTGCATCTAGGAAGGGCACCAGGACCAAACAGAATCCCAGCAATGGTGAACAAAGGAGCAACCCAGAGGTGGGCTGCAATAATGGCCCCCTTGTTCTGGGAATGACATTTGGGAGGAAGCATACCGGAGACATGGCGAAGATCACTCCTAGTCCCAATACACAAAAAAGGCTCCTGAGCAAACCCGAAGAATTATTGTTTAAACGCCCTGTTGGGTGTAGAGGGGAAGTGC
Organism: Lissotriton helveticus; assembly: GCF_964261635.1. Taxonomy (NCBI): domain Eukaryota; kingdom Metazoa; phylum Chordata; class Amphibia; order Caudata; family Salamandridae; genus Lissotriton; species Lissotriton helveticus. Next base: position 1,574,475,200 of record NC_136067.1, read on the forward strand.
TATGCCAGGATGTTATAGCAGTTACTGATTGGGCAGAAGAGCAAACGTTGCTCCCATATTCTCCAATAGGGTTCCTAAAAAGCTGCAGCATAGAAGATAATCTTGTCTGCATTTCCCATATGATAGAGGACTCACTCACAAGAAAAGGGACAACTCTGTACTTAGGATTCATAGATTTCCAGACGGGATTTGACAGTGTGTCACGCCAAGGTTGTGGGAAAAATGAAAGAACTGAAGCATACCAGAAACCCCACTGAAAGCAATCATTATCCTATACTTGGTAACCTGGATAAAAATAGGTGTCACAACTGGATGGGCTACCACAAATAAAATGAAAATCAACAAGGGATTAAAACAAGGGTGCATCTTGGCACCTATACTTTTTAACCTGTACATAGCAGACCTCCGAGTTCATCTATAATGCCAAAGATCATTTCCATCAACATTTTTAGGAGTTAGAATTCAGGCCTTGCAATAAGCAGATGATACAGTGTTGTTAGACCAAACTCCAGTTGGCCTCCAGAGGCTCCTGACAGCACTGACAGCATATTGTAAGGCAAATTACCTAAATATAAACATGGGAAAAACGAAGTGGATGATAACTTCCAGGCAGCAGGCAATAACAAGATCCTGGTCCATTGAGGGGAAAGCAGTTGAAGTAGTGACCACGTACAAATACCTCTGAGTCTGGCTGGTTAACAGGTGTCGGCTAGCAGCACATATCACCTCACAAAAGGGAGCAGCGGGGGCCTTTTTGTAAAGTAAAAAAATCCATGAGTACACCAGACCTACCCCCCTTTTGAAGGTAATGGGTAACAAATTTCTACCAGCAGGGGCATATGGAGCAATGATATTTAGAGCCAAAATGCCAACTTGGCTGGATAGAGTTCAATCAGCTTGCTACCGCAGGGTGTGCCTGTTGCCAAAATGCACCGCCCACGAACAAATTTGAATGGAATTTAAACGGACATCACAGAGATGGATACAAAAATCCAGGTTTCTGACCTAATGTTTGAAGGCTAAACTGGCGCAGACGAGCACTCTAAAAAGTTCCATTTGGTCACTAGCAAACAACCCAGAGAAAAAGTTGTACAAGTACCTAATGTACCCTTCAGAGACAGAGGAGGCACAAGAAATCTGGTCAAATACTTTGCCAGTTTCAGTGATGGCGAAGCAGCTAACAAAGCAAGCTAAAATATTATCGGCTAAACAAGGCCCATTAGTAGTGAAAAGCCAATGACATGGTAGCTGGGCTATAAAACAATATGATCTAGGAATTCTGCTGCTGCATCTTTTGACCCCCTTAAATCTAACAATAAAGCGACAGCTAATAGGCCTGTGTTTTGGCCGTGTTCCGCTAATGTGGTATTGGTATGGAATGAGAAACCAGGAAAAGAAGAACAAACAATGCCGACTCTGCGGAAAGGGGGAGAATCATTGCTCCATGTACTCCGCATGTGCAAGGAAGTGATTCTGCTGAGAACATTTTGATTGCAGCAAATTTGGCATATTTTAAATGTTCGAACCTGCCAAGGAGTGCTGAAGGAGTGTTTGAAAGGTCACTCTGTGCAATTGACAGCTTGCACTACCAAATTTATGACAGCAGTAATGATGTTAATTAATCTGAAAAATCTGCAAGAGTCATAGGGGTCGAATACGATCACGCTCGGAAGGCCTACAAATTGGATTTGGCATTACCGGATCCGATTTGTAGCCCTTTTTTCCGACAAAAGTTTTGTACACTGGTTCGAACGACCAAGTACAATATGAAGTTTGCGTACGCATCGAGAAAATCGTGCCCCAACCCGATCCAGTCTGTACAACTCATACGCATGTGCTTCGTACAGCTCTTTGGACTCTGTTTCTGAGCGAGCAAGTATGATGCATGATTTGGACAGCCTTGACGATTCGATATGTCTAGATCAAAAAAAGCTGCCAGAATTGTTCTTTTGGGGCCTGCAGCAGCCCCACCATCACCTGGAGGCCTCTGATTCAGACCCATAGGGTTACCGCTGGGGCCCCCTTCCCATGCATGCACAGTGTGGTGGGCACAATGGGGTGCCCACCCCAGGGTTGACGCTTTTCCCCACTCACCCTTTTTGCTATGGAAGCCTGTGCACGCATCCAGTATACAGGCACCCATAGAGTACAATGGAAGTTCTAGCATACCGAGTCCGTAAGCATAAGATTGCATTGTACTCACTCGTTTGGACTCCAGTTGCAAAAATCGCTTGTAAAGCCTTACACATACGAGTCATACGGAGGGCTTTACTAGTGATATCGGAATCAGGCCCTTAATCTCAAAATAAGAGTTTGGATTTTAAATTTTAATTGTTGATTCATATATTTAACTAAATGTATTTTCTTAATAATAACTAAGCAATGGTAATGTGGTGATGTTTTTGATACAAAAAATAATGTATTTGATATTTTTCACATGATTGCAATGAAATCTCTGGTGTAGCTACTGCTGTTGCCCACATAGCGGACTAAACTTTTTGGAATACGGAGGCCAAGTAGAGGAGGAGAATCACGCTTTTGGGTTTCATTGCGCTATCTGGCAGCGCTTGTCCGTCACCTCTCGCGTTTCCTGCTCCGCGGGAAACGCGCTCGTCGCTGGGGGTCAGGTGGCCAAGAGGGAGGCCAAAAACAACATTCCCCACAAGACACCTGGGCCAGGAGCACCTCCCCGCCACGCCCTCCACAGGTGAATGATATTCTGCATCAGTACCGCGCATCGCCGAACGCGCGCGGGACGAGCCGGGCAAAGCCCGGGCCAAGGGCGGGCCCGTCTGAGCCCGTCAGAGACAGTAAGAGACTGAGCTGGGCCACCCTATTTGATTTGATTTTGTTCGGCATAAATAAATTGTGGTATTACTACAAGACTTTATTCTATTACTTAATACATATTCAGATACAGCCTATATTAGGTATTTTTTTGTTTTATGTTTTGATATAAATAGCAGGGCAAATAAACGCTATATATAATGTCCACGAACAAGAATATTCACAAATTGTTGGGAAGTAAGGGAGGGAGCAGTGGTATGTCTGGTAGTATAACAGGTACACTAGATGCATTCATTACCAGGGCAGCTACAGCCCTGGAGAAAGAGATATCCCTGACAAAACGCCGCTTGTTACAGGACCCTATATTCCAGAGAAGATCCTCTCTCAGGGGGATCGCCGTGGCATCATCTCCTGAGCACACTGTAATTACCAGCTCCCAAGATGATAACATAAATATACGACAACAAGATCTATCGGCTATCTCAGACTTGAGCGTTGTGGATGATAGCATTGCATCGTTTTTCCATATTCTAGTGTTGATTCTGCCCCTAGTGAGCCTACACAAAAGGCTAAGAAAGACAACAAGCAAATTAGTGGGAAAGTCTTATCCATCAACAAAGTAGTTAATGCAAGCAATTCAAAACGTAAGCGAGGAGCTAATCAGCAGGAAGGGGGTTGGGCTAAAAAGTCTAAAGTATCTTTTTTTAAACCCACCGTGAAAGTGAGGGAGGTGAGGAAAATTGGATTAAAGCATGATGGTGACGAGGCTCTGAATTGCAATAACATAATTGATAATGAAACCGACTGAATGTTGATTGATGAGGGTGCAGGGGAAGCATGTACCCTAGCGAATATAGAACACCTGGTAAAATCGCTAGTGTTGCCCATATTGGAACGATTAAGGAGGATCAGCGATCACATGGGGGAGCTCGAAAAAATTGTTCAGGATAACTCTGCTATCTTAAAGAACATGACAGGGACTAAAATAGTCAATATCCCCATGAACTCAGCAGGGGTAAATGATCAGGGTACGGCTAGCAAGAAAATAGGACTAGCCCCTCCCCCCCGAAACCAGCTCTTGTCAAGAAAAATAGCAAGGTCACTGAGAAAGTAACACACATTGTAACCAGTCCAAAGGGGAAGCCTGCAGAAAAAGTTAGTATAGAGAAGGCTATGGGAAATTCAGAGAAACTAGAAAAGAGAAATATACCAGTCACAGAAGCTCAAATTAACAAAACAGTTAATAGGAAAAGGGTTGATCTCCCTCCGGATGCTTTTCCTTATGTGATTGTGCTAGCAGGTGTGCCCGAGTGGAAGCAAGAAAGACCTGAAACCTTTAGAGAGCTAAAAAACAAAGTTATGTTCTGGTTAGGGAAAAATAGAACTTTGAGACCTGACCTGAATGGGGATAACCTCCATGTACGTAGAGCAAATTGGATAGGTCACAAAAGAAAAGATATAGAAGGTGACTGTATTATAGTCAACTTTAGAGACCCGCGAGTGGTTGAATTTATAAGAGCTTTCCCAAATTATGGTAATCCAGGAAGCATATTCACCTTTGACTTAACTTATTTTTACCCCCCGTTTTCTACCGCCCAGGGCGGCTTTGATAGATCAAGGCAGCATAATCAGTATTATGGGTGTCACAACTTTACACACAGAATGATGCCACAACCCACCCAGCCTTTTGATGGTCCCTCCCCTTTTTTAAGTATAATTGGCACCAAAGGGACTATCATCCCTTAGGGAACCACTTCACTGTCCCGACATAATAGTTTCAAACCCTTATCTGGGCTTGGAGGGGTTGATTGACCAACAGATGTGCGGGTTGCTGATAACTTTATTGTAAGGTTGAAAGACTATCCAGTTGAGGAAAATAATGACACAGTAATCCCAGAGGATGAACCCACAATTGAGTATGGTAGTGCTCTTAGCGAGGAAAGTATCTCGGAAAATAATTTAAATATCACGGATCCTATCTTGATTAGGGAATTGATTGATCATAATATAGAAAAGCTCCCCCATATCACTGATAAGACGGAAATTAAGAATAAGCATACTTGGTCATTTATGTCCTGGAATATTGCAGGGCTGAGAACTAAATTAGATAGCCCGCACTGGGTACAACTGATAGGTACTATAGACATTATATGTTTACAAGAAACATGGACAGTGGAAGCATTCCATTTAAATGTTTTTAAAACAGTATTTACTCCTGTGATAGGTTCACTGCATGGCAGAGTAAAGGGCGGTCTCTGTACATATATTTCAAATACCTTTAAGTATAAGAGCATGGAGATTTTTTATAATAATCGCTTTTATCATATTGTTGGGTTGCATGTGAATAACAATTTTTTGCTGGTTGATTGTCAATTTCTATAATAATGTTCCATCTTCTGACATTCTGCTCGTATTCAAAACCCTGAGATCTGAACTTAAGTTTATTGTGTAAAAATGCTAAGGAGTTTGTTGTGATATGGGGGGGGGGGGGATTTTAACTGTACAATCTGTAAAAGAGAGGAAATGGGGACTTGTGGTCTAATGATGGATAAGAAATCCCCACTGACGCACTTTGATCACACAGTAGTCGGGGAATGCATTAAACGAAATTCTGTTCATGAATGATCTGGGTTTCGTTAACAAAATGTGTACCCCTGAGGTACCCTTCTCGGCTACCTTTATAGGCAGAGGGGCTTCGACGACAATTGATTACATTGTGATTTCTACAACACATGGTGCTTATGTTCATAGCTTCCATGTTGTGGAAATCCCAGTGAGTGACCATCTCCCAATTAAAGAAGAAATTCTAAACCCCACCCATTCTCCAGATATCACACCAAAACTTAATGTTAGGGACATCGAAATTTCAAGACAAAACGGATATGCTCTGAAATGGACTAAAGTAATACCAGAGGAGTTTCTGTACAATTTAATCAATGCCTGCAAAGAAAGTTTCGGTGTTTGTCCAAATCTGGAGGCGGACAACACTGAAACGATTAACAACTTCATGCAAATAGCTAAACATATCAAAAATACTTTATGGGTTGAACTTAAGCGTCCAAGGAAACAGAGTATAAGTTGGTTTGACTCCATCTGTACAAAGGTGCTTAAATTACTTAAACGGTCCCTGAACAAAAAGCCAAGGAATCAAATAGAGATCAGGGAACTCCGTAAAGGGAACAAGCTAGCGTTAAAAACCAGGAAGGGTATGTTAAAGAGGAAAGCATGGGAGAGGTTAATGGATGCATCGGATTCTAGAGATGTGACTGCATTCTGGAAGGCTGTAAACGCGACATACCTTAAGGACCGCTTGAAAGCAAGGATAGAGATTGCAATCACTGAGGACGAGTGGGTGTGCCAGTTCGAAAAACTCTACGGTGTACAGCCGCTCACTACTGGAACTGATAAGGATATTGTACGGGAGGGACCTCCTAATCTCAACTTTTTATTAGATGAAGTGAGAAGGGGTATCGGCTCCAGCCTGGGCGGAAAGGCACCTGGCCCCGATGGCATCCCTGTTGATATTTTTAAAAGTAAGGTGATGTTATGGGCGCCATTACTTACGAGAGTTTTTGATGCTGCATGTGCAGAGGGTCTTGTCCACACATGGTATGCTTCAATTATCGTTCCTATTTTTAAAAAGGGAGATAGATCCAACTGTACCTGCTATCGCCCGATCGCGTTGCTCGACTCATCGGTCAAAATCATAGGTAGAGTCATTCTTAATAGGTTACATGCATGGGCCGATGAGCATAATATCATAAGCCACCTACAGTATGGGTTTAGAGAAGGAGTGGGGACCATAGACCAGTGTCTCAATCTCTATATTCTCTCAGAGAAATATATTAAGGCTAAAGGAGGCAGAATGTTTTTAACCTTTGTGGATTTGACGTCCGCCTTCGACTGTGTTACAGACAGCAAATTATGGGTAATTTTAGAAACATTGGGTGTTGAGGAAAACATCATTTTATTTCTTAAAGATTTGTACAATGGTGCGAGTGCTACGGTCAGGTACGGAAATAAAGGGGAATGTACACAGATGTTTAATATTGCTAGGGGTGTGAGGCAAGGATGTGTCCTTGCCCCATTTTTATTTACTATTTATATAAACGGTCTAGAGAAAACCCTGCTTCAAGCATGTCGGGATATGCCAACTGCAGCAATGCGTCAAATACCGGCCCTTCTTTATGCAGACGATGCTGTATTGATGGCTAGGACCCCGGTAGCAATGCAACAAATGATCACCACATTTACCACATTCAATCAATCAATCAATCAGGTCATTTATAGAGCGCACTACTCACCCGTAGGGTCTCAAGGCGCTGGGTTGGGGGGGGGGGTGCCGTTACTGCTCGAACAGCCAGGTCTTGAGCTTCTTCCTGAAGGAGAGGTGGTCTTGGGTCAGGCGCAGGTCGGTTGGGAGTGAGTTCCAGGTATTGGCGGCCAGGTAGGAGAAGGACCTTCCTCCTGTTGTCGCTCTTCAGATGCGGGGGACGGCGGCGAGGGCGTGGCTGGTTGATCTGAGGAGGCGCTTGGGAGTGTAGAAGTTGATCCGGTTGTTGAGGTAGCTCGGGCCTTGGTCGTGTAGGGCTTTGTGCGCGTGGGTGAGGAGACGGAAGGTGATTCTCTTGTTGACCGGGAGCCAATGCAGATCTCTCAGGTGTCCGGAGATGTGGCTGCGTCGGGGGATGTCGAGGATGAGTCTGGCCGAGGCGTTCTGGATCCGCTGGAGTCTTTTCTGGAGCTTGGTGGTGGTTCCGGCGTAGAGGGCGTTGCCGTAGTCCAGTCGGCTGGTGACGAGGGCCTGGGTGACCGTCTTCCTCGTCTCGGTGGGGATCCACCGGAAGATCTTACGTAGCATGCGCAGGATGTTGAAGCAGGACGAGGAGACGGTGTTTACTTGTCTGGTCATGGAGAGGGAGGAGTCCAGGATGAAGCCCAGGTTGCGTGCGTGGTCCGTCGGTTTGGGTGCGGTGCCCAGGGCGGGGGGCCACCAGGAGTCGTCCCAGGCGGAGGGCGAGGAGCCCAGGATGAGGACCTCCGTCTTGTCCGAGTTCAGTTTCAGGCGGCTGGTCGTCATCCATTCGGCTACCTCTCTCATCCCTTCGTGCAGGTTGGATCTGGCGGTGGCGGGGTCGTTGGTCAGGGAGAGGATCAGCTGGGTGTCGTCGGCGTAGGAGATTATGCTGAGGTTGTGTTGGCGTGCGATGGCCGCGAGGGGGCTCATGTAGACGTTGAAGAGGGTGGGGCTCAGTGAGGATCCTTGAGGGACGCCGCAGATGACTTTGGTGGCCTCTGACTTGTACGGTGGTAGGCGGACTCTCTGTGTTCTTCCGTCGAGGAAGGAGGTGATCCATTCCAGTGCCTTGTCCTGGATTCCGATGTTGCCGAGGCGCTGTACTAGGGTGCGGTGGCAGACAGTGTCGAAAGCCGCGGAGAGGTCCAGGAGGATGAGGGCCGCTGTTTCTCCGTTGTCCATCAGAGTTCGTATGTCATCGGTGGCAGCGATGAGGGCGGTCTCGGTGCTGTGGTTCGCTCGGAAGCCAGACTGTGAGAGTTCGAGGGATCCATTCGTCTCGAGGAAGGCGGCCAGCTGTTTGTTGACGGTCTTCTCGATGACTTTGGCCGGGAACGGGAGGAGCGAGATGGGACGGTAGTTCTTGAGGTCAGTGGGGTCTGCTGCGGGTTTCTTGAGAAGAGCGCTGAGTTCGGCGTGCTTCCAGCTCTCAGGGAAGGTGGCGGTGTCGAAGGAGGTGTTGATGATGTCCCGCAGGTGGGGTGCGATGACAGCGTCGGCCTTGTTGAAGACGTGGTGAGGGCAGGGGTCAGTCGGAGATCCGGAATGGATGGAGTTCATTGTGCGGATGGTGTCTTCGGTGCTGATCTGAGTCCAGGTGCGGAGGGTGGTGGTGGGTGGCGTTGTTGCGGTTGTGGCTTGCGTTGGTTGGTTGCTGAAGCTGTTGTGTATGTCCGCGATCTTGTAGTGGAAGTAGGACGCGAGGGAGTTGCAGAGGTCTTGCGACGGGGTGATGTCATTGTTTCCGGCGTTGGGGTTGGAGAGCTCTTTCACGATGTTGAAGAGTTCCTTGCAGTTGTGTGCGTTGTTGTCCAGCCGGTCCTTGTATGTATTTTTCTTGGTGGCGCGGATCAGTTGGTGGTGTTTCCGGGTGGCGAGTTTGAGGGTGGTCATGTTGTCCGTAGTTGGTTCCCTTCTCCAGACTTTCTCGAGGGCTCGACAGTTCTTCTTGGAGCTCTTGAGTTCGTTGGTGAACCATGGTGTTTTTCTGCTGCAGGGTCTGCTGGGCGGGGTTCTCAGAGGGGCGAGTTCGTCCGCGCCGTTGTTGATCCACTTCGTGAGGTTGTCGGCGGCCTGGCTGGGGTTCGCTGAGCTGGCGGGGGGGTGCTGGCTCAGGGAGGCGGAGAGCTGGTCGGCTGTGATCTTGTTCCAGCTTCTTCGGGCAACCTGTTGCTGGTGGTGGTGGATCGTCGTTCTTTTGAAGCTGAAGTGGACGCAGCTGTGGTCCGTCCAGTGGAGTCCTGTTGCGTGGCTGAAGGTGACGTCTTTGCTGGATGAGAAGACGGCGTCGAGTGTGTGTCCGGCGAGGTGGGTGGGGGTGGTCACCAGTTGCTTGAGTCCGAGGTTGGCGAGGTTGTCGAGCAGGCTGATGGTGTTGCGGTCGCTGTTGTTCTCCAGGTGGAAGTTGAGGTCCCCCAGGAGGATGTAGTCGGCGGAGGGGAGGGCATGCGGGCTGACGAAGTCGGCGATGTCCTCGCTGAATCGTGTGCGTGGACCCGGGGGTCGGTAGATCAGGGTGCCTCTGAGGGTGGTCTTCGGGTTGGTGTGGATCTGGAAGTGCAGGTGTTCAGCGGTGGTTAGGGTGTCGTCGGTGTTGGTCGTGATGCGGATGGTGTCTCTGTGGATGATGGCAATGCCTCCTCCCGTCAGGTTGGCGGTGCGGTCCCTCCGGATGATCTTGTAGCCCTCCGGGATGGCGATGGCGATGTCTGGGGCTGAGGAGGCGTTCATCCAGGTCTCGGTGAGGAAGGCAACGTCAGGGGCGGTGGTGTCGAGGAGGCTCCAGAGTTCTACGGCGTGTCTGTGGACGGAGCGGGTGTTGAGCAGGATGCACTTGAGGTGGTTGCTGCTGATGTTCGGCTTGGCGAGTGCTGGTGCAGGGTGAGTCCGGATGCAGGTGAACTTGCAGGCGTGGCAGCTGAAGGGTCCGTGGGTGTGCTTCGGGGCGGCTCGATGACATCCTGGGATGCGGCCGGTGTTGAGTGCGATGAGATCGGCGGCGTTGTAGGTTTGTCTGGTCGGCTTCCGTCGGTGAGGGCCAGGGGTCCTGGCGCTGGTCGCGATCCGGTCGCGGACGGGCGCAGACGGGCTTACCTTTGGCGCGCCTTCGGCGCACAATCGGCGCGCCCGCTGCGCGTCAACGCTGCGCGTTCGCACGGTCGCCATTTAAGGCGAAGTGCGCGGGTGGGCGGAGCAGCTGGGAGGCGGGAGCGGGGAGGGAACAGAAGGAAAAAAGGGGCGGGGTCGGCGGTGGTGGCGGGAAGCGGGGGGCGGCGAGGGAGGCGGGAAAACACGAGGGAGAGCGGGCACAAACTATGAATACAAGCACAAATGCTGGTCAAAAAACACTAACCACGGGTAAAGACTGCGAAGGAAAAAAACAAGCACAAATGATTATAAGAACAGAGCAGAGCAGCGCTAGCAGGGTCAGCCGGCAGCGCGGCAGGCAGCGAGGCAGAGGGCACAGCAGGGGGGCACACGCAGCAGCTGGTGGCCGTGCGGCGCGGGGGTGACCCACAAGTGGGTCACACTCACCTGTGTCGCACGGTCGCCTTTTAAGGCCAAGTGCGCGGGTGGGCGGAGCAGCTGGGTGGCGGGAGCGGGGAGGGAACAGAAGAAAAAGGGGCGGGTCGGCGGTGGTGGCGGGAAGCGGGGGGCGGCGAGGGAGGCGGGAAAACACGAGGGAGAGCGGGCACAAACTATGAATACAAGCACAAATGCTGGTCAAGAAAACGCTAAACACGGGAAAAAAACTATGAAGGAAAAACAGGCACAAATGCTGGTCAAAAAACACTAACCACGGGTAAAGACTGCGAAGGAAAAAAACAAGCACAAATGATTATAAGAACAGAGCAGAGCAGCGCTAGCAGGGTCAGCCGGCAGCGCGGCAGGCAGCGAGGCAGAGGGCACAGCAGGGGGGCACACGCAGCAGCTGGTGGCCGTGCGGCGCGGGGGTGTCCCACAAGTGGGTCACACTCACCTGTGTCGCACGGTCGCCTTTTAAGGCCAAGTGCGCGGGTGGGCGGAGCAGCTGGGAGGCGGGAGCGGGGAGGGAACAGAAGAAAAAGGGGCGGGGTCGGCGGTGGTGGCGGGAAGCGGGGGGCGGCGAGGGAGGCGGGAAAACACGAGGGAGAGCGGGCACAAACTATGAATACAAGCACAAATGCTGGTCAAGAAAACGCTAAACACGGGAAAAAAACTATGAAGGAAAAACAGGCACAAATGCTGGTCAAAAAACACTAACCACGGGTAAAGACTGCGAAGGAAAAAAACAAGCACAAATGATTATAAGAACAGAGCAGAGCAGCGCTAGCAGGGTCAGCCGGCAGCGCGGCAGGCAGCGAGGCAGAGGGCACAGCAGGGGGGCACACGCAGCAGCTGGTGGCCGTGCGGCGCGGGGGTGTCCCACAAGTGGGTCACACTCACCTGTGTCGCACGGTCGCCTTTTAAGGCCAAGTGTGCGGGTGGGCGGAGCAGCTGGGAGGCGGGAGCGGGGAGGGAACAGAAGAAAAAGGGGCGGGGTCGGCGGTGGTGGCGGGAAGCGGGGGCGGCGAGGGAGGCGGGAAAACACGAGGGAGAGCGGGCACAAACTATGAATACAAGCACAAATGCTGGTCAAGAAAACGCTAAACACGGGAAGAAAACTATGAAGGAAAAACAGGCACAAATGCTGGTCAAAAAACACTAACCACGGGTAAAGACTGCGAAGGAAAAAAACAAGCACAAATGATTATAAGAACAGAGCAGAGCAGCGCTAGCAGGGTCAGCCGGCAGCGCGGCAGGCAGCGAGGCAGAGGGCACAGCAGCGGGGCACACGCAGCAGCTGGTGGCCGTGCGGCGCGGGGGTGTCCCACAAGTGGGTCACACTCACCTGTGTCGCACGGTCGCCTTTTAAGGCCAAGTGCGCGGGTGGGCGGAGCAGCTGGGAGGCGGGAGCGGGGAGGGAACAGAAGAAAAAGGGGCGGGGTCGGCGGTGGTGGCGGGAAGCGGGGGGCGGCGAGGGAGGCGGGAAAACACGAGGGAGAGCGGGCACAAACTATGAATACAAGCACAAATGCTGGTCAAGAAAATGCTAAACACGGGAAAAAAACTATGAAGGAAAAACAGGCACAAATGCTGGTCAAAAAACACTAACCACGGGTAAAGACTGCGAAGGAAAAAAACAAGCACAAATGATTATAAGAACAGAGCAGAGCAGCGCTAGCAGGGTCAGCCGGCAGCGCGGCAGGCAGCGAGGCAGAGGGCACAGCAGGGGGGCACACGCAGCAGCTGGTGGCCGTGCGGCGCGGGGGGGTCCCACAAGTGGCGAACCTGGATTTGAGGATTAACACCACAAAAACCTTCTGTATGAATTGCGGTAAAGGGGCCAATAGTAAAAAGAAAACAATGTTTTTAGACTCAAATCGCCTAGAGTACACCCAAACGTTTCCCTATCTGGGTCTACTGTTCGATAGCACCGGGCAATGGGGCAATGCCGTTAGAAGCAGAAATCTGCTATATGCCAAGTCTATTATGGCATTAAAGCAATTTAGTAAAAAACTGGGGACAAAACCAGTAAAGGAGCTCCTATGCATATACAAAGCTAGTTGTATAGTGATTGCCACATATGGGGCTGGTATCTGGGGAAACACAAATGCTTCATGTTTACAGAAAACAGAAAATAACTTCTTGAGGTATCTACTATCCCTGCCAGATAGCATGTCCACATATAACTGTCATGCCGAATTGGGAATACCCTATTTGGAGGATATTTTTAAAGTACAACCCGTTCTCCTCTGGCATAGAGTCTGGACTACGGACGAATGTCATCTAAATCGCCTAATCTTGGCTGACGTCCTCAAATCAGAAAAGTCCGGAAGAGTAAAATGGCTAAGCTACATTAAGACCTTTTTGGCTAACATTGATCATAATGATTATTTTGAGGATCCCCTCTCTATGAAACAGATACCAAGGAAGATGCTGAAAAATCTATGTATCACTTACCTAGAAAGTTGTAGGGGAAAGAAGGAGTCTATTAAGACTACAGTGATTTCTCATCAGCTTATATTGACACCTCAGGTTATGCAACAATATTTAACTTTGCATATGAAGGACCATGAGCGATTTCTGGTTACTCGGCTCAGATTCGGCACTTTTTTTAGGGCATTAAGTTTTCCCACCATAAATGACTGGTCTAGTAGTATTATTAAATGCCCTTGTGACAATACATCCACCCAATCTGATATACATATTTTACTGTTTTGTAAATTGTACTCAATTCCGAGGAAAAGGTGGATAGTGCCCATATTGAGGTAATTGAATTCACGACATTGTCGACCTGCCTTTTTAGCCATTTTAAAATTAGATGATATATTTTCAGTGGCATCAGTCTCTGCCTTTTTAATAAATGTTTTTTACTCATGAAAATCAATTATTATGTAAATTATGAGAGAAAATGTGAACATTTTATGATGATTTTAAGCTGAATTTGTAAATGTTTAGGCTGTTTTTACTTGTTGTGAAATTCATGTGAAACTTTTATGGTTTAAATGAATTAACCGAATAAAGTCTTTTAAATTGAAGTAAATATGCCATAAAATAAATGTAATCTAATTAAATCAGTCAAACTGGCACTCACATAACCACTCACTCACCCATATAGCTACTCATACAACCAGTCACTTAGCTATACAGCCACTCACCAATACATCTACTTACACACCCCCTTGGTCCTCTAAACAGTCATTTACTAACCCACTCACTCACCCATATAGACTCTCACAGTTTACCCATATATGCATCACACACTCACTCACTCACACACCAACACAGCCACTTGCGTACCCATTCACAACATCCATACAAGCACTCGCACATCCACACACTCACTTATAAATCCATTCACACAGACAGTTACTCTACAATACACCCACTCACACACCAGCTCACTTAACTATACACCCACTCAAATAGCCACTCACTCGCACATTTAACCGATTACACAGCCAGTCACTCACTGATACAGCCATTCAGACACCCACTCACTCACCCATACAGTCACTTACGCACCCACTCACCCACCCATACAGCCACTCACACAGCCACTCACTCACCACACAGCCACTGACACACCAACTCACTCACCAATATGACCACTGAAACAGCTACTTTCACACCCACATAGCTACTGACGTACCTACATATACATCCATAAGCCACTCATACACCCACTCACACTCATACAGGCACTCTGACATCCACTCACACATGCATACACACAGTCAAACAGCCACTCACATAATATTTGTTAGAAATAGTATCACTCATTAGTAGTACAGAAAGTCTACTATTTTACCTTTTTTAGTACTTTGGTATATATGCGTACTACTCACAGATTTAGAAAACCCTCACACTCATTGGATGATGTCATCAGTGATGTCAATGACCATGCCACAAGTGATGTACTATTTCAGGTCATATGCAGTGCATTGTGTGGGGGCGAAGGTTATAGTCAGCTTAGGTAACTATAACTGCTGATTTCTTATTATTCTATTTCCTGAGTATAATGTCCCTGTAACTTTCTTTTCACTGAATATATATATCAACTTAGGTTCAAAAGTAGCAAACTATATATTACACATCAAAAATAATACCAACCTTTGCATTTAACATCAAAGGACCAGACAAATAAAAAAAAAATTAACTAAAACTAAACCAATTAATGACATAAAACTATAAACAAGTTTAAATAATAAAACCAACTAAACAATCTGATCAACAATATAAAAGGAACACTTGTTTAAGTTTGAAAAATGCTGCAATATAAAGAAACTTTGCTGGATTTTTTCACCAAACCATTCCAGAAAGAATATGTACATTTCAACAACCACCTAAACAAGTAAGTAAAAGGTATATTTACACTAAAACGTAATTGTTATTAAACTTAAAATTGTTAAAGAAAAATGTAATAATAAAATACTATCTAACTTTTATCTTTTTACATAGACTTCCTAAAAGAAATTTATGGCTGGAAACTGCAATAAACTGCACAAATATAATAACAACAAAAAAAACCAAAAAAATAAAAGAAAGTAAGTGTACATATTGAACACAAAAGTATAAACTCATCCAAATAGCGACCAAACATAAATCTAGCACCATTGACATCTACAAACTGACAATTACTAACTAATTTTTTTCAATTAACAGAAAAGTAAGCACCTGCTCCACATAAGCGCACCCCCAACAGAAAAGCTGTATCATTCTGAGAAACATCAATACACAACATACATGCAAGTATACAAAATTGAAGTGATAACATAAATGTAAAAAATCAATATGCAAATGATATAATACTCTAATTATACTATTACACTCCTTTCAGAAACAATGACAGAAGGTGCAAAGCATATAACTTCACAGAAAGAAAAGCAGTTAAGAAATCACATGGGCTACACCTAAAGCTGGAAAACTTCATTAACAAAAACTACAAATGTGCTAAATATTATTCTAATGCATGCTATGGGAGGGCAACTACAGACAATGATGTTGTTAGAGAGCACAACCAGCCTCCACATTAACCTGAAATAGAAGGATATTGCAGGGTTTTAACGAGGCAAGAACAAGCTCCCAGGAACCCACAAACAAAATCCTTATAGATATACTATAAAGTCCCTGAATATATAACAGACCAACCTCCACCTATCACCAGTTTAAAACATATGATTGCCTGAACTACAAGAGACACCAGCAATAGCCCACCTGCCCCTAGAAGATACAAAGGTATATAAATACATGACTACTTAACAATGACACATAATGAGCAACCTTTCCTTTTACATGACAACCTAAATAACGAAAAACGAATCCTAATATTCTCCACAGCAGATAACTTACTAATACTGATACAATGTGAACAATGGATGATAGATTGGACCTTCAAAATGTGTCCCAATTGTTTCACTCAGATATACCCCATACATGGTGAATAGCAAAACACAAATATCCCTTTTATAAATGCTATATTAATAAATAAACAAAGCAGTACTTACTACAAACTCCTAAACCATATCAAACAAAAACTAATAATTACTACCCTCAAAAAATAATCATATCCTTTATGCAAGCCATGATTCATACCATTCTACAAATGTACCCTCACAAAGCCATACAACACTGTCATGATTATTTCAATCAAAATATATGGAGACATCTCCAAAAATATTCTAAAAACAGTCAATTTCCCTTTGAAACAAAAATAAATGATTGCACTAAACGGTCCCTGATACAGAGGTAGCCAACCACTAAAATGTACTAATTGAAAACCATTTCTATGAACAAAATGAACACAAACTTAGCCCACTAATGGACTATTTCGAAGACACTTGGGCTGACAGATGATCAGGGCACAGACGCCAACCAAATTTCCAAATACCATGGTGTAATGTCAATGACAGCACCTTGACACAGGAGGCAAATATAAAAAAATGCAGTGGAAGGATGGCACAATGCCTTCTAGTTCATAGTAGGCTCAACACAACCTACACTGTACAAAGTTAGAGAAGCACTACAAAAAGAACAAAGCTACCAACAAACAAAGAATGGAGCAATCTGATAGCCAAATTGGCCCTACCCTTTGGAAACAAACCAAAAGATTATACAAGTCAAGTCAAGTCAAGTCAAGTCAAAAGGATTTTATTTGTGTTGGTACTCAGCAGAGGACCACAAATATAACATTTAAAACAAAGGTGAAAAGAAATATACATCATTAATTAATATAAAAACAACATAGATTTAAAAAATTTGTAAAAATTATTACATACAAGTTCATTCGGGGGCAGTTTGCATACTGTTAATAGATCTTTTACCTTTGTTATCCTGCAAGTACGATATATTGGCTCAAGATACATAGCACGAGCTATTACTACTTTGGAACTGGGGCAAACAAATAATAAGTGCTCCGTGGTTTGCTCGCCCCCTAGACATAGAGAACATAGAGAGGAAATTCCCCAGCTGACCATTTTGATTTATACGATTGCACAGGTAAAATACCTATTCGTAACATCAGGATCACCCTCCTTGCACTATGTGTAAGGGAAAACCCGATATAAGGCTGAATATGTTTATACTCTAATGGATCTGTAAAAGATTTGTATGTTGGCAATTTCTTACTGTGCGCAAGGTCCAGATCGAAACTCAGCCTAGAGGTAAAACATTTAAGGAAGAGTTTTAATTGTGATACAGACCAGGTGAGTAAGATATCTGTAGTAATTTCAGCCATTCGAAATGCAGCTGTCATATTCCCTTGAAAAGTTTGCTTAGCTGCTTCTGTATCAAAAGTTTCTTTATTCAGCAAGAATCTAAGTGTTCCCTCCTTTGCATGGAGGAGGTTGTAGGCCCACCTAATAATGTTAGCCACAGCCGTGGCATAAGCACTTGTTATAGCAAATTCTAGCCTTAGAACTTGTACTGGTGTTGCCGTTGGGACCTTCATAATTCTTTTCAGGATTTTTCCTTCTTGGCGATCCATGAAACCCCATTGTTTTATGGGGATATATTCCATTGCGTACGACAACACTGCAGGAATATTTACTTTGTATATTTTTAATAGTGAGGAAAAATGCCTGCTCCCAGTAGCGCTATAAAGTCTTGAGAGTGCTCCAGCATGTAAATCAGATTTCTATGTTTTTTGTTTGATAGATTCTTTGAGAGGATCCTGCCAAGATATGTATATTCATTTGCTTCATCGATCTTTTCTCCGCCGAGCCTCCAATTGTATTTAACACTTTTTTTCCTCCCAGAGAAAGCTACAACTTTTGTTTTCATTATATTTGGGATTAGAAAATTTTCTTTCGAGTATTGATACAAGATGTCCAAAGAATTTTGCAAACCGAATGGAGTGAGATCGAACATCACTATATCATCCGCATAGAGCAACGAGTGTATACTTTGTTTGTTTATTTTTGGAGGCAGGCTCGAGCCTTGTTGTAACTGATTTGGCAGGTCATAGAGGTACAACGAAAATAGCATAGGGGCTAGGAGACATCCCTGTTTAAGACCATTAGCTGTATTTATTCTTTTCGATAAGCCTTTTTCTCCCCCCATTTGGACTTGACACCAGGTTTTGGTGTGAAGGCTTATTATTACCTGTAGCAGATGTTCGTTGATTCCAAGACTCCTCAATTTTTTCCATAATGTGGGTCGATCGACACGATCAAATGCAGTCGAATAGTCTATAAATGCCATATAGACTGTCTGAATTTTTCGTGTCACATATTTATCGAGGATAACCTGTATAATTGCAATATTGTCCGTAACAGAATGCTTAGGTCTAAAACCAGCCTGGAACATAGGTATTAGACCCAGCGAAAAAGCCCAATTTTTCAGATGATATAATACTTCCGCAGCAAAAAAAATTCCGGTGGCATCCATTAATGCTATTTGGCGGTAATTTCCTGCCACAGTTTTGCTACCTTTTTTATGTATAGGGATAATAATGCTCCCCTGCCATGATTTTGGTACTTGTCCAGTGGTCAGAATATAGTTAAACAATGGGGTTAACATAAGACTCCATTCCTTGGGATCTACCTGCAGGGCCTTGATCGGTATTTGATCGGGACCAAAGGCACCTGTACTTCTGGCTTTTCGAATATGGGTTTCGACCATTATTGCCGTTGTTTTAGGAATTAATGATTTATGTTTTTCTTTTGCTTTATCTGCACTATTTTCTTGTAATTTAACCATATTTGATTTATAAAGATCTGTCAGATAAATTTCCCACTCTTTCGGCGGAACTGGTACAGCTAACAATTTCTTTTTTGTTCCTGTTAGTTTAGCTATTAGAGACCAATATGTTCTCTGGTTATAGTCTTTTGCAGCAATTTGTAAGTCAACCCAGTTGCGATCTTGAAAGGTTTTTTTCTTACTTGTTTTTTCTCTTCTCAGTTGATTTTTCAATTTGTTTATTTCTTTCATTTTTGTAGGAGAAGAATTTAAATATTGAGCACGTATCAGTTTATTTAGTTTTTTCTTTGTTAATGTGTTCCGGGTTTTGTTTGTATTTTTCTTCATTTTATTACCTGTGTTTTCTTGATGTATCATTTTTATTAGTTTCTCTTTGAGTTCGGTGAGCATACTCTCAAAGTTTACAATAAGGTCATCTGAGTAGAATTTCCTTAATAATTGCATTTGCTTGAGCAATACTGTTATTTTGTCCATGAGGGATGAGTTCCAGAGATACGTCTCTGTTCGCAATTTACCAGGGTTGCTTTTCTATAGAGGATCATCTGTCCTTCTGCTGCAGAGTGAGCTGACCAACTGGTACATAATTGCATCACGGCGTGATCGCTGTCGGGTGTAAAATTGGAGTGAAGATACGTGATAGTTTCAAATTGATCTTTACCACAGATGATGTAATCTATAATTGAAGGGCTCCCGTTTCCCTGTCTAGTATATGATGCCGGGGTGTCACCTTCTATATTCCCGTTCACGATTACCCCATTTATGTTAACTAGAGCAGATAGCATCATTTTCCCTCTTTTATTAGAGTGAATATCTCTGGGGAATTGGGGAGTTGAAAAGTCCAGTGTTTCCTCTTCAAAAATTCTTTCCCACTTTTTTATTTCAGAGTTTGAGACTTTTCCATTGAAATCACCCATGACTATGTAAGATGGAGACATATGACCTTCTATTATTTGCATGATAGTTTCCATGGTTTCTACGAATAAGGTGTCCTGCTTTCTTCCAGGGGGGGCGTATATATTAAAAAGCAAAATTGCACTTTGTGAGGCCGTGTTGTAAGTAGTTAGAAAAAATTTGATACATTGCAGATTGTCATAATTAGTCTTGACTATCTCCTGAGCCCATAGGTAATCCTCCCTCATTAAAATAGCCAAACCTCCTTTAGCGTGGCCCCGATTAGTTGCTTTTGCTGGTATATTATATACATAATAGCCTTTCTGTGAGAAAGGTTCTGTTGCCCAAGTTTCTTGTAGGGTCAGAATATCAGGCTGTTTATTGAGGACTTCCTTCATTTTGTTTATAGTTCTCCCTGCCATATTCCACGATGTTAACTTTAGACCTTGGTTAAACAGGGTACTTCAGGCGGTTAGAGCTTTTATTACTGTTCAGTGTTCCCGATAACCAAGTCCAGGACTTGGCAGTATTTATGTCAGTAGCTCTGTTCTCATTTAAATCCGAGTACCAAACTTCCCTTTCCCCTTTGTTCACGTGAATTTTCAAGATATCTTCTCTTTGTTGCATTCCTCTTAGATAGCTTATTCCTGAGTCCTCAGGCACCGAAAAGGTTCTAAGAGCATTTTTTTGTTGTGGACTAGAGATTGGTTGCGTATAATCATTTGAGGTTTTATAGTTTTTATTTCCTTCGGGCTTGACCTTCTCAGTTACATTGTATCCAAATCTGTGTATTATTTCTTTTTCTTTGAGTATGATCCCAGGTATTACTGGTGACCAAAAGGAAGCCAGTGCGGTTTTATTATAACCTCTTTTAGGGAAAGTCACTAGATCTATTTCTTTACTAGTCAGTGATTGGAGAGGCTGTATATTTTGCAAAAGGTTGAGTATCCTGCCTCTATTGAGTGGCATATTATCGGTGGGAAAAAGTTCTTAAAACTGTAGTGCATTAGACTGTATGTTAACACTGCTTTGGGGGTCCCTCTCGTCACTTCTTTCAGCTCCGATATTCTCGTGTCTTGTCTTTATGACTGTCCTGATTGGGAGATACTCATCCGCTCTTGGGTTCAATGTTTGCATTGTCTCTATAATATTTCCTTTAATGGTTTCTCCTTTTTTAATAGTATGTGGCGTGTTGTTCTCACCATTTTTCTCCTCGGAATCATTTTGAGGTATATTACGTTTTTGGAATTTTAGTTTACGGGTTTTCTTTTTGTTTATCCTTCTTAGAGGTTTTTTCCTCCTCTTGTTTCTTCCTATTTGCTCAAGTTCCTTGTTTTTATTTGTTGTTATTTCTCCTTTTTGGGTTTCTAAGTTAGTTTTTGTACTGAAATCTTCGTTTTCCTTTACAGAATCTTTATCATTTATATCCATTTTTCTGTGTTTAGTAAAAATCGGAAACTGTTGTAGCTTTTTTTGTGGTTTTTCTCTAAATAATTTTTTCAGAGAATAGAGTGTAGATTCATTTGAAGATTCCGATTTGTTCCTTTTATGAGTTTCTATTAAGTCTTTTTTTGATGTCTGAGTGGTAGAATTACGTTTTATTTGATTGGGACCTTTTTCCATTTGTCTAGTTGCTTCATTTAATTGATTTCCTATCGGTTTTGAGGATTCCTTTTTCTTTTTCTCTTCTACTAGAAACTTTAGAATACCAATTTGGACATCCAGAGTTTGATCTGAATTTTCAAGGATGTTTCCTAAAAAGGAGAGAACCGATTCTAATATTTCCTGTAGTGAGAAAAGAGCTTTAGATAATGGGATTTTAGATTTGTCCAGGTTATTGTTTTCAGTTAAGAAAGGATCCAAAAAGGAGTCTTGTTCTTGAAATTGTTCAGATGTTTTTTGTGTATCAATATTTGATAGCTTTATTTCAGGACTATATTCTTCTAGCTTCAAGTTAAGTATACTTGGTTCCTCTAATTTATGCAGGCTCCCATTGCCTTTTATAGGAAGTAACTTTATACTAGGACTATTTTCTTCTGATTGACGATTCAGTAGATTTAGATCATCTGATTTATTTAGACTCTCGTGGCCTCTTATAGGAGTTGATGTTTTCAGGAGAGTAGCTTTATAGTCCGTTGATTCTGGGTCATTCGAGGAGTGATTGGACTTGTTAATGAGAGCCATGTCACTTGCATTATGAGTCAGATGGGGAGACTCTGATAAGCATGTTAGATCCCCAGTACTCAGGAGTGGTTTGGTTTCAGTGTCTGGCATTATTTTTTCATGTATCCTTTTTGATGGTAAGGCAGAAAAGTATTAATTAATTGCCGGGGTTAAAGTACTTCGACCAGGTTTTATCGCTTTGTCTGTAGATTTCCTAACTGCTTCCTCAGTTCCCATTCGCTTCATGAATATTGTACGTGAGCGTAATTTTTTTAGACCCATTTATCTTTCTTGTTGGAGATTTTACAATGATGTCACTGATATAAATCTCGGTGAGTTACGTTCCAGTACTGTGTATGTGTCAACGCAAAACTCTAAAACAACTCCTCCTTACTGGTCAAAGATTTAGTTTGCCTCTTTTGTCTTTGAAGAAAAGATTACCTTTTATCAAGGATTCGTCTCCGCAGGATTCAATTTCTTTGGGCGGTGATGTTAATAAGGTGGCCCGTCCCGTCCACGATCGGCCCCGGACGGCCACAGACGGCCCGCCCTTTGCCCGGGCTTAGCCCCGGGCGCTCCCGCGCAGCGTGCCTTCAACGTATTTGTAGATGGGATAGTGGGAGGTGGGCGGGGCGGTCAGGGAGAGCGGGCCAGCTGTCACGGCCAGTGGAAGAACCGGGACTCCTGGGAAAGCGAGTCCCGGGTTCCACGCTCGCAGCCCTGCCCTGTCGCTCACCCCTCTTTCCCACAGCAGGCAAGCAAGCGCTCAGTCCTCTGAGCGAAGCGGGACCCGCGCAGCGGGTTCCGCAAGGTGTAGGCGGGTTGACGTTTAGAAAGCTAGAGTCTCAGCAAATTCGAGACGGTGGCAGCCAGCAAAAGCACAAACAAGGAGTATCACAAGACGCTGAGGCGTCCTCGCTTTTTCTGCAGAGTGGAGGTGGGCGGGGCGGTCAGGGAGAGCGGGCCAGCTGTCACGGCCAGTGGAAGAACCGGGACTCCTGGGAAAGCGAGTCCCGGGTTCCACGCTCGCAGCCCTGCCCTGTCGCTCACCCCTCTTTCCCACAGCAGGCAAGCAAGCACTCAGTCCTCTGAGCGAAGCGGGACCCGCGCAGCGGGTTCCGCAAGGTGTAGGCGGGTTGACGTTTAGAAAGCTAGAGTCTCAGCAAATTCGAGACGGTGGCAGCCAGCAAAAGCACAAACAAGGAGTATCACAAGACGCTGAGGCGTCCTCGCCTTTTCTGCAGAGTGGAGGTGGGCGGGGCGGTCAGGGAGAGCGGGCCAGCTGTCATGGCCAGTGGAAGAACCGGGACTCCTGGGAAAGCGAGTCCCGGGTTCCACGCTCGCAGCCCTGCCCTATCGCTCACCCCTCTTTCCCACAGCAGGCAAGCAAGCGCTCAGTCCTCTGAGCGAAGCGGGACCCGCGCAGCGGGTTCCGCAAGGTGTAGGCGGGTTGACGTTTAGAAAGCTAGAGTCTCAGCAAATTCGAGACGGTGGCAGCCAGCAAAAGCACAAACAAGGAGTATAGATTATACAATATGCTACAATTTAAAAAAAAACTCTTCACAAATGACAAAGGAGTAGATTGCTTAGAAATTGTAGCCAAAAGCACATTAAAAATTAAATAGTAACCTACCAAAGTCCACACAAACTCTTTCTTATCCAACACACCAAACCTTGTATTTTTTAAGTAATACATAGGGGCATATGTAGGTAGCCATTTGCGAATCGCAAACGCTTAAATTCTGCGAATTTATGCGTTTGCGAATGCAAATCCGTGAAATGGTATGTAGGTAAGAAAAGTTCCATGCAAAATTGCTAATCGCAAAATTTGCGATTAGCAAAATTGCGATAAAATGTTTTGCGAAAAAATGTGCGAAATCGCAAATCTGCGTATCGGTAATTGCGTAACTCGCAAATACCCTTACGCAAAATGCGAATTCGCAAAATCATATGTAGGAAAAAATTCACGAAATTCGCATTTTTGCACTTCACAATTACCACCAACTCTGGCCAGGTGGTAACCAGGTGCAACCTATATAAAGTGGCCCATGATGCATCTGTGTTTTCACACTGTGGCTGGGCTCTTTGTTATAGCCAGGAGGCTGCGTATTCATGAGGATGAAGAGAGAGGGAGACGCCAGGAGACGATTTACAGAGCACGCATCACCCTCTTCAGACGCACTGTGAAGGACATCCATGTGCACTGCAGGCTGCATCCAGACAGTATTCTGGAGTTGATAGAGGAGCTCACACCAATGCTTCAGCAACCCACACACATGGCCCACACCATTCCCCCACACTTTTAGGTGTTGTGCTCACTGCACCTCCTATCGTCAGGGAGTTTCCAGGGGGTAATTTCCACAGTGGGAGGGGTGTCCCAGAGCGCACTCTCACGTTTCTTCCATGCTTTCCTCAATGCCTTGATGCAGAGGATGCATGTCCACATTAAATTTCCTAACACACAGCAGGAACTTGATCAGACAAAACTTGATTTTTCTCAAATTGCCCAATTTCCACATGTGATTGGCTGTGTAGATGAGACACATGTTGCACTCTCCCCCATCACACAATGAGTATGTTTTCAGAAACAGAAAGTCCTACCATTCAATCAACTTCCAGGTAGTGTGCAACGCAAAACATCTCTACCGATATTGTTTCAAAATTCCCAGGAAGCACCCATGATTCCTTCATCTTCAGACACTGTGCCTTACACCGCATACTAAGTAATGGAGAATTTGGAAAGGGATACCTGCTAGGTAATTTCATGGCACACACAAACATTAGTAGGAATTACTACAACTTGCAGCATCTCACTAAACATATTTTCCTTACTCCCATGTAGGAGACAGTGCTTATGCTGTGCGTGAGTTCATTCTCACTCCCTACCTCAATCCTACCAATGCAGCAGAGCTGAGATACAACAACACCCACAGATCCACAAGAGCCACTATTGAGAGAACATTTGGGATACTCAAGAGCCGTTTTCGATGCATCCACAAGAGTGGAGGCACTCTTCAGTACAGTCCAGCAACATGCTGCAAAATAGTGGTGGCCAGCGCTATGCTCCACAACATTGCCATCAAGAAGGGCACCCCCATGGAACTGACTGACTCCGACACATCAGATGAGGAGGGACAAGCTACCCAACGGAGGCGTGCAGGAGGAGCTGGAGCTGGGGCAGCTGCTGGGCGCATGCGACGTGATGACATCACACAAAATTACTTTTAGGTAAGAGAATACACCACAATGATTAATGTTGTTTGCAAAAAACAAAATGTATTTCCTTAAATGCAGGAATAGTAATGTCACACAATGTGAGTGTAACTCAAAAACTTGCACCTGTTCTTTTCCACACAATGCCAATATGTCATTTACTGAAGTCCTCATGGGATGTGTTGCTTCACAACATTCCATTGTGCATTTTGTTGCCTCATGTACGGCGTGAACGCCTTGATGTTGCACCGTCACCCTGGTTTGTATTTTCAGTGCAGTGCTCCATACCTCTTCCCTGACCCTCACTCCTATGCCTTTCAGCTGGTATTGGTGGAGTAGGTGTACTACGGCTCGATTGCCCATCGGTGTCAATGCTACCTGGCGTAACAATGCCCCCAGTTACAGCTGCACGTAGCTGATAAAGCAAATGTGTCACCTGCACCAGGCTCCTAGCAACATCCTGACAGCAGTGTGTCATTGCATTTTGCATGCTGACAGTTCTCCTGCAAAGCATGGCTATTGATGTGGATTGTCGGCTCACAGCCCGGGCAAATTGGTCTAGCAGTGATGTGAGGCGTCGTTGCTCCCTGCGCTGGGCCTGGCTAGCAGCTCTAGTTTCATTCAAATGTGCCTCTGTTGTCGTTGCAATTTGCATGATGCCCACTCTCATCTCAGACATGTGCCTATTGTGCTGTCCCAGTTGTCGTTTAATTGACGCTATGCCTTTACTTTGCAGGCGCTGCACTTGTAGCATTTGTCCCTCCAGCCCTGCAAAAACAGACTCCGAAATTGTGGTGGCATTGCTGGTGTCCCTCCGTGCCCTCTGTCTGGCTCCACTGCCAGTCATGTTTGATGTTGTGTTTTGCGATGTGCCCCGAGAAGCCCTAGGCAATACATCAGCCTGTGGCTCATCTTCAGCCTCTGTGGATCATGAATTCATTTGGATTAATGCAGGGACAGTTTTACGCCTTCTTGTTGGTATTGTAGGAGTGTCAGTAGTGGCACTCTGATTCTCCAGCCCTGCCTGATCTTCTGCTGAAGTGGACTCTTCCACTGGTGCAATAGTGGCTTGGGTAGTTGGTGCATCTGTTAAAAAAAAAACACACATGAGTTGTGTGTTTTTAATTTTTTTTAACATTTTTTTTATTGAGGTATAAAGTTTAAACTGACACTATTTACATGCCTGCTTGTATTGTTTTGTGTACTGTTCATTTTGTATTTGGAACTGTTGCCTACATGACCTTTGTCTGACTATGTGCCCCTATTTACATGACATTTGACTACATTTCCCATAATGCTTCACTGGGTATTACTGTAATCATGGACAAGATTCCTATTTGTGCATGCAATTTTGGGTGATTGAGTGGGATGGCAATGCATTGTGTGTTTTTTGGCATGCATCTTACCTTCAGTTGTGTCTCTGGCTTCAGAGCTGTCCAAGTCAGCCACGCCCGTCACTGCCTCTGGCCTTAGGGTTGTCTCCACCAACTCCTCCATGGGCATCGGCTCTGGTGTACTGGAGCTTCCACCTCCTGTTGTTTTGGCTTCTGCCAATCTCGTGGCAACCCTCTCCTTCGACCTCTGCCTCGTGTCATACCACCGCTTCCGGAGGACTTTGGTGGTTCTATGGGTAACACCAATGGCATTCACTTTGTGCTGGATTTCTCCCCAAATTTTCCTCTTCCTTGCTTCAGGCACACAGAGTGAGGCTTTACCAAAAAGAAGATCATGGTGCCTCACCACCTCCTCTGTTAGGACCTCTAACTCCCTTTCTGAAAATGTCAGATTCCTTTTTCTGGAGACTTCTTCAGCCTGCTTCTCTCCACCTTCCTTTTCAGCAGCATTTGGATCCATTTGTGTAAGTTTGAGCTTTGATCAAGAAACACACACCCTCCACTCTGTCTCTCAGCCAGCAACTGACTCTGGGACAGGTGCAGGCAATTAGGTGCAGCATGGAGACTCACACTTCCTGGTTGTGATGTCATCATCCTGTACCTGAATTGCACTTTCCCGTTTTTTTGCGATTCCTTTATAGCGAATTCGCTAATAAGGAATCGCAATTCCAGTAATCGCATAATAATTCTGCGAATTTTTGGGAATCGCAAAAAATTCGCAGAATTTTACCTACATACGATTTTGCGATTCGGAAAGTGCGATTCGCGAAAAATCGCTTTTTACGAATCGCAAAATCAGGATTACCTACATATGCCCCATAGTCCATTACATCAGTCAAAAAATTAATTACAATTCAAAATTTCAATAAACACTGATATTTATTATTTAGTATATACATAAGAAATATGTGTTTAAATGATATAGAAAATAGAAAATATGTATATAAAACAAAATACAAAATTTAAAAATTGTTATACAATGGAAAATAAAAGATGAAAATGTACAACACACAATAAAATATGACAGTGGCATAGTAAAACTTGAGGGGGCCCTCCTGTAAAGTACATGCAGGGGTCCTCCTCTGGACTCCAATTGAATTGAATTCAATTACTTTATTCCATCTAATTAAAACATAGATCATAAAAGTGCAATACAAGATAAAACAAGAGTTCATACAATATCAGTGCAAAATACAGAGTTAAAATAGCATTGTGGAAGCCATATTGCAGACGCATCAAGCATAACAATGTTGAAAAAAAGAGTTAATTAATACTACAAATAGTTTATATGAATGCTAAAATCCTCATTCAGGGTCTGCCAAGTTATCTAAATACCTAATTGCTTCTTCATGATATAATTAACGCATACATATTCAAATTTTCTCTCTACCACTGTGTTCCCGAAGGATGTGTGAAAACCTAAAATATCTTGAATTAATTATAAACAATGCTGCCATCACACTAAAAAGCCCTTAAAATAGGTACTAATTACTTTGTTAGAAAACATTTTATTTAAAACTGATGATGAGTTCATCCTCAGAGTTCCATGTTTTTGGCTTCATAAAGTGCTGAGTGATGAATTATATAAATAGGTTTACCTCTTACATGATCTACGGGTTCCCAACTAAATAGGATTTCCTCCATTTCATAGAGGACCAAAGGAATATGGCTAATGTGAAACATATAAATAGGTCATTAAGTTATTTGAGAAAGTAAAGTGTGGGACGGCATTGGCTAAAATTATATTGTCGCAGAAGAAGTAGAATGTACCTTAATCTTTGTTCTTTGTAAAAGCCACACAAGAAGAATAGTCGAAGATCGGACTGCTCAGAGCTACCATTATGGTGGCAAGCTGTTAATTCACTAAAACTGTACCTCTTCGAAGGAAAGCCCACATCAGAGGAATTAAATTTAGTGGAAGCCTCATCAGGATGTATGTAAGTTGGGGATTCCCCACCGTCTCCAGATATAAGTAATCTCCCTCAACAAGAGGCGGTGTCATTTGAGATAACATTACAGCAGCTTTTGCATAATTTCTTTCCTTTCTCTCATAATCTACCTTGTATAAGAATATAGCCTTTAATCTCATTTTGGAAAATTTCAGACAGGTACTGGGGTTAGTGAATAGTTAGCCTAGTCCTAATAATGTCAGTGTCGGCTTTACATACTGCAGCCATATGATCTTATGTGCATAACCCAATAATAAACACTTTTTTATCATAGTTTGAGTTAAGTTAACAGTGTCCCTTCTCCAGGTTGAATGCCATAGCAGAATGGGTGCAAGCCTAATAGTGTCAGTCACATACTGTAAACCAACATCTAAATGACAGATGTAATTTGTACAAGAGCCACGGAGGGACATGACTTTCTAGAACAATCAATTTTCTAAGTTTTGGAGGGGTCTATAGGCACCATTCCCCAAACCCATGCCCCATACATAGTGGCGGAAATGCACTTGGCACTATATATCTTTTGTTTAGGCTCAATTGATTTTGATCCCAGTTTTTTTAAATAAAACTGAACATGGCTCCCATAGTTATCCCCATTACTAGGGCCCTGCTGGCCACCATATTTGACCAGGAATGTTTTTTATTAAACAATACCCCTAAATATGGGAAGGTGTGCACCACATCCAATCTTTGGGTCCCGTCCCTATATAAAAGAATGGGATACTTTTAGAGGGAGATGCCCCAGTTACTGGTCGAAAGGATTTAGATTCATTCATCTGCAAGTCCAAGCATTTCATGGAGTCCACATAGGCCACAATAAGGCATTTTAAGACCACCGCAGTTCCTTCTTTTAAAACTGCATCGTCTGCATATGTCAATATCAGAAGTGTGACTGTATTAAAAGAAGGGACATCGAGTGTAAATCGTGCAAGAGCGGCCTCAGCCCCATTAGTATAGATCAAAAATAGGAAAGGGGCAAGGATGCAACCTTGTCTAACGTGCCTCGTGATCTGGAAGGATTACGTGCAATATCCATTGTTTACCATATCACATACATGCTGTGGCGTGGGAATACAACTGGTGAATAAAATTGATTATTACTATGTCCAAGCCCGTTGCTTCCATTATTAGCCATAATTTAGGGTGGCTCACGCAATCAAATGCGGCCAGTAAGTCCATAAAGGCCATAAAAATCTGTTTACTCTTAGTTGTAGTATACTTTGCAATAGTCAGGATCAAATTCAGGCACTGTCTATTGTCCCCTCTCCCGTTTTGGAAGCCATACTGTGCGGGAATCAATCAGGAGCTCACAAGCCAGGGTACTGTACTGAGGTGTCCCCCTGCAGCTTGGGCCCTCTTACACTGCGGGGGACTTTGTCACGCCACTTCAATGTGAATATAAATTACTTGTTTTATATGATTAAAAAAATACAATGATGATTTACTTACCCATAAAAACATGATTGTTTTCAGATAAAATCTATATCTTTAAAAATGTCAAAATATCTTTGAAAATAGAAATATAATGTTAAAATATTATACAAAACAACGTAATTATTATTAATATTGTTTGCAAGCGTACAATGGTTCTGATTTCGATTTCGGCTGACAGGTTGCTCCATCATAACACTGACAGGTATTCCTTCCACTGAAATATAAATCCCATAGGATATTATTGGATTTATATTACAGAAGATGGGATACCCGTTACCAATGTAATGCAGGAACCCGTCAGACAAATTCTAACTCAGGCCCTATGTTTTTATTATATTAGTAATGAACAACAATACTATAAAATAACACACTATTTCTACTACATACAAATAAAATGAAAGATTTTAGAACAAAATATAAAATTAAATAATCACACTCCAACACAAATCATTAATAAAACACTATTCCCACTCCAATCCATCCCTACGGGGGAAGGTGTGGACTTTAAGGTGCCAATTACGGTTGTGGCCCTGAAAGGCTCCGACCGCCGGTTGGAGCCTTTGCGGGCCGAATATTGGTTTAATTTCCAGACGCCACATTACAATGCTGGCGGTCGAAAATTGAACCAGCCAGTTATTCCAGCTGGCTTCTGAAGAGCTCAAGGAGCCTGTCAGCCAGTCGGAGCCCGGCCCATAATTTTAAAGGGCTGTATTTCCGATCTTGGGATTATAATACTCAGTCTGATAAAAATATCTAATTTATACATTTTTTTATCTTCAAAATTATTGACATTATTTTAAAATATACATGTTTTAAAAATGTCCCCATGCTTATCCCCTAAAACCCATTATTTGTATATATTAATACAACTGAATATACAAATTTCTACAAATTCACAACTAAAAATTCACCTTACTAAAATCTAAAAAAATATAAACAGGCACAGAAAAAAATACATTCTAATTCACACAAATGATATTACATGCAAAAACAATTGACATCCATATTTTTGTCACAAGTTTAGTAAAAAGAAACTAAAAAGATATTTTTACCTTCGATTTTCCTCTCAACAATATATTTGATGTCCTGATATTCTTGATACAATATTTCGGTATTGCAATATATTTATCTGAGATTCTGTCCAAACAACACTGGAGCACCCGTCCCCCCAGGCACAGTGAAGTGCTGCACCCTTCCACTGACCCCCAGTCATACTGTGGGGCTGCAGAATGGGGTAAGAGAGCCGGTGACACTGGGAATGCCAGATGATGACCAGTGAGAAACTAAGGCCATAGACCACAGAGCTCCTTATATGGCAGCCCACTAGAGAACTGATAAAGCAAAGACTGGCAGTGACGGGCGAAATTTGACTGGATTGCTCCAGATGGAGACACACTAGGAGCCAGCCAAGTGTTCCTTGCTGCAGTGTACAGTAAACTAGGGTGAACAAAGTGAACTGCGACATGCAGAATATGGCTCACAGGAAGGCCAAAGGAAGATGCCAGAGGCTGCGGCTACGAAAGTGCCTACACTGCAAACAGGTGGAGCACTGAGGAATAGCTCACTCGACATTGCACAATCTGTGAGGTTTACACTAAAAGAGGCTAAAATCGCCACAGCAGAGGTTAAACCGCAATCACATGGGAAATTACAAACTGCTGAGGCCTCACCTGATCTAAGAATCCAATCAAGTTCAGACCCGAAATGGGCCTAGTGGTGAGTATTAGTGAGAAGTGTGATGACCTTGTAGCTGTGAAGTGATCCCATTTGGGGTGGCTTAGACAAATCCTATCCATGACCTGAAAAACATGTTTCAAAATAAACTGCATATCACACATAGGAAACCTGCACAGACAAGTTTGGATTTACAAGGTGCCCCGAGGCAAGGCTAGAGAACCTTCCCCATTCACAGACTTGGAATGGTTAAGAAGCGTCCATTCAGGTGCAGAAATATGGGTACTAACTCCACAGGGGTACAACCTGGCTTAATCGGAGAAAAACAGGAAACCACTGAAGAGTTATTATCCCATAATGACCACTTTGTAAAGCTGCTCCAAGCAATACACAATGTCAAGACCTCCTTGAATCCCAAAACAGATGTTGTCGTGCTCAGTATCGGTCGCCTATGGGAAGGCCAAGCCAATAGACAGAATTGAAAGCAGCAGAATCTATTTTAACCACTGTGCATCCTACACTCAAAGACTTCCAAACACAAGGCAATGCACTGCAAAAGGAGGTAGAGATATCATAAGTGTGCTTTGTGGGGGTACTGGAAGGAACTGAGGGACCCAGCATTGAACTATTCCTAGAAGACAGACTTTTGTCTGTGGTTCTAGAAGGTAATCACTCTAACTACTTCTCAGTTGAGAGTGCTCACAGAGTACTGGGAGTACCCCCTCTGCCCGTGGCTCCACAGAGACTGGTGGTGTCACTATCCTCTACAATTACATTGGCCATTATCATGTTCTGAAGATTGCAAGGAACAAGAGGCCATGACATTTATCCAGACTATACAACTGAGACAAAGAAACTCCAGTGTCCCTTTCAAGAGACATCTCAGACAATTCAGCCATAAGTACTCACTCATGTACCAGACCAAATTGTGTGGCTCATGACACAGAGGAACACTTTTTTTCCCAATGCACATGGTTGCATTGGAATGGTTGGAAACAAAGGGTGTGTCACATCCGGTCTCGGACTCCCTGACACACACAGCAACATTGGCAAAGACAATGTAAGAGATCCAAAGAAAGACCATCAAAGGAATAAGCAGCCCGGGAACGAAAGAAAGTGGTATCTGATTTAGAAATATGAAGCAGGCCAGAATCAAGATACATGGAGCTTACGATGGACTCACCGAGAGAACCTATGTACAGGACTGTGCCAGAAATACAATTGGAACTTAGAGAGGGACCACTCATCACACCAATGATGCCTGGCCAAGTCATTATATGCATAGAAGAAATATCCTTTACTTTATGTTCTAGTTTGTCACCTGGCAGCCAATAAGGGTGGGTGGATCAATACAAAGTAGCTAGAGGTAATGTAAGGCAAAGTGTTGAAAAGAGAGAGGTGGGGATGGCAGGCCCATGGTGGGGTATGTTAGGGGAGTGCAAAGGGAAGAGTGGAGAATACCACGCAACAGCAGCATGCCATATGACAACAAGATATGATGTCCTAAACTGTAATGTGCCGGGGGCTGGTGACTCCAAACCAGTGACATCAGGTATATCCCTACGGGTACAGAATAATATAGCATTTCTACAGAAGACCCACATGATGGCTGGTGAGTGGACCCGCCTTGTAAAGCAATTGAGAGCCTAAATAGTGAGTGCTACCTTTTCGGTGTATGTGAAAAGGGTCCTCATCTGGATCTCTCCCACAGTGCAGCTAGAGATCCTCAGAAATCAGGTAGACACATATGGACATTATGTTGCAGTGGAGACTATACTACATAGGGTGGGAATATTGCTTGTGGTGATATACGCCCTAAACTATAATCAAAAACAACAATGATGGACAGAATGTGGATCAATGTCACACATTCACCCCAGTCCAAAGATCTGGGCCCAAATCCATCGTTTTTTTGCACCACAGACCACCCTGGGTTAGACAATGGCGATATGCAAATCAGCGCTGACCCTGTGCCCCATGGGAACAGTCCAGTCCGAACTACAAAAGCCATGTCCTTCCCAGAACGGAATCAAGCATCCGAGGACCGGCCCGGTTTCGAGGTAACACCTCTCGTCAGCCCGGCTAGCTTGACTCCAGTGGTGTGTAGTGCCTGGGACTCACGTCTGAGCATCCCCAGTACACTTAGAGCGGTAATTGCAAAAACAACAATGATGGACAGAATGTGGATCAATGTCACACATTCACCCCAGTCCAAAGATCTGGGCCCAAATCCATCGTTTTTTTGCACCACACACCACTCTGGGTTAGACAATGGCGATATGCAAATCAGCGCTGACCCTGTGCCCCATGGGAACAGTCCAGTCCGAACTACAAAAGCCATGTCCTTCCCAGAACGGAATCAAGCATCCGAGGACCGGCCCGGTTTCGAGGTAACACCTCTCGTCAGCCCGGCTAGCTTGACTCCAGTGGTGTGTAGTGCCTGGGACTCACGTCTGAGCATCCCCAGTACACTTAGAGCGGTAATTGCAAAAACAACAATGATGGACAGAATGTGGATCAATGTCACACATTCACCCCAGTCCAAAGATCTGGGCCCAAATCCATCGTTTTTTTGCACCACACACCACCCTGGGTTAGACAATGGCGATATGCAAATCAGCGCTGACCCTGTGCCCCATGGGAACAGTCCAGTCCGAACTACAATAGCCATGTCCTTCCCAGAACGGAATCAAGCATCCGAGGACCGGCCCGGTTTCGAGGTAACACCTCTCGTCAGCCCGGCTAGCTTGACTCCAGTGGTGTGGAGTGGAAAAACGATGGATTTGGGCCCAGATCTTTGGACTGGGGTGAATGTGTGACATTGATCCACATTCTGTCCATCACTGTTGTGTTTGCAATTACCGCTCTAAGTGTACTGGGGATGCTCAGACGTGAGTCCCAGGCACTCCACACCACTGGAATCAAGCTAGCCGGGCTGATGAGAGGTGTTACCTCGAAACCGGGCCGGTCCTCGGATGCTTGTTTCCGTTCTTGGAAGGACATGGCTTTTGTAGTTCGGACTGGACTGTTCCCATGGGGCACAGGGTCAGCGCTGATTTGCATATCGCCATTGTCTAACCCAGGGTGGTGTGGAGTGGAAAAACGATGGATTTGGGCCCAGATCTTTGGACTGGGGTGAATGTGTGACATTGATCCACATTCTGTCCATCACTGTTGTGTTTGCTAAACTATAATCATGCACAATTCTTTGATAGCCTCCCTCTCACACTAGTACAAAACCTTGATGTGCCTGTATGGGGTGGCAACTTTAACTGCACAGTTGATATCATACTGGATAGATCGGCCCCTCCACTACAAGGCAAAACAAGTATAAGGACTGAAGGTTCCCTCCAAACCTGCATGAACCCCAGGCAGTTACACATGATGTGGCCACACATGCATCCACAAACAGCTGAATACAGCTGAATACTCACACTACTCCCATGTGCATCCCTTACATACTCAGATTGACTTGTGTCTTTGAAACTTGGCAATGAGCACACCTATACTAACTTTTTAATACTTAGGCCATACAATATCCAATCATAACCCACTTAAACTAGGATTACAATAGGGAAGATTCAGGGTCCCAAGACCAATATGGAAACTGCAAACACAAACATTACACAATCCCACTTTCTCTAATACCATTTGCATACATATAGATCAATACTTCGAATACAACGAGTGAACGGCGAGAAATAGAGGGGTGGAAAGGGATGCCTTTGAGGCAATGATTTGTGGATTGTGCATTTAAACCAACTATGGGGTGTGTACCATTATTCACAAACAGTAGGCCCATTTGAAAGACACTATTAGAGAAAATGAGGTGGAGGTGTCAGTCATTTAGTCAAAGAAATATGTATTTAAACCAATGGTCTTTAAACAACACAACTACACATATGAGCACCTTATAATATTGCATTATTTAAAATGTCATCGCCAAAATTTGTAGCTACGACAATAGAATATAAAATGACATTATACATTACACAATATTCATTATAGTTAAAAATTATTAAAAATTGTCATTGTGCATTATTAAAATTGAGTCCCCAAACCAGGCTTTTTTTTGCTGCATTGCGCTTATTATCAGGTTAAAATATAAATTTTAAAATGTATATAATGATTTAACTCGTCTAAAATTCCTCTGCCTAAAATCATGCTAAAAATTAGATCATTTCGAAATCCCATTTATATTTATACCACTTCACTTCTCATCATAGCTCCAATTATAAATTATCTAAATACATAATTGATCTTGTTTATCGAGCAGACCCTTTTAAACTGCAATCATAATCCTTCCAATAGCAATTGCAATATTGAGGTAGCACGTCAAGAAGGAGTTCTACAGCCTGTGCTAGATTCTTAACTCCATATTTACAAAATGATGGGAATAGCATCAGTTTCCACAAGAGCAACACTTTTAGTTAATCTACTAACATGTGCAACATATCACATTTTGTTTGCATCTAACTCACATCTACCGTTCCCATCAGGTTGGATTATTTCAATTTTTGTTTTCTCATTTGTATAATAGGGATTGACACAAATTCTTATTCTTAGTAATTCACGTCTGAGCCAGAGATTAGGTAATAGATCCAGATACGGAAACCAAACTTTCTTTTACCAGGAATGTAACCTAAATTGCACAGATTTTTCCCACTGATATACTGCCAATCCTTTTCCCGAGACAAGTCCCTCCCTACTGACCTCAGCTCACCCTTGGAGACTTCTACTTGTAAAGTTGTTTGGCCTAACCATACCTTCATATCCCTGCATACATATGTCAATTATTTTAACTCCTTTGGCACAATTCAGTTCACTTTTCTGGATATCATTTTCACACTAATGTGATCTTTTTGTGCTCTCCTCCCAAACCCAGTCTTTTCCAGAATCTTATTAGTGCGACTTGGGCCAGTTTACTCCATAAGGTCAAACCAGGCTCTAATCTAATAGCCTGTATCATGGAGGAACCAGTTAGGGACATTAAGGTCTTGATACATTTCTCTTCCTCAGAGTCCCACCCACATTTACTGCTTATACGAAGTAATTCAGCTCCATATTGTAGTTAAGGTGGTGTTGTGGCCACAAACGTTTTCAAGACTGGTCTATGTGACATATCACCATAATCCGCTTACATTTTTTCAAGCCATTCCTTGAGGCAAGGGCCCTAGCCTTTAGGGCCTCCATGTGGGTATGCCAGTTGAGGGACGTTTCAAAACAAACTACTAAATATTTATATTCATTAACTATTTCCAGTTTTGTGGGTCCCAGATGCCAGCTAAACTTGTCTATTTTTTTTTACCAAAACACAACATCTTAGTTTTATCCAATTTACAGTTATCTGTTTGTATCTCCTAATGCATCCAACGTTCTCTGCTGCCCTATCTCAGTCTGATCTAAAATTACAGTATCTTCTTTCAGGAGGCGTTATATGTGTTTAACATTCGTTCTTGGCACAGCACTTCTAACCCCCCCCCCAGGGCCGTCAGTAGAGCAGTAGAACAAATATAGAAAAGAGTAGTAGGGCCAACACACACCCCTCTCTCAATTCATTATTGATTGCTATTTTCTGTGTGAGTGTCCCCTCAGAATCCATAATGACCTGAGCCATATTATGCCTATGTAGCTACTGTATTAGGATCAATATTCCCATTGGGATATAATATGTTTCTCATGGCTTCCCATAAATGATTCCAGTCTACCAAATTAAAGGCTACACAGAAGTCTACAAAATAGCAAAGCAGCTTCCCTTTCTGCTCAACTGACTTCCATGTAATGGACCAGAAGGCAAAACAGCGGTCGATTGTAGAGTGACCCTCCTCGAAGGCAACTTGATCAGGGGGCACTATTGATCTCAGTTCAACCCATTCCTTCAGTAGTTCCAAAATGATTTGCATGAAAGCTTTTTCTCTCTCAGCTAGGAGGTTAATCAGCTGATATATTTTGGGGGCTTCATATCGCCTCTCTTATGTAAAGGTCTGTTTATGGTACCTCTCCAACTATCTGGGAATTGACATGTGTCTAATATGAGAGAGAACATCCAAGATAGAAAATCTGCCCACCACTCCAACTGAGACTTTTTTATAATAGCGGGGAGATTATCCAGTCCAGCTGCGGAGGTTAAATTTATATTTAATTTGATATGTGTTATATTCCCTACTGTAAAATGTAATTTGATGTTGTCCTCCATCCATACCAGGAGATTATACTTATTTCTGAAGACTCTTTCTTTTTACCATATTTCTCCTGCAGGTACTCCTCCCATGCAACTTCCTCCACCATGTCATTCATTGCATCCTGTATGTATCTTGCCTGAGCCTTCCTTTATAAGCTTCCAAAACTGTCTTTCATTTTTTGTTTCTATTGCTTCTAGCAAATTTCCCCAACATTTCTCTTTACATTTTCTTTTCTGATTTTGGATAAGCATTTTATAATGTTTTCCTAATATCCCAAGTTTATTATAACTTTCAAAATCCTAGCTTGCTTTGAGTCTTCTCTCCCCTTTCCTTATCAACCTCTTTAGTTTCCTACATTCCCCAATAAACCAATCCTTTCTCTTTCCATGGTTACCCTGGTTCTTCTTAGCCCGGCTTTCAACTTTATTTACCTTAACCCTAAGACACTGAAACACTTGACTAATTATATTTTCATATCATTCTAAATTAAATACCTTGGCATTTTCCAGAGTTAAGATCTGCCAATTTTACCATGAATTTCTCTGTCAAACTGGTGGTAAGGCACTTTGGGTAAACCATTTGTAGAGGGAGTATCATATCTCACAAGATCCTTTCTCCTCTAGCTAATTCTAATTTTAGCTGTTCATGGTCACTTCCCCCTCCTTGTGTTAGCCAAAATCCCTTAGTCTTTTCAAAGTTCCAGGCATATATAAAGATGTAATCAATTTGGCAGGGTTGTGACGCGGCCTTAAATGTTTGCAGTTAGTCTTCATCAGGTTGTTCAGACAAAAGAGGCCCATCGCGCCCAAAAACGTTCCTAATGCCATATCTGGTGCTTACATTTTGGTATCAAGGAAGCTATCCACATTTACATTGTAAGAACATAATATCTCTTTAAACCAGGGATCGATCTTTTTTGGGTTCATTTAATGATTACAATCTCCCATCAGAATATGCTGGTCTTTATCATACTTTTTACACAGGCTATCCACACTTCATTAAAATGCCCCATTTCTGAACTATACTCTTCCCAGCCTCCCCCGCATCAATACATTCATAAATATTATACAGTCATATAAAGGGTAGGAGTACCGCAGGAACACTCAACAAGCCACAAGCCATTTACATTTTACGTCAAGGAGATTCGCCTTTTCCGCTATGTTAATACATACTAAAGTCATTATCCTCCTGTGGGGTGCCCCTGCTGACTCCTTTTTACAGGCCTGTTTAGTTGGACAAACCCATTGATTGAGGGATTTCATCGCACAGTCATGTTTCTTGCAGAATCATAATCTCATCAGTGTTAGCTAGCTGTATAGGGGTTCTATTTTCCCAAGCCCATTAATGTTCCATGTTTGCATCCAAGGTTGTGTGACGACCCAGCACCCAAATCGATTTCACTTAGACACCTCTCTTACTCTGAGGCTGGCAGAAAGGGGCACGCATAATTATGTTCAAAACTCCAATTACCCCAATGTACGCTGATTTAAATATTTACTTTTTCCTCAAACGCCCAAACTATTATCCTGACCTGTCTTAATCCAAACAATGCATTGTGCCTCATGAATGATTTACCTTGGTGTCCTACTTCAGAGAATTCTAATTCTGGCGCTGGCCTCATCCCTTCCTTTTGTACCTCTTTCTCCACCTCAACAAGAGCTGCCTTTACCAGCCCCGGGCCTAAATACACCAAGAGCTTCGTAATTTTGTTTCCCTTGCTATTCTGGTTGAACCTCACTTGTCTAAGGTCCTTAATTCCAATTTCTTTCAGGCTGGCACATTTAGAGAAAGCAAACAGAAGTTGTGACCAATTTAAGGGTTGTGGCTTCCTCTCTTTTTTCCCACCCCTTACTGGTTGGGATGGCTCAAAATATAGCCACATATTGGTTTCTCTTTTATTCTCTGCACCCGGAAAGCCCACTCTATCCTGTCACTACTTCTTAGTGGTTGATACATTCGTCTTTCTTCTTCTTTCTACGCGAGCTCCTATGTTCTCTTTGTCTCTGCGTCCCTTCCCCTTTGTTTATCTATTGTCCTCTCACTTTTCTTTTGTAGTTGAGATGTATCCTTCCTTATTCCAATTCAAGCTCTCATTCCCTCTTCCCCAGAGGACCCTTTCCTTTCACCTTTATTTACACTACTGACAGGGCTTTTTTTTTCTTTTGCTCATTCACTTTTATAAAGCTTCCCCCACCATTTATTCTCTGCCACTTCCCTTTCATCCCCTTCCCTTTTCCTCAGAGCCTTTCTTCATCTTTTTTATCCTGGGTATATATTGCCTATAGCTTGGTGGTACCCCCCACTTCTTTATAAGCATAGGGTGGCTGGAAGTATACATATTCTGCGGTTCCGTCTGTCAATGGGCTTCCATATTTCAACTATAGTCCACATAAGGTCCTGAACTAATTTTAGTTCTCTGACGACGTTCTGTAGCTATTCATTTTAGGCTTTTAAGACGTCATTATTCATCACACTTACTTCCAATAATTATTTTTTTTCATTAGCATTATGGCTAGCATAGAGGCAGATGGTGTCGTCACAATATCGAGCCCTAGAGAAATGTTTTGCGCTGAGCCTTTTATTGCCTTATTACCTAACCCCAGATACTGCTCCATACTCTTATGCTGCTCAGTTCTAGAAGATATGCAATAGTCCCCCTTCTCTACACTGATACTCTTCTCCACCAGCTACGATCCTTCTTTATCTTTAAGAGAGAAGAGCCACAGTGACAAGGACAGTCTTGGTTCTAAAGCAAATTAATTCTGCCTTAACATGTCTACCTGGCTCAGCGAGGATGCACATATACCTGCAAGATATTGGCTAACATTCTCATCCTCTAATTGTTGCACTTCTACAGTTAACCTTGAGTCTGATAGAAGTTGTTTTCTCTTAAAATATTTGCCCACAAAGGAGCAGATTTACAAGTCCCTTGTGCCACTTTTGGGTCACTTTTCCCATGTTAAAAGTGACGAAAAAGTGGCGCAAGGGGGTGGTAAATCTGCCCCAAATCTTTAATTGACTTGGACCCTGAGGCATCTCTCTTTTTGCTTTGCAGGGGGCTTTTGGATAAGGGTTTCTTCTTTATATTTCTTTG
Organism: Lissotriton helveticus; assembly: GCF_964261635.1. NCBI lineage: Eukaryota > Metazoa > Chordata > Amphibia > Caudata > Salamandridae > Lissotriton > Lissotriton helveticus. The sequence continues at coordinate 1,574,515,999 of NC_136067.1, forward strand.
TGTTGTCCTTATCATCTCCTCTCTATGGGTCAGTTGCAGGACAAATGTATCTCTTGAAAAACATTCAAAAACGTTACTCCTTGTTCCGCAAATTACACCACTACGCTACCTTGCATAATTACGTGCATTTCACAGCACACATTTACTGCAACAGTGTCACATACCGTAATCATTTACTGTGAATGTACAGGAACAACGAAAAACCAAAGGTGATGATGGACGGAGTGTTGACAATACAAACACTCACCCCCAGTCAACTGATCTGGGTTTAATCCATCACCGTTCTTTAGCTCACTCCGCCACCCCAGTTCAGACATGCCTATATGCAAATCAGTCTGACCCTGTGCCTTCTGGGTACAGTCCAGCCCGAACTGCCAAGCCATGTCTTCCCTGGACCGGAATCAAGCTTCCCAGGACCGGTTTCTGGCATTACAGCCGTCTTCAGCCGGGCTTGCTTGACTCCAGTGGCAAAGTGAGCAAGGGACTCACGTCTGAGCATACCCTGCCAACTTAGGGCGAACAAAGAAAAACCAAAGGTGATGATGGACGGAGCGTTGACAATACAAACACTCACCCCCAGTCAACTGATCTGGGTTTAATCCATCACCGTTCTTTAGCTCACTCCGCCACCCCAGTTCAGACATGCCTATATGCAAATCAGTCTGACCCTGTGCCTTCTGGGTACAGTCCAGCCCGAACTGCCAAGTCAAGCTAGCCGGGCTGAAGAGAGGTGTTACCTCGAAACCGGTCCGGTCCTCGGATGCTTGATTCCGGTCTGGGAAAGATATGGCTGTTGTAGTTCGGGCTGGACTGTTCCCATGGGGCAACAGGATCAGAGCTGATTTGCATAAAGCCATTATCTGACCCAGGGTGGTGTGGAGTGCAAAAAAACGATGGATTTGGGCCCAGATCTTTTGACTGGGGGAGTGTGTGACATTGATCCACATTCAGTCCATCACTTGTTGTTTTTTGCAATTGCCGCCCTAAGTGCGCTGGGGATGCCCAGACGTGGGTCCCAGGCACTCCACACCACTTGGAGTCAAGCTAGCCGGGCTGAAGAGAGGTGTTACCTCGAAACCGGTCCGGTCCTCGGATGCTTGATTCCGGTCTGGGAAAGATATGGCTGTTGTAGTTCGGACTGGACTGTTCCCATGGGGCAACAGGATCAGAGCTGATTTGCATAAAGCCATTATCTGACCCAGGGTGGTGTGGAGTGCAAAAAAACGATGGATTTGGGCCCAGATCTTTTGACTGGGGGAGTGTGTGACATTGATCCACATTCAGTCCATCACTTGTTGTTTTTTGCAATTGCCGCCCTAAGTGCGCTGGGGATGCCCAGACGTGGGTCCCAGGCACTCCACACCACTTGGAGTCAAGCTAGCCGGGCTGAAGAGAGGTGTTACCTCGAAACCGGTCCGGTCCTCGGATGCTTGATTCCGGTCTGGGAAAGATATGGCTGTTGTAGTTCGGACTGGACTGTTCCCATGGGGCAACAGGATCAGAGCTGATTTGCATAAAGCCATTATCTGACCCAGGGTGGTGTGGAGTGCAAAAAAACGATGGATTTGGGCCCAGATCTTTTGACTGGGGGAGTGTGTGACATTGATCCACATTCAGTCCATCACTTGTTGTTTTTTGCAATTGCCGCCCTAAGTGCGCTGGGGATGCCCAGACGTGGGTCCCAGGCACTCCACACCACTTGGAGTCAAGCTAGCCGGGCTGAAGAGAGGTGTTACCTCGAAACCGGTCCGGTCCTCGGATGCTTGATTCCGGTCTGGGAAAGATATGGCTGTTGTAGTTCGGACTGGACTGTTCCCATGGGGCAACAGGATCAGAGCTGATTTGCATAAAGCCATTATCTGACCCAGGGTGGTGTGGAGTGCAAAAAAACGATGGATTTGGGCCCAGATCTTTTGACTGGGGGAGTGTGTGACATTGATCCACATTCAGTCCATCACTTGTTGTTTTTTGCAATTGCCGCCCTAAGTGCGCTGGGGATGCCCAGACGTGGGTCCCAAGCACTCCACACCACTTGGAGTCAAGCTAGCCGGGCTGAAGAGAGGTGTTACCTCGAAACTGGTCCGGTCCTCGGATGCTTGATTCCGGTCTGGGAAAGATATGGCTGTTGTAGTTCGGACTGGACTGTTCCCATGGGGCAACAGGATCAGAGCTGATTTGCATAAAGCCATTATCTGACCCAGGGTGGTGTGGAGTGCAAAAAAACGATGGATTTGGGCCCAGATCTTTTGACTGGGGGAGTGTGTGACATTGATCCACATTCAGTCCATCACTTGTTGTTTTTTGCAATTGCCGCCCTAAGTGCGCTGGGGATGCCCAGACGTGGGTCCCAGGCACTCCACACCACTTGGAGTCAAGCTAGCCGGGCTGAAGAGAGGTGTTACCTCGAAACCGGTCCGGTCCTCGGATGCTTGATTCCGGTCTGGGAAAGATATGGCTGTTGTAGTTCGGACTGGACTGTTCCCATGGGGCAACAGGATCAGAGCTGATTTGCATAAAGCCATTATCTGACCCAGGGTGGTGTGGAGTGCAAAAAAATGATGGATTTGGGCCCAGATCTTTTGACTGGGGGAGTGTGTGACATTGATCCACATTCAGTCCATCACTTGTTGTTTTTTGCAATTGCCGCCCTAAGTGCGCTGGGGATGCCCAGACGTGGGTCCCAGGCACTCCACACCACTTGGAGTCAAGCTAGCCGGGCTGAAGAGAGGTGTTACCTCGAAACCGGTCCGGTCCTCGGATGCTTGATTCCGGTCTGGGAAAGATATGGCTGTTGTAGTTCGGACTGGACTGTTCCCATGGGGCAACAGGATCAGAGCTGATTTGCATAAAGCCATTATCTGACCCAGGGTGGTGTGGAGTGCAAAAAAACGATGGATTTGGGCCCAGATCTTTTGACTGGGGGAGTGTGTGACATTGATCCACATTCAGTCCATCACTTGTTGTTTTTTGCAATTGCCGCCCTAAGTGCGCTGGGGATGCCCAGACGTGGGTCCCAGGCACTCCACACCACTTGGAGTCAAGCTAGCCGGGCTGAAGAGAGGTGTTACCTCGAAACCGGTCCGGTCCTCGGATGCTTGATTCCGGTCTGGGAAAGATATGGCTGTTGTAGTTCGGACTGGACTGTTCCCATGGGGCAACAGGATCAGAGCTGATTTGCATAAAGCCATTATCTGACCCAGGGTGGTGTGGAGTGCAAAAAAACGATGGATTTGGGCCCAGATCTTTTGACTGGGGGAGTGTGTGACATTGATCCACATTCAGTCCATCACTTGTTGTTTTTTGCAATTGCCGCCCTAAGTGCGCTGGGGATGCCCAGACGTGGGTCCCAGGCACTCCACACCACTTGGAGTCAAGCTAGCCGGGCTGAAGAGAGGTGTTACCTCGAAACCGGTCCGGTCCTCGGATGCTTGATTCGGTCTGGGAAAGATATGGCTGTTGTAGTTCGGACTGGACTGTTCCCATGGGGCAACAGGATCAGAGCTGATTTGCATAAAGCCATTATCTGACCCAGGGTGGTGTGGAGTGCAAAAAAACGATGGATTTGGGCCCAGATCTTTTGACTGGGGGAGTGTGTGACATTGATCCACATTCAGTCCATCACTTGTTGTTTTTTGCAATGTACAGGAACAACAGCAACTTTTCTTTTTTTTCACTTTTTTACCCCCTAATGCATTCTTGAATCAAAAGTTAACAGAAGTACATATTTTGCGCTAATGTATACAGCTAAATGATGGATTTACATCTTGAGTAATTATGAGTATTTTTGCTGACATTTCACAGAATTGCACAAATTTTAAACATCCCTAGGTAGGGGGGCGTGGTCTGCAGCCCAAGATGTTGGTTGCACAAGCGGCGAGCTCCGGGCCTTGGCACCTCATCCATATATAATCTGGTACTCTCTACTGAGCCTAATACCTGCAACAACCTGCTTCCAGTTCTGGCAGTTTCGGGACTCGTTGATGCGTCCGAGCCCTAGTTGGGGTCACAGGGCTTGATGCTGAGACAAAGTTCCAGGGCTGGATGAGGGGCTTGTGAGGTGCTGGGCTTGCCTTTGGTGGCGGCAGGACTTCGCTTCCCGGGGGACAGCTTTCGCCGCAGCTCAAGCCACCGGACTTGGACCTGCTGACTGGAGCCTTTACTAGCCGTCTTCACTGACATCCTGGCGTCGCCTGCCCAGTGAGGGAGTTGTGGTGAGTTGGAGGAGCCACGGCTGTGCCTATGTGTGTCCTGGAGTCCTGGCTGGGGTGTCGGTGCTGCTGACATTGCCCTCATCGCGGGCTGTGTGGTTGAGATTAAACCCCCGCCGAGCGGTGCGCCCCCCTCCCCCCCCCCCTGTGGACCTTGTGTTTGTGGATGGGGTGCCTTCCTCCCTGACCCTCCCTCCCTCTTGTTGGTGCATGCTCCAGACTGGACCTAAACGGTAATTGGCGTCTGCGAGGAGCTCAAGAGGCGCTGCCCCAGCTGGTCTGTACACAGACTGTGTAATTACATGGGGACTCTGACGCTGATGATTACTACTACGCTGCAGAGGTACTATTTGTTTGGCTGGCCTAAAGTTACGGAATCTTCCCGTCTTTCTCTGTTTGGATCCCACTGGATGTGCGCATTGTTGCTGTGGCAGGGGGCAGCGAGTACTTTGATAGCCTTCTTTTCCCTCACTTCGCACTCCATTACGCAGCTCACCTACACAGTAACGCCCAGGGGATGGTTTTGGGAGGTGACACCTTTTCAAGCATTGTACCTGAATTCCAGTGACATAAAGGATGTTACCCCTGGGTTTCAAGTACTTGTGAGCTTTCTTCTTGTACACATGTGGATTCTTCAGGGCCTTCCATAGAGCTGGGCTTCATCGGAGCTAGTTGACAGGACGGGATCAATCTGGTGGATTACCACGTGCTCTGGGGACCCATTGTTTATCCTGTGGACGCCGCATAACCACTACCGCCTCCATTGAGGGATACAAGGGCTCCGCTGCGTGAAGCATAACGCCACAGAACCAGTAACTAATAGGAGTGGGGAATTGCTTTGTGATGCGCTGATTGAATGTTGCCCGGTTCTCACACTACTCATCAAGTCTCTAAGATCTGTGGCACCCTGGCTACCTATTGTGTTCACTTGCGGCGCCCATTGGCATTCTTGAGCCCTGCAATTGGGCCCTTCTACAACTCATTGATCCTCCATTGCTGGGCGTCCTGGTAGCCATGGGCAGAGGTAAGCCGAGAACGAACTCCAGGGGTGGACGGACAGGATTGCTCGGTTTCACCATCACACGGGCACTCCACTGGTCGCATACGTCAAGTTGAGGAGGGGTATATGCCCAGTCCACTTGGTGACAAACTAGAAATGATCTTGAAGGAAATACGGGATTCACTAACAGCACTGGTAAACCAATTGGGCATGATTTCTGTGGACCTTAACCTCCTCAAGGTTGATCATAGGAAGCTGTCTGACAAAGTAAAGTCCGCGGAACAAACTCTGGAACCATTATTGCCACCGGTAGCTGCACATGAGGAACAATTGTACCAAATGCACCAACAAATCGATTCATTACAGTCTTAAGCAGACGATGCGGAAGGCCATGCCAGAGGGTTCGGAAGGCTCACACAGGACTGTCCACACATTGCACCGTTGAACAGACCCACCGAGTTCCTGCACGTCGACCAATACCTGGTGCCAACCCTCGTCCAGTATTGACCAGTATTCTAAATTATAGAGACATCGATCACCTGTTAAATGCTGCCCAAGATAATTGCCCACTGCAGGTGGACAACGTAGATGTTTTGATCTTTCCCGACTATACATTGGCAGTGAAGCAAAAAAGTTTTTCATTCATGGAAGTGAAAGCTCAGATCCGTGAAGCAGGCCTCACATTTGCCTTATTGTTCCCCGATAAATTAAAAGTCATATATAACCAACAGTCTTTATTCTTTTATACACCGGATAGTTCTTGGGATTAACTAGACAGAACCTTTCCGGGCACTTTTTCCGCCAGACGCCTGTACTCCAAGCAGTCGAAATCGCCGCGGCCACCTCATCTGCGCAGGATGGGGCTCCGTACACAGGGCATGAGCTCGGGCTCTCCGCAGCAGCAGCAGGTAATGGAGATCGGCTATGGCCTTCCACCCCACACGTCCACCAATTAGTACGAGCCCTTCAATCGAGGCCACTTCGGACTCTGAGAAGGACGGAAGTGTGGCGCTGTTTTCATCGTTGTCCACACAACTAAGTAACAATCCATTGGGGTGACCTGCTGATATGTAAGTTGGACAACTGACTCTGCCCGGTTATTCAGCACCCTAAAGGACATGGTAGGTCACTAAGCATGAGCGCAAAATCCGCTACGCTCGCAGATTTTGCGAATTTTCGGTAAATCCGCGATCCGCGAACTCTCGCGAATTTACCGAAAATTCGCAATCCGCGAGCGGCGGATTCCGAGGCCTAAAGTTCAAGCCTTGCTGGCCTGTTGTTGTAACTATTTTACGATGGCGCCGGCAAGCTGCCAGCGCTATCGTAAAATAGTTACTAAATTAGCTTCAACAGGAAGCACTAATAGATAAAATCAAGCAGGCGCTCGTGCATCTGCTTTATTTTATCTATTCCAGCTTCCTGTTGAAGCTAATTTAGTAACTATTTTAGGATGGCGCTGGCAGCTTGCCGGCGCCATCCTAAAATAGTTAACAGGCCAGGCAGCTGTGCCCTCTTCCCAAATATACCATCGAAAATCGGCTGTGATGCTGGACAGAGGCCTTTGCATCCTTGACTTTCACGAGCGCAATCCTCGTGCTGTTCCTGTGGCCAGGAGCTTTTATAGCTCACTCAAGGGACCCCTGCGCCCTTCGGCGCTATTGCATAGTAACACACACCTGGTCGCTGTAGACAACTCTCTGGCACTTTAGGCAGCTGTAGTGTAGTGTAGTGAAAGCACTATACATTTAGCCAACGAGGTATGGCACAAAACAGTGGCGTCTTCTTGAGTAAATATGAAGGGCAGGGTTCATTCTGGCACGATGGTCCTGGCACAAAAATTAAACCTCAACCGGAAGCACTTACAGATATCATTTAAGCATGTGCCCTAGTTGAAGCTTAAATTCAGTGACTCATTCATCGGCCCAAAAAACAATCGTGAGCGTTGTCAAGGCTGGGCAGCTGTGCCCTCTTCCCAAATGTACCATCGCTTATCAGCTGTGATGCTGGACAGAGGCCTTTGCATCCTTGACTTTCACGAGCGCAATCCTCGTGCTGTTCCTGTGGCCAGGAGCTTCTGTATCTTCTTCATCCGCTGCTCTGATCGGTCTCTGACCTTTTATACACACAAGAGGCATGTGCACTCGCATGGAAGCCCCGCCCCAAATCCGCTAATCCGCAAATACGCGGATTTTGCGGATCCACGATCCGTGAATACGCAAATCCGAGAATCGTGGATCCGCAAAATCCGCCCATGCTTATAGGTCACTCATAACATTACCCGAGGATCTCGTATTTTCAAAATGATCAGCGTTGTATAATTAAAAAATGTATTATTTGTACAAACAAGGGATGGAGTAATATTTGCCCCTGCCCGCCTGTCATGGGCGCCTCCACAAGTTGTTTATTGTTATCACGCAGCAGTGATACTTGCAGCATCCCCCCGTAGGTGATAGCAACAGTTTGCTGTGAACCATTATAATGTTTTGCACACTGTTTGGTCGAACAAAATTAGGTCGTTAGACCCAGTATTGGGTTATGGCTTTGCAGTTTATCTTTTTGCCACATGATCTGAGTGGTGGCGGGGTGGGTTGAGGCAGGGAGGATTAGGGGGGAGGGGGGATTCACTATTATACCCTGATGATGTCTATTCCCAAATCTTATACTGTCATATCTTGGAATGTTAGAGGCATGGGTGCCGTTCCGAAACGTCATTGTATAGTAGCACAAACTACACTGTCGTAAGACCCAAATACCCTCTGAAACTATGAAACAGCAACGACATTGGCGCGGTAAGTTTAATGCCACAGCCTACTCTAGTACTGCAATATGGATCCGGGCGGGAATTCCCTTTTCCCTTACTGAAAGTAGGATATATGACCAAGGGAGGAATGTGCTCTTATGTTGGACCTCAGATGGTACACAAGTAGTGTTGGGGTCCCTTTGTGCGCCAAATGTTGACCAAGATGCTTTCCTGTCCCGGGTATCGCGGGTTCTTTCAGACTGGTCCTGCTACCCATGGTTGCTGGGAGGACCTAAATGGAATTATTGATGTATCCATGGACTACTCTCACCCTCCCATTGCCAAACACCACTGCTTACTCCCAGGCTGCAGCACTGTCACGTTGGAAACAGGGATGGAATTTAATTGATTCCTGGAGGTCCCAGCATGTAAACATGTGGGAATACTCCTTCTACTCTTATCCCCACATGTTGCATACCCGCCTGGACTATTTTCTGTGTTCACCTGCACTCACATCGACTATCTTGCACTGTACCTATTTTGGCAAGACAATTTCGGATCACAATCCTGTTGAAATAAACCTAAAATGGGGACGTCTTCCCACTCCTATTCTGACCTGGCGTATGCAACCCCTACAATTGGAAGACCAGATATATAGGGCCACGTTAAACACCACTATAACAACCTATGTTACACTTAATGAAGGTACAGCTACGACCTGATCCAAAGATTGTGAGTTATTCAAGTTGTCGGTCCAGGGTGTATCCTTGAGATCTTTGGTGGGGATTAGGAGGGGAGTGGTTCGAGACTTTACAGAGTTGGAGGGCACAGTACAAGCACAGGAAGTGGAGGCCCAAACCGATGAGGTTGGGGCGGATCCCTCGCAATCAGATAGGATCAAATATGCAGAATTACTAGAACATTTGAGGTTGATTGATTTTAATGTGTACACACTTCGCACTCACTCTGAGGCAGACCGGGCTGACACCTTATTAGCGAGATTCATTGCGCCTCCGACTACTCCCACTCCCATATTGGCGATTAATACTGTCCACCATACGTGGGTCACCACACAGGCTGAGATAAATTCTGCCTTCCACACTTAATATACTATGTCATACACTGCTCCTCCTTTAGATGTGCTTGATGCTTCTACTCATTTCCTTGCAGACGTAGACCTCCCCTTGATTTCCGACGTCAAAGTCCAAGAACTGAACGCTCCGATTACACCGATGGAAATAAGGATGGCAATTAAAGCACTAGCTCGAAAGAAAACACTGGGCTCCAACGGGCACCCTATCAAATTTTACTCAACCTTTTTGACGGCACTGGTCCCCAAACTTTAACAGCTCTACACAACCTTGCTTGCCGAGGGTACACTATCCCCCACAACTAGAGAGGTACTGGTCACCTCTTTGCTGAAAACTGACAAAGATCCCCTTGAGCTCACATCCTAAAGGCCTCTTTCCATCATTAATACTGAGTAGAAAATATTAAGTAGGCGCCTAATGTTTAGGCTTCTCCCCTTGCTCCCACAACTCATACATGTAGATCAGTTTGGTTTTGTTTCCAAACATAGCACCTCTTTAAATATTCGTCTCCATGCTATATTACATGCGACTATGACACAGGTACCACGTGATGGTGCCTATCCCTGGATACACGTCAAGCCTTTGATACTTTGAGTTGGTCTTATATGCTGTCGGTCTCGACTAAGTTCGGTCTACCTCCGGAGTATTGTAACTGCATAAAATTGCTCAATACCTACCCTACGGCCTGTGCAAAAACCGTCTCGAATATATTTCCAGCATATTCTATTTCCCGGGGCAGGCAAAAGGGTTGCCCCCTGTTGCCTTTATTGTTTGTTCTGGTGCTCAATCTCTGTGGCAGGTTATGGCCCCCTATGGAATCCCTATACAGGGTACATACAGTTCATTCTGTGTCGCTCTATGAGGACGACATGTTATTATATTTCCGGGACTTAAATGTAGACATGCAAGTAGTGGCGGACGTGTTCTCACAGTTCGGGGAACTATCAGGGTTGCACCTTAATGCCTCCAAGTCCATCGCATATTCTTTCAATAATACATATGAGGCTCCTTTTTTGTGATTTGGTCCAGTGCACTTTAGAGGGGAGCCAGTGACCTTTAAATACCTAGGGATTTACATATACAGAACCACTTTCGACACAATAGCTGGAAACGTAGTACAGACTATTAATTCTCTTCGGTCTCAAGTTTCCTTCTGGAATTCCTTGCTGCTCACAGTAGCGGGCCGTCTTGCTGTGTCCAAAATGGTTATGCTGCCAAGGCGTCTTTATCAATTTGTAAATCTTCCAGTTATTCTTCCTGCATGGATATTTCAAACACTTGACACCCTATTAACCTCCCTACTTTGGGGATCGAGCAGACATAGTTTGGCACTAGCTAAGATGCGGTTTTCCAGTAGTGCAGGTGGGATGGGTGCGCCCGAATTTAAAGTGTACTGCATAGTCGGGCAACTGCAATGGCTAGCATATTGGCTGGTGGACAAAATGTATTTGAGATAGCATATTCTCTGGACCAACTTGGATGTGGTACCCTACGAACATTGCTGTGCCCCGGAGCAGACAAATTGTGGAACCCTCCCTTTCTTTTAAACATAGCGCTCCATTATTGGAAACAGGAAACAGGTTCATAAATATGCGAAAATGTCCTTTCCTTATGCCTCGAATATCCCACTCTATGGCTTACCCACAATGCGTGGTATAATACCATTGACACAAATTCGAGCTTGGACACAGCAGGGGGTAGAGACAGTAGGAGATTTTTTTCACAACGGCAACCTTATGCACCATGAAGAGTTTGTGTGCACGTATGCAGTCCCTGCCACTCTTTTCCCACCCATGCTGCAATTACACGCTATATTCACAAATACTGATTGGTGGATCAAAGAGAACCTTTCACCTTTCCTTTGTTGAAATCTCATCACATAATGCTGTAGTTCCCAAACTGTGCGCCGCGGCACCCCAGTGCGCCGTAATGAGGCGCGAGGGGCGCAGCGCACAGTAGGGTGACTAACCGTCCGTAAATTCCACGGACCGTCCCTGCCTTTTATCTGTAATTGTGGCCATCACAGGGAGCAGCTCTGCTCCCCTGTGAGAGGCCTCACCCCCGCTGCTGGAGCCACCTCGCACTCCTCCAGGAGCACAAGAGCAGCCCCTCCCGCCCATTGAAATTCTGTTTGGGGCTGATTGCCACTTACTGAATGACAATGGGGCAGTCAGGGGTGTTCAAGCATGTGGTGGCGGCCTCCTGCCTCAGTGTACCGAAGGGCCTTCTGTTAGATAAAAAGTAAAACGCCCATGCTGCAATGTTAGAGAACACTTCATTTAAAGAAGCCTGTGAAATAAGTTTAAAATAACAGGTTATCGTTCTTTCTCTGTCTCATCATTTTTTAACTGAAGTATTTTCAATATTATATTCAAAAAAGCCATGGTTGCTGCTTTTTTATTTTAAGGAACTAGCAACCATTGACAAAGCCAATAGCCCTGGCTTGTTGTTGGTGCAATGATACTTGCTGTATTATATATCTGGATGCAATGACATAAACAACATAATACCAGTGGGGCGCAACACTATGCTAAGCGCAGATTTTTAGCCTAGGTGTTTTAAACTGCGCTCTTAATTACATCCAACACCCCCTTTGAAGAGAGCCCCCAGTTTTTTTACACCGCTTAAAGCCCTGGAAACAACACCATGTTACAGTTACCTCACATCCTGGCACTGTGCATCATGTGTGACTCATGACTTCTACGTTTTCAGCCTGCCTATGTGCAGGGGCATAGTGAACTCTCCCCCACCGCACCCCACCCCTTGCTGTAGTTCATTCTTGATAGGCCTCTTCTGCCTGCAACTCTGCAGACAAAGGCTCAGCTCATAATGTGGAAAGGTGGGTGAGTAAATAAGTGAAGGAATGTCTGAATGGCTGGATGGATTACTGAAAGGATGAATGCATGAATGAAAGGGGGAATGGATAGATAATGAAAGAAAGGATGGATGAATGAGTGAATGAGTGGAAGTATGGATGATGAAAGAAAAGGTAAATAGATGGATATATGGGAGGAAAGGTAGCTGGATGGGTAAGAGTGTGGATGGGTGTGTGAAAGGATGGATGGATGAGTGAAAGGGCAGCTGATGGGTGAGTGAATTGGTGGATGGGTGTGTGAAAGGATGGATGGATGGATGGATGAATGAAAGGGTAGATGATGGGCAAGTGAATGGGTGGATGGATGAATTGATAAGTGAAATGGTGAATGGATGGATGAGTGAACGGGTGGATGTAAGGATTGATGAGTTAGTGAAAGGGGGTAGATGGACAAAAGGATGGATAGATGAGTGAAGTGAAAGGGTGGATGGATGAGAGAACGGATGGCTGGATGAGTGAACGGATGGTTGGATGAGTGAAATAATGCGTCCCAATTACTTTAAGGAAGATAACAGGAGGTACATACCACCCACCCACCGGTAAAAAAATGGTGGGGAGCCACGGCCAACTGCCGATTAGGTCAAGGGATCCAGAGGTCAAAAAAGTATGGGAACCACTGACATAATGGGACATGGCCATCACGTAGTTCAGTGGTTGTATCGTGGGCTAAGGGAACACCTGAATGTCCCGTTGAAACCCCTCAGACAAAAACGGGAAACAATACTGTCACATGTCTTAGAGGATTGGGAGTGGACCCCTATGGTAGAACATCCTAGAAAGGTATCTCGTAATTGAAAGTGATACAGTTATTTGTTTTGCATAGAGCCTACCTCACCCCGAAAATGCTACACAAAATGTATGCTACTGCCATACCCAAACTGCCCCAGATGCCCTGTTCCAGAATCTGATATCCTTCATATGTTGTGATCTTGCCTGGCGTTACAGGAGTTTTGGAATGAGATCATAAATCTGTCCGTCTTAACAGAACACACGTCCTGGGATCAGTGCTTTAAATGGGCCGGTACGCACCGGTACTGAGTACCGGCACTTCCGAAATTTTGGGTCCTCAGTACCGGCACTTCTCTGTAGCACAGGGAGACTACCGGTACCCTCATCGACGGCAGGCTCAGGCTAGGCATCTCCTTCAGGGCAGGGCAGGGCTCCCGAGCAGCTTGCAAGTAAATGAGCCATGAAGTAGCCGCCCTTTCGCAGAGTTGCTGCTGAAGATTAGAAGCGCCCATTTCATTGTTCCCAAACTGCAGGGGTTTGAGTGGGCTCTCGTCACACAGTGATTAACATGGCAGGGTCTCTAGACAGACCCTGCTCTGCCAATATGTTGTGTAGCGATGAAAGTGCCAAACTGGGGTGTGTTGCAAGGGGAGCGTTGTGATTCTGGCCTCCGGTAATGTGCTTTGCAGGGGGTTGATTCACCCTTCATTAAACCCTGCTGTGTTGCCTGAATTAAGTCAGGCAGCACAGTAAGAGAATCTTTCAAACTGTTCTCTGTCCCTGGTATCTTGAGAGAGCCGGTGTGAAGATGAGCCTTCACAGCAAAGTGTAAATGTTCGTGCTCACCCGACCCTCTCTCAAAACCGGGACATTTGATCATTTTTGCAATAAGTGTCGGACACCGGGACATTCCCCGAAAAGTTGGGACTGTCCTGGCAAATCCGGGACTTTCGGTACCTCTAAATTAGTAATACCGGCACTTCTAATTTTCCACTTAAAGCACTGCATGGGACACTGTAGAGGCCTGTTTGTTGGGCCTTTTTTCGCTTCCCAAAAAATCGAAGCTGTTGCGCCGCTTCGCAGGCTTAGCCCTGATGATTGCAAAAAGGCTGATTTTACAGCGCTGGAATCCCACCACGTGCGGTTAAATGGAGAGAAGAGGTCATCCATTGGGAGACAGCAGAAAGGGAGTCACTACAAGGGAAGAATATAGGGGATTATGAAAGAGACCAATATCCTTGGAGTGGGCACAATTGATAGAACTTTTTACAGCAGGGGTGGAGGAGGTCCCAGGGGACTCACAGCCCCCACCAACAAATAGTGGAGTGGATAATTGATACCCCCTCACAAAGTGACTGATTTGATGGCAAGGGTCCTCACAGTGGTTAGCTATAAGTAACTCCCTGCCTCTTATCTCTTATTTGCTTCCCACCTTGCTGGGTTTTCCCCTCTCAACCCCCCCCCCCCTCAGTTCCTCCCTACCATGATCGGTGCTATTTATTACCTGGTACCTTTACTGGGGTAACATGGAGTCCAGCACAGCAGAACATGTTTTGTTTTGATGCTTTAGGAGTTGGGTTAATTCGGGTGGGATAGGGTAGGTAGGTTGCATTGGTTGTTTGTCAATATATACCTTAGGTATGTAATCTATGCTGTACTGTTATAATAAGGATATATGTAAAGGTGTTCCTGGTGGACTAGCACGACTTGTGCATTGACAGAAGAATATTCTGCTTCACGATTGTGTGACATGATATTGCTATACTACGTGACTTGTATTAATGTAAAAATATAATGTATGAAGTAGTAGTCAATGCTGTAAATGCTACACCCTTAAAACCCAATAAAGTTTGGATTACAAAAAAAAATAATTCACACATCACTGTTATAAACCAAGACATTACATCAATAGCCTTTTGACCTTGCATTACCTTTTTAATATTGCCAAAAGTGTCTTATAAGGTGGGAGGCGTTTTTTGCAATTATTGTGTTGCTAGGAATCAGTTATCTTTTATTAAGAGACCTTCGTGCTAAATAGTTTAAGGTGTATGAGTGCAGGTCGTGTCATTCTAGCTTCACATTCTAATGAATGGTTCCCCGTAATCACCATTATTGCTTGTCGAAGGTGAACTCAGAAGGGAGCCAAAAGGCATTGGTGGGGCAAGCAAGAGAAGGGAAGGGTGTGAGGTTTTCATAAGCATTGTGTATGTAACCTTAAATGGAAAGGAATTGTATGAGTGGCTGGCAAATGGATGTGAATGGGTTTGGAGAAGGTGAGAGGGAAAGGTTTCACACAGTCATGGAATAAAACTATAGACTTTCAGTAATGTCTATGTAGACAACCATGTTCAAGTATTAAAATGTTGATCTAAGAAAGGGTTATTTAAAGGTGGTTATACCAAGGCCGTCAATGTTGTAAACACATATTGAGGTTCTGTTGGTGCCCAGTTTGTTTGCCCTTGACAGGGAACGATGATAAATATGGAACATTTATGACAGAACCAGAAGGGTGTGGTCGTTCTTACATCAAAATTAGGAACAACTAACAGAACATGGCAAATACAGTAATAGTCATTAGAACATACTATGACCTAAACAAAATATTGTGAAATGAAAACAAAATAAATACTTAAGTTTGGATTATGAGCTAGGTAAATTTTGGTGAGGAGATCCCAGGTGATTGAAATAGGCAATTCTAGTCAATATCGCTGTACCTAAGGCCACCTTCAATAGTTCATCCCCATAAAATGGGTTCTAGACATGCAGACCCTTTTTTCTGAGGGAAATTCCACATTCCTTTTTTCATGTGAATTAGCAATCCCATTTCCTATCTGCTCTGAGCAGGTTGTAAATGGCAATGGGGCAGGTCTTGAGTGGGAGGGAACTGGCAGGGGACAGGAGAGGAAGAGTGCCTGCCTTTAGGATAGAGTTGTCTGGGGTCTGGGAGTCCAACCTCGGCTGCTTCATGTAATTTGACTAGTCAGATATTCTGGCCAATAAAAGAAGTTCAGAAACACTATGCTTGTGATGATGGGATAGAGAGGGATCCTTTATATGTATAGTCCAACCAGTTTAGGACTAGGACAAAAAATAGGGTGAGGCTTCAAAATAAAAGTGTCTCTCATTATCAAATCATATAGCTAAAAAAGTGGCACACATTTGAAAATCTTGACAATTTTTAACTTGTAAAGTCCCACTTTGTGGATGTTTTGCAAGCTAAGAGAGACAGCACGCATCTGTGTTTGCTTTAAGCCATGCTTGTCATAATATCAGGGAAATCAACAGTACAATTGGCTCACCTGGCCAAAAAACAGGCCCACAATCTACAAAAAAAATGGTCCACACACTGATATTTCTGACTAGACCATCGGACACTGGCTGATTGCATTATAGGTCAGTCTGACCAAGGTTCCAAACAACTACTAATCAGGCTCTTGTGATTTTTGCTGCAAATGATACTGTTCTCAATGTCAATATTTTCCATACATCGGATATTTGTCCCCAGAAAGAGAACCTAGTAAGTTAATTCATGGCTATCTACTCAAGCATTTAAAATGATCTCTCTAAGCCCATAAAGGTATTAAAATAGGTTCACCAAACCCCAAGATGATTTGATCATGAGTGTTCTGCAACCAACTAAGCCCCATGGAAGACTCTAACTGCTTGCCCCTGGGAACCACAGTGCTGATTTGACTTTGCAAAAGGTACAAAACAGGAACTATAAGGAGGAAGGGTGACGTGATCACTCAGCAGTGGGATATTCTAGCACGCCCCCAGCAATTACTAAGAATAGTAAGTCCTTTAGGGATTCTGTTTCAGCCCTGAGGTCAGCCAACAGAATGGGGATGCCACTGATTTGAAACACATTCTAGAAGGAGAATGCACACCCATGTTTTTCACATTTTAAACAAATGCTCCAAGGTTGAAAGTTATGGCATTCAGACCTCGGTCTGTCCCCTGCCCGTGCACTTGAAGATAATTCAAGCATAACTGTGACCCTCTACATTCTGTAAAAATTCAGTGAATCAAATATTACCAAAACCCAGCCTCCTTGAATGAAAACAATAATTATCATTATCCCTGCATGGGTCCTCTTCGTCCCAGTCCTTAAAACGAGAGACATTCTTGCCTCCACCCAGCCAATCAAAACGCTAGAATCCAAAAGCTAAAGGTCACATAAATCCCTCCCACCCACCGCCATGCCTGTATTTATTTTGCTCCGACGGCAGTCGGATCGCTGGTGATATGTATCCTGTTGCTGTTTCCGGTTTTGCTGCAAGATGTTTTGCGTGCCGTGAGTTTTTAAAATCCATTTTGTAGAAGGTCTTGTCTTGTGGTGTACATATACATGTGGTATTTCTGCCTTTGAAGTCTCTGCGCAGCCGTACCAGTGCTCTGGTTGGCCGAACTCCTGGATGCACCCCGCTCATGTGCTGGGCTGGGCTGGGGAGCACTCCTGATGTCCTGGCCTGGGTCGTTCTGGCACTGAAGTTTGTAAGCAGCGTCTGCCTCAGGGGCCATGTTGAGTGATTTATGGCTGTGTGTGGAGACTGCAGGGTTGCCCTTTTTGTTGGTTTTCAAGTCTCACACACATAAGACTTGGTTGATTGGGGGCAGTATGTATGGGAGTTGCTAGGCACTTCCTTTTTTGTGTGTTGGGAGTTTCCTGTGGGGTTTACTCCTTTTTTGCTTGCCATGAGTGATGGGGCTTCTTTTCCGGTGCCTGCAGTTTCAAAGCAGCATAATGTCCAGGTCCTCCAAGATGATGACTTTTTTGCAGATTTCTAGTGCTGACTTGCAGGAGTCGATTAATTCTGCTGTCCAGTCTGCACTGCTGGAGCCTCTAGAAAAGAGGGCTAAGGATGATGAGGAGGACATGGACAATTCCCCTAAACAAAAGTACGTCCAGGGCATGGTTTTTTCTGACATGCTGGTTCATATTCCGGAGGTGCTTGGTTTTGGCCCTAAATCGTTATCTGATGAGGGGTTTACTCCCAGTATAGTTCCTCTGTGGTGGTTGACCTTCCCTTCCATGATGTCCTGAAGGATATACTGACTAAGGAATGGCTTGAGGTTGATAAGCAGGGTATTCCTCACTTTCTGGGGAAGCGGTATTGCCTGGTGGACTTTGACACCCAGTTTCCTCCTGTTCCCTCTTTGTCATCGGAGGAGGCTTCCCTGACGGACCCATTGGAGCGGAAGGAGGAGTCTGCTCTCAAGCGTTCTCACGCGGCTTCTCATTTTGGGGTGCGTGCTAGCACTTATGCAGCCTATGCCTCAAGGGTCCTTCTGAATGATTTTGAGAAGTTGTTTGATTGTCTGCAGGATCAGGGGGATCCTACTCCTTTGTTGGCTCAGATGGAGGTTTTGGCTCAATATCTCTAGGATGTAACTTTTGATTCCTTGTGAGCCTTCTCCTTGGCTGCTGGGCGGCGGTAGCTAGTAGTAGATCTCTCTGGACCAAGCCTTGGCGACTTGAAGCTACTCAGAAGGCCTTTGTTCATAAGCTGCCTTTTGAGGGCCCCAGTTTCTTTGGGGACGATTTAAATGTGATGGTGCAGCACTCTGCGGAAGAGAAAAAGATGTTGAAGCCTTTTCGGCCTGTGCCTAAGAAGAAAACCTTTTTTCATAAACAGGGGTTTCAGGGGGCTTTGTCTTCTCATCTCTTTCGTGGTCGGACCCATGGTTGAGGGGCTGCATTTCATTATAAATCTCGGCCTCAGCAACAGCAGCAGCAGCATCCCACTGGTGCGGGACAGAAGTGACTATGCCATTGTGGGTGCTTGGCTCCATTTGTTACTAGACCCATGGTCAGCTTTGATTTCCGACCAGTGTGTCTTATCTGTCATCAGGTGGGGTTATCAGATTCCCTTCCGGGGTCCTCCCCCTCTGGATTATTTTCAAGGTACCCTGTTGTCAAGAGACCGAGTAAGGTGGTCTGCCATGTTGTCCAGCGTCGCCATGTTGTTGTCAAAGTAGGCTGTTGTGCCAGTTCCAGTGGAGGAAGCGGGCCAAGGGGTTCTGTTCCCATCTGTTTCTGGTCCCAAAGCCAGATGGTTCCTTCCACTCAATTCTGAATCTCTAAACTTTGAACAAGTTGGTGCAGTTGGATCATTTTCTATGGGCACCTTACAGTCCATCATTCGTCTAATCCAGGAGGGCAATTTTTTTACTTCTCTGGACTTGGAAGACACCTATTTTCACGTTCACCATCCATCCTGCCAGTCAGCGGTTACTGAGGTTTGCTGTTCAGGGGATGCATTTCCAGTTTCTGTTTTTGCAGTTTGGCCTCTCCACTGCTCCCAGGACTTTTTCCAAGGTATTGGCTCCTGCCGTGGGGGTTTTGCAGCATCGGGGTTTCTCTGTGTTTCCCTATATTGATGATTGTTTGATACCTGCTTCCTCCTTTCCTAAGGCTTTTCTAGCAGTGGAGGCTACGTTGACCCTGTTCCAGGATCTGGAGTTCAAGCTGAATCTTCCCAAGTCTCATCTGGATCATGTTCAGAGACTTCAGTTCATCGGGAGTCTGTTGGACACCTATCTGAGGGCGGGGTTTCTCCCTCCTGTTCAGATCTTTTCCCTGCAGACTCTGTTGCAGGATCGGTTGAGTTGTCTTTCTGCCCCGGCTCGTGTTTGGTTGTGGGTCTAGGGGTTGATCGCTGCCACCACTGCTGTGGTTCCTTGGGCTCGCCTGCATCTCAAACCCTTTGTGACTCATCTGTTGGCTCGGTGGGACTCCTCCCGGGCGGATTACGAGGATCTGGTTCCTCTCTCTCTCCTGCTCTGGTACAGGAGTTGACCTGGTGGCTTTAAACTCCCAATCTGGAGAAGGGGGTGCAGTTTTGTCTTCCACCTCCCCTTTTGTTGACCATGGATGCCAGTCTTTGGGGTTGGGAGGCCACGGTGTGGTTCTTGGAGGCCAAAGGGCAGTGGTTTTGGAGGAACAGTGCCCGTTCCTCGAACCGGCTGGAGTTTGCAGCCATCTGGGGAGGAGCTGCAGTTGTTTCAGGTTCATCTTCAAGGGACAAATCTGTTGGTTCAGACCAACAATCAGGTGGCTCGTTGTTAATTGAACCGTCAGAGTCAGAGATGCACCAAGTGTGCATCTCTGAATCTGCTGGCCTCCATGATTTGTGCTTGGGCGGAATCTCAACTGTTGGCCTTGAGGGCTGTGTGCATTCTGGGGTAGTTGAATTTTCATGTGGAGGCTTTGAGCAGCAACCTTCCATCCTCTGTTCTGTACCATCTCTTTCGTCATCTGTTCCTGGCCCTTTGTCTTTGGTTCGGGACTCCCTGGAACGATCTCTTTGCCTCACCTCATAATGCTCTTCTCCCCAGGTTTTGATCAGAGGTGATGTGTCCTCAGGCTTGGGTGGTGGATGCTCTTTCGATTCCCTGACCTTCGGGCCTTATGTATGCCTTCCCTCCCATTTCCCTCCTCCCGTCAGTGCTGCAGAAGATTCGTCAGTCCTGTTGATTGCTCCCTTATGATCTCGCCGCCTTTGATTTCCTCTCCTGTTGCGGCTGGGGGGCTGGTTTGTCCAGCTTCCTTTTATTCTGGCTCCTCTTCAGTTTCCGCTCCTGTCACTGCCTTGTCTTCGTCGTTTGCAACTGACGACCTGGCTCTTGACGGGTTGACATTGGAATCTGTGGGCTGTTCTTCTGTGATGGCTCAAGAACATCCAGTTGTCGCATCAGCCTTCAGCCCTTAAATGCTATAGTCGTCATTGGGGCTCTTTTGTATCTTGGTGTTCTTCGCATGGTGTGGATCCTGTGCTTGGGGATCCTGCTTCTGTGCTGGATTTTCTCCAGGATGGGATTTTGAAGGACCTTTCCCCTTCCACTTTATCTGCTCAATGGGCAGCGGTTCGTGCTTTTCGGGGTGTTGGGGCTTCCTTGGAGGTTGTTGCTCCTTTTGTGAGTGAGCTTCTTTGTAGCTGTAGGCTTCATTGTCCCGTCTCCCCTGTGATCGTGCCTTCCTGAGATTTGCCTACTGTTTTGTGGGGTCTGCAGTTGCCCCCTTCAGAGCCCTTGTTGGAGGCAGACTTGTTGTGGCTTTTTTGCTGGGCATCACCTCCGCCCGTTAGATGCCTTGCTCATTTCTTTCCCCTGTTTGCAGTTCCTGAAGGATCGAGTTGTTCTACCGCTTGGACCGGCTTTTCTGCCTAAAGTCTCTTCCGAGTTTCATAGCAGCAAGAGGTGATACTTCCTGATTTGCCTATGGTTGGGGATTTCCTTGTTCCTTCTTCTTTAGATGTTCTCCGATCTCCTCGGATTTACCTCCTGCGTTTGCTGGAGTTTCGGCTTTCTCCTGCCCTGTTTGTCTCCTGTGGGGGTGTGGCTAAAGGGAAGAAGGTTTCCACTTTTGTGATCAGTCAATGGGTGTGTTTGGCAGTCTGCCAATCCTTTAAGTCTGTGGATCTGCCTCCCTCCTCCGTCTCAGGTCCAGGGTCGTTCGACTCATTCTGTGTCCGCTTCCTAGGCTGAGGCTGTGGGTGTCTCTATCTAGGAGATTTGTAGGGCTGCCACCTTGCAGTACTATCACACGTTTGTCCAGCATTATACGTTTTGCTGTTGGTGTTTTGAACGCTGCTGTTTGTTGATCATTATTTGATTCAAGTTTTGTACTTTTTGCATGGATCCCTGGTGTCCTGCGTTTTTTATTTCTGGTTCTCTGCTTGTGAGTTCCTCACGTTGTAAGGACTGGGACGAGGAGGATCCATTAGCGGGTAATGTCTTGTTACTTACTGATAATCTTCATGTCCCCAATATGGGTCCTCCTCGCCCGAGTCCTCTTCCCTCCCTCCCTCCCACTGTGTTTGTGTCGGAGACTTAATGATACCAGGCATGGCGGTTGGTGGGAGGGGTTTATATGACCTTTAGCTTTTGGTTTCTAGCGTTTTGATTGGCTGGGTGGAGGCAAGACTGCCTTACCTTGTAATGACTGGGACAACCAGGACCCTAATCCTGGTAAAGAAGATTACCGGTAAGTAACAAGACATTTCCGTGCAACACACAAGTTAAACACTGCTGCCACCACTATTGACCAAAACTCTAATTCAACCCTGAACATCCCTGCTACTTCAGGTGTTCAAAGTCAAAGCCGAAAGCAGGGAGAAGAACGATGAGAATCAGGCCATAGAATGGTGGACTGTTTTGATGAGCAAGTCTGAAGACTGTACCAACTAAAATGATTAAAGCGTTTTCCCTTGTGATGTGAAATGGGCACATCAAACGTTATTTCATGGAGTAATTTATTTTCTGCAAGAACTGTGTAAGTTTCCTGCCTGCTGGAGTAATATGTTAACTGGCTGCACGTTACATTGTACATTTTACTTTGCTTAGAATAGATCTTTGTTTTGAAACACGATGAAGCAGGGATGTTCAGTGTTAAATTAGAATTTTGGTTAATAGTGGTGGGAGCTTTATTTAATTTGTGTTTTGCACAGAAATGATAATAAAGTTTCTTATTCAGGGAGGCTGGGTTTTGGTAATATTTGATGCACTAAAGTATTACTGGTAATTAGAGAGGAGAGATACTGTTTTAGATTCTATAATGTTTTTTTCAAACTTCCCTTTTACAGTTACCCGTGCAGAAGAGAGTAATTCTCAAAATGCATTGAGTTTATTATTAACATGGATGAAAGATGTATCTTTATACTAAAAGTACAATGTCAAGAAATGATCTCATGTGAATCATCGCTGTTGGAAACAGTATACTGCCAATACAATCTTTGAAATGTAAATGTCTTCAGGCTCAGCTTGTTTGAACTGAAAAAATGGAGCAAGAACATTACAAGAATAGTTTAGAGAAATGTTGAAAAGAAAAGGTGAATTGGATTGGATATTGCATTACAATGGCCTACTGGTGCCTTCAGAGGCTGCTCACCTCGGACTGTTGAACCAAGAGGATCCCAGTTATGCTTAGATGACAATTAGTTGCCATATCAGCAGTGAGAGGTGGAAGGCACACTTTTCACAAATCTACACAATAGAAAATTCGGCAACAGGTGTAAACAAGACGGCTGAGTTCAATCTTACCATAGATATAACCCTAAATGAAGTTTGCTACAATTCAGCAGAGCGCAGCAGGAAAAGCATTTGGGCTGGATGGCATACCCATCTATCTGATAAAATATGACCTCAGCCTATGCCCCCGCCACTGAATAATGTTTACAACAATTTAAACTATGCATCCTTGCCACACTCATGGGCATCAGCCACAATTGTATCAATTTTCAAAAAGGAAGATCGATCGTCACCCAGTTGTTTCGCATAGATAATCCAACCAACGTTTTTGGAAAAGTTCTGTATAATAAAATCATTGAGTGGGTGAAGGATATCATGATTTTTTCAACCCTTGCCAATATGGTTTCTGCAAACAAATCAGAACACAGAAGCAGTGCCTGAATCTCAACCTAATTTTGGGGAAATACACTGTGACGAAATGTGCCCAATGTATTTAGCATTCATTGATATTAGCATGTCATTTGACTGTTAATCGGTCAAGGCTATGGCAAATACTTTTTGACATGGTATGGGGATGGAGGAGCCCTTTGGACATCTCCTGGCGTCCATGAATGTAAATGCGGGGATTAAAGTGGGGTTCGGTCAAAGTGGAGAGCTCGCATGGAAGATCCACACAGAGCATGGGGTGCGACAGGGATGTATGCTTGTCCCTCTGCTGTTCGTCTTGTATATAAATAAACTGGACACCCATTTCACAACATGCACACCAGATGTTCCCATGGTGCTTTGCACCACATGCCCAGTTTTGCTAATTGCAGATGGTGTAGATTTATTGGCACACACAACCAAAGCTCTGCGATTTTTGAGTCACTCATTTGTGGAATTAATAGGCACCCTTGATTTGGAGACAAATTTTTTGAAATCATTTGTCATGGCCTATGACTTAAAGGGCACCCCATGAACAGGTATTTTGGTGGGAGTATATTACCTCTTTAACACTCACACATTCTCCTACCTTGGGGTGTTTTTTAGTTCCACAGGGTCATGAACATTTAATATAGTTGAGCGGAGAACCAAGCTATCTAGGGTGGTTGGCTCAATTTTTAGCCTACTGACCCCTGCCGGGGCAGAGCGTTTACCCCTAAGCTACAAATTAATTTCATGCAATATGTACCCGTTGCTACTTACGGGGCAGGAACTTGGGGCTTTAGTGACCTGTCAGTAATCCAAACAGAGAAAAATCACCTCTACCAAAAGCTCATATCTGTACTTCTCTCCACCTCACACGTTATGTGTCATAGCAAGCTAGGGCTAAGCTACATAAGTGGCAGTGTTCAAATCTGCCCCCCGTTGGTATGGCTTTCGATTTAAAAAAATGAGAAGGCGTCACTAACAAGAGATATAATGAAAGACTGTTTAGCTTGTGATAATGGTTTTGATAGTTCATGGTAAGCATCTGTAAAAACATCTTAACACACTAGGGGCCAGATGTAGGTATCCAAATACCGGTCGGTAACGGCCGAAAATATCAATTTTCGGCCGTTACCGTCCGGTATTTGGATACTGAGATGTAGGGCATTAAAAAATACAGATTCGGTAATTTTACCGAATCGGTAAATTTACCGAATCGGTAAAATTACCGAATCTGTATGTAGGTATCACTGTAAACAGTGCTACAGGGCTTTAAGGATTCGTTATTTACCACCAACTATTAGTTGGTGGTAAATAACGAATTCCTATGTAAATTGCAAATATTTGCATTTACACCTGTGCCATGTGACAGACATACATGCCCTTAGGGCATGTATGTGTGCCACATGGCACACAAGCACTAATCAGGGGTGCAACAGGGTGTCAAAGTGACACCCTGCCACCCTTGACTTTTCGGTATTTACCGAATCGGTAATTACCGATTCGGTAATTGACATTCATTCCTATGGGCCTCCAGGCCCATGGGAATGAATGGCAAATACCAAATTGGTAATTACCGATTCGGTAAATACCTACATTTACCGATTCTGTATTTTTTACCAAATTATTATCTACATCCCAAATTCCGATTCTGAAATACCGTATCAGTAAAATTCGGTATTTTAGAATCGGTATTTTCGGATTACCTACATCTAGCCGTATATGCTTACATTAGGCATTTACTAGCACGGAATCATGCACTAATTGGAGAGGAATCATTCCTTTAATCTATGCCCAGGAAAAAAGTTTAAGGGCCAAAACCCTGAAACTTTGTATCTCGACTTATTTGTTAGTGAACCATGACAATACTATCAGCAATTATCTATGTGCTGGGCGAGGAAGATGGGAATGATACTTAATGTTTGGTTTTCAGGCAGTCACAATAAAATACTTACTTTGCTTACTGTCAGATTTTCAGCATAACTTAGAATTACATGTATGCCTATGCAATAATGTATTTCAAGAGTTGATGTTACATTTGACTTTTTTCTGTGTTTTTTACTGGAGATATTTAAATGGCTTTAATGCCTTTTTATTAAGGGCCTTATTATGAGTGTGGCAGCCCATGAACCACCGTAGCGGCAGTGGAAGTACGACTGCTGTGAGCTCAGCGGTCCAACCACCATATTACGAGGTGGGTGGATTGCGTTTCCAAAGGCAGCGGCTGAACCGCTGAAACTACCATTACACCGCCGACCACCAGGTTTCAGTTGGGGAAAGGCAGCTGCATAAGGGCAGTACAGAGGAGCTCCACCGCCATCCATATTACGAATTGGCATTCCGACGACTGACCGCGGTGGTCCGACTGCCAGCTTTGAGTCAGCGGTAAGAACGGATTTGTGGTGCATACTCACCCCTCTCCTGTTCTTCCAGGCATAGTTTGACGCGGATCCCTTTCTCTAGGTCTCCCCTTCACGGCAGCATCTTCACCCCAAAGAATATGTAGGTGGTATTTTTCCACATGTATCCTGCACCTGTGTATATTCGACACATGTGCAGTCAAAATATACACACATGCATCAAAAGATACCAAGATTCATTGCCCACTGCTGCAAATCCGCAGAACCCACAACATCGGCCCTGCAATTTTAGACCACCAGCGTGGGGTCTACTGGTGGCAGCAGACACGGTTTTTGGGCAGATGGACCGCCAAACTCATAATCAGGCCTTAAGTCTAGAAAATTGACACATAGCAGTCAGTCATTGCTGTTCCTAAAAAAACGGCATGATGAGTAGTACGGTTGAGACACTCCATGTACCTTGATTAAGCTGTTGGTTTCATACTGTATGGGCGTAACCAGAAATTATGCATGGTAGCTGGGCACTTGATGTAGAATTTTTTACATATGTTTTTATATTTATTCACTTTTTTCTTATATGAATATTGCAATTCATTGGAGCATAAGAATTTGTTATGATGGAGTTTTGGTCAATATATGTATCATGGATAATCTTGTACTTTTTTGGCTGCACGCCAGCTGAATAAAGCTTTGATTGATTGGAAAATAAAAGTGTCTCTCATTATCAAATCAGATAACTAAAAAAATGACACACATTTCAAAACCTTGACAATGGTCACGCTTTATAGATATTTCGCAAGTTATGGGAGATCGCATTAATTTGTGTTTTCTGAAGGCAATATCAGGGAAATCAACAGTACAAATTATCCCACCTGGCCAGAAACCAGGCCCACAAACTACTAAAAAACGGGCCCACACACTGATCTTTCTGCCTAGCCATCGGGCACTGCCTTATTGCCCTATAGGTCAGTAATTAAATTGTTCTCATTACCAATCTTTTTCATACATCAGCTATTTGTCTCCACAGCAAATTTAGAGATGTTTCACTTCTTTTGCAAACCTACAGCTAAGGAAATAATATATGCAATTATTGTTTGTGGCATAGTAATGAATAATGAATGCAAGCTGTATTGATCTGCTAAGAGCAAGAGTAGAACATAAATCATACATTTTTGTTTTCTTAATACATATCCTTAGCCTGCCTATTTCTACTTTAAACAGTCGAATGCTTTTGCCGATTAAACAACCTTTAAAATTTCAGATGGAATAATTAGGACACAGATAACCAAACACCATGTTTATCATATTTGTGTCAGCTATTTTCGCAGAAGCCTCTTCTTTGTTTTGTGTTTACAGTAAATCAGCTTATTATTCAAAAGAGGGCTTTTTTTGAAGATTTTACAAATTGCAACGAATAACAAATCATAAGGAAGTGTTAATTAAAGTTTTATTTTCCCTGCATTTGTTAAATGTTTAGTGTACTGCAAGCTTGTCAATTAACTCGTACAATCGCCACACCGCCATCTGCTTAAACAGAATGTTCCCTGTAAACAAACTGTCTCAGGTTATTAAATTAAATGGGAATTTCTACAGGCATTATAGGGCATGTTTATGACATTGTCAAGCAGTGCAGCACAGCTAGTCACCTTGCTGCACTGCAGAGCGTGACAGGAAAAGGTCAGGGATATGCCGTATTTAAAAGAATAAGCCTCATTCTGTGCTGGCGCCATTTTGGTTGCCTAGCACCAACACATGCACCCTCGCACCAAGTGTGCCTGTGTTGTGAGGTGGGACACCTTCCTGGAAAAAATCTAACACCTGAGGCACTTTTCTCTTTCTGCAGCACACATAGAAACAGGAAACGACGATGAGAAGTACACATATTTCTCCTTATTAATCTACACCTGGGGGGGGGGGGTAAGTTTTTGGGCAAATTCCCAGGTTTACCACTTCTGGTCAGCTGAGAATGCATCAACATCCATGGATGTTGTGTGGGAAAACCCATTCAACATCTATGGAACTCCTTCCTGGCACAGTGCAAGGCAATGCCGCAATTTAAGCTGCATTGCTTTACTCGAGAATTATGAAGCCACTCTGTCTTCATAAATCTCATTTTGGAGTTGCGTCACTTTTTCACCATGTTGTGTGGTTGCAAGAGTGACGTAACTGAGGCCATAAATATAGCACTATATTAAACCAGTTGATCCTGAGTGTTGCAACAAGGATACCTCACAAGTCATTGTCAAAAATATTGTCCGATATTAAACAAATAAAAATAAACAAGTACACCGTATTTCCAGAAAGCTACCAGCCTCAACTATCCATTGGTGTGATAGGACTATTACCAGTGAAGAAAGGTGAATGTAAAATGTAATTGTTTTGTTCGGATGTTTTCACTTTGGTTTTATATTCAAATATGCATATTGTGATGCTCATGTTAAATTCGTCAATAAAAGCGATTTCATCCCCAAAAATATTGGCAGTGGAAACTAATCAGCACAGAATTATCATTCAGTAAACTGATATTGACTAGGCACTGGCATTCACCAGTCCATCATATATTGAGAATTATGCACGAATTGTTAGCAAATACTCCACTTAGTGAGTAGTTGTGATTTGTTAAAGCCACAGTGCATCGTGCAATGCACAGAATGAGACAAGAAAACATTGAGTCTAGTTAAAATTTGCAAAAACCCAGAGCTGAATTACAACATAGACAAAGGCTAACTTTCACTAAACAGCTAGAAGAGCATGGCATTCACTGATGAAATCACATCAGTCAGGAAACCTTACACATATAGAAAAAGGAGCTCACTGATGTTAGACATCAGGTTTCATTGCATTATATATATCTAATTACAAGTTAAGCCCAGGAAAAATGAGCAGAACATGCTGCTTTTGGTGATTTTAGGCACCACAGTCCCTATGTTCTGACATTTACTTAGATTTTTCTCCGCATTAAAGGACCTATCTATTAGGCCACTTGCGTCTCGCTTGTACTATGTAAGTGGTGCAAGAGCAAAGCAAACCGTAAGACAGATTTTTGAAGGTAGGCAAAGACATTTTTCCATGGCTCTGAGAGGCTCCAAAAATCTGGAGTAAAGCAACATAAAACGCTTTGTTAATCTGCCATAGCAAGGCATCCCATTGGTGTTGCATGGGAATTCCCCTGCAACTCCCATAGTCTTTCACACATTCCCAGATTTGCAAGAACTTTCCCACTTGGTAATGTGTCAAAATGTACAACTTCTCAGGAGAGGCAGAACAAGGGCAAATATCTCTATTTCTCCTAATTTCTTCCTCTTTCTATATTTGTTACATTTGGCAGCACACATAGAAAAAGGAATATGCCTCCCAGGAATATTTTTGTGCAGGAAGGTGTCCGTTTATTTTACTTATTTATTTACTTTACAGAGTTTATATAGCACAAACTTGACCCGAATCGGGTATCAGAGCGCTTTACATAGCACAGTTGCATTACATGAGGACACATTCATTTTTGTTAGGCACAGGGACATTAAATGATTTGCCCAGAATCACAGGATGCTCAACTGTCATTGCAGAGATTCGAAACCAGTTCCCCAGATTCGAGGGCGACAGCCCTAGCCGTTAGGCCAACTCCTCTCCCTTCCTATACTAAAATAGTTCTGCATGCAAAGCTGGCATGCAAGGGGGCTTGTGTTGGTGCTAGGCAGAAATATTGGCACCAGTGCTTGGTAAATGACGGGAATGCACCATTTGCATTAAAAATTATGCAATCCTACCCTTTTCCTTTCATACAGAGTAGCACAGCAAGGTGACTTGCTGCTCTACTCTGAGTATCTTTCCCATAAATGTTGTGGTTTGCAGTGGGTGCGGCAATTGCGGGAATATCGCCAGGACCCTCATCACTCTTCCAGGCAGGGACCACTACGCCGCTCTCTGACATGCAGACTGTCAAATGACATATTGGGGTTTAACTATGCCAGTGGATGTAGTTGGATGAGTTGGAAGCCTATATAGCACTCGCTGATATCGAGCTCTGTAGCGCATCACCACTGAGCTGAGCATAAAGTACTCCACCACAGCATTTCTTTAGAAAATAATGCATTTTTAGTGGTGTTACTCTTCATCAAGTGGCTTGCATGTTGACTTTTCTAGTTGTTTGCAAGTGTGAATCAATGTACAGCTGCATGCCCAGAAATATAAGCTATAAGTATTTAGACTTTTGAGGGTGTGATACTCCATCGAAAATGCGGTAGTTGTTCCATCCGCTGTATTGCACTTACTGTTGATGGGATATCCTCCACATGTTGACAGAGTATCCCGTCCACCAATTCAAAATAGGGCCCTTTGTTTTTTTCTCTGCTAAATGTAATCTTATCAAGTAGTACCGAATGAGGTTTTACTGCTCTATTTAGCGTATGTATAAAACTTTCAAAAGGGAGGTTCTTGTTCCAGAGCTCAACAGTTTTGGTTAATGCTAATGCTTTAAACAGACACTGTTTGTATGTTGATTTCTTAGGGGCATATTTACAAGTGCTTTATCTCTGCTTTTTTGGCTTACAAAGCCAAAAAAAGCAGAGATAAAACCAGCGCCCTATTTACAAGAGGGTGCTAACATGCATCATCGCATGTTAGCACCCTTTTCCCCACCGCCTCCCTTTGCATCTCAAATGAGATGCAAAGTGGGCCTTAGTGGGTGCACCCCAGATGGACTACCTTGTAAATATCGCTGATGTTTACATCACGATATTTACAAGGCAGCCCATATGATTTTAGCACACATTAGATTTTGGCGAAAACGGCCGTAATCTAACGTCTACTAAAATCCTAATTTAGCCAACCCTTACATAGGGGGTGGATTATGCTGATACTACCCTGTGAGTCGTATCAGCAAGGTTATCGCCCTTTTGCAGGGAACATCGCTTTAAAACCAGCGATGTTCCCTGCAAAAGGGCGTTAACCCCCCTATCTCTGGAGTTCTTATCACCCTGGAGTAACGCATTGTTAATTATGCGCTACCAGGGCGATAAAAATAAGAGATGGACGGCGATAATAAAACTATCGCTGAGCGCGGCCAGCAATGATTATCGCTGGCCGTTGTTAATATGCCATTTAGTATTTTAACCTCTTCCCATAAAGCCTCATTGAACGGGCATGAGCCACATTTTGTTTTATTTTATACCAGCACTTTATCATTGAATACAATCTCTCTACAGTTTTTTTAGTCAGACTGAATTCTAGGTGTACCTGTGATGGTGAGGCAGACTTAGGCAGTTGGAAAACAAATTTATACATTTTCACCAGCAACTTGTTTAAAAGTGCAGAATCTTTTCCAGACTGGATTACACTAGTGTAGGATATCATGGGTAACAATTTTGCAGGTATTACCGCAAGAAATGGACCATTTAATTATTTATATTTGGCCAATGTGGTGAATGCGAATAATTGCACCCTTGATTTTTGCAATATGTAGTATTTTTGTACTTGATACATAAGTCCACTATCGATGTAAGCTCCCAAGTATTTGTAGCTGGTCACTTCTTCCAACACCTTACAGTTTAGCCATATATTCGATGGAGGGGTGGACGATTACAAATCTGCATGGTTTTCATCTTTGATATGTTCGATCGATTCAAACCACTTTATTCGGTTACTGAAAACCATAAAAGTACCATACATTAAATCACAATACATTACATATAATACATATGTTACACAGTAAAAACACATAGATTACACAATAAAATTTCATAGCGGATTCTTCAATAATAGGGCGTTTTAAGAAAGTAGGGAATAAGACTTCATGAATTGCATAAAGTCTTCGGTATGGTTAAAAAATAAAAATAATTTAGTGATAAAAAGGCAAGTATTAAACAGTAGCAGCATGGACTTTACAGTATTCTTATTCCATCATGGGGTGCCGGGTTTTTCTAAGTCTCACTGCTGCAATAAGAAAGCTCGCAATATTAAAAATCTCCCATGGATCATTAAGCTTTTGTAAGTACAATAGAGTGGGTATAACCTGAATAAAGCCTTTCCCTTTTAAGATTGGGACTAAAAACCTCCTGCGGATATTGCAATAATAATCACAAAACATAATAAAGTGCATTGTGTCCTGTATCGAAAAATTATCACAGGTACAGGGACCTGACTCACACGTCCTGCTCCAGCTTTGTCAATTTCCCAGATAAAAATGAATTAAGTTAAAACGGAATCTCGCTAGAAGCAGGCGGTGAAATGGTTTTGAAACAATCCTCAGATAATGTTTTTAAAAGGAAATTCATTTTAACCGTAGGTTTTGTTAATTCAATCTCCTCCCTCCCTACCTTCATCTGATCCAATAAGTCTATTCTTACCCAGCCAAATCATCTTTAGTTACTTTATAATGAGAATTGAATAGGTCTACAAGTCCAAGCTTAGATAAGATATTCATGACATAATTCAGCCACAGAATTTTGTTCGCTTGGTCCAGGGTGACACAATCCCTAATTATCTTATGGTTCAGCGTTAATTGGGGGTTAAGCCAGGTTTTAAGCCAGCAGAGCACCGGAGCATGCCTCATCCTGTCTGTCACATAGCCAACCCATAGTTCCTGGTAAACTGAAAAAGTGGGAGGGGATTGGGGTACAGGCAGGAGGGAGCGTAGGAATGTAGGAATGTATTTACCTGCTAGTAAATGTAGATTAAGACACTGATTCATAGTACCCCTACCGCTTCTAAAACTTATTGTAAATTAGAAAACCTCATTTTCATCTAGGCAATCCGTTAATTTCTTTAAAATCACTCTCCCGAAAACTTTCGGCCTATAACAGCGAGGGTCCCCACTCTGTCCCTTTTTAAAAATTGGAATATTAGTAGAGGATGCCCAAGATGAGGAAAACCCTGACGGCTTGACACATTAAAAATATTTGTCAGGATTTTAGCCCAATAAAACTAATTTTGTTGTGTGCACTACATCACATTTTGTGATGCAGTGAGCACAACTAAATTCGTTTTATTTATTTAAATGTTTACTTACCTGTAAAACTCCATAATCCATACATTATTACCCCCACCCTGCCCCTCCCCCTGCCCATGTCACCGCCCTACAGAAACACCTACTGCCGACCGCTACTGCCAAAAGTGTGGATTTTGTTTGTATAAATCCGCCGGGACGCCATCTGGGCCAAGAGCCTTATTGCTACTCATTTGTATAATTGCCAATTCCACTTCACCTTCATTAAAGACTATTTTGTGGGAGCCCTTCTGGAATCACACCTTAATGGCACTTTCTCGCTATTAGTGGCCTCATGTAAAGCTTCAAAGTGAGAAAGCCATTGGCCTTCCGTGGTGTTACATTCAACGGGGGTGTTCTCTGTCCCGCTAAAAAAAGTTTGTTGACAGTGGCCCAAAAGCTAGAGCTATCTTTTATCACCTCTACTGATAGCAGAGCGCACCATGCATCTTCTTTATTTTCCTTCTTATGTGTTGATAGTGCAACCTTGTACTCTACGTAAACTAGCTATATTGGTGCGATCTCGTGGAACCCTCTTTAATTCTGTTAACAATTTACAATGTGCTTCAGAGCAGTTCCTATCAAACAATTTTTCTCCTATACTGATCCTAGGTTTTAACGGTACGGTCAAGTCTGAATCTACTAGGGAGAGGTGTGGCGCCGCGGCCAGGGTGACTGATGCTGGAATCTGGGGATCAGGGTTCGATCCCCAGTTCCGGCGGCAGGTTACCCCAGCACCATTTGACTCTGGGCAATAGCTTGCTTAATCTTCCCGATGGCCCCCAGCGCCTAGGTACCCTTACGGGTGATTGTGCGCTTTACAAATGTGGATTATTATTATTATTATTATTACTTGCGCACAAATGCCTTCAAAGGCCAAAAGAACCTCCTGCCCCTCTTTGGCATTATCAAGACAGGTAGCAAACTTATACCCAACCCTCCCACAGAGATCCAGGAAAAAGAGATCCGGGAGTACTTTCGCCCACCTCAACCTACATCCTTGGTCTGTTACTTTCAAACAGGATTCATCCCCAGACTTTATCGGTTTCCCCTTTAGGCCACATGCCCTATCAATGCCAGGACTACAGGATTATGGTCACTAAAGTGAGACCATTTGGTATTATAAATAATTACTTGGAGTAAAAACATTGGGGAAATGATAATAAAGTCTATAATAGTGTCACTATCCCGTGCTTGAAAAATAGGAATCCTCTCTTCGTGGTCAAATTAGCTCAGTTAAAAAAGATCTATGGTGGCCAAGAGCTCTTTCAAACACTCTCCCTGTTGTGTGTGTTCAAAGTGTGGCTTTGGGAGGTTGGCCAGCTCAAGAGGTTCTTTCCCATGACAGTTCAGATTACATACATGAATATTAAAATTGCCCATAATTATAATTGAATAGTACCTGGTTTGTTTCGAACGGTACATTTCTAAAAAAAAATATTTCAATTTAAGTAAATGTTCATTTGTAGAACTACATTCTCCTGAGTTATAAAAGTTTACATACAACACTTTATTTGAGTTGCAAGTAGTATATTATATCGCCAAACAGTTCAAAGAGCCCATATCCACCATCCTATGATCCCCTGCCAATTTAAGTGAGAAGAGTATAAGGAGACCCCCTCTTGCCCTACCTGATGGAGATGGTTGCGCAGGGACCCCATAGGATTTATAACCGTCCACCCAAAAATTGGTGCCCGTATCCCAGGTCCTCTGTAACCCAACAATGTCATACTCTTTTAACAGACTCAGCCACCTGGGATCCTCTTTTTTGCTCCTCAGACCCGCAATATTCCAACTGATAATATTACAGTTAGAATTATTATGCTCTACTAGACCCTGCCCTTTATCATCTTCACTGTTGTTACTCTGATGACCAACCGGTGTCAGTCAATCATTTTCATCTAGTGTAGACAAGGGGAGCAATCTATTTTGGCCGTGCAGGTTAATTTTTCCTGTATTTCTGTCATAGAACCCTGTTGACAACTTCGGGACACTAGCTGCACTTCAGTGAGACTTATCAGGGCAGATTACCCCCTAATATTGGCATGGATAATGTGACAATTTCAGATATTCGAATGGGGCTGAGGCCCCTGGGTAATAACATCCATGGCAAGTACCCCCTTATGGGGTAGGTAAAAAAAAAAACAGTGGCATTGCCCTGCCCCCCATGCACCTCGTAGGGACCGGCCCTAAATAACTGCCCCACGATATCTGCACTGTTAAAGGTAACGACAATGCAGTCGCCCTCAATTTGTTTCGTTTTTAGGCCGACCCACCCTACTTGTCTAGTAATTATGATATGATATATGTTAGACCTGCTGGTGGGAGGGAGGTGATCATGCCAGCATTTGGTTTTACGTAACAGTTCCATAGTTGATTCCGGTTTATTCTCCATCAGTAGGTGAACCCCTGTAAGTATAGCAACTCGGGGGGTGGCTTCTGGGGGCAGATGAAGTCTAGTACTATTAATCCTATAGATGGACCCGTCAGAGCCTTGGTTTCTATTCTGAGCCAGAGCCTTAGCATTTGGAAAACTGCCTCTAGATGGCTCAGTCATTGACCTGTGTTTACCCTATCTGACTCCCTGTAGATACAGTTGGATTAGTATCAGAGTTACAGTCTGGCCTAGTCTTTGGTGGTATTTGGTCTCCCTCCTCGTGGATATCCCGGCTATCCAGTTTGGCCTTAATCCCTTCCACGGTGTTAGCCAACATAACAATGTCTTTGGAAATGTTCAAAAGAATGGGCTTTAACCGTGAGGTGAAGATGTCCGTCAACACTTTCTGCACCACTGTCTCAACCCGTAAGTTAATAAACCAGCCTGATTGTGGGTCGCCTCGGTCGAAAGATGTCCAGGAGTGCCCGACCTTTTTTTCCCCTTCTTCTTTCCTGGATTTATTCCTGGATTTGTCGATGGGGGCCTTCTGCCTAGATTCATCCCCTTTAGGGTTTTCTTCGTTCATTGCGCCATTCCCCCTTGGTGGGCCAGCACTGGGTGATCTGCATCCTCCCCCTGTTCCCTGATCAATAATCTGTACTCTAGGCTCCAGGGGGACAGGGTTTTTCTGCATGCTATCAGTAGCAGTAGTATTTATGCTCCCAGATATTTCTTGGCTGAGACCCAGCTCGACCTCTACATTCTATATTTCCTTATTTAAAGCCCCCAACGCTGCAGTCAGATACGAGATAATGGAGAGGGAGTTCCTCTGCATTTTCACTCTTGTGCTTCCCTGCTCCTGACTACAAGGGGTTTTGAGCTTACCCATAGTGTCTGTTTGTAGCTGATGACGTTAGGGGGCTTGGCCAGCCCGGTCTCCTTTGGGCTCTGACGGGCGCAGACGGGCTTGCCCTTGGCGCTGCGGGAGTGGCTGTGTGATTATAGCAAAAACAACAATGATGGACAGAATGTGGATCAATGTCACACATTCACCCCAGTCAAAAGATCTGGGCCCAAATCCATCGTTTTTCCACTCCACACCACCCCGGGTTAGACAATGGCGATATGCAAATCAGCACTGACCCTGTGCCCCATGGGAACAGTCCAGTCCGAACTACAAAAGCCATGTCCTTCCCAGAACGGAAACAAGCATCCGAGGACCGGCACGGTTTCGAGGTAACACCTCTCATCAGCCCGGCTAGCTTGCTTCCAGTGGTGTGGAGTGCCTGGGACTCACGTCTGAGCATCCCCAGTACACTTAGAGCAGTTACTGCAAAAACAACAATGATGGACAGAATGTGGATCAATGTCACACATTCACCCCAGTCAAAAGATCTGGGCCCAAATCCATCGTTTTTCCACTCCACACCACCCCGGGTTAGACAATGGCGATATGCAAATCAGCACTGACCCTGTGCCCCATGGGAACAGTCCAGTCCGAACTACAAAAGCCATGTCCTTCCCAGAACGGAAACAAGCATCCGAGGACCGGCCCGGTTTCGAGGTAACACCTCTCATCAGCCCGGCTAGCTTGCTTCCAGTGGTGTGGAGTGCCTGGGACTCACGTCTGAGCATCCCCAGTACACTTAGAGCAGTTACTGCAAAAACAACAATGATGGACAGAATGTGGATCAATGTCACACATTCACCCCAGTCAAAAGATCTGGGCCCAAATCCATCGTTTTTCCACTCCACACCACCCCGGGTTAGACAATGGCGATATGCAAATCAGCACTGACCCTGTGCCCCATGGGAACAGTCCAGTCCGAACTACAAAAGCCATGTCCTTCCCAGAACGGAAACAAGCATCCGAGGACCGGCCCGGTTTCGAGGTAACACCTCTCATCAGCCCGGCTAGCTTGCTTCCAGTGGTGTGGAGTGCCTGGGACTCACGTCTGAGCATCCCCAGTACACTTAGAGCAGTTACTGCAAAAACAACAATGATGGACAGATGGAAGCGCCTCGTGGTGCGATGGTAGCGTTGGCGGCCCTTCCTGCCGCAGAAGCTCCTGGGAACTGAAGCCCTCCTTGCCCCGGTCTGCTTGACAGAAGCATCCTGAGGAGTTACTTGTGTACACTCGCTGCCGCATCAGGTTTCTGCAGTTCTCAGTCCCCGCTGCCGCCCGGCCCAGACTCCATGTGGGCGCCGCTGTGCTGGCGTGGTATACTCCGCTGGCAGAGGAGACCGGTTGAGAGCAGCTTTTCAGCCGGCCGCACTTAGAAAGGGGATACCATCATTAGAGCTAAAATCCCTAGCACTCTATTAAGATGAAACAGGGTCGTCTACACAAAGTGCCAGCAGAATGTGTCCGGCAGGTAACCGGCAGAAAATGTCAATTTTTTTTCTTTCCCCCTCCCTCACCAGGGAAGCCTCTCACAATTGCAAAAAAGACAAAACTGACAGGGGCTCCCGTCCCGCCTCGCACTGGGTTACCTCACTGCATCAATATGGTGTGCCTGCCATATCTTCCTCACTTCTCCTGGGATCAGTCGCCTAGCAGTCTTCACAGCCTTAGCCATTCCCGGTTCCCACCACTGCAAACTGCTAACTACCACGGTACTACAGTCTTGGGAATTCCATTGGCGGCATTATTAAAGTTATCTTGCTACCGAGCTCTTCACTCACAGTCTCTCTCCGTGGCTGACGATGACCTAGAAGCACTACTCTGAAGTTCCTCACCAGCTCAGGGCATAGTTTTCTGCTTTGATATGTTAATTTCAAGGTTATTGGCCGTGACATACATGTACATTTCATTCAAAGACCTATGAAGACAAACTTTTATTCGACTCATCAACACAATGTCATCCACATATGACAGGTATGATAATGTTAGATTTTCCAAGTGTGACAGGTGGGAGTTAATCTGGGCCAGCCGAGGTGTCAGGTCAGACCTAAGCCAGTTAAAAAGGTGTAATGCCAGAACGTACCCCTGTTTGAGGCCTTTGTTTGCAATCCGTTCTCTTGATTGTCTTGAGCCGTCTCTAAGCTAGACTCTTATCCATGTGTTAGAGGAAAGTAGCAGTATTCTTTCAGAATTGTGTCTGGGATATTCCAGGCTCTTAGTATTCTCCACAGTCTACTTCGATCCACACTTTGCTGCTTTCAGGGCAATAAAGCAGATGTATAGTTTTTGCTTATTGCGTTTGCTCTTGTCTGCTACTAGAGAAAGCGCTAATATAGTTGTGATGGTTCTGGTCTCTTTTCTGAATCCTGTTTGGTAGGCTGAGATCATGTTGTTAGAGTTGGACCAATCAACCAAATATTTAAGAATCATGGAAGCATAGTACTTTGTTTCCACATCTTGAAGTGTTATAAGCACTGTAATTGAGGAAAGGCTGCGGCTTCTCTGAAATTATTTTGAGAATGATTGAGGAAACTGTAGGAAACCGGCTATTTTGGGTAGGCTAAGTCTGACGCCAAAGCCAGGCCGACACCACCATTCCAGTCAGGGCAAGGAAGTCACACGCCAAGATAACCCCTGCTCACCCTCTAGGTAGCTTGGCACGAGCAGTCTAGGCTAAACTCGGAGGCGATGTGTAAAGCATTTGCGTCAGCGCACAACAACATACTAGGTACACCACAAAAGAGACTCCACACAAGGTTATATTAAAATAACTTTTGTATTGTCAAAGCATATCAGATAGAAATTACACATGTACATTGTGCCAACTGGCAATATTCACAAGGGACTATTTACAAGACAGGGCCACATGGGCCACTGTCTGAATCAACACTTTGCAGATATAGAAATACTTGTCAGTAAGTAGAATAAAAGTATATAAACTTCACTGTAACACAAAGTAACAGTTATAGATCACATCCAGTAACTACTAGGAACAGGTAAGTACCACCTACGCAACCCTAACCCCTTAGGAGACTGTCACGCAGGGGACCAGGACCTCACTAGGACCACCTGTACTAAGAACAACCCCCTAAGTATCACACAGCATTTAGGGGTCTAAGAAAGAACACATTACCCATGATGTATGAAACACATTCAGAGGAGTAGTAAAGGAAAACCACCTAAGTAGCACACAGCGTTTTAGGGGTCTAAGAAAGGACACATTACCCATGATGCATAAATATACATTCAGAGGAGTAGTAAAGAGAAACACATAATGTATAAACCTACACATTCAGCGGTGTTAAGAATAAAGCACATGATGCAATAAAATTACATTCAGAGGTACCAGAATAATACAGTAGCGCAATAGTCACATGATGTCTAAAAACATTCAGAGGTGCAGGAATAAGACATGATGTAAGACATCACATTCAGAGGTGCAAGAACCATACAATTGCGCAAAACCTACATAAGCCACCCTCTGTGGCAGTCCCTAGGCCAACTGGCCTCGTTGGGGCTAGAACGCCCTGAGTCTCAATGTCAGGGGCCTAAACGATGCAGGGGCCCACTACTTGCTGGGCCCCTGGGAACACTCACAAGGGCCTAAACGCTGCAGCTGGCACTAAGTGCTGCGCAGCTGGGAAGGCCTGGCACCACGGTGCCCTCGCTGTCCCACACAGGGACTCTCTCCTGAAATTGCGCCTAAACGGTGCAGCTGCCCACTAACTGCTGGGCAGCTGGAGATTCAAAACTGCGCCGGGGCCCTCGGGGCCCTAGAACGAACTGCGCAAAAGATTGGAGCCACACAGGCTCTGAAACAGCTGGGGGGCGTTGGAGCCATCTGGCTCTTAAACAAAATATGGCCCCTCTGAGCTTCTCTGGGCTCACGCACGTTGGGGCGACCCACTGCCAACTGGGGCCGCCCTAGATGCACCAAAGTCCATTGTGCCCCTACGAGCCTCAGGGCTCGCCAACAAGATGAGGCCCCTTGAGCCTCTCTGGGCTTTAGACTACATTGGGGCGACCCGCTGCCAACCGGGGCCGCCCTGACTCTGTGCCTCGACCGGCACCGCACGGAGCTTCCTCCCCCACAGCCCTTCACTCACCGACTCTGCTGCGGGGGAGGACTCCATCGTCACGCCGCTCTCTGCGGCGTCCTCCCGGCGGCCGGCTCCTCTCTCGGCGCCTAGCAGGTCCGGTCTCCCTCTCCACACGGGAGACCGGCGACAAAACAGCAAGCCAGGCTTTTCCCTTCTCTCGGGGCTCCCTCTCGACCACGGGAGCCCCGCAACGGCCGCCATCTTCTCCTCTCTCCACACACGCGCCGCCCCAGCCTTTTTCAGCTTCCCGGGGCCGCCTCGACCAGCCAATCCCGTCGCGGCCCCGATGACGAGTCTCCTCTCCTCCTCAAATCACGGCCCGACAGGGGCCATGACGCTGCGCCGCACGGGCCTATCCCGTCACGGCGTTGGTGAGGGGGCTCGGCTCTCTCAGCCAATGAGAGCGCGGCGCCTTCGGTTCCTCAGGCGCTTCCAAGCCCGGGCGGCGGCGGTGAAAGGGAGGCAAATGCCGGGTGGGCACCGGCTTCTTTAAACAAAGAATAAATCGAGGTAGGCACTCGATCGGCCCACTCCGTCAAATAAACAGGACACAATAAAGCGCTCCTAAGCGCTATGGCCAAGGATAAAGCGCTCCTACGCGCTGGGGGGAAATCAAGCGCTCCATAGCGCCAGCAAACAGGCAGAGCGCTCAGGGGGAAGCTCAGCTCCTCCAGGCGCTAGAAATCCAGTTCCAGCGCTATCCACAGGACAATGCAGCTCCTCCATGCTGCCAGAGCCCCAGAGCTTCCCAGGGGGGCAAAGCCAAGTCCCCCCATCCGCCCAGGCAGGGCAGAGGGGTCCCCCAGGGATCCAGGCAAGTCCATCAGGAGTCCAGGGGCTGGGCAGGACTCAGGGAGTCCCCTGAGCCCAAGCAGCAGCACGCCCCTGGCAGATTCAAGTCAGAAAACAAGAACCCATTGGAAGGGAACACAGCCCCTTCTTATACACAGAAAAGGCTTTGAAGTCTTTTGAAGTCTTTGTGTAAGCGAGCCCTAAGCCCTGGGTGCATCTGGTTTCCCTCTCCTGTCAGCCTCAGGTCAGAGGTGACAGTGGGCCATCCGGAGGGAGAGGCAGCAGGGTGGGCTGACAGGCACCGCCTAGTACCACCAGAGCTCTTCCCTCCCATCCGTGACAGCAGATGGGGGCCTTTCATCTATGGCTGACTCAGACCCCCCTCCTCCAGGGCCCTGCAGACCCCGTCCTACTCACCAGACAGTCCATCTACCAGCAGGCCCAGGCACATCAGCCAATCACGTGCCAGCAGACTCACTACACAATTATGCCAACTTCTAAAAGTGGCGCTTCTAGACTAGACACAGCCATGCCGCATATACCATTCTGCAGCATTCCTTCTCACGAGTTCACACATATCAAACTCGACCCTGCACTCCCCATGCATCAGGAATCTACCATGGGCATACATATTCCCCATTCATTCCTATGGGAGGGCAGGTCACTCACCATCCATACACAGAGAGCACACGCACTTTACACTGTACCACAGTGAAAAAGTGCGCAGAGGTCTAAAATCACCAATCCAGGTTCCAAAAACAGGCTAGGAAAAAGCAAAAAGTCACGGGGTGAACCTACCCAAAGGACCGGGTCCAACACATCCCCCTTCCAGCCAAAACGCAGGGTAGACCAATCACTACACTGATGGTCTTCCATGCTTTGGGCGACAAAACCACGGAGACGGGCCTGCAGGGCAGGGCCACCTTCCAGTTTTTCGCCACTCTGAACCCACAGGGATTTCCCTCAACAAAAGCTCTCTGACACAACTAGGATACCCCACTGGTACACACTAGTCATCCACAGCCAGGACCAGGCCCTAGGCCATCCAAAGATTACAGGTCCTAACCAATCCACAGAGTGGGGGCAGACGCCCCTGGCACACAATAGCCAATCTCCACTCTCTCTCTCAGGGTAGCTACACTACCACTGATCCTACAACCTAGGGACCACACCCTCAGGCTGACTAGAGGTCACGGCAAGAATGCCCCATCCTACCTCTACTCCACCAATGTTAGAACTGGGGGTCTCTAGTTGGCAGAGGTAAGTACCTTAGACCAAGTAGGGACCCTTGCTTCAAGTCAGGGTGAAGGAATAACCCTCACAGGGAAGCACTCACCAGAACACAACTCTCCTACCAGATCAGGACCTCACTCCGTCACTGGTCTGGAAACTATTTCACTTCTGAGGTACAAAGCACACATCACAGTCCCTCTTCAAGCAGGTGGGGGGGACACAGCACACAGCAAAGCCCCCTTTCCTCTACCTTAGTGGAAACAACAAACTGCAGGTGGGCCCCAGAACACACAGCAAGGGCAGCCCCCTCAGTCTCTTCAGCTGATCTACTTGGGTAGAGATTCCTCTTGACCTGGAAGCTTCCTAATCTCCCAACATAGGATTTAAACCCTCAAGTTGCACCGGGGTCAGAAGTACACCGTCCTTCTGCACCCCCTTCCAGTTCTATGATCACAGGCCCAGTATGTCTCAGGCTAGACAATAGCACACGCCAGCGGCGTAGCAGCGACACACTCTCCTCCAGTACTCCCTATCACAGGGTGATTCTCAGTATGTTCCAGGCTGGACAGAGCACACGCCAGCGGCGTATCAGCAACACACTTTCCTCCCACCGGGGTCAGAAGTAAGGACACCGTCCCTCTGCACCCCCCTCCAGAGTTCTGCACCCTCCCACCTTGGAGCGGTACCCCTGGAAGCCACCAACCGGTCAGGACACTGCCTACAGATGCCCTTCCCTCCAGGTCAGGCTGAACCTGAACCTGGCCTCCCCCCTCCTCGGGGAACGACCTCCAGAGGCCCCACAAATGGTCAAGCACTCTAGACGGTCAAATAACCAGCGAACCAGGACTTCTGCACCCTCCACTTAGGAGCTGTACAGCCACACACCAGGACCGCCGGAGTTCTGATTACAGACACTCCCCGTCCTCTAAACACAGGAAGATTTTCCTCAAATGACTTATAAGTACAGCCTAGGCCCCTGACCTGGCGCTCCCTTAGGGAACCCTCCAGGCCCTGAGACAGGGTTTCGGGCCAACGTGGGACACACCGTCCCACACTCACTCCGCCTCCACTGAGACAGGACGTGAGCCCCTACACCCCTACCATCCTAATGGGACTTAGCCGGGCTACACATGAACCTCTTCACCTACACAGGATCATCAGATACACAAGCCACTACTGTTAGAATCACTCCCTAATGTCTCTGTAAGACATCCAGCGCACCGCCAGACATCCACCTTCTTGTCCAATGCCTCTGCAGGACGTCCTGCACACCACCAGAAGTACACCTCACGTGCAAGCTCCTTACAAAAAAACTCACACAAACTCCTCCAGTTCAAGACACCACTCATCCACACACTCCCCCTCCAGACTGGTGAGACAGTTCCTCACTGCCTCTGACTCTCAACCTGTCACCCTCTTACTGAGCACCAGGCACCATACTCTGGGAACTGGGAATGGGACTACACGCACTGGACACATTTAAGCTGCCACCACTGGATCCTACCATACGGGGGAATCCAGACACACACACTACACTCAGGGAATAACCACCCTCCTGAGCAAGCAATTTCTCCTCCACCCTCCCTCTCTTCCATCTACACACACAGGGACAGGAATAGGAGTTGGACACTGGACCCAGCAAGGGATTCCTAATCTATGGGAACCTCCCCTCTCTACTGGCGTCCCGCCCTGTCATTTTCTCTCACCTGCCACTAAACATAAAGCGCAGGAACACCATCTGAAAATGACACTTGAG
Organism: Lissotriton helveticus; assembly: GCF_964261635.1. Classification (NCBI taxonomy): domain Eukaryota; kingdom Metazoa; phylum Chordata; class Amphibia; order Caudata; family Salamandridae; genus Lissotriton; species Lissotriton helveticus. Next base: position 1,574,559,524 of record NC_136067.1, read on the forward strand.
AAAAAACAAAATCAAAAACAATAATCCCAAATATTTGACTATCTGAAAAACGCAGAGTTTTTGTAATGTAGCCAGTTGTTGCTATGGCACTGTGCAAATACAAGTCCAAATCCCACCGCTGCCACCAATGTAGGAAACCGGCTATTTCGTGTTGGCTAAGGCTGACGCCAAAGCCAGGCCGACACCACCATTCCAGTCAGGGCAAGGAAGCCACACGCCAAGATAACCCCTGCTCACCCTCTAGGTAGCTTGGCACGAGCAGTCTAGGCTAAACTCGGAGGCGATGTGTAAAGCATTTGCGTCAGCGCACAACAGCAACAACATACTAGGTACACCACAAAAGAGACTCCACACAAGGTTATATTAAAATAACTTTTGTATTGTCAAAGCATATCAGATAGAAATTACACATGTACATTGTGCCAACTGGCACGGCAATATTCACAAGGGACTATTTACAAGACAGGGCCACATGGGCCACTGTCTGAATCAACACTTTGCAGATATAGAAATACTTGTCAGTAAGTAGAATAAAAGTATATAAACTTCACTGTAACACAAAGTAACAGTTATAGATCACATCCAGTAACTACTGGGAACAGGTAAGTACCACCTACGCAACCCTAACCCCTTAGGAGACTGTCACACAGGGGACCAGGACCTCACTAGGACCACCTGTACTAAGAAGAACAACCCCCTAAGTATCACACAGCATTTAGGGGTCTAAGAAAGAACACATTACCCATGATGTATGAAACACATTCAGAGGAGTAGTAAAGGAAAACCACCTAAGTAGCACACAGCGTTTTAGCAGTCTAAGAAAGGACACATTACCCATGATGCATAAATATACATTCAGAGGAGTAGTAAAGAGAAACACATAATGTATAAACCTACACATTCAGCGGTGTTAAGAATAAAGCACATGATGCAATAAAATTACATTCAGAGGTACCAGAATAATACAGTAGCGCAATAGTCACATGATGTTTAAAAACATTCAGAGGTGCAGGAATAAGACATGATGCAAGAAATCACATTCAGAGGTGCAAGAACCATACAATTGCGCAAAACCTACATAAGCCACCCTCTGTGGCAGTCCCTAGGCCAACTGGCCTCGTTGGGGCTAGAACGCCCTGAGTCTCAATGTCAGGGGCCTAAACGATGCAGGGGCCCACTACTTGCTGGGCCCCTGGGAACACTCACAAGGGCCTAAACGCTGCAGCTGGCACTAAGTGCTGCGCAGCTGGGAAGGCCTGGCACCACGGTGCCCTCGCTGTCCCACACAGGGACTCTCTCCTGAAATTGCGCCTAAACAGTGCAGCTGCCCACTAACTGCTTGGCAGCTGGAGATTCAAAACTGCGCCGGGGCCCTCATGGCCCTAGAACGAACTGCGCAAAAGATTGGAGCCACACAGGCTCTGAAACAGCTGGGGGGCGTTGGAGCCATCTGGCTCTTAAACAAAATATGGCCCCTCTGAGCTTCTCTGGGCTCACGAACATTGGGGCGACCCACTGCCAACTGGGGCCGCCCTAGATGCACCAAAGTCCATTGTGCCCCTACGAGCCTCAGGGCTCGCCAACAAGATGAGGCCCCTTGAGCCTCTCTGGGCTTTAGACTACGTTGGGGCGACCCGCTGCCAACCGGGGCCGCCCTGACTCTGTGCCTCGACCGGCACCGCACGGAGCTTCCTCCCCCACAGCCCTTCACTCACCGACTCTGCTGCGGGGGGAGGACTCCATCGTCGCGCCGCTCTCTGCGGCGTCCTCCCGGCGGCCGGCTCCTCTCTCGGCGCCTAGCAGGTCCGGTCTCCCTCTCCACACGGGAGACCGGCGACGAGGCAGCCAGGCTTTTCCCTTCTCTCGGGGCTCCCTCTCGACCACGGGAGCCCCGCAACGGCCGCCATCTTCTCCTCTCTCCACACATGCGCCGCCCCAGCCTTTTTCAGCTTCCCGGGGCCGCCTCGACCAGCCAATCCCGTCGCGGCCCCGATGACGAGTCTCCTCTCCTCCTCCAATCACGGCCCGACAGGGGCCATGACGCTGCGCCGCACGGGCCTATCCCGTCGCGGCGTTGGTGAGGGGGCTCGGCTCTCTCAGCCAATGAGAGCGCGGCGCCTTCGGTTCCTCAGGCGCTTCCAAGCCCGGGCGGCGGCGGTGAAAGGGAGGCAAATACCGGGTGGGCACCGGCTTCTTTAAACAAAGAATAAATCGAGGTAGGCACTCGATCGGCCCACTCCGTCAAATAAACAGGACACAATAAAGCGCTCCTAAGCGCTATGGCCAAGGATAAAGCGCTCCTACGCGCTGGGGGTAAATCAAGCGCTCCATAGCGCTAGCAAACAGGCAGAGCGCTCAGGGGGAAGCTCAGCGCCTCCAGGCGCTAGAAATCCAGTTCCAGCGCTATCCACAGGACAATGCAGCTCCTCCATGCTGCCAGAGCACCAGAGCTTCCCAGGGGGGCAAAGCCAAGTCCCCCCATCCGCCCAGGCAGGGCAGAGGGGTCCCCCAGGGATCCAGGCAAGTCCATCAGGAGTCAAGGGGCTGGGCAGGACTCAGGGAGTCCCCTGAGCCCAAGCAGCAGCACGCCCCTGGCAGATTCAAGTCAGAAAACAAGAACCCATTGGAAGGGAACACAACCCCTTCTTATACACAGAAAAGGCTTTGAAGTCTTTTGAAGTCTTTGTGTAAGCGAGCCCTAAGCCCTGGGTGCATCTGGTTTCCCTCTCCTGTCAGCCTCAGGTCAGAGGTGACAGTGGGCCATCCGGAGGGAGAGGCAGCAGGGTGGGCTGACAGGCACCGCCTGGTACCACCAGAGCTCTTCCCTTCCATCCGTGACAGCAGATGGGGGCCTTTCATCTATGGCTGACTCAGACCCCCCTCCTCCAGGGCCCTGCAGACCCCGTCCTACTCACCAGACAGTCCATCTACCAGCAGGCCCAGGCACATCAGCCAATCACTTGCCAGCAGACTCACTACACAATTATGCCAACTTCTAAAAGTGGCGCTTCTAGACTAGACACAGCCATGCCGCATATACCATTCTGCAGCATTCCTTCTCACGAGTTCACACATATCAAACTCGACCCTGCACTCCCCATGCATCAGGAATCTACCATGGGCATACATATTCCCCATTCATTCCTATGGGAGGGCAGGTCACTCACCATCCATACACAGAGAGCACACACACTTTACACTGTACCACAGTGAAAAAGTGCACAGAGGCCTAAAATCACCAATCCAGGTTCCAAAAACAGGCTAGGAAAAAGCAAAAAGTCACGGGGTGACCCTGCCCAAAGGACCGGGTCCAACAGAAACTGTTTCAAAATTCTTCATTTTCTTATATAATTAATAATAATAATGATAATAACAATAATAATAATAATAATAATAATACAAGCATATGTAAAGTGTGCAGCTAACTCGGGTGTGGTGTCCCTGCACTGGGGGCCATCGGGAAATTTAAGTGAGCTATTGCCCAGAGTCACAAGGTGCTAGGCCCACCTGCCGCCAGCATCGGGGATCGAACCGTGAGACTGCGTGTCCTGGAGACAACCGCCCTGGCCGCTGCACCACACTTCTTCTCTAATTTTTATTGGGACCCTCTTTCTTTATGCAACTAGTCTGTGGTATGTTCACCATTTCCACCAAACCCTCTCATATTTGTGTGAGAACCCCGGGCCAGGTCAATTGTTTATTTATTTATTATAGGAGTTTTATATAGCGCTGCCCTGACCCGGGGGGTATCAGAGCGCTTTAAAACAGTGTTTCATAGGAGTTACTTAATAAATCAATATTAAACAAAAGTTCAGAAGTGCACAGGTGCTGCTTATTCTTGAGGAAGAGTCTTGAGGTGTCCTTGTTGTATGCATAGTTGAGGTAGTTCAAGGGACCTGAGGGAACCTCGGTTTTGGCTGAGGTGAATCAGTTGGTGCTGAGCCAAAGCGTAACTGGGATAAGGCTTGGCTTGCCGTGTGGGCGGGAGTTATCCCTTCGGGAAGGAGCGGTTGAGGAGGAGGGCTTTAAGGTGCATTTTGAATTTTGTGAAGGACGGGATCATTCTGATGTCTGCTGGAATGGAGTTCCAGATTTTGGGCTACTTTCCCGCGAATGACCTAGATTGCATGTTCTCGTGAGGATGGGAAGGAGGGAGTTTGAGCTCCTGAGGTTCCTTGTCTGACCTGCCCTCTTGAGCTTGGTGGCCAGGTAGTCCGGTTTTCCTGTGTGTAAGTCTTTGCGTGTGAGGCAGGCCATTCTGAAGTACGCCCGCTGATCAATTGGGAGCCCTTTTAGTTCTCTTAGTGCAGGAGAAATGTGATCATATTTCCTGATTCCAGTGTCCATTCTGGCTGCAGCATTGAGGGTTGTTTTGAGAAGCTTCAGGTTGAGGAAGGCGGTCTTTTCAGAATTTTTTCTGAAACCCGATGCCAGTATCGACGGGGCTACAGGAGACATCCAATGATTGGCTATATCTAGTTTAGCCATTAACATCCTCAACCCCACCAATTTTCTCTCCCCTCGGGGACAGCCTAGATCCTCCAATGTGCCTAGTAATGCAAATGTAGGATGTGCTTCAAAATGCAAACCCTCTACCTGGGCTAAAGTAGATATGACGATGTTCAGCAGACTTAGATAACTGAGCAAGACTAAACAATAAAGAAGAAATCCCACCTAAGATCTTGGCTTCTGCCACAGGCAGAGAGGCTCTGGTTCCTGCCTTAAAGGGATGCTAGGTAGACCTGATGAAGAAATTTAAATTCTATGAGCCGAAATCTCACCAAGATTGGCAACACGCAGGGGGCCATAAATGCATCACACCAATTGGTTTCGTCCAAGGCTCCCATCCATCTCTACCACTTCTCCCACAGCTGGCCCATTGTGTTGGGGGAGTGTCTTATAAATCTGTGAGATTCCATCCTTCCCCATATGACCCATAAGCAGGTGGCCCTCAAATGGACTGTACTTAGGTACACCATTTAAGTAGCAATAAAACTGCGAGGTGGTCATTTGAAAATCCACATGGAGGACATGAAAGGACTTAATATGGTCATGTCCCATACATCTCCTAGATGGGATATCCCTATACAGATCCCCATGGAAGCCCTCTATCGATACTGCCTGTGACATCCAATGGCCTTCGCATGAGGGAGTCTTGAGCATGAGTTTGCAGCCCCAACCTATCCATCTCATCACTGCCCTCCATGGGCAGAAGACTACCTGAGTCATTTCAGAAGGGAAGTTGAAATGGGTGTCCCATATAGGACTCCGACCACCTGATTCAGGTCTTGAAGGGACAGCACTTCCTGGTATGTTGAGTCGTCCCACTCCCATGCAACCAGTCATTTATGATTAGTATTTGATTCTCCCAGTAGGAAAGGTGGTCATCAGCCATGGTGAGCCCACCCTCATACTGAGAGCTTACACATTTGCCAAAAGCCACTCTTGGGGATTTGTGTGACCAAATAAACCATTGTGTCATGGTCACCAGGAAATTAAACCAGATCTGCAGAATGTGGAGGGGTAAATCTGGAGAACGTAAAGTAGCCTTGGAAGGATTATCATTTTGAAAAGGGCTATTCTGCCTATAATGCTTAAGGGGAGTTTGTCCCAAAGAGACATATCTCCACATGCTTTCTCAACTTGAGGCCAAGATTGAGACTAGGCGATATAAATACCAAGATATTGAAAACTCAGACAGCATATAGGAATCCTGGGGTGCTGCTGCTAGTCCTGGCAGTCATCCCATATCAGCATCAAGGGAAAATTTTGTTGCAATGAAACCTCAAACTGGAGGCTGCCAATATGATATTTAGGGTGTGGACTAAGTGAGATCCATCTCAGCGGGTGAGAGAAAAACAGCAACACATCATGGTCATATAATGGTTTTCAGTTCTTCATTGTCAGGCCCCAGTTGAACCCTCAAACCGGTGCATCGCAGTGGACCCAGATGACTAGGGGTCAATCTCTAGCATAAAATGGAGGAAGGAGAGGGGAAAATCCTATCTGGTCTTATGCCTGATTGAGAATATAGGGGACAGAACTCCATTGATTTGCAACTAAACCTACAAAGCAGCATACAGGACTTTAACATAGGCTTGGAATTTGGGCTCAAGCCCCATCCTGGTAAGGGTTTCCTCCAGGAATGACCAATTTAAGGCGCTTTTTAAAAATCCATCAACAAAAAGGCTGCCGAGAGGCGTGGCTCAGGAGCCGAACATGGCGGGCGCGTCTTCCCATATCTCCGCAGTTAGCTCCTTCTAAGGGCCATAATCCTGCAACATTCTTGACCCCAGCCACTATACCCGGGGGTCCCTTGCTGTGGTTCCCACTGAAACCCTGCAGGTGAATTTTGGTAGCTGCGGATGGCTGAGAACACCGCTACCGGCTTTCCGATTGGCAGTAGCCGTGCATGAGGTTGACGGCGGAGGAGGCGATTCCTTGGCTGTGGCGTGCCTTCCTCACCAACGAGACAGCGGCGGAGAGACAGCCTTGCCCGGTGCAGTCCCTGAGATCACAGGTATGGGAGCGTCACTGAAGTGAAACATCCATGCATGGACCGAGCGGAGGGGCAGTCGGCGGGAGTTGCTGCTGCAGTGCAATTTCAATGCCCCTCCCCCACCTCCTTAGATGCTGCTGCTAAGATGCCCGCACTGAGGGCCGGGCGGAGCCCTGTCTGAGGCCTCAGGCTCTCTATCCTGCACACTGCCTGGCCTGGATGACTGAGGGGACCACCTTTCCGGCTGGGAGCCATGGAGCCCCCTATAGGGAGCTGCCTGCCCGTGGGGACGTTGTGGGGCTCGGACCGGAAGTGGCCTGTGTCTGGCAAGGGCCATCCGGCTGAAGAGGCTGCTGCAGCGGTGCGGTGGTCATTGGGGACTCTGCGGTGAGCCGGTGAGTGGCCCGCCCTACAACCGGCTCATGCGGTATGGCCCCCAGTAGCTGCATTCCTGTGAGCAGAGATTGGCTGGGAGGCCGGCGACCCTGAGACTGCCAGATTTGCGGTGCACAAGGGTGGCTGGGCTGCACTGTCAGGGCTTGAGCCCCTCCTTGCGCAAGGAGCTGCCCTGCAACATCCGGGCCACTCTGTTGACAGCCCCTTCTAGCCATCGAAGAGTAGATCCTGTAAGTTCACTGAGGGCCTCTGCTTGCCAGGCCACAGCGGATGCTGCAGAGGAGCCCTGTAATTGGGTCCAGTGTGGGGCGCTACCCATTGCTGGCAGATGCACATCTTCACTGCTGCCCCCTTGTGCCGGCCGTCGGGGAGGCCGACCTGGTGTGGACTTCTCCGGCTGGTATCTCTGGTTGCCATGGGCAAGGATAGGCGGGGTGTGGCAGCCCCCAAGTAACACACGATGGTCCGCTACACCACCAACACTCCTCCCGGGGGGAGACCGCGGAGGGCCTATCCTCTGACACAGTGACACTGCTGGCGGCAATTAATCAATCGCAGACTGCTCTCGAGGCTCAGATCGGGGCCATAGGCTCAGAGTGTTGTTTCTCTGCCAAGATCTGCGAAAGGCTGTTGGCTGCATCACTGAAGCAGAGACTAGGGTCTAAACAGTGGAAGATACTGTATCTTCTCCAGTAAAAAATGGACAAACTGACCAAGCACTTGCAGGAGCTGGCGGAACGAGTCAAGGATACGGAAGGTCTTGCCCGCTGCAACAATATACACCTGGTGGGCTTCCCGGAGGGTTGCAAAGGGACGTCTATGGACAGCTTCATCTCGGGCTGGCTCAGGGCACTGCTGCTCCCTGGAGACTTGTCCCCCTGTTTCGTGGTCGAGAGGGCCCACCGTGCTTTGACCAAGCAACTGCCACTGGGAGAGCATCCGTGGCCTGTGATCACCCGGCTCCTTAACTATGCTGATCGAGATGCCATTCTCCATTACGCTCGGCTACATAAGGACAAAATGATTTTTGAGTCATATCCCATCATGGTTTTCCCCGACTATACCAAGCTGTTGCAGCAACAACTCCAGTCCTTCATGGTGGCCAAGAGACAGTGACTCAAACTGAACTTATCCTGCGCACTACTGTTCGCAGCCCGGATGTAGGTGATATACAATGCCAAAGCATTTTTCTTCGATACCCCAGAAGAAGTCTTTGTGTGGACTGACGAGCGGTGTATTCTTAAACCTCACTCACCACCCCCGTTGGATTCAGACTCCTCCCAGTGCTCGCATCAGAGTGGTCGACAGGGCAGAGACGTGACCTTGTGATGCAATAGATCCCGCTCCAATTGGTGTGCCCAGGAACCGACGGGCGCTGAGAACTGAGGTAGTCTGGGGCATGTGGACACATCTTCTCTTGTTTCACTTCCCAGGGTGGGACGTAGTCTCTCGCAGTGGACACAAGCTAGGTTGCTCAGGTTTTTATGGGTTGGGGTCTCTACTGCCAGCCCTAGAAGGAACCGGACAAGAAGTGCCCTGTACTTTTTGGGTAATGTTGGGTGGGGGGGATCCATCGGAGGAACTGCTTGGGTCATCCTGTTGGGGGCCTGGGGAGAGATTCCACTGCTACAGATACTCAATGTTCCTTGAAGTATTTTATTTATTTATTTCTTATTTATTTATTTTGAAAGTTTTATACAGCGCGAACAAGACCCTTGCGGATATCAGAGCGCTTTACAGTAACTAAAGACCTTTATAAAACCATAAAAGGCAAGTTAAAGCATGTATACACAAACATTTTGTAAAGGCAAAGGCGTAAGGTACAGCACAAGAGTATCTTGTTGCGTCAGGCATTAGGAAGATAGAATGTCTAGATTGCCTAGAAGGTACCTTGTCATAGTAGGGGAAGTAGCGAGGGTACATTTGATATCAGAATTTCCTTGGACCTTACTCAGGTGAATTTGGCCATGAGAATCGATTTTACTTCCTTTTTGAAAAAAGTAGTGGTGGGGTTAAGTCTGGTTTCTGATGTAAAGCATTCCAAATTCTTACTCCTGTTTATCTTATCTAGGTCCCGACTTTAACTTAAACCACCACCCTTACTTTACGTGAGAGCCGATGAAAAAAAATACTCTAAAGTAGCACATGTCTTCTTTTGTATATTGTTTTTGTGCATGGTAGGAAAGTCACTGCTTAGTTTACAGTCACAAAGAGCTCCCTTGAACTTCCTGTCCCTCACTTTTAAACCTGATAGGAAGGTTCTCAGCAATGATATCCACTATCAAGTTGTTTGCCATGTCAGCAGTGTCTTAGGGGTGACATTTAATTTTTTACATTCCCATCAGTGAACAATTCCCTCTTTGGTCATCACCCTGATCTGCAACCAATCAAATTACCAGGTCCTTGCTTTTTTTTTAGAATGGGTGGAAGGATGTGTAATGGCAACGCATTTGATTTAGCTTAAATAAGACCCGTTTTCATACTATCTGATCTTAATTTTCGAACTCACGTATATTTCTTAGACCACTGTAAACAAATGTGTGGTCGCTTTTTGCTGTATATTGCATCCAACTGGCAGCTTAAAAATCACATATTTTTAACAATAAACAAACTTTTCTTAAGTTGATATACGTCCATTGAAGGATTTAAAGTCCAATTAAGGAGTCCTTTGAATGTTGGAATGATGAATACCAAATTTGTGTGCAGCACTACCAGTAGGTTAAAACAGGGCACTACTACAAGTTGCATGATTATGTCAACGCTATGCGCTTTTAATTGATTGATTGTTCCGATAGTTGCACAAAGTACAACAAGAGGCAAACCTAATTATCATGGTCTCTGCTGAACAACATAAACTACCAACACCCCCCTTACCCATGCTTACAACAACTAGTCTACCACAAAAAATCTGAAACTGATATACGAAATCCACTATTTATTCAACGGTGCATTATTTCCTATGGAAACAACAAACTGGAGCTAGTAGGGGGAAAAAAAGACATGACGGACCCACAAAAAACGAGTAGCTGTGACCCATATAGTAAGATATATTGCAATTCTGTGATTGAAAAAGGTTATAAAACCGATAAAACGTGTTTTAAAAATAAATAAATAAATGGTGGATTATTTTATATCCCAACCAGAATAATGATGAATGCTTAACTCTATGGTTCCTCTGGTTTGAAGATAGTTCCTGTTGAATTATCCCACAAATCAACTGCCCATACTGAAATGATGCACTACCTGGCTACGGAAGACCACCTGCTGCTGCTCCTGCCACTTGATTAGTGTAGCTTAGTGCCTTTTACCTCTGGTCCTGGAGAGGGTATATTGTTGCCTGGTGGTATTGCAGTGGAGAGTTATGAATGCACTAAATCTGAGGTGAGTCTCCTGTGTGCTGCATTATTACAAGATGCAAACCACTGTGCCGACCAGTGGCAGCCTGCCCACATCTCTGATGAGACAAGCACCCAATATTCCCGCCTTCCTGTCTTCGCCCCCTCTGAAAAAAGCGGGTCTAGTCACCAAAGAACCCACCAACTTTCTTTAAACAGTGTCCGCACATGGACTACTTCTCAGTCTAAACCTTCTAGCATGTCGGATTCATCAGTTTGACAACATCCGCTGCATGCTGCTCGTGTGTGGCATTTGGAAAGGACAGCAGAGGTATCCTTGGCACAAAAATCGACACAATGCCATCAATCCTAGGCTGTTTGAGAGCAGGATGGTGCAGCCTTGCTGCAGACAGCTGAATCGACTATCAACATTGACAATGAGATTGATCAGAAGATTTTCTCAGAGGGGGCAGCATCAACTTCCCCTGTTCAGACAAGTTCTATTACATTAGTAGGCGAATTAAAATAATATGCATCCACCATAAAGTATGCCAAAAAAATAATAAACCAAACATCAATGTGCTGAGTCAAAGGAGAACAATAACTGTCCAGTGCATTTTTATTGGCAATACTTATCATGCAAGAAGGTTATCTGCCCCAGAAAGACGCCAAGTTTACTCACAGCAATAATTTCCATCAAAGGGCAATGATGAGGCCGATAGATGTCTCAATTCCAACCTTTTACTAAGAGGACCGTCAGTAAGATACCAATATGAAAACGTATATGACACATGTTCAAATAAGCATTTGTGTGAAGACGTCCAGGTTATGGATATAGCATTTCAAAGCTAAGACCAGAGTGATCAAACTGGGTGACAGCGGAATATGATTAGAGACAATGATGGATGCTACCACCAGGGAGGGGGTGAACCTAGCAACGGATTTTATAGCTCTATATCAATGCATCTGGACCAAGGATCTGTGAATCCGTTGATTCTCAGAATGGAAGAAGGAGTAATCCGCAGCAATTGAAGCTGATACTACTGAAACTATATTTTAGATAGTATTTGGGGCATAGAAAACACACCACGTTGTGCCAACACCACAGAGGGAAGTAAACTATCCCAGAGCTTTGTTATGCACAGGTTTTAAGAACATGCATGCGGCATGGCCTTTTACATCAATAATGTAAAACTGTGATTAATTTGAAATAATCATCGCACATGATCAGACTACAACACTGGTTATACACCGTGAAGATTTTATGACCTTTAGATGCAGCGTATATTTCATGAAGACTCATTTCAGTTGTTTGGAGTCTGCCCTCATAAAATCATGTATAAAATAAATGGAATTCAAATATATAACTAAATACCAGAAAAGTATGGATTATTTATTAATTCTGTGTGGTTGAGCTGTTATAGGTCAGCAAGGGGGGAGTGCGTGTGTGTGTGTGCGTGTGTAATATTTTGGGAAAATGTCTAATAAGGGATCAGAAGAAAATAGCGGTGTTGAATGGCAAGGTTGAAGCCACTTCAGCTCGGGTATCTACAACATGTACTGAGGAGGAAGCTGGGAAGAGGAGGTATGCTTCTTTTATTGGTGACGATTTGACAGCTTTTGGTTTGTTTTAGACTTGTATGTGTTCTGAATTGTTTGCTGCTTATTGATACAACAGCACATGCCATCATTGAAGCATGTCATGTGAAGAAATATTATTTTTTATATTATTTTAATTAAACCATGAAGATTTTTGGAGAATGTCAGAGGGAAAATGCTGAATACTGCCTTCTTCTGGGTGATACTTTGGTGGTTAATAAGATACTTGAACAACTGGTGAGCAACGCATTCTGCCTTATCCATCTTTATAACTAGTACCTGTGGGCAATCACTACTAGTCTTAGATTTTCTTCACTGAAAGTGAAAGAAATTAATCACCACATCAGTGGGTAATATATACTGCACCCTCATCATCAGCAGAGGTATGATTTAGCCTTCTTTAGCAATTGTGTGTTATAGGAAAGGAGGATTTAAAGATCGCAAGAGGCTTGGCGAGTCCGGTATTGTTCCCAGTGTCAAATGAAAAAAAAATATAAAAAGAATTCTTCATCCAAAATAATTTCTAATGACATAGATTTGGAAGAAGGATCAATTTAGCATTTGTCAGCACAAAATAGTGGAGGCCAATTAGTTAGAGAATCTGAGTTGAGCTGAGATTCCCATAAGTAATTAACAACTGTTTAACTTTTCTTTTTCCTCCAGTCCAACACAAATGCAAGTTGTTGATTTTTCAATACATTGAGCTTATGAGATTCTCTCTAAACGCCCTTTGCAGATGGTCATAGAAAACAAAACAAAATTATGTCCTGTTTTAAATTAGGATCTGATCCCCTTTCAGGCACAACATTTTTTTTTTTAAGATTACCTCATTTTATTAACAAATCAATTACGTTAGTCATCACACAAAGAACCTGTGTATCCGACCTTTCACTCTGGTGTAATGACTGTAACAAAAGAAGCGTTGGCGCGGATCCACAATATAAAACAATACATAACAAGAACTGAGCAGGGAGAATAAATTAAGTAGGAAGTTTCTTAAATTGGGACTGGTGTTGGCCAAGCGTAGAATTGCTATGCGGTGGTTGTCAACTGATTGTGCCAAAACTTACTGATCGGCTGAGAGACATGGCCGGGTGGGCGAACACAGAGGAGTGTCATATGTGCGGAACGCGTAGGGACAATAAAGTAAGTGATGACCTGCAGGCCTGGGCAGCGATGCTCTCTGAACTGCTGGCTCCTCAAGGTGAATTGCCCCCCTTACAGACGCGAGAGCAGATGTAATAAAATATTGGTAAAAATGGGGACTGAAAGAGGACTCTGGCCTTATTGCATGTACTTGTTAAACTCAAACCCTTATTTTTGTATTTTTGCCACGGTGAACTGTCAACACTGTACATGTACTGTGTATTAAGACTATGTTCGAGCTAGGGAGGGGAGAGGGTGGAACTGTCAGTGATGTTGTTCTGTTGAAATACTGTTTAGAAGTATAGGTATCGCAATTATAAAAATGCCAATAAAAACGTATACACAAAAAAATAACTAAGCAGGGTGCCAAGTTTCGGACTTTCACAGAGCTCATTTCCTGAAGGCTCGACTCCCGCACAGTGGCTTTGCAATGTACTGCGGTCCACTCATGGAGGTGTATGGAGTTATTTAATCCTAGCATGTTCCATTTTTAATGAAAGCGATTTTACAGCTTGTTGTTTCCCAGTGTGAAAACTCTTACACCTCTGGACTTTTGACCTGCATTTGTGTTTTTCCTGCTGTGGCACACTGCCACAATTGTGCTGTAGTTTCCTTTAGATGTGGGGAGGTTACTGGGCACAGGATCAATTTAGTGTTCTTGCTGATGAGGCCTTTTAATCATTGGAAGTCTTTGTCACCAGGGAATCTCTGAGGCAACAGAACTGCTGCCAGGTCATGCAAATGAAGGAGCAGCCATGCCAGCAAGGTGCCAGGGTGATGGGAAGGGACTATCGCAACCATTGTAGAGTGACTCGAGTCCCCGTTGCAATACCAAGCACTACACATTAGCACTCCTGATGCACAGAGGTGGGCGATCCAGACAATTCATGGCAAGTGCCGAGCCAGGGGTCCGGCTTGGCTCTAAGCGTCCAAATGCGAGCCGAGACCACACAAAAATCAGCATGCGAACCGTGGAAATATTTTTTTGTAACTCAATACTTAGCTAAAAACATCTGTCATGCCGGTGGAAGACCAGCTGAGCCAGTGCTTAATTTGAACTGGTGGTTTCTGGTGCTCGGCACCGGCACTAAACTATCAACACCGGTGCTTTTGACAGTCTTTCACAAGGAGGCGCTTTCAGGAAAATGTCAAAATAACCAAACAGGTAATTATTAATTTAATATACATAAAAAATACTATTACCTTCTCCGAAGCCATTCTTATAGCTTTGGGGGTCTGACATAGTCTAAATTGTCACACTTGGAGGAGTGAGATAGTTAGAAGTTGTGTTCTTACTATAATCAGCAGCGCTGGCAGGGGCAATGGGTGGTACAAGCTGCAGTGGCCTCCTGACAAGAGCCCTGCACTTACTGTTTTACAAATTAAGTAGTGAAGCTAAGCACTCTTGGGTGTTTTATCTCTTCCCCCTTATCTTCTTCCTTTTCTCTCCCATCCTTCCACCTTTCGCCCTCACAGCCTCTCACCTTTAATTCAGCAGCATCTGCATAAAAACGCACCACTCAAGGACCCCACGGAATGTTCTCCTTCTTCTCCTCATTTGTCGCTTTCCAAGGAAAGCCTGCATCCCTACTTGGCCCTCCTCCCCCTCAACGTGCAGCCATTCTGCCTTAATGGAAAGCAGGGGTCTCCTGCAGAACTTACCACGGCGCTGACGGCCCCAGCCCCCCGTTCTATTATTCTTTACTTAATGTATCTGTCAGGGATCATTACGGCAGCTCGAAAACACGTTTTAAAGAGCGTTCGTATTCTATGTTATGTTTAAAATATGTACTGATGAGGGGGGAAATATTGTGCTGCTGCTCCATTCCTTCCCTTAATATCCCTCTTTTTTACATGTTCTTTTGTGCAGTTTTCTGTAGCGCCAACTCAGTTCGTAGATATTAGGGCACTTAACATGAGCCCCAGTTGCATTATACAAGGTCAGGGCTTTAATTAGGATGAAAAAACAGGAAAGTCTCTCAAAGGGGCGCGGCCAAAGTATTTAGGGCGTGGCCTAAAAATATGCATGCTAAAAATCTGTGCTTAGCATAGTGTGCCACCTGACAGGTATTTTTCTGCGTCTGTCATTGCATCCAGATATATAATACAACAAGTAACATTACACCTACAAGAAGCCATGGCTATTGGCTTTGTCAATGGTTGTTAGTTGCATATAATAAATGAGCAATGGCTATGGCTTTGCTGTATATAACATTGAAAATGCTTCTGTTCTGAAAGGATGAGACTGTGAAAGAACTAAAACGAGTCTCTTTGAAGTTACATCAAAGTCTTTGAGCTGTGGTACTGCTGCAGAGTTTAGATTTTCTTTTCCATCCTGAGGGTGAGGGCAAAAATGGAGAGGCCGAAAGGGACCCATCGCGGCACCTGCTTATAAGAACTGCCAGTGCTCAACACCGGCAAGACCCGACCCACTTAAAGCCCTGCACAACTAATTTGCCCAGAATCACAGGATGTTGAGACGACGCAGAGACTCAAGCCTGGATAACCAGTTCCAAAAGGTAGCCCCACCCGGATGTATGATGCTACATCGCAAACATTTTCATCGCAAACATTCACATCGCCGTCTTTACATCACACACACATTCACAACGCACGCTGACACAACGCAACCCATTACATCGCTCCACCATTGAAATGCATACAAAACACAATCACTACGCACACAAAAACCCTGCATGCTTTAACATCGCATTTTCCGAAATAACACACACTACCCCCAGCACGCGCACACCCCCTATGCCCGTCCCCCTTAACCCGAACTCCTAAATCCTTAATTAGTACCTTATACAACGGCCCCCTGACCTGACCCTTAACCCGAAAACACACGTTCCACAACAATACAGTAAACACACGTTCCAGAACAATACAGTACCCTGAAGCCTAAAACCTAAACCTTTAATCACAGTACCCTACACAACACTAAACCCTAATCCCTAAACCCTAAAACAGTACCCTACACAACCCTAAGCCCTAACGCGTAAAACATTCCCTACATAACACTAAGGCCTAAAACATTCCCTACACAACACTAAACCCTAAGCCCTAAAGCCTAAAACATTCCCTACACAACACTAAACCCTAACCCCTAAAGCCTGTAAAAAAGTACGGGGCTGGGTGGGGGGATCGAGGGATGTTCTTGCTGTTTTTTGATTCTTTATATGTTTACGCAGCATGCACACATCTCACTGCTCCACCGGGCTTCCATGGAGGTAGCCGCTCCCAACTGAGAACCTTTTTGGTGTGAGTATTCTAAAATCGACCATTAGGTCATTCAGAACTTGGCGGTGAGAGGCTGGAGATTTGTGCTTTATAAGGTCGTCAACATTTTCTGGTTCGTTTTGGCCAAAAATCTTGGAACTTGCTTGGATATATATGAATTGCATATAATATAGACAGGTAATGAGGAGATTTTTCTCTAACTTTTTTAAAACTTGAACGGCACACATTGAGTTAAGTGCTACTTTGTGAATAATGTTGTATATGCTGCAATATTCTTGGCATGCCTGTTCTTAGCACACATAGTAGAATGTGTTGCTTTCTTGGAGGTACCATTATGGAACTAGAACGGAATCAGCCGGCACCCCTTTCTACCTTGGTGACTAAGTACCCCATTTAATCAAATATGCACATAAAAAAGGATCCTGATCTGTGCACTTTAACATGCATAAGTGGTGATATGCAGAGCGCTTTTTGAGTGTTCTGCCAGCCAAAACTAGAAAATTTGGTGTGTTTTGGCTTCTTGAACAAGGAAACGTTTTTGGGCTGTTTTTTGTGCAGTCTTTTGGTCTACTTTTGAGAGCTTTTCTTGTAAATATGACTTACAACTAATTTTTACAAATGGTTTGGTTTCAGTACAGTCTGTGGGCTCTCTTTTGTTTCTGTCTTAAGTGTTGATTTGTGGGTTAATTATGTGTTTACATGTCTATGTGGTTTGTGGTTTGACACCGGTGGTACTTGTGTGAGTGAGTAACGATTGCGCTCTTTATGTAAGAATGGCTAGCCTTAAGAGTGCTATATTGTGTGTTCTGAGTGTATGACCCCCTTCTGAAAATGTCTGGGATGAGCTCAATATTTTCTTTGTTATCATTCTGTTATGAAAAATGTCATTTAATTAATTACATATTAAATAAAAACCCCAGAAATGAATTGTATAACATATGCTAAATAGCTGCATGCTACTATTAAATGGACAAAGTAAGAAACTATACATGTGTGGAAATTACCACAATGCTACAGATAAAATTCGAATTCACATTCAATAGGAATAACATAGGCCTCATAAGAAGGGAAAAAAACAAAAGTGTGTGCTTCGCAATAACTACGACTAAGATACAAAATGTTACAGCATTTTCCTTATGACATTTGTACTAGATATTAAAAGGCATTCACATCATCTGAGTGAATTGGTTGATGCGGAAATAAACACGACATTATCAAACTATAGATTTTGACTACTTTGAAATTACTGACTTTTAAATATACTGTGTTGTGCTTGCATTTCAACACTAGAAACAAGCTTTCAAACAGCTGTGTTTAAGCTGTGTCACTGAGAAGAAGCTGTCCTACACAACCAACAGAGATTAAACTTTGTCAGGACATTACAAATACAGAAAAATGTTTTTTTCTCCTGAGAAAGGTGCAGAATTCGACGCCTGCTGATCAGAGCAACAGCTGCGTCAATAATGCATGGCTATTCTTGGTCCCAAGCCACAAGGAAACTGCTGAGTCAACTTGATTTTAAGTTAGTGTTAACACGGTATAAAGGCCTGCATTATAGACTGCTGATTTTAGAAGTTATAAAAGACAGTTTCATTATTTTGGATAACAGAGAAAAGATTGAAAGTAGGGATGTCCTTTCTTAATGCCTTTTTACATAAGCACATCCGTGGTTCTGATGTTAAAAATAACTGTCCTTTAAAAAGTGGTGCAGACTTTTCATATTTCAAGTAAGGCTTCTGTGCTTAGGGTTGTAACTGAATACATTTATAAGGTGATAGGAACGAGGCTTCCTTTTCATATGTGGAACCATCAAATGGGTTGGTGATCATTATTTTTTTTAACGGGAAATTTTGACTAAATGGAAATAATTGTTTGTTAAAAATAAATTTTTGATCCTGATACTATCTAATACTCCTACTGTGACTAATATATGACACTTAGCATCAAAGTTACATTTAAGCAACGCTTTATCACAATGGGGGGGAACTAAAATGTGAAATTTCACTTTACCCAGGCGTACAAAACCTATTTTTATAAGGGTGTACCTTATACATTTCTGTTCCCTCATTCCTCGGATATCTAGGGGACACTCTGGGGATGACTAATATGCCAAAACATTGTAGATTATTCATTTCTAGTGCCCCTAGCACCAAAGTTGAAATGGGGAAAATGTACTTTTTAAAAGCAGTTCTGCCACTCGGAGCAGTTTTCAAACTGATCTTAGTCTTCAGTAAATGCACACAAGTAAGTATAGAAAGAACAGCTGACCTCTATACTGCTAGAAAAGCACACAACACACGGCTTACAAATGTAACTAAGTATAAAAGACCAGCAGAAGTTATTATCCTACCTCTAAATTACTGACAAACAAGAACAGAAGAGGACTGCTTTTCAGCTGTGAGTCTCCACAAGTTGCTTTGAATTGGAAACGCCGCATGGAAAGCCTTGCATAAAAATATGACAGCTGGATGGGTTAAAGGCAGAGTTCTGCATTTAGCAGCCTAGCAGGGCTAAAGGCAAGGTTTGCTTTGACACCTCGACATCCGAAACTTTTTGAAAGATGATATGACAGTGCAGGAAGAGAAAGAGAAGTTTTGCTTACTATTCTTGGCAAAAACAAGTTTTATGCACTCATATGATCAGAAGAAAATACAGTGGTGTATGTGGGCCCTGTGTATAGCATAGCTCTGCCATGTATATACAAATAATAGTTTTAGCTTAAAGATTACAGTGCAAGGGCTGAGATAAGGAGGCAATAGGATGCAGTTTGTATTCATTCGCCCTCATGTTACAGCTAGTGCAATTGCTAAAGGAATTGCTGGTTGGTTATTAATGTTTTCTAAGCTAGCTCTATGTGCTATTTATCTCCTATAAGTTTATTTGTGCCCAGCTGCCACGAATAGGGGTAGATAGTGTTGACAGAATTAAAGCTGTTTCAGGTTTCCTACTGTCGAAATGGGGGAAGGAGGTTAGCTCCTCTGCAAATTAAGGGTAGGCAAATTTATGTTTTCTCTCTCCTTTTCTCACTCTCTTTTGAGCCTGTCTGAGATGTCTGGGAAACAGCCATGAGACATTTAATTGGCTATTCAGTAATACTGTTCTAAAAATTGTTAGCATTAATAAAATAAATAAATAAATATGCTATGTTACTGCCCATCTCGTCTGATGAAATTATGAAAGGATGAGTAGTCTAGATTGCTATTCCCTTATTTGACCTTTAAGGGGAACTAGATGTGGGTAGTTTTTGTTCTAAAATCTTAGGTGAGAACATCATTATTGTTTATGTTATGCTCATGCTACATACAGTTTTGCAAGGGTATTGCTAGTCTTTTATTAGCTAGTCTGTGTAAATAGACCGACAGTCCTTATTAGAGCTGATGTTGCATTGTTTAGATCGTGAAAAGTAGAATGCAGGAAAGACGCCCATGTGATCCTCAGCAAACATTTTTGAAGAAAATATTGTTCTATAGGAGTTTGTTTGTCACAACATGTTCTGCTGGAGAAATGTATGTACCCACTATGTTGAAGTGTTTTTTTTAGTTCTTTATGTAATAAGAATCCCTGTTAAATTAGCGGTTTTAGATTTTCCTGCTGCACCTATAAAATTAGAGCATGGTCCTAAACGTACAATGTAGGTGTCTTAATGAAAGAAAAATCATTTTAGAAGTGTCTGCAGTCCTGTACAAGTAGTGAAAGGTTATGACTTATGAAAACACAAGCATAGGAGTAAACAAGTGTAAGGATTTAGAGTATGTAGGTATTGTTTTTCTCTTTTCCTCAGAATTTAGTAAATGAACACAGACTTCCTTAGCTGCTTCAAATAGTGTATTAGTTCCAGGTTTTTTTTACTCTCAGATAGATGAAGTTGCTCTTAGGTGACTTGCTAATATATGGGCGTGCCAAGACTAGGAAGTATTCTGAGACTATCCTCTCTGTTGATAGATTATTTCTGTGCCTTGGCTAAAGACCTTTTGTTCTGTCTACTAATAGATATTTGCTGTCTTACAACCATTGCCAGAGGGACCCGGACATCAGATCCAGCCTGAGGAATCAGTACCAGTCCAGCTTGAAGCCAAGGTGAAGGTAACCAGCACAGGCGTTACTGGCAAATAGGACCTCAGTGAACGCGGAAGCACTGGGAAGTGAAGTGTGTACCCCTGCCACAGTCTTGGGCGAAAGACTGGGACACAAATGAAAAAGGAGAAGTCATAGATCAAGTTTTTGATGCCCAACTGAGAGAGTCACAGACCGACCAGAACAGCAAGGAGGCTTTTGCTTGAGGTGAATCCTTTTGAAACAAGGGTTGCTTCAGAGATCCCAGGTTCAGGCCCCTGAATCCTGGTCCCAAAGCGAATGAAAGTTTGCACCTTTGTTTGTTGATCAAGAGTGCCTGGGCATACTGGATATAATCTTTAGCCCCAACAAAAGAGCAGTGCGCCAGCGGAGCAATACAGGAGTTAGGGAAGGACTTGAGTTCAGGAGACAAGTGCTGTGTCCTTGGTGCCTGCTAGAGCAAAGTGAAGAAAACTGGTGTACTGCCTGAGACACTGGACAGGATCGTTGAAAGACTTTTTCTTCTCAAACGGGACCGTGATTCCTGAGTTGCGAGTCGTGCAGCTCCATTGTGGGAATAACAAGAGCCTGCCAGTGAGGCTCAAACGGGCACAGGGAGAAGACTCCCCTCTGGCTGGTTGTACATCGGCTTCAATTTCTCAAGGACTTCTTTTTGTTAGTAATGTACCTCTTTAGTTGTCCAATTTCTGAGGAGGAGCAGCCCTTTGCGGCTCTTGGTCCTAATTCCTATGGCCCTGTGTGGTCCTCCTGGTCCCCTGGAGCCAGGATTGTTTTTGTAATATTATGTCTGACTGCTTTAATATTTGCATTTGGAATAATGTTTATTATGCAAAAGAAACATCCTTCTGAGCAGTTCCCAAATGCTACTTTGCCCTTTCCTTGACTACAATGATTGATACTCTAGCCCTCATAAAAGGAACACTGGGAACGTCTATTGAAAATGTTTTTTACATGGAATTGGACTAGATGGTTCTAGGATTTGCTTTTTGCTTAGGGCTAGAAAAATATTGATAATTCTGTTTGTGATAATAGTGATTACTCTCTCCTGCTATCTGTATGTTAATTATGACCTAATGCTCTGTTCCCTTTGTACTCCTGATTATACCTTATATATACCCACGTAATGAAATGTTTAGAATGAAAAATTTCCACTTATCAATGGTTTAGGATATTGATAAATTTATGAGAATAAATGTGCAAAATATTTTCTTTTTTTTAAAAAACATTTTATTTTTCAGAACCAGATAAAACAGGTACAAACAAAAAAAAAGTAGTCGAAATACGATAATATTGTACAATAAACAATTACTTCCATGTTTGTTTGGTTTACATTCTCATATTGAGAGGAAGAGTGAAATAAAAGTGAAGAAAACAATAAAAAAAAAGAAGAAAAGAAAAGAAATGAAAAGAAAAGAAAAAGGGCAATGAATAGACATATAAAACGACATATTAGAGTAAGTCATTATCATACTATCACACTGTGCTAAGCCTCTTCCTCCAATTAGTGATGGGTTGCCAGATCGCCATACCACGCATAGCAGATCTTAGCCCTCTGGTGGCATAGACGGCACTTTCCTGATTGAAGACCCCGAGAAGACGTGCTAACCACATTTGAAAACTCTGTGGATCTGAGTCTTTCCACCGTGCTGCTAGTATTACCCTGAGGACTGCCGAGCTTATAAAAAGCATGTCCTCTTCTTCCCTGCTTAGGTTTAGTGTATTATCAGTGCCTAGCAGATATAGAGTAGGGGAGTTGGGTATTTTATGGCCAAACACTTCCTCCCAGAATTCACAGATAATTTTTTTAATAAGTGTTACTTGGTCGCTATCACAGAACATGTGAATAAGCGTTGCAGGGCCTTTAAGACATCTGGGACAGTGATCGTTCTCTCTTTTGCCCCAGGCATATAATTTGGCTGGAGTATAGTATAGATTATAGATAGTTTTATAAGTCTGGGCTTTTAAACTAGCTGACATAAGTAGTTGTGATGATAGGCAGAGACTCATGTCAATATCTATATTCGGATTGTCAAGTCTGTCTGCCCACACAATTTCTGTATGTTCTAAATCATCTTGTACCTTATCCAGTAGTTGACCATAGATTGTACCTATTCTTGCTGTTCTTTTAGCGATGGTATCGATAATTTCAATTTTCTCCAAGTTAATATTAGGGTTCTTATGTTTGAGCATAGTATGAATCTGCAAATATTTAAAGTAGTGCCCATTTGGAAGATTACATTTTTGTTGTAGATCTGTGAAGGTATAAGCCTCATTCGCACCCAGAAGGTGGCCAACTGAGGTAATTCCTACAGAATGCCATTTCTTTGCAATAACATCGCTCCCTAGTTCGGGAAGAAGGTTAGAATGCCATAGGGGAGAATACCTATTAAGCTTTGGGATGTGCATATACTTCGTAATCCTTAACCAGATTGTCCAGGCACTCGTGATAACTTTGAATTTATTTTTCTTGTAATAGCTTCTCTCTACTTGTCTCAGAAAAAGATCTTTAGCTTTTTCCCCTAGGGATAACTCGTATATAGATGGAATTGGTGCATCCTCCATGGTCTCGGAGCTAGGATTCTCATAAAGAAGGGGGGCCATCTGTTGGAGAAATGAAGCCCAGAGATATAGCAGAATGTTTGGAACTGCTAGTCCACCTTTGCTCTGTGGTAGTGACAAAAGCATCAAGGATCTTCTGGTTTTGCCCTGTTGCCACATAAATTTGGACATAAGAGAGTCTCGAATTTTGAGGACCTTTTCTTCAGCAATCAATGGGATAGCCCGAAAAAGATAAAGCACCCTTGGCAAGATATTCATTTTTAAAAAGTTTCCTCTACCAATTATTGACAGCTGTAAACTATTAACCCGATCTAGGTCTTTCTTTACAGTGTTTAGTAATGGCTCATAATTGAGTTGAGAGATTCGTGTAACATCGGGGCTTATGCTAACACCTAGGTATATAGCATTATTAGTTTTCCTGTGATCATTACAAATAATGTTATCCGTACATAGGATGATTGTTTTTTCTTTATTCAGAGAATATCCAGAGCAGCGTCCATAGGCTTGCGTTACTGCCTCTATTTCTGAAATTGCCACAGAAGGATTAGGCGTTAGTACCGCAATATCATCGGCATAGGCCAATACTTTGGTTTCAAATTTGTTAACAACTATAGGTGTGATTAGTGGGTTCTCTAAAAGTTTCAAAATTAAAGGGTTTATATACAGGGCAAATAATATTGGAGAACATGGACAGCCTTGGCGTGTGCCTCTGGATACTCTAATTATACTTGATTCAGAGCCCATTATTTGTAATTTTGCTACTGGTTTAGAATACATAGCCATTATAGACTTGACAAATTTGGGGCCGAAATTATACTGCGTCAGGGTAGCCCATAAAAAATTCCAGGACACCCGGTCGAAGGCCTTCTCGGTATCCAGAAGGATCATCGACATCTGGCCTCCTGTTGCAGACATTACATCAAACAGGGAGATTGCTCTCCGAGTATGGTCGGTTGTACCTTTGCCGGGAATAAACCCATGCTGCCATGAGGAGGCCAGATGTTCGACGACCCGTCCGAGCCGGATGGCAATTATTTTAGCGTATAATTTGGAGTCAGAATTGATTAGGGAAATTGGGCGATATGATGATAATTGATCCTGAGGTTTGCCCTTTTTTGGAAAGATAATTATATTTGTTTCTCTCCATGAGGTGGGTGGGATACCACTCCATTGGATCCCTAAAAATGGATCATATAATAGTGGGCCCAGGGTATGACTGAGAATTTTATATAGTTCCAGAGGTATTTTATCGGGGCCTGCCGCCTTCCCAGAAGCCAGTGAAGACAAAGCAAGCTGGACTTCTATAAGGGTAATTTCTTTCTCAAGCTCTTCTCTGGTATTATCATCTAAAGTCTTGTTTACCTCTGGTTGCTCAAGAAGATCTTTCAAGAACAAGTCTGCGTCTGCCCTGCTGGTTCTGTTATCATCCTGGTAGAGGGTCTGATAGTATTGTTGAAATGCACCAATTATTTCTGGTGTTTGTGTGAACGTCTGCCCTTGTGATTGTATCTTTGTGATGGCATTATGGGACATTTGCTGGCGTGTATGTAGTTCAAGATGTTTGCCAACTTTCTCCCCGTTCTCGTACACTTCTTTCCGGTGTGCTTTATATGTCTCAGCAGCTTTCTGAGTCAAACCAGAGTTAAGCTCTGTTTTTAACACTAGCAGGCGGTGCATAGCTAGTTTCCCATTTTCGCCTTGAGCTATTTGTGCCATGTGTTCTTCCTCGGCTTTGGTCAGATCAGCCAATTGTTGATGATATCCTATATTGTTTTGCTTCCGTATTCTAGCTTGATAGAGTTTCGCCTCTTAGAGCCGCGTTAAAGCTATCCCATACAACAACCCTAGAGGCACTATATCTGTTTATATCAAAAAACTCTTGGGCCCAGCTAGTAATATGAGTAATATAATCTTTGTTGGCTAACAGCTTCCTATCAAATGTCCAGATTCTGCGTTCCCTCTTAATGGATCCAAGTTTAATAGTGAGAGTTAGAGCATTATGGTCCGAGATAATTTTAGATTCCTTTGAAATTGTAGCATTGTCAGCCAAATCACTAGAAGCAAATAGATAGTCAATCCTGACATATTTGCTATGGGGGAAGGAATAATAAGTGTAGCCAGGGTCCGGATAGTTTTTTAGGTCCCATACATCGCTTAACCCAAAGCTATCACAAAGTCTACTAAGAGCTTTAAAGACTCGTGGCTTACGGCCAATATAGTGAGGGTGTGTATGACTACTGAATCGAGGGCCTAACAATATGTTTAGATCGCCACATAATATAAGTGGGCCCTGTATAGGTGCTAGCTCGAGCTCAAGTGTCTCAAATATAGTCGGATCATCCTGATTAGTTCCGTAAATAGAGCAGATAGTGATACCAATGCCCAGTTTGATAATTACCCATCTGCCATGAGTGTCTACTATTGTATGGGTGGCCTGTCCCAGAAAAGTTTTAGCAAGCACTGCTACCCCCTAATATTGGAGGTTTGTGTGGTACATGCTAATAAATTATATCCTCTGATTTTGAGAAGGTGTCTTTTCAGCCAAGGCAGGTGTGTCTCTTGGAGGCAGATGATATCTGCTGGGTTTCGGTAAATTATCTCTCCCAGCCGTTGGCGTTTATCATTATCTAAGAGTCCTGAAACATTCCAAGTTCGTATAGTTAACTTCCCCATGGTCCTATGTTTAGCGAGCCATAATCTGCCAATACCCTCAGCTCATATTGATAGTGTGTTTGATTTGACTTGGTTTCGATTGCCCTATTCCATGAGAGTAATATTGATAGAAAATAGAAAGTAAGACTTGGATTGACTCTGGTTCTGTTTTTTAAATTTCTTTTATATGCTCCCCCCTCCCCCACTTTCTCTCCCCAGCCACCCTCCCCTCCCCCTATCTCCCCCCTCTCCCTGCGAGACGTCCTGGGTCATAGGGCGCCCAGGTGTGGCCGTCGGCAGGGACTGAACGTCCCAGCCCGCATGCACCATGGCCTGATCAAAAATATATACATTTTGGGTACATAGAATACATATAAGTTACTTCACTTTGTTGTCTTCCTAACCCAAATTTTTACAAAATTGAGATGCTCTCCTTCTTTATCTTAGTCCTTTCTTTTTGTTTATATATATTTTTTTTTTTTTTTTTTTTTTTTCCCCTTAATAAACTGTCGGTGTGTAATCCGCTGGCGTATATGTTCAATAAAGTGTAATGCTTTAATGGTTAAGACCATTACAGAATGCCTTTTGGTTATTTTCCAGTGTTCTGCTTGCTTTTCTCTGTAATTTCTTTTAGATAGGCTTCAGCCTGGATCTCACTTGTGAAATTTTTAGTTGCTCCTTTGTAGATGATTTTCAGACGCGCCGGGTTTTGCAGGTAAACTGTTGCTCCAGTTTGTTCAAATGGGGCGAATAGTTGTCTCATTCGCCATCTGCGTTCTACTGTCGCGTGGGCGAAGTCGGGGCGCGCAAAGAAAGTAAATCCCTTGAATTCGGTTTTATTTGACGGTCTGGCAATATCATAGATTTTTTCCCTTAAGATGAAATTTCCGAAGTAGACCAACATGGCCCTCGGGTACTGTGGGGTTTGATGGTTACGTTTGGGGAGTACCAAGGGGAAGCGATGTGCGCGTTGGATCTCTTTATTCAGGTCCCAAGTTTGGAGTTCGGGAAAAGATGTTTTCAGAAGATCAGCCATGAAGCCCCTTGGATCATTTCCCTCGGCGCCCTCGGGAATGCCGAGAAAACGCAGATTGTTTCTCCTGCCTCGGTTCTCAAGGTCTTCAACCTTTTGCATCAGGTCTTTAATAACACCTTCATGTTCTTTTTCCTGGGTTTGGAGTTTTGTGACATCGAGCTCGAGATTTTCAGTACGGGTTTCGACAGAGGCCATTCGGTTAGATATTTCGGAGCAAGTTTGGTCTACTTTTTGTACAGCATCTTGAAGTTTTTGTATAGCCGCATGATTCCTGTTGCTGTCCATTTTGATATCTTTATGGAAGAGTTTGATGGAGTTGAGTACTTCGCTCAGAGATGGTTCATTTGTATTTTCATGTCCGTCGCTGTACTTTCCATTTTGTGCTGAGGACATTTCCAATTGAACCCGATTAGAGCACATGTCTGATTGGGATTCTATGGGGTTTTTAAATAATGAGTCGTTCTGGGTATGGTTAGGTCTTTCTTTAGCATGTTCCGTATTACTCCCGGGGTCAGTGGTTTCATCATATGATAGTTTACGGTGTCTTCTATGTCTAGTTCTTTTTTTTCCAACTTCTTTTTGGGAGTGGGATTTTGACACGCTGCCCCTGATTTCCCTTCGCCTATGATATCAGAGACCTCCAGTGTTGCTTCTACCAATTTGAGGCTTGAGCTTCTTTCAGTTGGATTATCTTCCTCACCTGCCTCGCTTGAATCAGTTGTCGCACTGGAAATAGATACTCCTGTCTCATAGATGTCCGAGTCAGAGTCTGCGTCTATGGCGGATACTTTAGGCTCAGGGTATAGTTTGCCACCATCACTAGATGTTTGTACCATGGCCCTTGCGGAAGAGTGTTCAACTCTCAAGATTCAGTCGCATCACTTGTATTTGCGGATGAGATAGTGTTTTTACTCGTATTTGCGTTTGAGTTTGCTGTAAGTTTGCTCTGCCCTTCCTTGAATAATGATTCAGAAAAGGGGGTGGTGATGGACAGAGCATCTGAGTTAAACAGAACACTCATACCCAGTCAAAAGATCAGGGCTTGATCCATCACCGTTTTTAGCTCACTGCACCATCCCAGCTCAGAACCTGGCTATATGCAAATTAGTCTGACCCTGGCCCAGTGCATCATGGGAACAGGGCAGACCAAACTACCAAGCCAATTCTTTACTGGAAAGGAAACAAGCTTCCGGGGACCGGTTTCTGGCATTACAGCCGTCTTCGGCCCGGCTTGCTTGAATCCTGATGGTGCAGTGAGCAAGGGACTCATGTCTGAGCATACCCTGCCACTGCTATAGTGGCCAAAACGATTCAGAAAAGGGGGTGGTGATGGACAGAGCATTTTGTCCACCATAAGCGTGGAAGGGTATACTCAGATGTGAGTCCCTTGCTCATTGCACCATCAGGATTCAAGCAAGCCGGGCCGACGACGCCTGAAATGGCAGAAACCGGTCCCCGGAAGCTTGTTTCCTTCCCAGTATAAGAATTGGCTTGGTAGTTTCGTTTGCCCTGTTCCCATCATGCACTGGGACAGGAACAGACTAATTTGCATATAGCCAAGTTCTGAGCTGGGATGGTGCAGTGAGCTAAAAAACGGTGATGGATCAAGCCCTGATCTTTGGACTGGGTAAGAATGGTCTGCTTAATTCAGGCACTCTGTTCATCACCACCCCCTTTTCTTAATCATCTTCCTTGAATAATGGCGTAAAAATATTAGAGATCCTGTGTTGGGAGTCTACCTGTTGGCCTGTGTTTTTGGCTGCCGCTTTCAGGTTTTTTATAGTTTGCAACCTCCTTGCCTTTTTGGCATTCAACTCCAGATTCTCATTGTCGTTGCTTTGTTCTTTTATTAGGATTACTCTGTCCTTTTCCTTTACTTTATCATTGCCTTCATTTTTGTTCTTGTCTTTGTGTCTCTAAAGTGGCTTTTCTAGGTTCTCCTGGCACTTCTGGCCCTTCTGGCTCTTCTGGATGACCTTGTTGGGTGTTTGATTCGATTAAATGTTCAGATATTTTTTCTGATATTTGCTCCGATGCCTGTCCCTCTGCCCGAGCAAGATCTGCCATGTCAAATATCCTATGTGCAAAATATTTTCTATGTTCCTATTATATCATAGGGATGTCTTTAGCTCATGCTAAAAGGACTATCTGTTAAAGATTGCAGGAATTGCTGTTAGCATCAGCTGAAAGCCATTTTATTCTTGGCAGCCATTTTAGTTAGCCATGTGCTCGACATGTGCTTTCTTCCTCTTCCAGAGCCTTGCACATGCTCAGAAAGGCCTAGCTGGTAGAATGCACCTGCTCCTAGTATAGAACTGCCAGGCTATTCTTGCTGATGTAAGGAGAAATATCTCTCCTCCCACTTTGCTGAGCAAACAAATGTTGTATACACATATTAGTCAATAAACATGCTTGTATGTGCCAGCACCTCCCCTTGGATTTATGCTGACTATGTAACCTATGCATATATAAGGCCTCTGTTCTCTGTGCTCCTCAGACTGGCACCTACGGTGACCAGTCTCCCTCATCTGAGGTTAATAAATGCATTGTTTTTATATAACAGCTGCCGAGCCAATTTATTCTTTGTTGGTTTAAGGACCAGGTGTATCAGTGAGGTTTCTATTTCTTCAGTTTGTGGAGGCGGGGGGTTTGGGTCTGATGGTCTGCAGACCTCCATAGCGGATAGTTGACAGTGCCTAGAAATCTTACAATGTGCCTTTTACCTGTCTGATAATTGCCGGGCTTTGCCAATTTGGTACTATGTAAAATCAATAACATTGGCTGTTAAAATAAAAAGACTGCTGAGCTTTCTACAGATTTAAACTAACTTAATGCTAAGTGTACCCTAAAGATGGTGTACGCTATAGAGGGGCATATGGCTAGATTGGCCTGGTTGACCGATTGGGGTAACACCAGTAAAAGGCGATTGACTAGGACTTTTGCATACATTTTTACCTTTGCATTGATAAGAGACATGAGCCTGTATGAGGCACAATGGCCCTGTGGGTATCCTGGTTTAAATTGGACTACCAGGGTGGTCAGGTCTATGTCTTGAGGGCAATGGCTTTTGGTGCTGGCTTTATTAAATAGGCCCAAAAGGGGGAGATATTGAATTTCATCTTCTGGTACAATTCCCCTGATAGCCACATGAGCCATATATTTTCCCCAGCATTTAGATCCGTTAGCACATTCTCAGGTTCCTCAAGCATGAGTTCATGATCTAAAGGGGTTCTGTGTATTGCATTCAGGTGAGGCAGTGGTAGGTCTGAAACAAGGGGTGAGATGAGTTCCGGGTAGGGGCCCATCTGTTCTGCATAAAGCACGGAATAGTAATTATTAAAGATGGACGCAAAACTCTAAGAGTCCTCCACTACCCCATCTGAATCACCATTATATTGGGTACCCCCCTGGGCTCCACCTCCCTCATAGCTAACCAGTGCTGGAGCTTGCTCGACTTGTCTACCCCCATTCATTCACCCTCCAGGTGGAAGCCATCAAGCATGTGCAGACTTACTACATGCATAATTGATGCAGGATTGTTCTATCAATCGTTAAATGGCGAGCAAGGGAGCTTACTGGTAGCTTGCACCCACTTGTTTCCGGTCAAGTATGGGGGCCTCCAGGTCTCAATTGTGTGCCTGCTTCAACACTCCATGCTCCTGAAGCAATAGTTGGTGAATTCCCACATTGAGGCTTTACATGCCCCCTACAATATCCCAGCCCATTCCACAGAGCCCTTATTACAAGGAACACTTTCAGTTCCTCAGAGAAGTAATCAGTGAACCACCAATGGTAAGGAGACAGACACTGAGTCACTACACCAGGCGATCCCCGGCGGCTGGAGTCCCAAAAAGAGTTATTTACTGAGGCATGAATTGATATACAGGGAGGATATGTGACCCTGTAGTATGCAAGAGGTTTGATGCTGGCGACAACTGGTAGGTAATGCGGGCTGGTGAGTCATGTGCTGCTGATGTTTGAGTGTATTCACGCTTACCAGGGTACCAAATGCAGCAGGAGTCGCTCAACTTCAGCCCTTCCACCCAATCTGTAAGTTATAGGGGGCACCTTCCATACAGCCCTCACAATTACATGGCTACCTCGGACAGCCCTTGTGACCTCGGTTTCCACCATGGGTATAGTCCTATACAGGAGAATGACCAAATCCCGTGAATCTCAGGGTACCCTGCATGGCATACACTGTTGTAGCTCCTGCTGGCTAGGAACGAAAAATTGTGACCTGTGTATGAATTGAATATCTGCTCCCCTTTTTATCCAGTTCAACAGCCGTGGAAGCAGTCAGCTATGAAGAGGGAGGGCAGGCAAATGGGTGCAATAATATATAAGTCAAATTCATGCTGACTTGCATTACATTATTGTTTTCAAATTAAAATGTTTAACTGTAAAAAGAAAATGTAATACATGTTGGCGATTTAGTGCAGAAAACCCATAAAATAAAGTTTTTAAAAAATGAATGTAACATCACTAACCATGCTGCACATCCTTGTTCCATCCCGGTGTTCTCCTCTCCTCGGGCCCAGCCAACTCCCTATATCAATCCTGGAGCTGCTCCCATGCTTTTAACCAGCATGAAAGCAGCATCACAATTGGATGGAGCAGGCTCTCACAGTGCTCCAAAGTCGCTGGAGTCCATTTGCTTGGTCTCAACACAGCTGTCCAAGACAGCTGGGTTGAGAGTTTTAAAGTTTGTATGTCTGGCTGACCATCACAAGTTGGGCAGCCAAAGGGACATGCACACTTTAATGTGACCTGCGCATCACTCCATTCTGCTGCCCTGAGTCCTGAGCCTTAGCTCGGGGGGAAGGTTTGCAGAGTCAATGAAAAATAAAATGTTAATAATGTCTTAACCATTTTATTTTTCATATGGGGGCATTTTAATCAGTGGGGCCATGTTCCTCTACCTTATCAGAGGACACACCTCTATCCACCAGCCTATTAACATTGCACATCATTACTGAATGGGCCCACATGTTAACTGTGTGAAGGTGGTTTGGGGTATATCCTTGCCTGCAGTATGTGCCCCTTATAAGTAGACAATACCCAGTGGGGCCTGTGCAGGCGGTGGAGCTGAATCACTCATAAAAACAGGTGGAGGTGGATTGTGTATGTAGCAATAGTAAGCAACCAAACCACCCAAGTAACCAAAAAACACTTTAAATGGAACTCCAGGTCGTAATATGCTTGATAGTGTGCATGTAGGTCTGCAGGTATATATCTGTGAAACTGCTCTGTTGCAGCATCTATAGGATCCGACATCAGCCATGAGTACAAAATCTGAGAGCTGCATGCAGCATGCTCAATTATCACCAATGTCACTGCATCACTATTGTCAGGGACACCTCTATCTTTGAGATGTGCTGTAACTTCCTTTTTTTTAATTTTTTTTTATTGAAAGTTCATGGCAGTATAGTGTACATTAGGCACAACAATATAGATTACTATACAAATAGATATAAATACATATAAATACGCATGAGAGAAGGTCATACCAGGGTCAGACGATTGGGATGAGCTATGAGACCCCGCACCTCAATAACCTCCATGTAGCCACAGGTGCACAAGTCCGTAACCCCATTTCCCTAGATTTTGTTCCCTTTAAAGCGTACAATTCTGACTCGATGTTATGAATCCCTAGCATCCTACAGATCCACATTTGGAAGGTTGGGGCCTTGACATCCTTCCATGCAGCAGAAATTAATATTCTAAAAACAGCTGTTGATATAAAAACAAGCGCCTCAATTTCTGTACTTAAACCCAATTTAGCATCACAACCAATTATTAAGAGTGTCGGGGATAGGTCTATTCTGACAGCTAGCAGCCCCTCTAAAAACCTTTCAATGAGTGATGTCACTGACCATGTCATGAGTGATGTAATATGTGACGTCATCAGCAGTGCATTGCATATGCAAGTTATAGTGAGTCCAATTAACTATAACGTGGGAATTTCAATGGTTTTATGCGAGTAAAATTTCCAGCTAACTATAACTGGTGTGAAACCTATGTTTTTTTCAGTGAATTTAATAGGTTTTTTAAATGCTAATTCCTAACTATAACTGGTGTGAAACCTATTGTTTTTTTCAGTGAATTTCAATGGTTTTTTAATAGCAAATCTCTATAGGTATGAAAAGTAATATTTTTTATAACGAATTTTATATTGTATAATTATGTAATAGTATTTTTAAAAAAAAAATGTTTTTTGCCCCGGAGCGCTCCTGGGGCGCGTACCGATGCGCTCACCGGTAAGCGCAGTGCTTCGGCGCGCCCCGGGGCGCGTACCGGTGAGCGTCCCGTTAGCGCTATTCCCCCTGAACGAAAACAACATTGTGACGTATCGTGTAGCCGCGTGATGCGTCATATGACGCACTGCGTAAGCACAACCGGAAGCACCCGAGCGCATACGATCGCGCAACATAAGCGCCGCCGGGCGCGCCCCGGGGCGCGTAGCGTAAGCACGTCGGGTCATGTGACCTGAAAATAACACTTTTGATTGGTTCAGAACACTTTTGTTTTCTAAATGATGAGAAAGCCCAGGTCATGAGACCTGAAAATAACACTTTTGATTGGTTCACAACAGTTTTGTTTTCCAAATGATGAAAGACCACACCTTTTTTCCTCATTCTCACTTTGTTGCTTGAGTGAAAAAGACCTGCATTCATTCTGTGAGAAATGGCTTCACTAGTAGCAGCTGCAGGTGTATCTGCACCACCACCACCTCCACCATCACCACAAGGACCACCACAAGACCACATTGGTGGTCAAGAAGAAGAGGAGGATGAAGAGGAGGAGGAGGAGAGGAGGACTTTCCTGCCTGAGGACAATCCCCCATACAGACCCAAGGAACATTTTATTTGGAACTTTTTCAAGATGCCAAGGGGTGCAAAAAAAGTGAATGCAGCTAAGGTGACTTGCCTCATCTGTAGCGAACAACTGTCAAGAGGGAACCCAAATAAGAAGTATTCTTTTGGGAACCACACTATGATTCGACATATGCAGAGGAAGCACCCGAACAATTATTCGGCAGCAGAGGTCAGGGAACTGACCAAGAACCCTCCCCGTCCTTTTTCTTCAAGCGCCTCCAATCAACCCACTCTATCGGATGCAGAGGCTAGGGAGATGGTCCCTAATGTACAAACCAGGTTTACAAATTTTAAATTGGTTTGCAAATATTGCAACAAAACAATTTCATATGGTGAGCAAAGCATCACTTTACTCAATCGAGCTGCAGACAACCATCACTGCAGCAAGCAACTTTTTTTTTGCTCCAGTTGAGCTGTTTGCAATTCCCTGTGTTTTGTTTGACCCCAGAAAAACTACAAAAAAAATATAAAATTGTTCAGAATAGCCAAAAAAAGTAAAAAATGTTCAAAAAAACAATAAAAAAATATAAAACAACAAAAAGAATAAAAAGAACAGTTCTTTTCAGAACTACCTCCAATTTATATAAAAATGCTACATTTTTTTAAAAACACTGTCTTTCTTTTTTTCTCCAGGGTACGCGTACCGGTACGTGTACCGGGCGCGCACCCCCTAAAAAAAAAAAAATAATAATGAGTGTGTGTGTGTGTGTGGTGTGTGTGTGTGGGGGGTGGGTGTGGGGTGTGTGTGTGTAGGATGTGTGGGTGTGTGGGTGGGGTGTGTGTGTGGGTGTGTGTGTGTGTGGGGGTGTATGTGGGTGTGTGTGTGTGTGAGGAGTGTGTGTGTGGGTGCGTGTGTGTGTGTGAGGTGTGTGTGTGGTGTCTGTGTGTGTGTGTGTGTGGGGTGTGTGTGATAGGTGTGTGTGTGTGTGGGGAGGAGGTGTGTGTGGGGGATGTGTGGGGTGTGTCTGTGAGGTATGTGTGTGTGTGGGGGGGGTGAGGTGTGTGTGGGTGGGGATGTGTGGGGTGTGTGGGTATAGGTGGGGGTGTGGGTGTGTAAGGTGTGTGTGTGTGTGTGGGTGTGTGGGGTGTTTGGGTGTGGGTGGAGGTGTGGGTGTGTGAGGTATGTGTGGGGGGTGTGTGGGTGGGGGGGTATGTGTGTGGGGTGTGTATGTGTGTGAGGGGTGTGTGGGTGTGTGTGTGTGAGGAGTGTGTGTGTGGGTGTGTGTGTGTGTGAGGTGTGTGTGTGGTGTGTGTGTGGGGTGTGTGTCAGAGGTGTGTGTGTGTGGTGGGGGGTGAGGTGTGTGTGTAGGAGTGAAGTAAATGATTAAGGGAAAGAGAATGAGTGAGGGAGCAAAGGAAGGGAACAGAGGGTAAGGGAAGTAAAGAATGGGGACTGAAAGAAGTTGAATGTGGGAGGGGAGTTAGGGAAAGGGGAGTAAACATGGGGGATAAGAATAAGTGAGGGAAGCAGAGTAAAGAAACAGGAGTGAGTTAGGGTGAGAAAATAGTAGTGAGGTTAAAGCAAAGGGTGATGACAAACTACATTTTTTTGTCACACTTACCATATAATTAATGTAACTTTAATTACATTTTTTTACTACACTTTGTATCTGTGAAAGAGAGAAGAAAAAATAAGTTATAATTAGTAAAATATGTATTTTAAAATAAAAGATACAAATGAAGAGGTTAAAAATCATAACAGTGTATTTAGAAAAAAAGTAAGAGTGAAGGACACAGAAAAGGAAATAAAGTGAGGTAGAAGGACAAAAAGAGGGAAAAAGAAATAGAAGGAGAGCAAATTATTAAGAGTAAGGCATATAGATTCACTGACAGAGAGGAAGAGAAGAAGAGAGAAATGAACTGAAGGTAAGAAAGATACTAAAAGAATGTGAGTTTGTAAAACTAAATCAGGAAACAGGAGTAAGTAAAAAGATAATGACTGAGAGGGAAAGGAGTCTATTTAAGGATGCATTTAGAAGAATGAGGAATGGAAGATAACTGAGAGTAAGTGAAGGAGAGTCATAGAGTGAAGGCATGAAGGGAGAGTGGATAATATAGAAGGATTGAGGGAAAAGGAGTGAGGAAGTTAGTAGACAGAGAGACTAATAGAAGGACTGAGTGAAGTGGAGTACAATGAGTGAGGAAAGGAAATGAGTAAGGGAGCAAAAAAAGGAAAGAGAGGAGAAGAGGACTAAAACAGTGGTACTGAGAGAAAGTGATTCGGTGATGAAAGTAAAGAGAAGGACACTGAAAGATAGGAAATGAGGGGTAGTAATGGAACCGCAGTAAAAGAAATGGGATGAAGAACGATGAGAGAGGAGCAGTGAAGTTGTTGTAAGAGAAATGATAGAATGTAGATAAACACAAGTGAACATAACACAAGGAGAGTGAGGGACTGAGGACATAGAGTTAGTGAACGGAAAATAGAGAGAAGAGGTCAAAAGAAAGGAGCAAAAAAAGATAAGCGAGGGAGAGTGGGTGAGTTATAGTGATAGAGTGCGACAATACTGCTGAGTGAGTAAAGAGGAATTACTAAAAGAGCAAAGGAGGAAAAGACGGAAAAGGGAAGTAAAGCAGAGAGACTGAAAGCTGAAAATGGGTGCAAGGGAGAGAGGGGATGCAGACAGTTGAAATGAAAATTAGGGGTTGTGAAAGAAGTGCAGTAAACGAATGGGTGTGAAACAGAGTGAGAGAAAGACATTATAAGTGAGTAAAAAGAGCTGAAAGAGAATGCAAAAAGCAAACTGAGTGTGAGACAATGGGAATACAATTTAAATGACACAATACAAACTATAGAATAACTTGTAAAACATGTTACATAGTTTATTTTTGCTGTTCTCAGAATATATTGAATTTTACTTAAAACAGTGAGTTCAAACTACTCATCATATGACAGCGGGAAAAAAAACTACAATCAAAAAGATTGTGTTTTAAAAAAAAAAACATCTAAACTAAAAAATCACAAATGTACACTAATCTTTCATTCACTTACTTTTCCTTTAGGCCAAATAGTACATCATGAAGGTCCTTTTCGTTGGAAAGTATTCTGCTGTTCTCTAAAAATTCCATATCATCGACTTTCTAGAAGAAAAGCTCGAAGAACATCTGAAATATGTTTTAATGTTTTCATATACTCCTTTTTTTCAGTCATGACTCTTTGCTCATTCCTTCACTTTTCCTTAAGGCCAAATAGTGTCAGATGTATCAGTAGATTTTCAAATTACTTCAAACAAATTGTAAAATTACCGTTTTCCCGACGTTCTGAAAGAAAGGCTCAAACAACTTTTTCACAATATTTAAATATTCATAATTCCATCTCTGGCTCTCTCATGTTGAACATTTCCGATAATACTGATATCACTTAATATGCGATCCACTTACCGTACCTTTATGAGAACTATAATGTTTATATTATCTTCATCACTTTTACTCACAATATAATTTTAAACAGCAGACTAACTTTTATTACCTGCTCCCGTCTTCATAGGGCAATTACCTTTACTTAAATTTTGGTTCTAAAAACACTAGGTATGAATATTTTAAGTCAAAAGGCAAACGTTGTTTGAAAGTCAAATGAGTGTCATTACAGTGGGTCCAACCTTTACGACATTTTAAATAGCATGTGTAATGCCCTGATGTTGTTGAAGGACCGTCATGATAAATAATAGCTACAGTTGCAAAAGTTCTTCCTGAAATTGATAACTGAGAAGCCACAAAATTTTTAATAGAAGTTGACAATTTACTTCCATCAGGTCTACATCGTTGGAACATTAAAATGACATATTTACCATAAGTTTGTAAAAATAATGTGGACAGCATTGCAGACTTACATTGGGTACACACCATATTGTGATCAGCTGCTTTAACTAGATTATTAAAAGACACTGATTTGCAGTCTGGTAAAGTCAAATATATAAATCTTTCAGTGTCTATTCTAGTACTACTTGATAAACTACAGTTGTCGCAGTCATGCTGCCATTGATAAGAAAGGCTAAAAAGATTTTTTACATCTACACCTTCATCTTCCAATACATCAAACATATACATTAAAAATTCCTGACAATCCTGCTGAATATTCTGTGAAAATTGATTTTGACCAGAACATATGTCTAGAAGATTTCGAATTTCTGAAACACTTTCTATTTTTGCTCTATCACTGTTACATTTCTCAAACACAGAATTCAATAAAAAGCAGAATGTTTCATCCCGATTTTCAACAATCTGTTCTTGTAAATTTTGAAGAAAAAAAACAACATTAAGCACTACAAAGGCATAGAAGTTGACACCAGAACTGTTTTCAAACTGAAATCCAACAACATCTTCAACAGAATCCTTTTACTTTCTGCTTACAATTATAGTTTCATCTACTTTTTGTCTTTTTGCTACTACCTCACTGCAATTATTCTCATTTCTTCTTTTCCGGCCTACCACACGTTTTTCAAACAGAGGATATTGAGGCAAATGTGGAGCATACTCTCTTCTTAACCTATTGTATTCTTTAACACAATCTAGATCAGCACAAATCTTTGTTTCATCACACTCAATCAAGTACAATCCTGATAAAGTTCTGACTCGTGATAATGCCACATATGCCATACCCTCTTTAAACACAGAACTTCCAATGTTCACCAAAGCACTATCTACACTTAAACCTTGAGATTTATGAATTGTCACCGCATATGAAAAACAAACAGGAAACTGTTTTCGGCGAACATATAGGTCTTTCACAAGCAAAAATCTAGCTGAACAATGACAAATTTGTTCTATTTCGTCAATGCCATCAAATTTAATTTTTAAAATTTCAATTCCATCTGTATTTTTGTAATTCACAAAATCAACATCATGACTCATTGCTCCATTTATCAGACCTCTTTCAACATTTAAATTCCTTCTCAAAATGATACGACAATTTAAACACACATTCAGAGTCTTTTCAAAACCAGCAGTTTTAGATATACTCCTCTCTAATGAATCCAATTTTGATTTCAAATTTTCAGACAAAATAATTGTTGCTCCCATATGCTCTATTTTATCTATAGCTTCCAGTTTCACAATCTCTTCATTTTCTAACTTTAACATTTTGTTGTTGAAGATGGAACAGTCTTTCAATCAAACATATCCCAGATTGGTTCTCGTTAATTTTCTTAAAAATATTCTCTGGAAGAATGTTTTAATTTGGATACAAATTTGAAATTAATCATGCATGTAAAGCTTCTTTCCCATGCTCACTTACTTTTCCGATTCTTACATCTGGTAGAATATTTTTATAATCTTCATCCTTTGCCTGTCGCATATTTTGAAGCAGTTCTGCATATTTGAAGTTTAACCATATATTAACATTTCCAATGCTTCCTAGGCACTTCCTGGTATCTTCATGCGTGAGCATTTTAAACACAGGTTGTCCTTTCACTGGAGTCAACTGCAGTAGATCTCCCAAAACAATAATGTGTTTTCCCCTGAATAAGACATCATAGTCTGTTCTAAGAAATTCTTGCATTCTCAAATGCACAAAAGCAAGCATTAGATTTGAGACCATGCTTACCTCATCAATGATAAGAAGTTTCATTTTCTTCAGGACTCTCGAAACTTCAGAACAAGCATCTCCAGATAGCTTGTGGTATTGTAATTTGTTATCATGCTCAACTGGTAGCATCAGTAAACGATGTAAAGTAATCCCTTTAATGTTATGTGCTGCAAGCCCAGTTGGAGCGGTAACAACACAAGACAGCGGTGATTCAGTCCTTTGCTGCAGATAAGTTGCAATTGCTTTAATCAGAAAACTTTTTCCAGTTCCCGCTTCTCCACTCACGTACAGTCGGACAGGCTTAAATGATGTACATGAGCACTCTTTTTTCTCATGACTGAATCCATGTTCAACCTGTTCTGTGACTTCGTCATATATCTGTTTCTGCTCAATGTTTAGTTGTTTCACCAAATCTTCTAAGTTAATTACATCCTCTTCAGCTTGTTCCTTAGCTCTTTCAACCTCATCCATGGCAGTGGCAGCCTCATTTTGAATAATTGGTCCTCCTAGTGGATCCTGACTCAATGAAGTAGAACTCTGACTGTCTTGAGAACTGTCTCTCGCATTCTCTGCAACAATTGTTGCTTCTTGCTCTATTTCTTCGTTCAACATTTGCAGATAATTTGGAAAAACAGGACATTCTATGGTATCCTTGGTTGCATTAAAAGAGTCTTCGTAACAGCGAAAATCTCCAAGTAGTTCCTCTTCTGTATGCCATGGTTTAAAGAGTTGCAAAGAGCCAAATAGTAAAATTCCCTTTTGTCTGGATTTTAGCAACTTAATTTTCGATGATTAATCAAATGACCTTTTCTCTGTTTCACTAGACATCCTTCACATCCAATGACAGCATATATTCTATTATTGATATCTTCTCTGATGTTCCTCTTATAAATATATCTTTGCAGAACTTCATAGAGACAAGCGTTCTCAAGGTAAGGACTTCTATTTGGATAGTATGTATCCAACATTTTTGTCTTCAAAATATCTGTACTTTCTGGTTCCTTCTCCGCCAAATACTCTATTTCTTGTACAGATTTCAAAACTCGGTTTCGTGTTGCAGCAAGACCTAGACTCACCCAAATGATAGTTCTAGATTTGGCATATAGACTTGCTGATGACAATCGATCAGAACATTCATATGCTCCAATTTCTCGATGTGACAACATCTTCAGACTGTAACTGTATAATTTCTTGCTTAGACTCTTTTCATGTGAAATATCCTCCCACAATTCCTTCAGTTTTGTCTTTTCTTTTTTTGTGATGTAAGACGTCACATATCGAGCCACAGCAATAGAGTTGTCAGCAACGAATTGAATATCCATGTTAGCATTCCACATGGACAAAATCACTGGGTTGTAGTCGTTGATGTACTTGGATTCTTCGTTTCTTTTTAAATTGTATGTATTTTTGGGTGATTTCCTCGTCACAGTATGTCGTAGAGAAGACATCAAATTACTCTTCCTTTAGAAATCACTGGTCGTGGAAAGCTGAAACGACATTTTGTGTAGAACTTTTCCTTGTTTTTGAATTTTCGACGACAATACTTCCCACAACGATGGGATTGAAAGCGTAAAACTTGTTGCCTTAAACTGTTTTCCTCGGTAGTTTTCGGAACAGCACATGTTGAATACTCTTCAATGAAACTCGTCACTGTTTCATCCGAATCTGTTCCAAATTTGGGTGCATCTTTAATCCACAACAACATATGTATGTGAGGAGCACCTCTCGCTTGATACTCCTTTCTCCAAAAGAAATCCAAAACCTCTCCAAGGGGAGGATTTTTTTTGTTGGTAATAAAAGACATCATAGCTTCAAATCTATGATTAAAATATCCGGATATATTCACTGGATCCAAAGAACACAGTTCTCCAGGTGTTTTGAATTCTATATTTTGTATATTTGCATTTGCCTCGCGTATAATTGAAGTAAGTCGTCCCATGCATACTCGGCACAGCTAAGAGTGAGGAACCATGTAGGAGTTCCTAAGTTTCTTAGCATACATTTCAATTCCCCATGACGAGGGTACCAATACTCGTTTGTACCACGCTGACATGCCATGAGATTGATTAGATGAAGTTCCAAAATATTATCTTGCAGATTGACTTTCTCCATAAAGTCCCTCGCCGAAATATTTTGCAGATGTGCTCCACTTTTCAGTATATGGTTTACTGCATAGGAAAGCCCAGACAAGTCACTTTCATACAGTAGATAAAACAAATATGGAATACATTGACGAAACCTTGGATCTTCAGCATATAATCTTAAAGTCCGGTATTCAGATTCAGGAATTTGAAGTGCTGGATCGTCATATCGTCCACCTCTACCTGTTGGAAATAAATGTGTAAAACAACGAGCTTCCAAACTTTCTTCCGATGCACTAATGGGACTTCCTTTTGCTGATTTCATTTGAAACAAGTCAATTGCATTCCCCATTACTTCTTTGGAATGCAAAGGATGAACAGTATAATGTTCATATATTTCTTCACTTGTAGACACATCAACTTTTTCAATTTGGCCAGCTGAACAATCACTGTCTTCATCTGCAGCTGATTCCTCTGCTCCAACATATACATGTTTGTAGTACTCATTGTTTTTGACCAAATACAACGTTGCCTTTTTGACTTTCCTTACATCCACTAAATCTTGCCAGATTTTCTTACTCTTTGTCGGAACCCCATTAACTAGAATAACCAGAGGTTCCTCTTCCACTTTCCCTACACCAATTGTATCAATATTTTTCTTGAAATCTAGAGGCAAATAAACAACTCTTCCCTTTAATCCTCTCTGTAAATCTGAAGGAGGCAAAATAGACTCATATGTATTTAAATCCATCAATTCAGGAGGAATGTCTACCAACTCAAGATTATTTTGAACAGCTCTAGCAGGCATTCTGTTTTGATTTAATTTATTATAACAATATTTACAAATACGCTGATCAGAACTCAAATCAACAGAACTCTCCACCCACAAATAAGTTGCAAAATCCTTCCACTCATAATTATTTATCTTTTCACTTTTTACATATAAATCAACTAATCTAGTTTGATGCTTATAATGAGTTCGTCGACAACACACACAAGTAAAATTAGGCCTTTCACTTGACTTCACCTTAAACCTGGTAATTTCCTGGTCAAACTTTTCTGTACTTGAAATCTGTACATTGTCTTCCACATTACCTTGTATTACTGTGTCAATTTCTACATTGCCCCTTTTTCACAAAAATAACAAATCTCAATTTCTTCACAAATCTTCTTCACATCTAATTCAGTTCCATGCAAAAGAGCACTATTTAACTGTTTAAGCTTAAGTGCTGGACTTTTTGCATAATACAACCTTCTCACTAATTTCCTCATTTTGGTATGATGCACTGCTAACATCCTAAAATGATGAAAAACACTCTGACAGACTTTTCTAGAAAGACAAGCCAGTGAATGCCCTTGCAAACCTGTGTTTTCTCTCACTCTGCAAGGATCTAAGTCTTGCAACATCTTCATTTTCTGTTTTAGACTTTTCTTACTATATGTACGTAAGAAATTACGAAGCACATCGATTGAATCCTGTCGCACAGTACAAATACTACTACACTTCCAAGTGTACACTGGACCCTTAGTACGTCTCCCTAAAACTTCATCAGCTAACACCTCTTCTGCTTCTCTAGGCACAAGTTTCTCTTTTTCAATCGGACAACCGTCTTTCACCTCATATGCTCGACCACTGGTGTCAACTGCATGCACCAAATCATTCTCCTGGAAGTAACTCTCCTCATTAAAAAATGGCTCACAACTTGAACTATGCATCCATTCTCCAGAAAAAACTTTACAAATATTAGTCCGATTAATTACTCTTTTGCATCTACTCTTTGATTTGAAAACATCAATTGTCTTAAGTGTCCTAATTCTATTGCTTACTAAAATAAATAATTTTTTCTTAACTTCAAAAGCCTGATCAACAATCTTCTCTACACTTTTCTTTTTCTTATAAAAAGCAGCTCTCTGTTTACATTTCTTAATATTTTTTAACAAATTTAAAACCACCCTATTGCGAAACATTCGTTTACGAATGTCCCTAAATTGATTTTGCCTTCTATTCCTATACATATTATTGTCTCCTGCTGCAGTAGTAAAAATTTTTGGGGAACTCTCCTTCGTCTTCAAATTTGCTCTCTCCTTCTGTACATTCACATGTATATTATCATTTTTTTTGGATCTACATATGTTCCGAAAAAAAGACCTAGTTGTCTTACCAGGAGCTTTTTTCGCGTTTTTTGAAGTATTTGTTGTAGGAGACTGCTTTAATTCCGTTGCTGTTTTTGATTTTTTCCGCTTAGCATCTTTCCGTCTCCTCTGCCTTGAGGGCATATTTGCTTACTATTGAAATCTTGATTTCAATCTGTGGTAAACGAATAAAAAAAAAACTCATTATAGACCACAACAAAGCAATGAAAATAAGCAAACAATATAAACACTGTAATGCTTATACATATGACCTTATCTCTGTTTTTTAAATGTTATTCCTTAAAAAATATTTTGGGCACATGAATTGGTTTTACATTATTGACAAGGATTAGATAGTATCTGCATGATTAAAAAAATATATTAGCACATTTCACAATCATATCACCTGTGTTTCCTCAGATTAGTAAGCAGATTGTACA
Source organism: Lissotriton helveticus (assembly GCF_964261635.1). NCBI lineage: Eukaryota > Metazoa > Chordata > Amphibia > Caudata > Salamandridae > Lissotriton > Lissotriton helveticus. The sequence goes on from NC_136067.1 coordinate 1,574,603,116, forward strand.
CATGAGGTAAGGACTGTCCTGGGGAGCATAGGTGGTGAGGCCGGTGTCTAAGAGTGCACTGGACTGCACTTCATGAAGCCTATCCCCCACTGCACTCTTAGACACAGCCCTCACTTCCTTTCCACCCCTGGACAGACCTCTCCTCCACTACACTCTTCAACACAGGCATCACCTCCTATGCACCCCTGGACAATCCTCACCTCATCTGCAACCGTGAATAGACCTCAACTCATCTGCACCATTAGACAGGCCTCAGTTCATCTACACCCCTGGGCACGCCTCATCTCATCTGCTCCCTGTTACCATCAATTATACTCAATGTATTGAGGCCTGTCCAAGGGGCACAGATTAGATAATGCTTGTCTACAGGTCAGAGGAGGTAAGTCCTCTCCATTGCACTCATGGACACAGGCTTCAACTCCTTTGCGCCCCTGGACATGCCTCACCTCATCTACACAATCCACTTCCAAATCTGAGGAAACACAGGTAACATACATTTCCTCTCTCTTGCAAACATTCCTACCAAGCATTACCAAAAAAAGACACAAACCAACAGCAAAGAAGCTCAGTGTCCTTCCTAATCTGAGGTAACACAGGTGACATGATTGTGAAAGGTTCAAATATTTTTATGTAATCATGCACACACTATTTATTCCTTCTCAAAAATGTAAAAGCCATTGATTTGCCCCAAAATCGTTTTTTGAATAACATTTTAGAAACAGAGCGCAGGTCCTATGTACAAGCATTCAATTTCACTACTAAAACCTCACTATTTTACAAAATACAAATGCTCTATCTTGCAAATATTGATACCATGCATTTTCAAAAAGCATCACACAAACCAACAGCAAAGAAGCTCAATGTGCTTCCTAATCTGAACTCTCTATCTATATTGAATGAATCATAACTCACCTTTACAAATGCTTTGGGAGATTGAGAACAGTGTCAGATACACACACCAATATTTCTTTAGCAGAGCAAAAGGTATGTACTCCAGCCACTGCAACCATGAATGGCACAGAAAACCTCTAATTCTACACACATATCCCTCATGTTAACCAATTAAAACTCTTCCCTCTCTATTTTCAAACCAACACCCTTCCCCCCTCAACCCTTTCTACCTGTTACTATAGCAACTCCCTCCTCACTGAGCTCTCAGGGTTAAAAGTTTATTCTACAATGTTGCAAATGAACTCAGCAAGGTTGTTTGACCTCTCAATACACCAGCTTATCAGGTGCAATCTTTCTTTTAATGACTTTTTCTTAACCTTTCAAATGACTTCTTTCACAGAACAGAACCATGCACCCTAACTTTCAGTTTTCAACTATCTAAATCCACCAATCATTGCTTGTGATTCAAGAGCACTGAAACTCCACAGTTTTTTTTTCAAACTCCTACTGTTCCAACTGCCATTTCATTCCTACACTTCATCTGACTGCACCAGAACCTCCTCTCACCATGTACTCTGTCTGGATTATTGGACATAGCTACATTCACTGGGCTCAAAGGTATGCAGCTATCAGAAATGTTCACAACCTTGATTTACCAAATGTGCACATAAAGTGGATTGGCCAAAGAGGATTGAGATGTCATCAATTGATACCATTGGTGAAAACCTTTTACCATCTGCCACACCCTGACCTCATAATTTTGCACTGTGGTGGAAATGACCTAGGCACTTTGACTGGGGTAGGTCTGGAGATGGTTTTAAAGGACACCTTTGGGCAATTGATGACACTTTTTCCACAAACTGCCTTGGTATATTCCAATATATGCCAAAGACAGAAATGGAAGTGGTCCAACCAATTTTGTCCACAATTTGAGAAAGCACGGAAACATGTGAATAAATCTGTTTCTGCTTACATGAGAGACTATGGAATGGGTTCAATATACAACAATAACTTGCGTTACAACATGCAAGATATCTACAAAGGAGATGGTGTGCACTTCTCAGATGAGGGGAATAGAATATTCCTCCTGAATTTAAGACTGTGCATTGGAACCTACTTGTAGGTACCTAAATCAGCCCAGAATCCAAAAGCTCTTTTCAGGGCTACCCTACATCTGATCACTCAAAATGATTATTTTACTCTAACTTTTTTCACTAATTTTCACCAAAGTACGCTCCCCGGTACGCTTTTTTTGGCCTATATGGGCCTCCTAAGCCCCCCTCAGAAAACCTAGGGGGTCAGGGGGTGCCTACCGTGCCCCCTTATACCCATTCCCAACGTTGTTTGTCCTCCATCTTGTGTCTCAAATCTACTGAAACACAAGATGGAGGACTCCCGTAGCGCTGCCGGTACGCTTACCAGGGCGCGCACCGGTGAGCGCTCCCAACATTTTTTAAAAGTTAATTTACATAAAAATCACTGAAGAAACTTTCACCAAATATAGAATAGGCCCTACTACATACCAGTCCCTACCATTTTCCCAAATTTGGTGGAATTGCATTGAGCCGTTTGGGCTGTAGCCCTGTCTAAATATCCTGAGGTAAATTACATGACAAAAACACATATGAAGTGTTAGGATTTACAACCAATTAAAATGTTACTTTCATTTTCTACTTTTTTTTCCTGACATTTGATTGGTTATGTACATGAATATATATGAAAAATGAGAGGGAAACACGGCCATTTTGACTACAACTACCTGAGGTACATCTTGAAAGAATTTTCTCCATTGATCTTCATCACCTTTTAATAAGGTAAGTTGTTAATTTGTAAGGGGCACTTTAAGTTAATTTGTAAAAACGTTTTCTGATAGTTATTTACTGTCCCTCTGTTATAGTTATAGATTGAGATAGGCTTCTCTGTTATAGATATGGATTGAGTTAGGCTTCTCTGGTATAATTATGAATTTACTTAGGCTTCTTCACATACACTTTTTTATATTTCTACTTCCTACCTCATACCATACACTGACCAAAGATAACTTCACTGTTAAAAACTCAGAAGTACCTCTCTGAACTCAAACCCAACAGTGCCCTAACTCTACTGATATAGTTATTTTGTATGCAATTTACAGCAAGAAAATTGAAGATGCACCACAGACCAACAATATTTCTTTCGAAATAACTGATGAGCAGATTCATTTCGAAATAACTGATGAAGAAATTCTTCAAGAAGATTTATTTGACTTCCTAGATGACTCTCTTGACCAAGAATTCATAGACTGTGTAGATAATATAGAACCATGCAGTACAAATTTGGAGGAGATTTCGGATAATGAAATGTTGCAAGTGTTATTAAATTATGAAAATTCAGAATAATAAATTAATATTTAATAATTAAAAATTGTTTCAGACATTATTCATTTTTATATATAGTTCATGAAGTAGTACCAAAATGATTATAATATAAAGTGAGACTTACAGTATACTGTGCATACTATACAACTTTTTTGTGTTACATAATAAGTTTGCTCATAGTTACTTCCTTTCTCCTACTATATTATCTCGAATGTGTATTTCCTGATACCTGGTAACTCCTGAGGCACAGCCGGGAGATTCTAACTGTCGGGATAGCTGATTTTAATTGTTGTATACTGTGTTTTTACTTGCTGCTTGCACGAAAACGCTGCTAAAAACTTAGGCACTTACTCGTACTTGACCCCCCCGCGCAGCTGAGGTCAGCGCTGACGCGGGAGAGGTATTCCCGGTGCAGGCACAGTTCCCGCCCGCCGTGAAGCCACGCCCCCTCGATTTAAGCCACGCCCCCTACCAGTACTTAACGCGCTGAATACGAGCCGCGCTCTGATACCTGGTAACTCCTGAGGCACAGCCGGGAGATTCTAACTGTTGGGATAACTGATTTTAATTGTTGTATACTGTGTTTTTACTTGCTGCTTGCACGAAAACGCTGCTAAAAACTTAGGCACTTACTCGGACTTGACCCCCCCGCGCAGCCGAGGTCAGCGCTGACGCGGGAGAGGGATTCCCGGTGCAGGCACAGTTCCCGCCCACCGTGAAGCCACGCCCCCTCGATTTAAGCCACGCCCCCTACCAGTACTTAACGCGCTGAATACGAGCCGCGCTCTGATACCTGGTAACTCCTGAGGCACAGCCGGGAGATTCTAACTGTTGGGATAACTGATTTTAATTGTTGTATACTGTGTTTTTACTTGCTGCTTGCACGAAAACGCTGCTAAAAACTTAGGCACTTACTCCTACTTGACCCCCCCGCGCAGCCGAGGTCAGCACTGACGCGGGAGAGGGATTCCCGGTGCAGGCACAGTTCCCGCCCGCCGTGAAGCCACGCCCCCTCGATTTAAGCCACGCCCCCTACCAGTACTTAACGCGCTGAATACGAGCCGCGCTCTGATACCTGGTAACTCCTGAGGCACAGCCGGGAGATTTTAACTGTTGGGATAACTGATTTTAATTGTTGTATACTGTGTTTTTACTTGCTGCTTGCACGAAAACGCTGCTAAAAACTTAGGCACTTACTCGGACTTGACCCCCCCGCGCAGCCGAGGTCAGCGCTGACGCGGGAGAGGGATTTCCGGTGCAGGCACAGTTCCCGCCCGCCGTGAAGCCACGCCCCCTTGATTTAAGCCACGCCCCCTACCAGTACTTAACGCGCTGAATACGAGCCGCGCTCTGATACCTGGTAACTCCTGAGGCACAGCCGGGAGATTCTAACTGTCGGGATAACTGATTTTAATTGTTGTATACTGTGTTTTTACTCGCTGCTTGCACGAAAACGCTGCTAAAAACTTAGGCACTTACTCGTACTTGACCCCCGCGCGCAGCCAAGGTCAGCGCTGACGCGGGAGAGGGATTCCCGGTGCAGGCACAGTTCCCGCCCGCCGTGAAGCCACGCCCCCTCGATTTAAGCCACGCCCCATACCAGTACTTAACGCGCTGAATACGAGCCGCGCTCTGATACCTGGTAACTCCTGAGGCACAGCCAGGAGATTCTAACTGTTGGGATAACTGATTTTAATTGTTGTATACTGTGTTTTTACTTGCTGCTTGCACGAAAACGCTGCTAAAAACTTAGGCACTTACTCGGACTTGACCCCCCGCGCAGCCGAGGTCAGCGCTGACGCGGGAGAGGGATTCCCGGTGCAGGACACGCCCTCACTTCTGAGGCCACTCCCTCCAGTCCTCCCATATCATCATGTGTTTTCACCGGACGCGCAGCGGACGGGCGCAGCGGGCGCGCCGTCTGCGCGCCAAAGGCGCGCCTAAGGCAAGCCCGTCTGGGCCCGTCCGGGCCCAGGCGGCCCTGGGCCCAAGCACTATGCCCGATTCTCAAAATCGCATAACATACACCCAAGACAGGCTTCGAGCACTGAACTTGAATAAACATCCCAATTGCAAATACACCTTCACTGGAGACAACCCATTTACGGGCTGCATCCTCTGCAACCCGCCGGGTGATGAGGCACACACACAAGTCCTCCAACTTGGCCTTCTTAATTGCAGGTCTCTTGTCAAGCACGCTCATGAGATAAATATCCTCGTTCAAAACTCTACGCTGGATATACTGTTTCTTACAGAAACATGGTTGACGCCGAGCAACGACTGTGACATCGTCAATGCCGTTCCACCTGGCTACCAAATACGCTTCTTGAACAGACCTCTCGGCAGAGGAGGCGGGTTAGCCATCCTATACAAGGACCATCTCACCTGCAGGATTGACAATGGCAGCATCAAAGATTGTGAAAGCTGCCACTTCACTCTGCAGATTTCGCCTGCAATCTCTCTCTCTGGACTCTTAGTCTATCGGCCACCTGGCCCACTCGGTGAGTTCCTCAGCACACTCATGGACTATGTCACCCTGAAAGCAACCACAGCATCTAATTTCCTTCTTCTAGGGGATTTTAATCTCCATTTCCTTGATCCCACCGATAACCCTACAGCTGATTTACTAACGGACCTCTCTTTGGTTGACCTGCATCTCATGAACTCACAAGCCACCCACGAAAAAGGCCAGCTTTTGGACCCCATTTTTACGAATATTCGAAATTTTAAAACCCGGTCGCCCCTTCCTTTTCCATGGACAGACCGCTCCTTGATCCCCATGGATTGGCATCTCAAAATTACTCTTATTCAACCACCTAAAGCTAGGACCCTCGTTAGACGCTGGCACAAGCTTGTACCGGAAGACTGGGCAGCTAAGCTAAGGGAATCCACCCCCCTTCCCTCCCTGAATCCTAAAACGGCGGATATAGAATTCAATGACTTGCTGATCCAATCTTTAGACAGCCTCATACCCCGAACCAGCACCCTCAAACATGCCAAGAGGATCAATCCTGCCCCATGGTACACCCCTGAACTGAATGCTCTACGGAAGGAATGCAAAAGGGCGGAACGCATTTGGAGGAAGGACAAGTCCGCTAACAAAAAAGACGCATTCCGGACATCCTTAAGAGCATACAAACTAGCACTCCGGAATTACAAAAGTGCATTCTATGAGGAAAAAATAAAAAGTTCCTCATGCTCTGCTAGGGAAACCTTCCTCATCCTGAAAGAACTCCTTCATGTCCCCGACCCTGCAGTGAAATACCTGGACTTCAAGGCAGTGGAGGACAAATGTAACAAACTAGCAACCTTCTTTGATGAAAAAATCAAAAAAATTCTCGCCTCTCTACCCTCGGCAGAAGTTGATTTCATTGAAGGTGATAAAGGTAACTCTCCTCTTCAGATGAATTCCTCCCTGAAACCACCTGCTCCGCACCTTGTCTCCTTCGGCCCAGTTACCACGGAGGAGGTAGCTGCCACATTTGCCTCAATCAAGAGTGGCTCTCCCAGTGACCCTGTCCCCATACGGTTTCTCAAAAAATTCACCCACACCATAGTGCCCCCACTTACCGCTCTCATCAACACCTCCTTATCCCAAGGTGAAGTCCCTCCGAGCTGGAAAGCGGCGGTCGTAAAAGGACTACTCAAAAACCCTCCTTAGACCCCGAGGACCTAGCAAACTATAGACCCATTTCTCTCCTCCCATGGATTGGCAAGGTCACTGAGAAACTAGTGAACAAAAAACTGTCTTTTTTCTTAGAATCTAACTATCTGCTCAAGAGTTCCCAAACGGGCTTCCGTCCAGGTCAAGGCACGGACACCGCCCTCCTGGCGGCAGTAGAGAAGGCCAGAGACATTCTAGACACAGGAGGATCAGTGGCAGTGATCCTCCTGGATCTCATCGCAGCTTTCGACACTGTCAGCCACCAGGCTCTAACACAACGCCTGGGAAACATCGGAGTGAAGGGCGAGTCTCTGAAATGGCTTTCATCATTTCTCTGCCAACGTTCCTTCCAAGTCTGGGAGAACGACAGCCGCTCCTCTGCTATCCCCCTCCGGTGTGGAGTGCCTCAGGGCTCGTCACTGAGCCCCACGTTATTTAACGTGTACATGGCCCCACTGGAGGAGGTGGTCACCCCTTTTGGAGTGACGATCATCAGTTATGCTGATGATACCCAGCTGGTGGTAACTCTTTCTCACCCCAAGCAAGAACCCTCCAACTTGCATGGATGTCTCTCCAAAATTCACCAATGGATGAACGACTCAGCACTCAAACTTAATGGGTCAAAAACCGAAATTCTGCTCCTAGGACAAAAAGGGCTCTCCCTGCCTCCCAACATCTGGCCTGCCTGTCTGGGTGAACCCCCGACCCCCAAGACGGAGGTCAAGAGCCTGGGAATATGGTTAGAAAAAGACCTTACCTTTAGAACGCAGGCAAAGAAAACGGCTGGCATCTGTTTCGGCCTTCTTAGGTCATGTAGGAAAGTGCTCCCCCTGCCTTCTTCCAGCTCCCGCAAGCTTCTGATCCAAGGCCTCATTTTGTCCAGGCTGGACTACAGTAACGCTATTTACCTGGGAGCCCCTGAAGCCACTTTTCACACCCTGCAGAAAATCCAGAATGCCGCTGCCCGGCTGCTAACGGACACCCCGGACAGAACTTCAGCAAAACCTGCCTTGAGGAAACTCCACTGGCTACCTGTCAGAGAAAGAGTGGTATTCAAGGCCCTCTGCCTGGCACACAAATTATTCCATAATGAAGGCCCTCCCATCCTTAAAAGTTGTATCACCCCCTATAGACCTACCAGAGCACTCCGATCTGACAACGAGAACCTCATCGTAGTACCCAGAGTGAAAAAAGCCCGTGCAGGAGGACGTCGCTTTTCGGTGAACACAGCGAAGCACTGGAACTCGCTACCTCTGAAATTGAGAACAGAACGCAGCCTCCTCCATTTCAGAAAATCTTTGAAAACCCTTCTCTTCCCCTAAACTTTTCTGCACATCCCTGAACTCCGTCTCCTCTTGACTTACTAGGCACAGCGCTGGGATACTCACGGGTTACTACGCGCTCTACAAAAACCTTAAATAAATAATAAATAAATATTTGACATCTCTTTTTGATCTACCGCCTTCTTTCTCTCACTGTCTGTCTCTAATGCACCATATCACCACCAATTTTGTGTAGATTCACAAGAGAGTAAAATGTAATACTTGAAAAGGGAGCAGGGTAGACTACCCATGATCCCATAGGCTTTCTCAAGGACTGCTTAAAGGATCTGTTTCTGCTTTCCTGACACACTATGATATGTATTCCATATACCACAATAACTTCTGTAACAACATGCAAGATATCTACAGAGGAGACGGTGTACATTGAATTTAAGACTCTGTATTGGTACCTACATGCTGGTATTTAAAACACCCACACAACACTATGCAAAGTTACCCCACCTGTAAGCACTTTAAATTATTATTTTACTGTTTCACTGGGTTTTCCCCTTGGTACGCTCCCTGGTACGCTCCCCGGTGCCCGTACCGGGCGCTCCCCCCGTGAAAATCAATTTTTATTTTTTTTCCCCACGGGGCCCTTTTATGGCCCCCACATCAAACCTAGGGGGTCAGAGGGGTCTACCCTGCCCCCTTTTGGTCATTTCCCCCTTTGTTTTTGCCACCTCTTGTGTCTCGATCCTACCGAGACACAAGATGGTGGCCGCTCCCGACTGTTTGGAATGTTGACAGACACCCGAGAGCCAATCACCTTTCCGCTCGCGAACTCGCGTTACGGGCCGGGTGCGCCTTCCGGTGCGCGTACCGGGGCGCGCTTACAGATATATATAGTTTTTTTTAACCTAAATTACTCAAAATCCTCTGGAGCACATATCATGAGACATAGCAAAGGCACATCGGGCTACCAGTCCCTACAATTTTGCCAAGTTTCGTGGGAATCCATTCAGCCTTTCGGGCTAAAAGTGAGTCCAACCGCCCTATGGAAATTAACATGGGGAAAACACATTTTGGATCCCCCTGTTATCTCGGGCCCCGTTTAATGAATCCCCCCCAAACTTTTAGGGAAGGAGCAGAGCGGAACTGGCCACCTAATTTGAGAAATTTGCAAAAATTCGTCCACCGGCGCCAAAGTTATTCCTAATTGAATGTTGCGGATTTCCTATGGAAACTAGGTCCTAACTATAACTACCTACTGGCGACCGCCAGTAGGTAATATATATATATATATATATATATATATATATCCAAGAAAAGTTTTGGCATTCAAGCTGAGGTGGCCTCTGTCAGCGGCGGGCCATGGACAGGGTCGCCACTCCCTATAAACCAAACACACACGTTCACGTTTATCCAAAGAACGAAGTCCAGGCCAGCATAAGTGTTCAAAAACCGGATTTATTCCAGAGCCTTCACTCGACGCGTTTCGGGAATTGCCTTCCCTTTCTCACGAGTACAAGAGTTTGTTTGCATCCGTTTTTTAAATAAATCACGTGACAAAATCATAATAGACATAGTTAACAGACTACCCAATTCTCTTATGTCTGGAGCTATGTTGTACACAATTCATCACAAAATGTGCGGCAGTGCTCATGTAAGAAGCATAAAATTATACTTTACACATTTGTTATTTTCTCATGTATATTTTGCATCATAGCGGGCAGTTAGAAGCATTTCGAAGCATTAGCTATACATTCCGTTCAATTCTACAAACGTCTGCCCAGATATTTCACTCCGGCCATCTTAGACAACATTCATTGTTTTAGGACTATTGGCTGCTTATATTTGCACAGTTTTGCATCTGGTCAAAACGTTTGGGGTAATGGCGCCAGCATACACATTCAAGGCTACTTGTAAATGGCTTATCCGCTACCTGTTGTTCGTCACAGTGCGGCAAGCAATAAAGTTTTAAATGATGATGCCATTTTGACAGTTTGAAAAAATGGAACTAAAAAAATAAACAAACCATACATTATTCACGGTATCTTTCGGGGCTCGAACTCACCACCTTGGTGTTCGCGTCTTAGATCAAACAGTTAGATCCATCCCGCAACCTGAGTTTTAGCCGCATAATTTCTGCTTAGAGGCTTTTTGGGCCAGATTCCCCCATTATCTTGATGACATCATTTTACTCCATCATGCCCCAGTGGGCACATTATTATATTTGCCTCGTCTCTGCATTGCTGACAATATCAATCATTTCGATTTGGATATACACCATTCATCAAATCTCGCCCCAGTGGGCTACTTGAATCGTATCAGTGTCATTGACCATGCCATGCCATGCAAGTCATGCTAGTGAACACAGTCTCATGTGCCAATTCTCTCGTCTGTGACTGCCCGTTGATACATACTGCCATGCACGTTCTGATAGTGTTGTACTGTCATACTCTCCCACATTCATTGGTACCTGTGATAAATGATAAAAACAGTGCTTTAGTGACTTTCAATTATTGTGCCTAAACTTCATTCGTGCACGATTAAAAACAAGGTCGATAAACAGCCAAACAGATAAAGTTACATCTTTGTACACAGCCTATATCATTATTTATCCGAGGTGCACTCCTAGGGCTTCATCACAGTTATGCCCTTGGGGCTGAAGGGTATGGTATTTGATTATAAATCTTGACTCCAATCGTCTAAGCTCCTGAAGTCTATTCCCACCTCTCTCTCTAATGGGCACTTGGTCTAGTACCACATACGATAGGAGACTGTTGTTACTTTTGTGGTGAGATGCAAAGTGTCTTGCCATCGGATACTGTTTATCCTGATTTTTTATAGCTCTAAGATGCTGTAGGATTCTTTCTTTAGCCGGTTTGATCGTACTTCCCACATAGAATTTGTCGCAAGGACATTTCAGTGCATATACCACAAACTCAGTGTGGCAGTTCAAATGTTTGGTGATTCTGAAAGGGGGACACGCTTGTGACAGTTTTACCTCTTTCGTGTTGTGGCTGAATTTACATGCCTTGCACCTGCCACAGACGAAAAATCCTTGGATAGGATTTGCTCTTTTTTTGGTGGCTATCAGAGTTTGGCATACTTTGTCTTTCAGGCATGGAGGTTTCCTATAGGTGATTTGGGGATGATCCCTCAGGCATGGGAGGATATCTTTATCAGTTTTGAGGGCATTCCAATGTTTGTTGATTGCCTCTCTCACTTTTTTGGTTTGGCAGTGATAATCAGTGATGAATCTTATTCCTTCATTCTCACCCTTTGTTTCACGCCCTGTGGATTGGATTTTATCTCTGTCCACTACTTTCCTCACTGCCTGTGCGATACATTTTTTGCTGTACCCCCTTGCTTCAAACCTCTTACACATGATGTCCCTTTCTTTCTCGTAGTCTTTTTGTTTAGTACAGTTCCTTCTGGCTCTTAATAATTCCCCATAGGGGATTGAGCTAATCAGGTTGTGGGGGTGGCAACTGCGTGCGTGGAGGAGACTATTTCCAGCAGTCTCCTTCCTGTACAGAACTGTCACTAGACTTGAATCTTCAATGGTGATTTTCAGGTCTAGATTTGATGAATGGTGTATATCCAAATCGAAATGATTGATATTGTCAGCAATGCAGAGACGAGGCAAATATAATAATGTGCCCACTGGGGCATGATGGAGTAAAATGATGTCATCAAGATAATGGGGGAATCTGGCCCAAAAAGCCTCTAAGCAGAAATTATGCGGCTAAAACTCAGGTTGCGGGATGGATCTAACTGTTTGATCTAAGACGCGAACACCAAGGTGGTGAGTTCGAGCCCCGAAAGATACCGTGAATAATGTATGGTTTGTTTATTTTTTTAGTTCCATTTTTTCAAACTGTCAAAATGGCATCATCATTTAAAACTTTATTGCTTGCCGCACTGTGACGAACAACAGGTAGCGGATAAGCCATTTACAAGTAGCCTTGAATGTGTATGCTGGCGCCATTACCCCAAACGTTTTGACCAGATGCAAAACTGTGCAAATATAAGCAGCCAATAGTCCTAAAACAATGAATGTTGTCTAAGATGGCCGGAGTGAAATATCTGGGCAGACGTTTGTAGAATTGAACGGAATGTATAGCTAATGCTTCGAAATGCTTCTAACTGCCCGCTATGATGCAAAATATACATGAGAAAATAACAAATGTGTAAAGTATAATTTTATGCTTCTTACATGAGCACTGCCGCACATTTTGTGATGAATTGTGTACAACATAGCTCCAGACATAAGAGAATTGGGTAGTCTGTTAACTATGTCTATTATGATTTTGTCACGTGATTTATTTAAAAAACGGATGCAAACAAACTCTTGTACTCGTGAGAAAGGGAAGGCAATTCCCGAAACGCGTCGAGTGAAGGCTCTGGAATAAATCCGGTTTTTGAACACTTATGCTGGCCTGGACTTCGTTCTTTGGATAAACGTGAACGTGTGTGTTTGATATATATATATATATATATATATATATTCACTGAAAAAACATAGGATTCAAGCAGGTTATAGTTAGGAATTATCATTTAGAAAAACTTAGAAATTCACTGAAAAAAAACATAGGTTTTAAGGGTGTTATAGTTAGCTGGACATTTCGCTCATACAAAACCATTGAAATTCCTCCGTTATAGTTACTTGTACTAACTGTAACTCTCGCGCCCGCAATAACATCATTCATGACAACGGCAGTAACATCACTGATGACATCTCAAATGACATCACTGACTCCACAAATTTCAGACTGTCCAGAACACCGCTGCCAGACTCATCCTCTGCATCCCACGACAAGACCACATTACCTAGTATAAACGAGCACTCCACTTGCTCCCTGTCGAAAAAAGAGTGACCTTCAAGCTGCTCAAACACACCTATAAAGCCCTCCACAACACCCGACTCCAATACCTCAATCTCCCCCAAAAGAAACCTCCACTCCACTGACCAGGCCTTGGCCCAAATCCTCTGTATCAACAGAACCAGACAGTAGGCACACCCTTCTCCTACATCATGGCCAAGACCTGGAATAACCTCCCCCTCAGCATCAGATGAACCCCCACACTGAAAGCATTCAGGAAGAAATATGACACAGCTTTTCGAATCACCAAAGCTGCACAAATCCCCCCACATACTCCCCCTGTGCCTGTAAACCCTCACAGGTGAGTACTGCGCTCTGTACATACCTAATTGATACGCCACCACAGTGTGTTTTTGAGTGTTATCAACAGGCCCTGCCATTCGTTTGGCTGTCTGTAACTCTTAAAGGTAGTGAAATGAGCGGTACTCCCTTCTTTAATATACACTGAATTTGTGAGATTGGCTTGGTTTGGCTTCACCTCTGAGAGCTACTTTCAGAGTGCTGGTGAGCTACCAGTAGCTCCTGTGCTACTAGTTGCAGACCCCTGGTATGTATAGAGAGGGGGGAATTGTAGTCCTGAAGCAAGAATGTGAAGGTTATTACACCACTACATGCATAATACATAGCACTTTGAATCACTCCATTCCCTAAAGCCTGGCTCACTGCATGCGTACATGCTTACTGACTGAATGATTACATTAATATAAGTAAAGACACTGGGTGAATTCTTAATTGGTTGATTTTTACTTTAGTGAATTAATTACTACATGGTACTGAAAGACTCATTTCGAAATTGCAACAGCAGTGTTTGCTGGAGTATATAGATAGTTCCTGGAGGATTTCAGGCCAAAAGCACAAGTGTGAAGGTGGTCGGAATGTTGCACAATGGCAAAACACTTCACCCCCAGTCACAGATCTGGGTTTAATCCATTGTTATTTTGCTCACCAAGCCACCCCTGTTCAGACATGGCCATATGCAAATCAGTCTTGACCCCGTGCCTCATGCGAACAGTCCAGACCGAACTGCCAAGCCATGTATTCCCTGGACCGGAATCAAGCATCCTAGGACCAGTTTCTAGCTGTCAGCCTTCATCAGCCAGGATAGCTTGACTCCAGTGGCCTAGTGAGCACGGTACCCACGTCTGGGCATGCCCTTCCCACATAGGGTGAACAGCATTTTGTTCATGATCCTATGATAAATTTATCATCCGAGAGTCAGATGGATGTGAGAAAGGCATGAACAAAATGAAAGGAAAAGAGGGAACAAGGCACTTAGCCCTGATTAATCCCTAAGACACTCAGTCATTAACGCAGAGCCGAATGTTTCACAACTAATGTGAACCAAGGCCATGAATTAACTTTCAAGCTACGTTAGAATCATAAAAAACGTACAAGTAACTTCCTTTCATTCAGTCACATGCCGGACTCCAACCAGTTGTAGCTCAAGGATAAGCTTTCAAATGAAGCAAAATGTATTAAAACTACTATGCCCACAATGCATCATAGTTTGCTAAGTGGTGTCACAGTATAAATAAGTAACACAAAGAAAGGACAACTGTTTGTTAACCGTGATCAGGGGCAGCCAATGTCCGAAACGCGTAGGTGAGGGAACCTACTTGAATAAATAACTGAAGCTGAAAACTGATGTGGTGTGCGGCGTCTTCATTTCTTGAAGGATTCATTGCTCCTGTGTGTGTGTATATATATATATATATATATATATATATATATATATATATATATATTACCTACTGGCGGTCGTCAGTAGGTAGTTATAGTTACGACCTATTATGCATAGGAAATCCGCAACTTTCTATTCCCAATATCTTTGGCACCGATTGATGAATCTTTGCGAAAGTTTCCAAACTTTTGGCCAGCTCTGGTCCGCTCCTATCCTAAAAGGGGGGGTCCCAAAACACGTTTTCCCCATGGAATTTCCCATAGGACCTTTAACCACAGCTACAGCTCGAACGGCTGAACGGAATTATGCCAAATTTGGCAAAGAGGTAGTCTTCAGTTCCGACTTGTGCCTTTTGCTTATATGGTGTCAATCTGTTCAGTAGTTCCTGAGAAAAGTACAGTTAAAGTCATTGATATGTCTATGGGCGCTGTGCATCCGCGGAGTGTGCGAGGATTGTCATCGTACCATAAGCGCACCATCCCGATCACGTGCTCAATGCTGATTGGCTGTCAAGTGGTTGTAAACATTGGAATCTAGGAAATGTTGGCAGCCATTCTGTGCCTCGGAAGAAGGTAGGCTGAAGAAGTCAATGGAATATATGTGCAAAACGGAAAAAGGGGGCAGGATAGAAATAATTTTACCCTCTAGACCTGCCTAGGGGGTCCCAGAAGGACCCCCAGCGCCCACAGTTTTATTTATTTTTTATACCCGTGCCATAAAATAAATACAATAAAACAGAGTTTTTTTTAATAATTAGTTCCCGGGGGGATAAATACTGGGGGCAAAATTATTACATTTTATGTGGGGCCCAGAGGGGCCTCCGAGCCCCGGAGATCTCCAGCCCCGGGGTCATCACCCCCAGGCTTAAAAAGAAAAAAATGGTGGGGGAAGGGGTCCAAGGTCCCCAAAGCCACGGGGACTACCACCCCCTGGGCTTTATGTATTGTGGGAGGGGGACTGTGTGGACCCCCTCCTGGAGCACTGGAGGGCCCCAATACCCCCGGGGCTTCAAAAAAATGTTTGGGGGGGCTGCAAAGTCTCCAAAGCCTCGGGGACCACCACTCCCCAGGGCTTTATGTATTGTGGGAGGGCCATTTCTTGCAGTGTCCCGGGGTGTCCATCCCACCCTCCCATAGGAAGGAAATCTGTTTTCTCTTTCAAAATGTAATTCAGATTGGTTTTCCACATGGGGAGCTGCATGTTAGTAGCTCACCATGTGGAAAAGCAATGCTGGGTCCCAAACGCGTAGAAGTTGTGCACCAAAGGCGGTAGAGTCGTGCACCCTACAGATTATGAGTTGTGCATCCAGCGCGTGTACAGCAGGGGCCTGCACTGAGCGCTGCGCTGGGTGCCCTACTTTTATTTTTTCATAAAAGTAGCCCCTATCGATAATTTCTAATATCCACAGGGACCCTATCCCCCGGGTCTTATAAAAATTGTTGGGGACCGTGGGGGGAGACATAATGTCTCCATGGTCCCGCCCGTTCCTGCATTACTTTTAGGATGGGAAAAGTGGCACAAAACTGGTGCTAGGGTTTGTAAATCTGGTTTGGATTTTGAAAGAGAGAGCAGGGTGCATCTGTAGGCTAAGTGCAGGTTACTGTAGGGGTAGCAATTACTATTCTAAGTCCAGGGGGGTGCATCTGTAGGGTAAGTGCATGTTAGTGTAGGGGTAACAATTACTATTCTAACTGCAGGAGGGTGCATCTGTAGGGTATGTGTTGGATAGTGTATGAGTAACAAATACTATTGCAAATCCAGGGGGTTGCATTTGTGGGGTATTTGCTGGATAGTGTATGAGTAACAATTACTATGAAAAAGAAAGGAGGTAAAAGAGAAGGAGAGAGACACTTTCACGGTGAGCCTGGAAGAAGAGAAAGTGACAAGAGATGATTTCCGACGTGTTTAGGCTTGAGAACCTGGTGAATCATTAAATTGGGTCTGGAAGATAAGTGCGTACTTATTCTGCAAGAAGCCTTTAGCGGTCTTGCGAAAGCAAGTCATCTTTAATAATTGTCTCTCGCTGCATGTACTTGCAAGGTCATCTTATTTGCTCGGTAGTTAAAAACAGAAACTTTCTTCAACTCTTTTTCATTGGTTGTGAAGCTTTGTAAGAAGACGTATTACCGACCAATCCCTTTCCTTGAGCAGGTTTGGAAAAACATTTGATTGGCTGTTGTGTGGTTAACTCTACCTTCCTGATGCTAATGTTGATTGGCTTGTTTTTTCTATGTGACATTACGATACTATCACCATGTACGTAACCCAGTTTGTGACGCACTTTATTATATAATGCGTTTCAAAAACTAGTTGAGCTAGGGTGTTTTTAACTTAAACTGTGTACTCTTCTTACGAGTTTGTTGACTGTAAAGGTATTTAAAATATTATTCTATTTTCTATTGTATCATAACTGTGCTGACTTTTTTCATTTAGCGTGGAGTACTTTGTCCTTTCATTAAATGTATAATTCTCCAAAGAATCCTTGAAAGAAAAATGCAAAAGTTTTCCCAATATTTTTATTGAGTCTTTTATATTCATCACATGGGTGAAATGCAATTTTTTTTTCATTCATTGGTATCACGCGTTGGACCACATTTCTTTTATTTTATCATAAACACTCATTTCTTAAGTTTACATTATATAAATGTTGCCCCATCATCTTTTTTTAATGTTAGGGCTTTTTTTACTTTCAGATAAAGTAGAATAGAAGTGTTACAACAAACACTCCCTCACTACTTCATCTTTCTTTTTTTATGTACATTTCATGTCATTATTACATTTTACAATCATTTTTAAAAATTGAAAGAATTATTATTCACATTAACATTTGAAGGCACAATTATAATATTTTGTTGAAAAAAAGTGCTTGCGAAGATAATCCTCCTGTTCTTCACGAGTGAAAATTGGTAAAAGCACTACTCAATATAAATACTTTTAACCCATTTTCACTCTAGAAGATAAAGAGTATTCTCCTTTGTTGCAAAGGATTTTCTATTTGCGGCGAAAGATTATTTATAGAACATTTTTCAATCATTAAGAAATACTTGCATACTAAAAAAAGTAAAATCCTCTGTTGAAAGTCATCCAACTCCGCTTGAAGAACTATAAAGTTGAATGTAAATTAAAATATACATTAACAATATGATCCTTCTGTGGAAATGAAAGATAAAGTGAAGATTCTTACATTGTTCCTAATCATTAACTTGCACGTTGTAATTCCTTAATTAACTTATAATTCTTGTAATAGTTCTTTCGTTACCTTGTTATTATATTCCATTTCAACTTAAACGTACTACATTCTATAATCATTTAAATATTTGTGCTTTCTTTTTTAAAAATATCAAACATATACCCATTTACATAATTTACCTCGGTTCGACATTCTTTCCTTCCGGCGTAAAAATTTATCCAACTCCTCTCGAGGGGATATAATGTTTTATGTATTTTTAAATATATATTAACAATAAGTTCCATCTGAGGAAATGAAAGATATTCCCAAGATGCTTCTGCAGCCCCGTACCACCTTGCTCATAGTTTCTTTGCTCATATTGATTCCATGAAACAAAACTAATCATCCCATGGGTGTGGTTTAAATACTTTTCGGTTACTTAACAGTCTATGGGATCAATGTATTGCTCCTCCCACTTTTAAGTCACGTTTTTCAGTTGACAGGTGTTCTCATTTCTACTGTTTTAGTGCGTCACGTGTTTATGTAAATGTGCCTCTTTCCATACTTTTTAACTTTTGTATAATTTCTAAAACGCTTTATTTAAATTCATTTTACTTATTAAAGCATTTCTATAGGTTACTTTTCTTTTAATACGAAGATTAATATTCATTCCCCTTTATTCTTCGACTTATCATTCGAGTAACTTCACTTTTTTGGTAAAACTTTTTTATTGTTCTTCATTACCCTAAACACCTATTTTCCCTGCATTCTTTGCCAGAGATACTCTATATTAAACTTTGAGTATTCTAATTTATATCAGAGTATTAATTTATTTAATTCCATTACTGCGAGTTGTATTACATTTATTTATCTAATATTTTTAATCTTTCTTTATACACTGCAAGGGATACTGTTATTTGTCTAGAAGCACACTATGAATCAGTGTCCATTTGGCAAAATTGAGAGAGAATGATTTGGTTGGTTGATGTGTTTGCAGTTAGATAAGTACGTACACTCTTGCAGTAAGCCAGGCTTTAGGGCATGCAGTGCTTCCAACTACTATGCATTATTCACTCAGTCATTAACACAGAGCCGAATGTTTCACAACTAATGTGAACCAAGGCCATGAATTAACTTTCAAGCTACCTTAGAATCATAAAAAACGTACAAGTAACTTTCTTTCATTCAGTCACATGCCGGACTCCAACCAGTTGTAGCTCAAGGATAAGCTTTCAAACTAAGCAAAATGTATTAAAACTACTATGCCCACAATGCATCATAGTGTGCTAAGTGGTGTCAAAGTATAAATAAGTAACACAAAGAAAGGACAACTGTTTGTTAACCGTGATCAAAGACATCCAATGTCCGAAACACGTAGGTGAGGGAACCTACTTGAATAAATAACTGAAGCTGAAAACTGAAGTGGTGTGCGGCGTCTTCATTTCTTGAAGGATTTATAGCTCCTGCATTTATAGCGAGGAAGTCCTAATCCTCGCCGCCAGCACCAGCTGTAAAGATGCTCCCCCCCTGCTTGGGACACTTGCTCGTAGTATATGTGTATATATATATATATATATATATATATATATATATATATATATATATATATATATATATATATATACATTTATATATTTTTTTTTTTCAGCTCCAGCTTCGATCCCTGGTAAAAGGAAAAGAACGGGCCGCATTTGCTGGGGTACTTTTTCACAAAGTGGCTTAATCGTGCTTCGGTTGTCAAGAAAGGCACAGGACGCGTTTTGGCTTTTCTGACCTTTTTCCCACTGTGTGCAAAGTGCACATTAAATCATTTGCCATTAAAACTTTCTCGCCAACAGTGTTTCCAGCACACAATTCATTGGCATAGAAAAAGGACTTCCCCGAAATACATATTACGAAGCAAGCGCTATCTGAACACTTGTTTTTTTTTTACCAAAATCATTTGACTTGTCTTAGGTATTTAGGAACCCAAAAATATTTACAAAACAACATTTACCAACTCATATTATTACTTTTAGTGCTTTGCTTATAACCATTGCAAAAAACAACAAGTGATGGACTGAATGTGGATCAATGTCACACACTCCCCCAGTCAAAAGATCTGGGCCCAAATCCATCGTTTTTTTGCACTCCACACCACCCTGGGTCAGATAATGGCTTTATGCAAATCAGCTCTGACCCTGTTGCCCCATGGGAACAGTCCAGTCCGAACTACAACAGCCATATCTTTCCCAGACCGGAATCAAGCATCCGAGGACCGGACCGGTTTCGAGGTAACACCTCTCTTCAGCCCGGCTAGCTTGACTCCAAGTGGTGTGGAGTGCCTGGGACCCACGTCTGGGCATCCCCAGCGCACTTAGGGCGGCAATTGCAAAAAACAACAAGTGATGGACTGAATGTGGATCAATGTCACACACTCCCCCAGTCAAAAGATCTGGGCCCAAATCCATCGTTTTTTTGCACTCCACACCACCCTGGGTCAGATAATGGCTTTATGCAAATCAGCTCTGACCCTGTTGCCCCATGGGAACAGTCCAGTCCGAACTACAATACAGCCATATCTTTCCCAGACCGGAATCAAGCATCCGAGGACCGGACCGGTTTCGAGGTAACACCTCTCTTCAGCCCGGCTAGCTTGACTCCAAGTGGTGTGGAGTGCCTGGGACCCACGTCTGGGCATCCCCAGCGCACTTAGGGCGGCAATTGCAAAAAACAACAAGTGATGGACTGAATGTGGATCAATGTCACACACTCCCCCAGTCAAAAGATCTGGGCCCAAATCCATCGTTTTTTTGCACTCCACACCACCCTGGGTCAGATAATGGCTTTATGCAAATCAGCTCTGACCCTGTTGCCCCATGGGAACAGTCCAGTCCGAACTACAACAGCCATATCTTTCCCAGACCGGAATCAAGCATCCGAGGACCGGACCGGTTTCGAGGTAACACCTCTCTTCAGCCCGGCTAGCTTGACTCCAAGTGGTGTGGAGTGCCTGGGACCCACGTCTGGGCATCCCCAGCGCACTTAGGGCGGCAATTGCAAAAAACAACAAGTGATGGACTGAATGTGGATCAATGTCACACACTCCCCCAGTCAAAAGATCTGGGCCCAAATCCATCGTTTTTTTGCACTCCACACCACCCTGGGTCAGATAATGGCTTTATGCAAATCAGCTCTGACCCTGTTGCCCCATGGGAACAGTCCAGTCCGAACTACAACAGCCATATCTTTCCCAGACCGGAATCAAGCATCCGAGGACCGGACCGGTTTCGAGGTAACACCTCTCTTCAGCCCGGCTAGCTTGACTCCAAGTGGTGTGGAGTGCCTGGGACCCACGTCTGGGCATCCCCAGCGCACTTAGGGCGGCAATTGCAAAAAACAACAAGTGATGGACTGAATGTGGATCAATGTCACACACTCCCCCAGTCAAAAGATCTGGGCCCAAATCCATCGTTTTTTTGCACTCCACACCACCCTGGGTCAGATAATGGCTTTATGCAAATCAGCTCTGACCCTGTTGCCCCATGGGAACAGTCCAGTCCGAACTACAACAGCCATATCTTTCCCAGACCGGAATCAAGCATCCGAGGACCGGACCGGTTTCGAGGTAACACCTCTCTTCAGCCCGGCTAGCTTGACTCCAAGTGGTGTGGAGTGCCTGGGACCCACGTCTGGGCATCCCCAGCGCACTTAGGGCGGCAATTGCAAAAAACAACAAGTGATGGACTGAATGTGGATCAATGTCACACACTCCCCCAGTCAAAAGATCTGGGCCCAAATCCATCGTTGTTTTGCACTCCACACCACCCTGGGTCAGATAATGGCTTTATGCAAATCAGCTCTGACCCTGTTGCCCCATGGGAACAGTCCAGTCCGAACTACAACAGCCATATCTTTCCCAGACCGGAATCAAGCATCCGAGGACCGGACCGGTTTCGAGGTAACACCTCTCTTCTGCCCGGCTAGCTTGACTCCTAGTGGTGTGGAGTGCCTGGGACCCACATCTGGGCATCCCCAGCGCACTTAGGGCGGCAATTGCAAAAAACAACAAGTGATGGACTGAATGTGGATCAATGTCACACACTCCCCCAGTCAAAAGATCTGGGCCCAAATCCATCGTTTTTTTGCACTCCACACCACCCTGGGTCAGATAATGGCTTTATGCAAATCAGCTCTGACCCTGTTGCCCCATGGGAACAGTCCAGTCCGAACTACAACAGCCATATCTTTCCCAGACCGGAATCAAGCATCCGAGGACCGGACCGGTTTCGAGGTAACACCTCTCTTCAGCCCGGCTAGCTTGACTCCAAGTGGTGTGGAGTGCCTGGGACCCACGTCTGGGCATCCCCAGCGCACTTAGGGCGGCAATTGCAAAAAACAACAAGTGATGGACTGAATGTGGATCAATGTCACACACTCCCCCAGTCAAAAGATCTGGGCCCAAATCCATCGTTTTTTTGCACTCCACACCACCCTGGGTCAGATAATGGCTTTATGCAAATCAGCTCTGACCCTGTTGCCCCATGGGAACAGTCCAGTCCGAACTACAACAGCCATATCTTTCCCAGACCGGAATCAAGCATCCGAGGACCGGACCGGTTTCGAGGTAACACCTCTCTTCAGCCCGGCTAGCTTGACTCCAAGTGGTGTGGAGTGCCTGGGACCCACGTCTGGGCATCCCCAGCGCACTTAGGGCGGCAATTGCAAAAAACAACAAGTGATGGACTGAATGTGTTTTGACTGGGGGAGTGTGTGACATTGATCCACATTCAGTCCATCACTTGTTGTTTTTGCAATTGCCGCCCTAAGTGCGCTGGGGATGCCCAGACGTGGGTCCCAGGCACTCCACACCACTTGGAGTCAAGCTAGCCGGGCTGAAGAGAGGTGTTACCTCGAAACCGGTCCGGTCCTCGGATGCTTGATTCCGTTCTGGGAAGGACATGGCTTTTGTAGTTCGGACTGGACTGTTCCCATGGGGCAACAGGGTCAGAGCTGATTTGCATATCGCCATTGTCTAACCCAGGGTGGTGTGGAGTGCAAAAAAACGATGGATTTGGGCCCAGATCTTTTGACTGGGGGAGTGTGTGACATTGATCCACATTCAGTCCATCACTTGTTGTTTTTGCAATTGCCGCCCTAAGTGCGCTGGGGATGCCCAGACGTGGGTCCCAGGCACTCCACACCACTTGGAGTCAAGCTAGCCGGGCTGAAGAGAGGTGTTACCTCGAAACCGGTCCGGTCCTCGGATGCTTGATTCCGTTCTGGGAAGGACATGGCTTTTGTAGTTCGGACTGGACTGTTCCCATGGGGCAACAGGGTCAGAGCTGATTTGCATATCGCCATTGTCTAACCCAGGGTGGTGTGGAGTGCAAAAAAACGATGGATTTGGGCCCAGATCTTTTGACTGGGGGAGTGTGTGACATTGATCCACATTCAGTCCATCACTTGTTGTTTTTGCAATTGCCGCCCTAAGTGCGCTGGGGATGCCCAGACGTGGGTCCCAGGCACTCCACACCACTTGGAGTCAAGCTAGCCGGGCTGAAGAGAGGTGTTACCTCGAAACCGGTCCGGTCCTCGGATGCTTGATTCCGTTCTGGGAAGGACATGGCTTTTGTAGTTCGGACTGGACTGTTCCCATGGGGCAACAGGGTCAGAGCTGATTTGCATATCGCCATTGTCTAACCCAGGGTGGTGTGGAGTGCAAAAAAACGATGGATTTGGGCCCAGATCTTTTGACTGGGGGAGTGTGTGACATTGATCCACATTCAGTCCATCACTTGTTGTTTTTGCAATTGCCGCCCTAAGTGCGCTGGGGATGCCCAGACGTGGGTCCCAGGCACTCCACACCACTTGGAGTCAAGCTAGCCGGGCTGAAGAGAGGTGTTACCTCGAAACCGGTCCGGTCCTCGGATGCTTGATTCTGTTCTGGGAAGGACATGGCTTTTGTAGTTCGGACTGGACTGTTCCCATGGGGCAACAGGGTCAGAGCTGATTTGCATATCGCCATTGTCTAACCCAGGGTGGTGTGGAGTGCAAAAAAACGATGGATTTGGGCCCAGATCTTTTGACTGGGGGAGTGTGTGACATTGATCCACATTCAGTCCATCACTTGTTGTTTTTGCAATTGCCGCCCTAAGTGCGCTGGGGATGCCCAGACGTGGGTCCCAGGCACTCCACACCACTTGGAGTCAAGCTAGCCGGGCTGAAGAGAGGTGTTACCTCGAAACCGGTCCGGTCCTCGGATGCTTGATTCCGTTCTGGGAAGGACATGGCTTTTGTAGTTCGGACTGGACTGTTCCCATGGGGCAACAGGGTCAGAGCTGATTTGCATATCGCCATTGTCTAACCCAGGGTGGTGTGGAGTGCAAAAAAACGATGGATTTGGGCCCAGATCTTTTGACTGGGGGAGTGTGTGACATTGATCCACATTCAGTCCATCACTTGTTGTTTTTGCAATTGCCACCCTAAGTGCGCTGGGGATGCCCAGACGTGGGTCCCAGGCACTCCACACCACTTGGAGTCAAGCTAGCCGGGCTGAAGAGAGGTGTTACCTCGAAACCGGTCCGGTCCTCGGATGCTTGATTCCGTTCTGGGAAGGACATGGCTTTTGTAGTTCGGACTGGACTGTTCCCATGGGGCAACAGGGTCAGAGCTGATTTGCATATCGCCATTGTCTAACCCAGGGTGGTGTGGAGTGCAAAAAAACGATGGATTTGGGCCCAGATCTTTTGACTGGGGGAGTGTGTGACATTGATCCACATTCAGTCCATCACTTGTTGTTTTTGCAATTGCCGCCCTAAGTGCGCTGGGGATGCCCAGACGTGGGTCCCAGGCACTCCACACCACTTGGAGTCAAGCTAGCCGGGCTGAAGAGAGGTGTTACCTCGAAACCGGTCCGGTCCTCGGATGCTTGATTCCGTTCTGGGAAGGACATGGCTTTTGTAGTTCGGACTGGACTGTTCCCATGGGGCAACAGGGTCAGAGCTGATTTGCATATCGCCATTGTCTAACCCAGGGTGTTGTGGAGTGCAAAAAAACGATGGATTTGGACCCAGATCTTTTGACTGGGGGAGTGTGTGACATTGATCCACATTCAGTCCATCACTTGTTGTTTTTGCAATTGCCGCCCTAAGTGCGCTGGGGATGCCCAGACGTGGGTCCCAGGCACTCCACACCACTTGGAGTCAAGCTAGCCGGGCTGAAGAGAGGTGTTACCTCGAAACCGGTCCGGTCCTCGGATGCTTGATTCCGTTCTGGGAAGGACATGGCTTTTGTAGTTCGGACTGGACTGTTCCCATGGGGCAACAGGGTCAGAGCTGATTTGCATATCGCCATTGTCTAACCCAGGGTGGTGTGGAGTGCAAAAAAACGATGGATTTGGGCCCAGATCTTTTGACTGGGGGAGTGTGTGACATTGATCCACATTCAGTCCATCACTTGTTGTTTTTGCAAATGCTTATAACCATAACACAGTTCATATACTTTAATTATCATTGGTTATAATTAGTTAAGAACATTTCTTACTTTTCTCGGATACCTCAAATAATTCATTCAACCTCATTATTTAATCTCCAAATGATAACCGTGTACTAGTTATGGCTTGCATAATTGAGCCCTGAAAGGGCTTACTGTATTGCACTGCTCGTTCCAATTACCAAATGGAACTCAATTCATCACACAATTCTAATCAATTTTTGTCTATGGCACTAGATGATTCAATTTACAATTTCTTAAAGATATATTTTCATAAACAGCAGACATTGTCTTATTCATTAATATCATTTATTTGACCGGAAATTAACATATACCATGACTCTAAACCTCCAGACTCATACATTAACTCGAGTGAATTGACAATACTTCTTCAGTGTTAAGGCCATCAGGGATCACTGTTTGCATGTCGATTATGAACCTCGATTCAAGCCTTCTAAGTTTTAATTCTCTATTACCACCACGATCACTGGCAGGGATATGTTCTAAACAGAAGAATTTTAAAAGATTCCTATCACTATTGTGTTATTGAGCAAAGTGCCTTGACAAAGGATACGAAAAGTCTTTATTCTCAATCGCTCTGGCGTGTTCTAAGATTCTTTTTTCCATTGGGTGTATAGTGCTGCCTATATACAGTTTAGTACATGGACAATAAAGGCAGTATACACAATATGGAGTGTTACATGTTAAAAAAGTGTTTATCATTTCATTTCATGAAGCTTTATTCGGTACATGTTTGACAATGACCATAAAAGCACACAAGCAAAAATGCATAAAAATACGAATACAGTTTAAAATACGAAAAGAGAGAATAAATATAATTAAAATATCATGCTATTTCTGAACTGGAATGATTTACATATAAAAGTCGCTATATAAAAACATTTGTCCACAGAATTCACATTATAAATCAACTTCATAGCGTCGTCCACATTTCTAACACTGTACTTTAGAAAAATTGGCTTCAGGTAAGCCACCCTGACATTCGAAAAGAGGGTACAAATTAGCATAAAGTGCAGGGTGCTTTGCTTTGAACGCCCATCGCATGGGCACAGCCCAACGGAGTGCTTCTTCGGTTGGGGAAACGCCACCAAAATGTGAGCCATGCCAAATCTAAGTCTGGTTAAAACAAACCTATGGGCAGGTCTAGTTACCATGTTCAAATATAACTGGAAACCGTCACTTTCAATATATTTATTATAGAGATGGACTGTAGTGAGGTGACAGTTAACTACTAGACGTTTCTGGGCTCTATACAACATAAAAAGTATTTTCCATGTCTGATTTAGAAATGTTCCCTGCAGAACATGGGTCTACCAACATGTTAAGCCCAAAGATATCCCGGAAACTGTCTACCACATACTTGAGCCAAGGTATCTTGATATAATTATCCAGATACAGACAGTCCTTGATGACGTTTTGATTAAAAGCGGTCTCCTCCTTTCGCCAAATTGCACAACATATCATCAGAGGTCTCAGTAGGATGAGGTCGCCTAAATAAGCAACACCCAGTTCCCTATGGATCAGCTCATTTGGGGTTGAGGTTGGTAGGCAAAGAAGTTTTTTAAGGAAGGTATTCTCTTCTCTTTGCACAGAACCTACATTTGTATAGCCCCATAGCCCTGCCCCATATAACGCAATAGAGACACTCCTGGCCTTATAGTTCAACATCATGTCTCTGATCCGCCTGTTGCCGATCTTGGAGGCGAATTTAAATATACCACAGGCACTCTTTGCCATCTTAGTCCTAACATTTAAAAGCTCTTTGGACCAGCTACCACTACACATAAAGGAAACACCCAAGTAGCAAAATGTTTCCACTTGCTGCACTTTCCCCCCTTCAATAAAAAAGGCATGCTTTTTATTGTTTTTAGCCCCACAGATCATTATATGTGTTTTACTCTTATTAATCAACAGGTTTCTTTCTCTTATAAAATCAGAAAACCTATCCATCAGGCGCTGTAGACCTATAGGGGTCCTTGATAATAACACAGCATCATCTGCATAAAGCAGAACTGGCTCGCCTGATCCATTAACCTGTGGAGCATCCGCCTTGACTTTCTTTAAAACCGAGTCCACAGCGTTAACAAAAAGAGTAAACAACAGGGGGGCAAGAACACAGCCCTGTCTAATTCCCCGCTTTACGTTAAAATTTGGGGTACACTCTCCGTTTACCCCATAGCGCACACAAGCTCGCATCTTATCGTAGAGTCTGGCTAAGAAAAAGATAAGGGCTTCCGGTGCACCCAGTTCAAGCAAGACTGGCCATAGGATAGAATGGTCTACTAGATCGAATGCACTACTTAAATTAGCAAAACAAAGATACAGAGTACCGGGCTTCGCCTTTGTATACTTGCCAATTTAAAAGTTCTAAATTCAGGCATTGATCTAGTGTCCCTCGGCCCTTTCGAAAACCATACTGGGAGCTGGCAAGTATCCCCTTCTCCTCCGCCCAAACTTCCAACCTGGACAGCAGCACTCTGCTCATGACTTTTACAGATGAGTCGAGCAGACTTATTGGACGATAATTACTTGCTGCTGACTTGTCCCCCTTCTTATAGATAGGGACAATTATGGACTCTCCCCATGTGGGCGGGATCACGGTTGTCACAGCTGCGTTAAGAACCAAGGTTAGAATAGGTCCCCACAGCAGCGGAGCAGCGCTGTACACATCAATGGGGAGTCCATCAGGCCCTTGTGCCTTGCCTCCTTTGCTAGCCCCGATACTACTTTCAACTTCTCCCAGGGAGATGTCCAACGGGACTATGGGCCAACAACTTTGTTCTCCCTCATTTGGGCCACCAGCATGGAATATGGCCGATAAATGAGATAGCCACGCCTCACTACTAACATTGGATGCAAGATGATGGGACTTTATCGTCCTTGATAAAGGGCGAAATGACCGTGGACCAGAACAAGCAACTGTCAGAGGTTTCTGCTGCAGGAGATAAACTATCCCAAGCTTCCAATTGTAGCTCCCACTTCCTTTTTGCGAGTGAATTTTTATAGTC
The DNA here is from genome assembly GCF_964261635.1 of Lissotriton helveticus. Classification (NCBI taxonomy): domain Eukaryota; kingdom Metazoa; phylum Chordata; class Amphibia; order Caudata; family Salamandridae; genus Lissotriton; species Lissotriton helveticus. The sequence continues at coordinate 1,574,631,534 of NC_136067.1, forward strand.
GCGTCTCAAAAGTGTAACTTGATTTTGGTCCCTCGGTCTGAGTGTTAAGGCCTGTTTAAGTTGGGCAAGGAGCGTTGTACAGGCATGGTCAAACCAGCCCTTTTTGTGTACAGCATTACCTGACCTACGTCCTGTAAATATGGAGTCAATAGTCATACTAATATTAACAAAATTGTTCACAATGGCATCAGGTTCACAATCTGCAGCCAGAGTGCCCTCGATATTTACCATAGATTTAGATACAATTATAGGCAAAACTGTAGAGGATTTTTCCCCACTCCACCTTAACTTAGATCCATTTGGCCTATAGGGCTCGAGTCTAACTAAGGTTTTTAGCACGTCCTGACTTCTACAGTTCCAGGAATCCATTCTCAGTACAATGCAGTTATGATCACTTAAAGTTGGATCCTCAATTACCGAAGTCCTACAGTGTGGTACAAGACTTGATGAGACCACAACGTGATCTATGTTGGAATTGGTATTCCTCCCAGTATATGTCGGGATAATTTGACCACTATTATCTGTCACTGACTCTAATAGTTCTAAGTCAAATGTTACCATAATATTATTTATGTCCTCCCCATATGTGTTATGTGGAAAATGGGGTGTATTTTCGTCTCTATTATTTACCACCCCACATGCCCTGGAGGACTAAAGTGGACAAATCGAAGAATTAAAATCACCCAACCAGATATAGCTAAAAATACAGTTTGCTTCATTTTCAAGCTTCACAAGGGCATTTCCCAGTTCCTCAATAACCTCATACCGTGAGTTGTCAAAGATATTATTATAAAAATTAATTAAAAGCAGCTCTGAGCCTTCCTTCTGATGTACCCATAAGATTTGGGAATGGCTTCCTACTGTTATATATTTAACAACAGTCAACAGTAAGTCCACGGATATTAGTATAAGTAAACCACCCTTAGCCCTGCCATATCGTGATTCAATTGCTTCCAGACTATAACAAACAAACCCTTCAAAACTAGTTTTTTTTGGGCACCAGGTTTCTTGAAAACATAAAATATCGTATGACCTGATCAGGTTCACCCATCCCAGTTTTTCCCCTTTGGATGCCCAACCAGCTATATTCCAGCTAATGATAGAAGTATCCTCCATAGTACAGCATTTACGTTGATCTACAACATTTGCACAGTTGGTAACCTCTCCACGGGGTACAACTTCAGTTGGGCCACCGTTAGCCTCCTCGGTACATGTTAAAATCTGAGTATTTACCACACTCTTTAGCGCAAGGGCAGGTTTAAGCCTATTTCCATAATACAAAGTAGCATTTGCTATCCGAGATTGCTCTTGTTCTAAACTAGTCCTGTTTAAGTTTCCAACCTCGGTATTCAGGATTGCCCTCGAGCAGGCCCTACTAGCCTGTGAATGTCAATCATTCTGATCCAATGTACTCAAAGCTTGGTATCTGTTCTGAGTCGGGATCTCAAAGATTGGACGCTTGTTGGTATTGGGAAGCCTACTTTGGTTATTAAGATGAGGTACCTTGCTAAGGTGATTGTAAAAGCATCCCAATGGGTGCACACATACACCGTTCTCGTCCGGTGTTAGAGAGGCTGCTCTAAGTAGGACAGTTGCAACATGTTGAGGGTGTTTGAAATTAACAATGACGCATTCACCCCTACAGGTTTTCCTAGCATTTCCAATCCAATCTACCCTTCTGATTGTGAGTATTTGGTCAGAGTAGTTTCTTGGAAACCCGCAATACCTGTTCAGTCAGGAAACAGTTTTATTTTTGAGTGAGTCATGTGATTTCTGAAGGGGTTGCGTTGAATTAGAATCCAGAGGCGGGACATTGGAAAGTACAACAACATAAGGTGCACAATCCGGTGGGAGATTAGTAGGACGGGTTTTCCTAGTTAGCAGGGCTGATGTCCCCGCTATACTTGCTGGGGCTGGAGCCACTGTGACCGGTTCTAACCCACCATCCAGTAGGCCAGGACCACGAGGGCTGTTAGTACTAACTCTTTCCACAGGTAGCTTCTGTGGAGCATTGCTGTTTAATGCATCCCTAACTTTAGGCCTAGGGCTCTTATTGTTGCTAATATGGGCACCCAAAAGACTTCCTAATCTAGACACTTCCACTGTCAATAGATCAATTTTAGCCACGAGAGGCTTAACAACAGATTCAAGCTTAACCTCTATCATTTTAACTAATAAACCAAATTGCTCAGAGTTCATATTAGTTCTGTCGTTATTAGTCATAGTCTCCTTGTGTCCAACGGAATTCTTGGGTATGATTTCGGTTCTTTTCTTATAAAGTGTTCCCCCACGCTTGGTCTGAGCCTTTCTACATGTCCTTACCGCTCTTTTAGCTGGAGAGCGCCGCGTTGGAGTATCAAGAGGAGCGACTGATGTATCCTGAATTGATACGTCCTGATCGGGAGCTGGTACTACCAGTATTTCCTCTAGTGGAACAGCAATTGTACAGGGAGAATCCATAGACGGGACAGAGCTAACAACTGGGGACGTGAGCAGTAAGACTGGTGGGCTTTCCCGGCCCAATGATTTTCTTCGATCATTATTAATCTTACTCACAACTTTAACTAGATAGTTGTCCATAATTGATTTCTGTTTGGACATTGTTGTACCTGGTTGATAGTCCCACAATTGTTGTTGATATATTACAGTTATGACCAACGAGCTCAGATGAATAATACAAATATCGTTATTAGGTACTTGATAACAGTAAAACTCTGAAACTATGGGAAATATATACTATAAAATATATCCTTGTTGCTTACTGAGTTGGTAGAGTAGCAATGATCAAGAGGGATGGCCTGGCCCAGCCTCGTACTGCCCCGGACTGCCACAGACTGCCCGCCCTTTGCCCGGGCTTAGTCCGGCGCCGCCCGCCCGCGCGCGTCTCGTGACGCAGAGGGAGCCTCTGTCCTTTAAGCGCCTCCGGGCGCGAGGTTAGGCGCCAGTGAGTGTAGTACGCGCTAGGGAGCCTGGGAGCTGTGGTCTCAACCCTCTACTGCCGCTCGATGTTGCTGGAAGTGGCGGTGGGGGAGACCTTCAGCGTCGGGACCCCAGGACCCCCAATGGGGCAGGCTTAAGGTGAGGAAAGTGATGGCCAGTTCCCCTGCAGCAGCGTTTTCAGCCCCGCTCCACCGAGGGAGCCTCTGTCCTTTAAGCTCCTCCGGGCGCGAGGTTAGGCGTCAGTGGGCGTAGTTCGCGCTAGGGAGCCTGGGAGCTGTGGTCTCAACCCTCTACTGCTGCTCGATGTTGCTGGAAGCGGCGGTGGGGGAGACCTTCAGTGTCAGGACACCAGGACCCCAAATGCGGCAGGCTCAAGGTGAGGAAAATGATGGCCAGTTCCCCTGCAGCAGTATTTATCATTTTGACACCCTTCATCCCACGTATTTTATACAAGAGAACTCTAGGACTATCTTTGCAAGCCTTGCATTTAGAGCAAGGGAAAAATCCAGTGACTCTACTAATCCTTGGGACAAATGGAATTGATTCATAATTACTCTTGACGTGTTCATCTCTCAAAGACTGACTCCGTCTTGATGTTATCTGCGGATAGTCAGGTAATGTCCTTCCTATTATCTGGTCACTTTTCAAAATATGCCAATTACAGCACAAAATTCTTCTTAAAGTCCCTGCCTCATGCGAAAAGGTGATAATAAATTGACATGTGTCATCCTCCCTTATAGTCTGCTTTACTTTGTCTTTTAGTAGGCAGTGTCTAGGTATTTTCTCAACCCTATTTAGAGATTTGAGGAGTAACTCCTGACAATAGCCACACATTTTGAATCTATCTATTGCTTCATATGCAGCAGTGTAAAAGTCATCTACGTTAGTGCAGTTCCTTTTTATGCGTAGAAGCTCACCCTATGGTATACTGTCTTTTAGGCTTTTTTGATCGTTACTTGAGGCTTCTAATATGGAGTTACCGACAGTCTCCTTCCTAAATAGCGATGTGCAAATCTTACCCTCTACAATGAATACTTTAAAATCTTGAAAAGAAACTTCCTTTTTGCTTAACTGCCCACTAAAGTGTAAATTCAGGGTGTTATTATTCAGCTCACTGATGTACTCTTCAGCATCTTTATGTGGACCCTTCCATAAGATAAACAGGTAATCGATATACCAGTGCCAAGATATGACACATTTGACCCATTTATCGTACTTGTCCGCCCAGGCCACCTGCTTCTCCCACCAGCCCACAAATACATTTGCATAGCTGGGGGCAAAGCAGGTGCCCATTGCGGTACCCCGTGTTTGGCGGGAATGCTGTCTCTCAAAAAGGAAGATATTGTTAGACAAACAAAAACTGGTAAATTCAATTAGCATTTCGTTGTGCTCAGTTAGCTACAATGACCTCCCTTTCAGGAAATAACGTACAGCTTGTAAGCCCTTAGTATGTTCGATTGAAGTATAAAGGCTAGTCACATCCATAACTATCATTACCATGTCTTCTTCCCATGGAATGTCCATACTGCTCCTAATGAAATGTGTAGAGTCAGGTATATAGTAGGGCAAGATCTGTACAAAGTCTGACAAAAAGTGGTCCACAAATTGAGACATTGTATCGGTTAAGCAACCTATGGAGGAAGCTATAGGACGTCCTGGTGGTCTAGTGGCGTCCTTATGCAATTTCGGCAAATGATAGAGAGTAGCTGTTACTGGGTAGGGGCATGTTAAAAATGTTTACTCATTATCATTATTTATGTTTTACATCCACCCATTTTTGAATAAGTTCAAGGTATTTATGAATACTCAGAATATATTCATCTTTAGTTATTTTCATTAAGTATGGGCGAATTTTGCGAATTCGCGGTTCGCGAATTTGCGCAAATTCTCAAAAAAATCTGCGAATTCACGGATTTCCCCGCGAAATTGCGGATTTTTGGGCAATTGCACTATACTCAAATGGAGTACTTTCTACTGGCTAATCATTAAGTGCTACCTTGTTGGGTAAATGTATCGTGCTTTTCCTACACTACAGCTGCGTAAAGGCCCAGAAGAGTGGTCTCCAGTGACCCCGTGTGTCTGTAACTTTGCCACCGCGCCCATAGGCGCGAGGTCCCTAGAGTGAGCTGTCCATCACAGTGGGGGAAAGGGCGGGAAGAGGTTGCATAGCCTAGTTTGTGTGGGGCCGGGCTTCTGTGCGAGTTCACATGCCTCTTGTTTATAAAGATCAGAGACCGATCAGCGCTGCAGATTGTTGTAGTTCTATCTAGGACCCTAATTCGATATTCCTGATTTATGCCCTTATGTGGTTATAATAAATAATATCCTTATAAAGGCATAAGAATCATATCCATATTTAGTCATAGCCCATGCTGTCCAGATTAAGCAAGGCTACTTCCCCGGGCTCCTAGAAAGTACAATGAGTTCTATAAACAAACCAAACCTCCAGCAACCTGGGAATTCCCCATTGCTTTTGTTTTGATTTCGTCCTAGAACTCCTGTGAGCACTCTAAGAACGGCCAGTTCTTAGTGACATCTTTATCTTCTTATGTCCAACCTTACGTCAAAACCCAGCACCTTTCAGGTATAAATATACCAACGTTGACTTAAGCAAACACACGGTGGTGGTTTTGGAGCAGAGCGGCTATCTACTTGCCCGAGAGCCCAGCTGATGCGAGAGCCCACGGACGCCGCCCCTCCCCTTTGACGCACTGAGAGAGACGCTGTCTTTTCTCCTGCTGAGAAATCCAGGTCCGGTGTTTCCAGATACCCTCGCGGGTTACTGGGATATCGAGTCCTGAGAGAGAGATACCAGACCTCCTGCTTTCTAATACCCAGGTACGGAGCTGACTAAACCCTTAAAGAGAATTCTTGATTCAGATTCCTTGGCAAAACCAACTTAACTTAAACTGCTACTTACTTACTCCTTCCCACGTATTAGGCTTAGGTCAGGTACACCGGGGTAGGCGCATTTAGAAGCACCAGTTGAGTACATTAGTCAATGTATATTTGTATGTATATATTTTATCTATTTTAAAGTATAATATGGCTAAGAAACCATATCAATGCTTTTACAGTATTATTTCATATTACTCCTTTTACTGTACGCACTTTACTTTATGCTAAGTATTACAATTGTGGCAATTCATTTCTCTTGTATGAGAAAGAAGACTGCTCAATAAATAACACCTTTTATTGAAAACGCCCGTCTCTCTTTTGTCTACACTCTGGTGAAACTAAGTATGCACACTTGACTGAGTGAAATAGCTGTCTATTGTTTTCACACGACTCTAGAGATACACTCTTATTCTGAGGGAGCAAAAGTTGTCATGTTTTATGGTTGTCAGAAGCTAATCCCTTCTTGTCTATCCAGGGAGGTTAAACTCCTCCTCGTTTATTCGAGAAGGTTTCTAGTGACCTCTGAGCTAGCTGGCAAACCTTAAGTCTAATATAATCAGTAGAGACCTAGTCGACCTCAGTCCTACGTCTACACTGCTGAATATATTATTCCAATGCGCAGAGCCTATTGGGAATATAGGAACTACACTACATGGCGCCCAACGTTTGGTAAGGCGATAAATCTAACGCAAGACGTTAGAGTAACTCAGTCGTGCTTTTTCACACAGACCCTTTTTCCCGTAAATACTCCAAAAGACGTCTGGAGTGGGTAAAAGGTTAAAATCCGCCGGAACTTAGTAGGAAGAGATTCCTATGTAAAGTTTTTGGTTTAGTCAACGTTGAAGGATACAGCGTTCCAAAATATTGTGCACCTAATCTTTGTTTCCTTGAAACTTGATCTGCAACAAAAACCTTTCTGTTAGTAAAAATGACGGAAAGTGAAGAAGAAAGGGAGGCAGCTTCAATAGCAGCTCGACTCCTAGCGGATGACACAAGTCTCCAAGAAAATGACCCGAGTGTTATAATCATTCCGGTCAACATAAGAAAAACTATAACTCTTAAACTTACAGAAAATGGACTGACATCACGAGGTGGTATAGTCATATTCGTGATAGAGGCCCATGAATATCGGCAGACAGAGGTATTCTATTCATGGATAAACTTTTCAGCAGCAAACGCTGTAACACACGAATTCCACTATTACAAAATTGAGGAACCTCCGGAGGTATACACTCCTTTCGAGGAGATTGAAATCCCATTAAATTACCAAGAGTACCTGGCTCTGGTTTAAAGGCGCCCTAAAACATAACAATCACATCACCAGGCTCGGTCCACTCGGTCCACTAGGTAGACCAGGAGCAACGTGGCCAGTTCTAGCCAGCTACACACCACATCCAGACATTGATAAAATGTCAGTACCAGAACTTTTAGCCCAGCTAAAACAACTGATTAAAATACATAGACAATTAGTCCAATATGTAATGCGGACTACAACGGTCCAACCAGCAATTAACATTCCACAGCTGACCCCTCATCAGGGGAACACAAACAAAATTACACCACAGAACATACAATCATGTCTTGGTAAAACACCCGCAAAACGGGAACAAATCCCATTCTGGTTAGCACAAAAAATCACTCAAATAGAGGCAGTATTTCCTGATACTACACCTACTGAGAAACACAGAATTCTGACTATCTGTCTTCCAATGGGGATCGCACCACATGTGGAGGACTGTGACACTTGGGGCACAGTCTTTGCTTCCATTTACACAAAAACACATGGTGTTCCGTCCATGGCGGTAATACCAGATGTGCTAAGACAGATTCAAAATGAATACGGTCCAGAACCTGCTTTAACTCTGGGTATGAAATTACTGAAAGACTTCAAGCAGGTCTCGGCTATATTATTAGCCAACATAAAAGGAGAAGCAGCATCTGTGGTGATCCGCCAGAAATTGAAAGAAACAGATATAGCAGATCAGCCATTTGAAATTGCCAGAATCATAGAAAAATCCTATGAAGAACTAGGTAGAGATAGTTTGGGTGGGAAACCAGTAAAACCCCAACTAACTGAAAATCCTGAAGAAATCTTTATTAAAAATAATCTAAATACTCCAAAAAAGAGTTGGGACGGAAATAAACAATTCACTCCCAAAGAAAAACGATTCCAGTCCAGAGGAAGGTGTCCTCAACGAAGAGAAAGATCTCCTGACCGAGGAAACAAGTCTCCCCAGAGGGAGCCCTCTGAGAAAATATACAACCTTAGAAATAGGGATAATTTAAGAAAACCTGATAGATATCAAAATATTGATACACGTCCCTCTCGATCTTTTCAGACTTCCTCGCAGAAATCGGAAAGAAGAGGACGGTCAGAACACAGGGAAGAGCACGGTCAAGTCTAAAGACAAGGAACCTGCTCAACAAAGTAAAAAGTTACAATTTACAAGAAAGAAGGAAGCCAGTATTAAAATAATTAAACATGCCGAGAATACTGAGGACACAACTGAGAAACGGAGAGTGGGCCCAGACAATGCTAGACAGCGCAGCAGAAGTTACCATAGCTCGAAAGATCTTGATGAATCTTCTGGAGACAGTGGACACAAATGAATACATTCAAGTGGAAACTGCAGACACCAGAGTTAGCAAACCTCATAAAATATACGAGATACGTATAGAGGGAGATAAGACCAGGAAAGTAAGAGGTCTCTTTTGGGATAATATTTCAAAAGGCTATGACATCCTTTTAGCTGAGAAAGACTGGCCACCCGAGTTTGTCAGGGAGTGCCCTCATGGCGAAGAAATGATTATGCCTGCCTTCTCAAATCATATTCCAATACATAAAAAATATACATATGCAAGAAAATGGGCAGTAGCCCAAGCTCCTGCATTATACAAAAATCATGTAGGATGGGATGAGGACTCTCCTCCTCACAAAATCCAGTTAAAATGTCAACCCACTGCACAAAGCAGTACCCAATTAAGCAAGAAGCAAAAAAGCAAGTCAGGGAGATCTTAGATCAACTTGAATACCAAGGGGTGATTGAAATATGCACCTCTCAAATGAACAATCCTTTGTTTCCTGTCTCCAAGCCAGACGATTCATATCGTCTAGTTTTGGACTACAGACACCTTAACTCATGTTGCAAAACATTTGCAGTACAAAACTCACACAGTGCAGCACTAATGAATAACATCGTGCGCAAAAAGTACAAGACGACATTAGACATCTCTAATGGGTTCTTTTGTCAAAACATTGCACCTGAGAGCAGTTATTTGACCGCGTTCTCAATAATGGGGTCGCAAAAACACTTCTGTCGACTCCCACAGCGATTCAAGAATAGCCCAGGATTATTCTCAGCAAGAGTAACAGAGTTACTACAAATATATGATGATGAAGCATTATCTTATGTCGATGACATCTACCTAACAGATGATGACCTGGAGACTCACTTGAAAAGAGTAAACACCATAATACTTGGGTTTGCAGCTGAGGGTTACAAATTCAACTTTAAAAAGTCACGAATTGCCCATCTAACTGTCCTGTTTTTATGATATGAATTATCAAGTGAAGGCAAGAGCCTAGCAGACAACTTCTTAGAGAATTGCGTTGTACTCCAAGCACCTAAAACGCTGAAGAACTTACAATCAATACTAGGTTTCCTGAATTTTGGTGGAACATACCTTCTAAATTATGCAGAGAGGGTTAAACCTCTCTATGAATTAATAAAACCTAATTTCAAACCAATCAATTGGACTTAATAACACACAGAAATTTTAAGATCATTGCAAACAGACATGTTAGCTAAAACGAAATTGCAAACTCGCGAAAACATACGCAACCTTGTAATCTGAGTCATCCCAAGAAGATGCGGATTCACGTACCTTACCTCTAATGAGGGAGAAACGGTACCAATAGCATACAAATCACACTTGTACACACAAGCTGAAAAGACATTCAGTCTTACAGAAAATATTGTAAATGCGGTTCAAACTGCTGTAGCAAAAGAAAGAGCCCAAGCACAAGACAAAAGGATAACTGTTTTAACAGCAGAATCAGCCTTTGAGGCATTAACAAGCCCACGCAATTTGAGTACCATGGCATTAGATCCAAAATGGATACAATGGGAAAATTCTCTTGCTGCAGTAGACGTGAAATACTATTTTGACCCGAAAATGAAAAAACTGAAAGATCTAACATATGAAAAAGAATATCCTCTGCCAATCGAAATTCTGCCTCTCGAACAATACACATGTGTAATCTACATGGACAGATTTGCACAACACTACGATGTAGAGAAAAAATCCTACAACGCAGCGTGCGCGATTGTTAAAGGTCGCTGGCGCTTGGGTAAATTCAGTCCGTTAATTACCAAAACTGAATCACTCAGAAACTGTTCAACTCAGCGAGCTGAAATAAGATCTTTAAAGATGGCGGTTGAAAATGCCGATCGCGAATTCCCCGCACTAATATCGTGCGATTCGCATTACTGCGTCAAATCTTACAATAATGACTGCAGAACTGGGTTCAAAACGATTACAAAGATGACACAGGTGCCACAATAAAGCATAAAAAGCTTTGGGAACAAGTAGTTCTTTTACAGAAAGAACTACAAAAGACTCACGTGATACATACACTGAGTCATCAACTTGATGGCGTTCACGTTGCAGGGAATTCATTGGCTCACAGAGCCACAGCGGAAGCAACTAATCCGGCTTCCGTAGCCACAAAAAAGCGTTCAGAAAAATACATTGACGGGGAAACCATGCTGGCGGTGAAAACGTCTTCAAAAGGCAACTGTGCAGCACTACCCGTGAACTATCCACTCAATTATACATACATAATTGATGCAAACTCCGTTCCTTTTGCTCGAATCCCTGGAGTGGGGGATAGAGTGATTCCAAACACGAACAGGAGAATCTTCTTGATTCAAGAAGCACATATGGGATGTAGGTCTAAGGCACCAAGAGATCTAGGAATCTCTTATAGAATTACAATCAGAATACTGGTGGCCAGAGATGAGCTTGCATAACTACAAATTTGAAATGGGCTGTCCAAACTGCAACAGAGATCGCAGTAGCGAACCGGCCGGAGTAATGCCAGGACCATTCTTTTAGAAAGCATAAGGCTATCTATACGCAAAAATCCAATAGGAGAAATGCGTCCCATTGATGTTCAAGACTATATTCACTTAAAATGTAGACACCAGCACTCGGCTGACGCCAGAACTGTTATAAAAGATTTGCGAGTCTTTATCGGCACATACGCAATAGGCATGCTACATTCTGACCAGGGTCCTGCTTTTAGCTCTCGAGTTTATAAGGAGGCCATGACCAGCATGGGCATTGCATTGCGGTACTCTTGTCCCTTCCATCCTGAGGGAAATGGGATAGTAGAAAGAAAAAACCGGGACATAAAGCAATCTATAACAGCGAGGGTATTAGGTTCGGGTGATGGGTGGGTCCAACATTTAACAAGTGTCCAACGTAGTCTTAATAATCTGCCAAGAAATTCTCTGAAAGGTTTCAGTCCGTACGAACTATTGTTCGGGACTAGAATGCATATTCAGGACCTTGATAGTCAGACTTCAGTGGTAGAAGAAAAATGCTTTGATATCAAAGATTGTTTGGCTATTTTACAGGACTTAAATAAAACAAGAAAAGGCCTAAGCAACGTAAAGTTAAAACAGCAGCCAACAGCCACTGAAGATAAACCACCTGTCCCAGCAAGGCCTGTCTTGATTCCAAAGATTGGGGATCTGGTCAGAGAGAAGATCGCGGTGAAGAAGGAATTTGGGCCTTCTTACAGAAAAGCAGTACCTGTCTTAGCTGTCAGCGGAACAAGATCAGTTGTACTAACGCCCCTTGCTGGTAAAAAGGAGAACCGAGTTGTATCCATCGACCTGGTAAAACCACAATCATGTGGCCAATAATAAGTAGTAGGCCCAGTGGACTCCCAAGAAATAGCAGAGTACCAAAATTTGCTACAATACAAGAGGTTCAAACTGAGAGACTAATCACATTCGATAAACCTGCAGTGAATAAAAAAGGACTATGCAACAATGCCATGGAACTTGTGCCTCATGAAACCCAAATTGAAACAGTTCGTCAAGAAACACCAGTCTACAACAATGTAGCCTCAGACTATGCTAATGAAACAAAGAAAAATCCAAAAGCAACTGAAAATTCGGAAGCAATTCAACAATTGACAGAACTGCATCTGGCTACTTCATCAATTTCGATAACTTTTCTGAAGATCCAAGTGAACAGGAAGAAACGCCAGCAATAAAAACTTTTAAAGACAAAGTAACTGAACTTCTACCTCAACTCAAAGAAACCTATCTGATTTCTCCATGGATTGAATTTTGGATTGTGTTAGGTGTACTTTTTCTCCTGCTTTGGCTCATCATGGTTCTTTGTTTGGGAAAATTCATTGAAGGAAAATACAGTACAATGGACACAGCAAGTCAGAACATCAACTTGATCCTAAAGCCTCACAAGTCATCTCACATCGAGAAAAGGGAACTATCATCAGTGAATGTCACAGCCAATCTAATACCCGGTGGGGTAGCATGGGAAAAAACGGATTATGAAATCTATGGCCCGGTTGAGCTCTTGAAATATCCACATCAGTTCAAGGGCTCATTAAGTGACTTTGTAAAACAGAGTACGTTCTCTGATGATTGGGACTTTGAAAGTATTAATGATATGATGTCAGATTTAGTAATGTCAGCAAAATTTACAGAACATGATTACTTACAGGGTTCATAAAATTATGAAGAAATGTATTGTTATAATCACTTTGCACTTCACTATTTGCATAAATCTGCTTAGCCTAGAAATGTTTTTAATTATAATCAATGGGAACATTGTGCAACTCCACCGAAAAACAGTTCGAAAACATTTTACGAGAAATTCCCATACTACTAAGGGTTTAACACAAGTGATGGAGAAACGTTTTATTTCAAACTGTTAAATAAGACAGGGGTGAAAACAATGCTGACAAATACTAAATTGATCTATTCGGAAACATTTTATGAAAAAATGAATACATTCGGTTTTGATTTCTGGAAGAACAACATTGAAACAAAAACCATCTGGGGAACCAAAGATGGGTAGGTCCAAGGTTTAGAAGCATTATTTAGAGACTGCATGATCCCAGAACAAATAATATTCTTGAATGATACCATTCAACAGACTACCTGTCTTGGCCTAGCCAAGATAAAAGATTTAAATAAACCGTCTATTCCAAAGCCAACACCTGACAGTAATAGCACTACAGATGTTGAGATAGACGTATCCCATATTTTTAACCAAAACAGAACACATCCTAATTGGAAAAAATGGTTGATCTGGCCCACAGACACAAATAACTGTCAAGATAGATTCCTGAACAAAATACAGGGGTTAAAAATGACCAGGCCAGACCCAAGATACTCCCAGAGACAACATCCAGGGATAGTAACAACATACAGTGTAGGGAAACTCTGCCTCGAATGGCTAACGAAATCCACACTGACTGAAATTAAGCAACACTTGACTTTACTTAAAGACGGTGCTGACTTGCGTGATTTCATAATGGGACCACGCAAACAGCGTCAAAAACGTTTCATAGCGGCCGGTATATACGTTGCGTACAGCGAAGCTTGGAAAGTAATGCAAATTAAAACAGCAGAAAAAATACGAGAAATTGATCGTATTAATTTGGAAAAATCACTTTCCGTTGTGGACAATGGGTTAATGACTCTGTCCTCCAGAATATATTCACTGGACAGTATTGTATCATCTGCTATTGATATAATAGAGCAGGACTTACTAATGTTACAACACTGTCAGTCCCAATTGCGTTCTATTGTACAGCTTGGCTGGACGTTGCAAAATCTGCGTTTAGGCTACGTACCTTATTCTCTATCTTTAACCTTACTGATAAACAAATCAGTTTGGCACAAAAAGGAGCAGACTATACGATTCTGAGCATTGAAAAACTTGAGAGATTACCATTGACAATGTCAGAAAGACCTGTCATTGAATGGATAATACACGGAATAATTACAATTCCGATTACAACTTTCCAATTTAAATACTGCCAAAAGTATATACCAGCGGGCCAGTATGAAAGGTTGGGTAAAGGGTACATCAAGTCATCATGGAAATTACCTTATACACACACATGCTACAGTTAAAAGAAAAAGAATGTATTTCTTAGTGGTAACAAATGTAAAAGATCACTGAGCGGTACACTTCTTTGTGAAGGCATTAACCTGCATGGAGCCTGTGAAGGGTCTTTAAATAACCTTTCATGTCACCAGTAAGGCACACCTGCAACACATATAGAGCCATTCTTTAGACAACTTTTTAACGGGAGTTAAATTCTAATAAATGACCACAGCTGTTGTGGCATGGTGCCAGGAAAAGCATATCTCGTCAGCGTGAGTTCCATGGTCACTTGCTGTATGCAAGTATTGTATCCAAACAGCACTCCAGATACGGAGGCAACAATTTGGCCTTCTTTGAATATCTCTTCTATTCGAATTGATACTTTAAGCAGAATAAAGTCTGTTCTTTTACAGACAACAGTGCCCTTAACGTCATCAAAAGAAACATATGATCTGCAAGTCGCAAGGACAACGGCAGAGATACATACCCTTTTATCAACAAATTGCCCCGTGCATTTCGTAGAAATGCTAAGCAAAATCCTAAATATGTCAGATACCAGTGGTATCCCACATGTATTTAAGACAATTTTTTCGGGACTGTTAACACCCTTCGAAACAGTTCTGGGCATTTTTCCTAATTTTGTCCATTCTGTCTTTGGCGGCCTACCACTTCTTTTGGGACTCGTAGCAGGAATTTTATTTCTGATCCTTCTGCTCCGATATGGCAAGCCAAGTCACAGACAAGACTCCAGCAACGATGGAAGAAACGATCCTAGCTATACGCTATCAAGACCGCATAACTAAAGTCCTTGGATTAGCCCGGCTAAGGGATCTGAATATGACCTGGTTTCTTTCATTCAGACCCATCTGGCTGAATTGCATCTTACCTGTGCTTCGATGTATGCTATGCGGAGAAGAATGCGTGTTGGACGGCTGTCTTACACTACCATCAGCAGTACCATTGGATACAGATACTTTGCTAAGTCCTGTAAAGGCTCATGCATCGTGTTGTCCCCAGCGGCTACCCATTCTGATGACGGCATTTGTTGAGACTTCACCACTACAATTAGGGGGTAGTGAAGTACAAGGAGAGAGCGGCATCACCCAGGTACGACCTTCTGTGAGCATTGCTGATCCTGACATCGATGATAGCAATCATTCTCACGACTGTACTATTGCGGCATTTTCAAACATGGTCGAACTTTCACCTGAAGCCGTAGACCAATTTTTTGAGAGTCTGTCTGAAATGATGTTCTCCCCTGAACAGAAAGAATAACTTTTTAAGCAACAAGCACACAGCGTTCCCTGAACTCTGAATTCGGCCTTCAGCTTTGATAAACAAAAGCTATTGAAAACATTTGGAACTGTTTTTCACCTGCAAACAAAAGCATTTTTTTCCACTTCCAAAATATTTACTTTTTTTTGGCACATGTACTCTGCTTAAAGTAGAACTATTCTTAGAGAACAGAGCTTCTATTTTAGGAAATCTAGAGACAATATATTACCTCAGCCTCTAGCATATGTACAGAATTTGTATTATTATGTGATGGAATGGTCTCAACCTTCTTTTCTGTATTAAGATGCATTTCATGTGTAAATTTTCGCAATTCATTCAGCTGATATATATATGCTTTTGTTTAACTGAATGATACTAATGCTTGAAAAGCGTACAGTACCAATACTCATTTTCGTGTATTACCATATACCATTTCATATGCAAATTTATGTATTTTTGGGGTGGGTTGGAAAACACATGCATCATTATATGTTTATATGTTTACTATTGCTTAGTTTTAAGTGAGGGACATTAGATCGTGGAGTGGGTGTTGTAGTTCTATCTAGGACCCTAATTCGATATTCCTGATTTATGCCCTTATGTGGTTATAATAAATAATATCCTTATAAAGGCATAAGAATCATATCCATATTTAGTCACAGCCCATGCTGTCCAGATCAAGCAAGGCTACTTCCCCAGGCTCCTAGAAAGTACAACGAGTTCTATAAACAAACCAAACCTCCAGCAACCTGGGAATTCCCCATTGCTTTTGTTTTGATTTCGTCCTAGAACTCCTGTGAGCACTCTAAGAACGGCCAGTTCTTAGTGACATCTTTATTGACGTCTTATGTCCAACCTTACGTCAAAACCCGGCACCTTTCAGGTATAAATATACCAACGTGCCTTAAGCAAACACACGGTGGTGGTTTTGGAGCAGAGTGGCTATCTACTTGCCCGAGAGCCCAGCTGATGCGAGAGCCCACGGACGCCGCCCCTCCCCTTTGACGCACTGAGAGAGACGCTGTCTTTTCTCCTGCTGAGAAATCCAGCTCCGGTGTTTCCAGATACCCTCGCGGGTTACTGGGATATCGAGTCCTGAGAGAGAGATACCAGACCTCCTGCTTTCTAATACCCAGGTACGGAGCTGACTAAACCCTTAAAGAGAATTCTTGATTCAGATTCCTTGGCAAAACCAACTTAACTTAAACTGCTACTTACTTACTCCTTCCCACGTATTAGGCTTAGGTCAGGTACACCGGGGTAGGCGCATTTAGAAGCACCAGTTGAGTACGTTAGTCAATGTATATTTGTATGTATATATTTTATCTTTTTTAAAGTATCATATGGCTAAGAAACCATATCAATGCTTTTACAGTATTATTTCATAATACTCCTTTTACTGTACGCACTTTACTTTATGCTAAGTATTACAATTGTGGCAATTCATTTCTCTTGTATGAGAAAGAAGACTGCTCAATAAATAACACCTTTTATTGAAAACGCCCGTCTCTCTTTTCTCTACACTCTGGTGAAACTAAGTATGCACACTTGACTGAGTGAAATAGCTGTCTATTGTTTTCACACGACTATAGAAATACACTCTTATTCTGAGGGAGCAAAAGTTGTCATGTTTTATGGTTGTCAGAAGCTAATCCCTTCTTGTCTATCCAGGAAGGTTAAACTCCTCCTCGTTTATTTGAGAAGGTTTCTAGTGACCTCTGAGCTAGCTGGCAAACCTTAAGTCTAATATAATCAGTAGAGACCTAGTCGACCTCAGTCCTACGTCTACACTGCTGAATATATTATTCCAATGCGCAGAGCCTATTGGGAATATAGGAACTACACTACAAGATGAGGAGAAAGCAGTAAGTGCTACCTCGTTGGGTAAATGAAATGTATCTTGCTTTTCCTACACTACAGCTGCGTAAAGGCCCAGAAGAGTTGTCTCCAGTGACCCCATGTGTCTGTAACTTTGCCACCATGCCCATAGGCGCCGAGGTCCCTCGAATGAGCTATCCATCACAGTGGGGGAAAGGGCGGGAAGAGGTTGCATAGCCTAGTGTGTGTGGGGCCGGGCTTCTGTGCGAGTTCACATGCCTCTTGTTTATAAAGGTCAGAGACCGATCAGCGCAGCAGATGAGGAGAAAGCAGTAAGTGCTACCTCGTTGGGTAAATGAAATGTATCGTACTTTTCCTACACTACAGCTGCGTAAAGGCCCAGAAGAGTTGTCTCCAGTGACCCCATGTGTCTGTAACTTTGACACCGCGCCCATAGGCGCCGAGGTCCCTCAAGTGAGCTGTCCATCACAGTGGGGGAAAGGGCGGGAAGAGGTTGCATAGCCTAGTGTGTGTGGGGCCGGGCTTCTGTGCGAGTTCACATGCCTCTTGTTTATAAAGGTCAGAGACCGATCAGCGCAGCAGATGAGGAGAAAGCAGCCTCCTGGTCACTGGAAGTACAGGGGGATTGCACTCGATAAACTCGTGGATGTCTAGACCGTCATCACGGATAACAGCTATTTGTATACGGTAGATTTGGGGAGAAAGCACACCTGCCTAGCATCGACCGTGCTCACTAGCTTCTTGGGCTGATTATAAATGCATTAATGAATTTGAGCTTCAACTCGGGCACCTGCTTTATTTATATCTGTAAGTGCTTCCTGATGAGGTTTAATTTTTGTGACAGGAACCTCATTGCCTAATTGTAACTAGTCTCTGACCCTGCTTCGAGGGTCAGAGCAGGGTCAGAGAATAGGTGCAAGTAGGTAACAAGGCACCGCTCAGGAAGCACTTACAGGGTTTCAGCAGGTGCCCAAGTTGAAGTTAATTTCCTTGTAACCCTTTTGTAAATGGTTACAAAGAAATTAGCTTAAACTTGGGCACCTGTTGTAACCCTGTAAGTGCTTCCTGAACAAAATTTGTCCCGCTCGCGAATTCGCGGATTTTGCCGCAATTTTGCGAGATTCGCAGGTCGCGAAATTGCGGAAAATCCTCAAATTTGGCGAGCGGAACGAATTTTTGGCCCTTACTTAATTTTCATATAACATTCAGTATCTGATAATTGCCGAAGTGCCTCTCTAATGTAGAAATCACGAGACATTAAAACAACATTTCCTCTCTTATCCGAGGGTTTACATGCCAAGTCCGGGTCACTTTTTAGATGTTGTAGTGCTTCTCATTGTCCTTTAGTTAAGTTCATTGCCACATTAGATGATGGTGACAGCCTCATCGCTGACAGTTCATATTCTTGACTGATTCCTCAAACACATCAATTGTGTCGTAGGGGGTCATCGGAATATAGGTTGACTTTGGCTTGAATGACGTCTGTATTGATTTTTGTTCCAATCCATAGCCCCCAACTTCTAATATTGTTGATACTGTATCTTTCAAGCTAGAGGGTTCCTGACTTGCCAATATCTGTAATGTCCTTAAGTCTTCCCCCATTAGGGAGGTTGATCCTATTGCCTGTTAAATTTCCGAAGGGCATGTAGACATACTTACAGCACCTTGGTGTTGCAACCCCCTCATTGTAAAGAATGTCTTTAATTTCAATTTCCTAGTAAAGCGGTAGAGGTCTATCCGAGTTTGGGTGTATTTTAATCTTTTCGTAGTGCAAAAAGTCAGTCCTTGTTTGAGTACTGTTTCCTCATCAGTAGT
This sequence comes from Lissotriton helveticus, assembly GCF_964261635.1. Classification (NCBI taxonomy): domain Eukaryota; kingdom Metazoa; phylum Chordata; class Amphibia; order Caudata; family Salamandridae; genus Lissotriton; species Lissotriton helveticus. The sequence continues at coordinate 1,574,650,458 of NC_136067.1, forward strand.
CAATCTTTTTTTAGTTAGACTGACTATAGTCAGTCAGGAGACGACTCTACTTCCTGAATCCTCTCTTGCTGCGCGTCTGGCCTGCTATTCCTTCTGGTTGATTTATAGAAGCCGCCCCTTACCGTCTTTCTGCGGTGTCCTGATGCCTTTGTCCTGGGGGTTGAATAAATTGAATAGAATAAAATTTATAATGCGCAGACAATAACCCAAAGGTATCAAGGCGCCTAACAGAATAACACAGAAAAGAGAATCACTACAACGCTACAGGTACGCTTGCGTAAAGAGGTGAGTTTTCAGGGCCCTTTTAAAAGCATGAAGGGTGGGCAGTGATCCTATTTCCAGGGGGAGGGCATTCCACCAACTAGGGGCCAAGGTGGAAAAGGCCCTGCCACCCCATTTTGCTCTCCTGAAACGGGGGGTCACTAACAGGAGTCTGCTGGAGGACCGTAGATTCCTAGTAGGGGGAATAGCGGGACAGAATAGAACCTAGACCCGAGGGACCATTTCTGGCCAGAGCCTTGTATGTCAAGCATACAATCTTGAAATGGATCCGTGCTTCAACAGGGAGCCAATGTAGCAGCTTTCTAGCCGCTGTGGCTGAGGAGCGCTTGGGGAGATCCAGGACAAACCTGGCAGCGGCGTTTTGTACTACCTGCAGGCGCTGCAGTAGGCTCTTTTTCAGGCCCGCATACAGTGCATTGCAGTAGTCTATTCTTGAGCCTATAAGGGCAACTGCTAGTTGTTTCCTGGCCTGGAGGGAGAGGTAATTCCTAATCCTTCTTAGGATATGGATAATGCCCCAACAGGTAGAGATGGTACGGCTGACCTGTTTGCTCATGTCAAGGGCAGGGTCTATCATGACCCCCAGGTTTTTGGCGGAGGTGGTGGGGGTGGGACAGGCTCCTAGTGAGTCTGGCCACCAGCTGGAAGACCATATTTCCTCTTTCCCTCCGAACACCATCACCTCTGTCTTCTCTCCATTTAGTTTAAGCGAGTTTGTAATCATCCATTTACCGACCGCCTCCATGCAAGATCTAAAATTGGAGGCGGTCGGGGCGCTAGCATGGGAGAGAGAGACAAGGATCTGGGTGTCGTCTGCATATGAAACTATCTCCATCCCATTTCATCCCTCTTTCTCCTCGTTGCTGAGAATTTCTCATCAACTGGAACTCCTCGAAAAAATAGCCTTTAGGAGCTAGGCTATGCGTTGCAGCACCTGTCAAATCCTCCCCCGAAAATTCTGCATCAGCGTTTGCAGCGAATTCCGAGGTCTCCCTTACTTCCACATTCTGGGAGGCTGCTCCTCTCAGTACAGATCGAGGAGCATCACATTTCTGGGCAAAGGTCAGTATCCTTCCCTGTTCGTAGTCCCTAGCATCACGATTGAATTTGGTGTGTTTTCGCACTTTTATTTTCTCTTGGTAAGCAATGAGGTGCACTTTGATTTTTTCTCGCAAGTCTTCCTTTGTTGCTGTATCCTGGACAATTGCAATTAATGCTTCAATTTCTTCAATCTATCACGGTTGCTCCAAGCGAACTTTATTAGTATTTTCAACATACTGGCAGAGGCTTCCGTCGTGTACTCTGACCATTCTACTAGCAAAGCAGGATTCGTATTCTCATATGACGGTATTGTATAGGTTCTCAAACCGCGGGGGATGCGCTTCACCTCCAAGTAGTTTTGCAAGGAGGTGGCTTCCCACCACGTGCAGATTTCCCGTTCCTTCAAGCGCTCTAGTTTGGTGAATTGTGAGCGCAGAGTACTTGGTATGCCATTGTCTCGTTTCTGGCCCGCTCTCTGCATCGGTGTGCATTTAAAGACATCTGCTGCTTCCTCATTTCAGGATGCGTCAGAAAACATTTCGCTGGCTTGTAGAATAAGCACTCTTAAAAGAAATAATGAATCGACCCCTTGTCACACTCCAGCTACTCTATATGCGTGTCCATACGGTAATTATTCAAACTTGTATTGATTCTAGCGGATTACTCGGCTACCGGCGGGCGCGTTCACAGACTCAACCGAGCAGTCGTCCTTTCGTAATCCCTCCTGTAATTGGAATCTCGTAGTTGTGCTCAGCGGCAAAAGTCAAAGCTCCAGTCTCCACCAAAATACCGCTGACAAGCACTTCAGAGTGGTCGCGGTCCCAAACCGCGGCGGTGGCTCTGCGTAAATTATTCAGGTCCAGCTCAATCCCCGGTAAAAGGAAAAGAACGGGCCACACTCGCTGTGGTACTTTTTCACAAAATTGTTTATTCGTGCATCGGTTGTCAAGAAAAGCACAGGACGCATTTCGGCTTTTCATGCCTTTTTCCTACTGTGTACATAGTGCACATTAACCCCTTCCATGCGTCGGACGGCCGGTGGCCGTCCGACGTCACGGTGGGCGTGTGCGGAGGACGGCCGGGGGCCGTCCGAACCACGCCCACACCATAAATCACCCGCACCGCGGCGGAATTTTCGCCGCAGTCAAGGGGTTAAATCAATCGACTTTTAAACTTTCTCACCGACAGTGTTTCCAGCACAATTCATTGGCATAGAAAGAGGACTTCCCCAAAATACATATTACTACGCAATCGCCATCTTAACACTTGTTTTTTTTAAACAAAATCATTGTGTTAGGTATTTAGGAACCCAAAAATATTTACAACACAATATTTACCAACTCATAATATTACTTTTAGTGCTTTGCTTATAACCATAACACAGTTCATATACTTTAACCATCAATGGTTATAATTAGTTAAGAAAATGTCTTACTTTTCTCAGATACTTCAAATAATTCATTCATCGTCATTATTTAATCTACAAATTATAACCTTGTACTAGTTATGGCTTGCATAATTATATACACTGAAAAAAACACAGGTTTCAGGGACGTTATAGTTAGTGGGACATTTCACTCGTACAAAAACCAGAGAAATTCGGCCGTTATAGTAAGTTCAGCTAACTATAACTCGCGCCCCCACAATGCACTTCTGATAATGTCAAATATTACATCATTAATGACATGGTCAGTGACATCACTGATGAAATCTCAAATGGCATCACTGATGACATCATGTAGTGACTGTGTGTTTCTGTAAAGTTTAAATATGTTATATAAATATATATGTAGGCCCATGTGTATTGAAGAATGAGTGGGTGTATAGGTGTCTGAATGGATAATTTAGAAGGTGCGTGACTGACTGTATTAGTGAGTGATTAAATGTGTCTTACTGAATGCATGGGTTAGTGACTGATACTGAAATTCACACAGTTTAGTTTGTCATTTGGAGTGTAAGCGGTTGCATGGGTTGGTGTGTGGCTAAATGAGGGTCTATATGGAGTATTGATTGGTTGTATGAGTATCTGTATGGGTGTCTGAGTGTCTGTGTGGGTGGGTGGGGGGTGACTCTGTGCATAGATGTGTGAGTGGGTGATTTACTAGGTGTATGGGTTCAAGAGTGCATCTGTGAAGGGCTGTATGGGTGGGTGAGTGTGTCTATGGGTGCGCTGTGAGTGAATGGATGTCTCAGAGGTACATGTGTGAGTAACTGCATATGTGAAAGGCAGTATATGTGAGTGTTGGAGTATACAAATGACTATATTTGAGAGTGAGAGTGAGTGATTGTGAGAGTGGCTGTATGGATGAATGTGTGCTTGTATTAATTATTGTATGAGTGTAAGTATGTGTTAGTATATGTTTGAAGAAGTGAGGTGGTGTGTTTAACGGTAAAGGTGAGTAAATGAGAGTGTTATGGATTCTTTGCATGACTGACTAGGTGTGTGAGCAACTCTATGGATGAGTGGTGGTGTGTGAGTGTCTGCATAGATATGTAAGTGCATATGATCATGCTGTGTTGATGGTTGACTGCATGTATGAGTGACTGTATGGGTGAATGAGTGGATGTGTGTGTAGACCTAGGAATTAGTAGTGGGTATATACAAACTGGTATTGGTGTGTTTATAGTTTCGGAAATGATAGTCTGTATTTTAGTGTGGGTGTATCAAAGGTTATATTAGGGTATGAGGAGGTGCATCACATTATCACAAGGATAATGCCATCAGTGATGCCATTTGAGATGTTATCAGTGATGTCATCAGTGATGTCCTTGACCATGTCATGAATGATGTAATATGTGAAGTCATTAGCATTGCAGTACGGGGGCGCGAGTTATAGTTAGCTGAACTAACTATAACAGCCGAATTTCTCTGGTTTTGTACGAGTGCAATGTCCAACTAACTATAACATCCCTGAATCCTGTAGTTTTTTCTGTGAATTTCTAAAGGTTTTTAAATACTAATTTCTAACTATAACGTTCCTGAAACCTATGGATTTTCCAGCCAATTTCAAAGCTTTTTTTTAATGCTAAATTCTATAATGTCCCTAAAACTTATGATTGTTTCAGTGACTTTTTAAGGTTTTTTTCAATGCTAATTTTTAACTATAATGTCCTTATTAAGCCCCCTTGAATCCGGGGGGTCCCTGTTGGCCAACTAGCAGACCAAGTACCTCCAGTAAGCACCACAGAGCTGAGTTGCAGAGAGGTGGTCCAAGGACATGCCCCTTTGTACACCACTCTGCAAACACGGCTTCTGACACACTGCTGCTTGCAGGATGAAGTCCACTTGTGTCCGGAGGTCCTCAAACCACAAGAGGACCTCATCGCCCAACCAGCAGTGTGCCAGATGCCGCATTTGCACAGTGGTGTAAAAAGGGGCATGGCCTGAGACCATCTTTCTGCAACATAGTTCTGTGGCGCTTACTGGAGGTACCTGGTGGGCACGTTGTAACTTGGGGGATTAAGTCCCCTAACTCTAACATCCATGTAATGTTTATTTTCTTTAGTGAATATATATATACTTGTGCAATTAATTAAAGAGTCAGTGATGCATCATCTTGATGCCACCAGGTTTTCCCCTCAATTTGTCTTTGCAATTTCAGTTATTCAATTCCCATCAGGTCATAACTCTGTATGTGTGTGTTTCAATATATATAAACACACATGCATTTATATATATATATATATATATATATATATATATATATATATATATATCAATCAACGCTCCGACAAGCTTGCCACCAGAAACAGCACCTCATAGGAGAAACGGACACTTAACTCCGGTATGCGTGTTGCAGTGAATCTTCTTTTTTGCATTTTAAAGTGAATTCAGAGTGCCCCGATCCGGACGCGTTTCGGCGAACTCAGTTGCCTTGCTCACCAGACACAGTGATTGGAAACAAACACATATTTTTAAATACTAATCACCAATGAAAACATTCAATAGATTGTCATGTGACCCCTGGCTTCCATAGAAGAAAGACTTTTGACCCAAGGTTGCGCATGTGAAAAGCAGACTCACGTTATTCAGGTACCAAAATTCAATACATCAAAGAATCAAATAAACATTGTTGTTTATATTGTAACACCAATTCTAAATTGAACAGCAAACATTTCCCCAACATGGATCACATTTCAAATATCAATGCAGTATGAATACTGCAACAATGCAAAAATACATGTACAAATTCTACTGACAAAACCTGCGGTTACTGCAAATAATTGTCATAGACATCGGGAACTAAAGCTATACCCAGGGGCTGAAATGACAATTGGTCATATCTTATTTTTATTTCTGCATAATACATGTTGATGTATCCACCCCGGATACCAGCACCAGCATTGTAGTAATCATCGTTATTATATCGAATAGACCCATATTATGCGCTGTCCTAGACTTGAGTCCACAGGTAACCTACGTGTTGCTTGTGTCACTGGCAATCAAATTAGTGCAAAAATGTGTAAAGTGCTCAAAAATAAATAATCATAAAGTTAATACAGGGTTCCCAGCCAGGAAACTTATAGTCCTGTGTTTGAATCTGAGAGAAGGTAGCAGAATGAACATGATATGACTAATGTCTCAAGGGATCTCCCTGGAAGAATCTTACAAATTCGGGATCCCAATTACAAAGTGACTACGTGCAAACCCAACCAGGGTAAGGTCATGGGATAAAGTGACTAATGCATTATATATTCCTTTAGTAATAAATATTACGGGATCATTATATCTGTGCAAAAGACGCCAATAAATAGTGTAAAACCATAAATTCATAAAATAAATTCATGATAAAACACGCATTCACCGGACACCAGATGGAGATATAAAACCTATTCCCACAATAAATAACTAAAAAGCCACTATATACAAAATAGAGTATCTGAAATACTAATAGAATGGAATTAAACTTGGAATAAACATCTAAACCTGTTGCATTCACATATTGTTACTTTTACAACTCTAGAGAGAGTGTTTGTACTGTTGTCACATAACTATTTAGAGGTAATGATGTAAATCCTCACAAATATTCAATCCTTTTGGACTCTTAGTATCGAGCTCTAAGATGTATTGTGTCTCAAGTTGCCTAAGAATTTTCTCCCGATTGCCTCCCCTCTTGCTAGCAGGGACATTGTCAATAACAAAATAGGTTATAACATTCAAGTTGTTGTTGTGTTCTAGTTTGACGTGTCGGGCAACGGGATAGGCTGGGTCAGAATTAAACGTTGCTCTTAGGTGTTGTAATATGCGGGCGTGTACCTGAAGTTTTGTGCTCCCAACATATTTGAGGCCACATACACATGAGAGGACATACACTGCATGATCTGTTTTGCATGTGTAATGACCACCTATCATGATCGCCTTATCAGAAAACGTGTTCTTGTAGGAATTAGTGTTGGCCCCAAATCTACACGCCCTCCATGAACTACACTTAAAAAAGCCCTTTTTGGGAGAGAGCCAATTGTCTTTATTGTAGAGCTCAGGACTGTTTTTGACCAAATCACTCCTCATAGAGTGTGCTTTCCGATAAGTAAAATCAGGTTTGGATGGTAAAACTTCCTTAAGAACTCCATCTGTCAACATGATAGGCCATTGTGCATTTATTATCTTCCTTATGGAATGAGACTGCCTGCTAAAAGTAGAAATGAATCTACACTGGGAATCGGAGGTCTCATCTTGCCCGTCAGAAATTTCAGGTCTAAGCTGTGTCTTAGTCTGATCTGTTGGCTTGGGAACCACACTAAGCAAAGCCGATCTTTCCTTTTCATTTGCTTTTTTTATTGCTTGATCCAACTTGTGTGCCTTGTATCCCCGGGCCAAGAGTCTAAGTCTTGCAACTTCCTGAGACTCTTTTAATGCCTTTTCTGAACTGCATGCACGGGGGACCTGACACATTCTCTGACCTGGGAGGTCACCTGGGGGATTGTTGAGTGTTGCAGCCCGAGCGCTGCTCCCTTCTTGCCACCGGACCTTGCTGCCTGCCGTTACCCGAACACCGCGGCGAAGCGGTAGATCGGGAACTACAATTCCCAGCACCCCTTGCGCCCAGGAAGGCGCGCATCCTGCATCCTGACCCGCCCCCGGAGGTGCGCTTAAGGCCAGCGCGAGCCCCCGTGTCGCGGGACCGCGCGCGGGCTAAGCCCGGGCAAAGGGTGGGCCCTCTGTGGCCCTCAGAGGCACGAGGAGGACGGGACGGGCCACCCCCCCTTGCCAATTCACTCAAAGAGGTACTGTGATTCCCCTTACTATTACTATCAACCCATTTCTTTGGAGACTCGCATCACACCATGTTTATCTGGGAGGAGCTTAATGCTATGTGTGGATCTAAATATATCCCTGACTTTTTATCCCCCATAAGCACAGCTACCAATCCAGACGGTGTTAACGCCACCCTGCAGATGTCACCTTTTTGCTTGAATAAACCCCAATCTCCAATCAAAGCACTCCCGGGTGGGCTCAACATCAAGATAAAGAACGATGATGTCATTGTTAACGGGAACCCAGCCAAAACTCCAAAACTATGCTCCAGTCCCTCTCAACATCACTCCAACTTCAGCTCTGTGTCAGGGGATATGGAGCATGGAAAAATGGAAAACTGCCTATCATCCCCTCAACCAACTTTATTGGCCCAGCTTGAGAATCTACTAACCTCCCTAATTTCACCGCTGGTAGATAAAATTAATGATCTGGGGGACAGGATATCTAATATTGAACTGTTGATCAAAACATACATTCCATCTGGAACTAAACCAGTATTATCAGACCCTCCTATTCCCCTCACTGTCATGGAAAAACCCAAATTGATTTCCTGCAGGAATGCGCATTCTCAAACTACACCGCTTGTACAAACAAACCACATCGAGGCTAAACCTGAACCTGTTAGAATGCCACGAATAAATTTACCCCCTGAAGCCGCCCCTCATGTGACCGTTGTCTCAGGGATCCCACCACTAACTCACGGAAAACTTGAAACTCGTCAAGATTTATTACATAAGGCTATGTTTTGGTTACAGACCAATAGACCCCTGCCACCCGACCTAGATGGGGGGATCCTAAGCGTTAGGAGGGTGGGGTGGTTGGGCACTTTGCCAAAAGACATTCCAGGGGACTTGGTGCTAATTAGATTCAAGCATAGGAAAATAGCCCGCTATTTACGATCCTGCAAGCATAAAGAGGGGGATGGCCCAATTCGTATCTGGGATTTACATGACTTTTATCCGAGCATTCCACCCTCCCAGTTACCTAGAACACAAGGGCCAACGTAAAAATGCTGCTCTTCTTTTATTAGAATTCTGCATAATATTTTTTACTTATGAGAAGTTTTGGTTCCCCTGATCCCCTTATCAAAATGGTAACTTTTTTCTTACAAATTTTTATATTTTTATCTATTTTAATGAATTGACTAAATGTATTGTTGTATATTTCTATTTTATTATGAATGCTTGTATGATATTCTTTGAAATATTGAATAAAGCTTATTTGGATTTGGATTTGGAACTGCATGCCCTCCGTATCCTCAAAAATTCACCATAAGGGAGACTGGCTATGGTGTGTTACGGTGAAAACTGGTGGCGTGTAATAAAGTGTTACCTGCCGTGGGTTTTTGATACAGACTTGTTTCTATCACTCCCTCATGCACGGTAACCTTAATGTCCAAAAAATTGGTGGTGCTGTCTTCGATTTGGGAAGTAAAAGAGAGGTTGAGCTCATTCACATTTATCAGCTCCACAAATTTACCCGCTTCCTCTTTACTCCCCTTCCACACAATGAACACATCATCTATATACCGCCACATGTGCAAAACATGTAAGTCATAAAGTGCTTTGTGCTTAATCTCGAGGACATGCTCCTCCCACCAGCCAACATGTAAGCATGCATAGCTGGGGGAGAAGCATGCCCCCATTGCCACGCCTTGTTTCTGTCTGTACACTTTACCATCAAACAAAAACATGTTGTTTAATAAACATCTCCGAATCATTTCCAAGAGCATTTTGTTATGTTGGTACATGCCAACTACCCGTTGTTTAAGAAAATGTGCCACTGCTCGAAGGCCATCGTCATGTTTGATACTCATGTAAAGCGAGGCAATATCTAGAGTTAAAAACACCATATCATGAGTCCATTGCACAGTACTGAGTTTTGCTAAAAAAATCTCTTGAATCCTGTATGAAACAGGGTAACGAGACAACAAACTCCTGTAGGTAGTATTCTACATACTTAGACGTACTTTCAAAGGTGCTATTAATTGCAGAGATAATCGGTCTGCCCTGTAATGGATTTAAACCTTTGTGAACTTTAGGGATAAGGTAGAATAAAGGTAAAACTGGATATTCTTTAAACAAAAACTTGAATTCATTCTTTGTTATCAAACCTTCCCTCTGCCTATATATATACACACACACACACACACATATATAAAACCATGAAATAACCATCACATTAATGAATCGTACATGTGATCATGCTGCTTGAAAAAATAAACCAAATATTTAGAAAACAAAAACATTACTCACCGAGCCCCATCTGCAGGTTGAGCAGGTCCTGTTCCTTTTTCAGGATATATGTTCAACGGTGTGTCAGCTACTACTGGGTGGATGCAATGCCAGTACTGTAGTGCATACATATGTGTACTTGCCCTCGGAACACCCAACACCCCTGCAAGACATACCCCTTACCGGGTGTGCCATCAGCATGCAGGGTAGTGGCACTGTGCCCAGTAAATAGTGTGGCCTCCTCCACCTCACTGAAGATGAGGCGGGTCACACCCTTGCCCATCTGCCTCACCCACAGGTGGTGCAGGTGGCAATGCCTGCTTCTGCCATTATGGGGTGGAGAAGATTAGAGAGGATTGGAGTGAGATGGGCAGGAATATGATTGGGATGGGAAGGAAACAGGAGGACAGGTGAGGAAAGTAAAAGTTAGAACAAAGTATAAAAAAGACACAAAAATGCAGACCAACAAATAAAATACACACGAGGAAAGTCAGATAGTAACTCAAACAAGAAAGCAAAAGTTGGGATTGGGAACTGGGTGATCACATATGGGAGGATTGGGTTGAATTTTGCAGTCAGTGGAGCAGACAGCCAGCAGGGAGAAACAATAGCACACCAAACAAAATTGCTGAACCCTTGCACACCAGATGGTGCCATTCATGCTGACTTTTCAGCACAGAATGTGCTGGTGGTAAGGACAAAGTAGTGCAAGTGTCAGGGTGAGCATGTTCTGCCCATTGCGGTGTTTTGCAGTATTTTGATGAGTTTTTTTCATGATGCCACGTAATTTCACGGAGTAAACATTCACGCGTTCCACCCAGGCCTAGTATTTTGATATTGACCATGTTTGTGTATATTTGAATGAATGGTGGAGGGCATGACTTAAAGGTGCCATCCATTATCCATTTGGTCTATTGAGTTAAGGTTTCTTGAATTGTTACTGATAGCTTGAATGATCAATTTATTATTGTTATTTTGGTTGTCATATAGTAAAAGGATGTTTTTAGGTGTCATAACTAAATGTTGGAGTAAGTCCTCATTTGTGTTAGCTGCTACTGGGGTTTCCCTGGCTGTCCTATGTATTGTGGCAATTAATATTTTAAGGCTAGGAATATCAGTGAGTTGGCCTGTTGCTTGTTGAGGAATGATTGGTATAATATTTTAAGTAGCATTTCTGTTGGATATTGTGACTTTGCACTTGCCCTATTAGTTGTGGTATAATATTTCTGACTTTTAATGCAGTAATATTTTGGGAATGGCTATGTTCTCTATCTGCTTCAGCTATATGCAATTTGTCATGGTAGTTCTGCCCCTCACTCGCGGCAGCTGTGAAGTTACTGGTGCACCCCCGGGGCTGTAGTCCTCACCCAGGGTGTTGATGCAGCAAAGCAGTAGTGTCCGTCCTCTGTCGAGCAGCAGGAAACTAAAGGGGACTCCAAGCAGGATTAACACAGGATTAACCAGGTCTGGCCAAGAAAGAAGCTCCACGCCGCGGGGGAGAGGCAGCCCTTTATGCGCAGTGACCACGCCTCCCCGTCACTTGCGGCAGCTGTGAAGTTACTGGTGCACCCTAGGGGCTGTAGTCCTCACCCAGGATGTTGATGAGGCAAAGCAGTAGCGTCCGTCCTCTGTCAAGCAGCTAACCAAAGGGGACTCCCAGCAGGATTAACATGGGATTAAACAGGTATTGCCAAGAAAGAAGCACCATGCCGCGGGGGCGAGGCAGCCCTTTATGCGTGGTGACCATACCTCCCCCTCACTCACGGCAGCTGTGAAGTTACTGGTGTGCCCTCGGGGTGGTAGTCCTCACCCAGGGTGTTGATGCAGCAAAGCAGCAGCATCCGTCCTCTGTCGAGCAGCAGGAAACCATAGGGGACTTCCAGCAGGATTAACGCGGGATTAACAAGGTATGGCCAAGAAAAAAGCTCTTCCTTGACACTTTTCAGTCACTTCATCTAAATTCAGTCTGGAAAAAATATGTATGCAGAAATCAGCTATGAAAGAGTGAGAAATACCTACTCTACTCTCTTTCTGGGACCAGTAAAAAGCATTTTCAACTTAAATCCAGCATTAGCCATCAGTTGCTCATCTCAGTAAAAGATCACCTATGAAAACCAATGAGTTCACTAAGAGAAAAAAAAGCACACAATCTAGGATTTTGTTTAAGCCATCACTCTCTAAAATCATCTTCTTAATTGTGATTTACTATGCACAATTTGCAAAAAATTGTACTTACTTATATTGTTTTTCTATTTTGTATATTGTAAATTGTTCTTAGCATAATTTGTAATGTTTTTTATTAACTCTTCCTTGAAAATATTACAGTAATGGGTGAATTACAATGAGCTTGGGAGTGTGCACAATTATTCAGTTAGTAGACCAGGATAGAGTGTACAGTTTAAGAAGAAATGGATTGTCTTCAGTGAATCTACTAGCCCACACAAATATACCTGATATGTTAGAGAGACCGCAGTAGTGAAACCCAGAACATTGTTTTCTATTGACATTATGAGTTTTGCTTCAGTTGGCTAATTCCTAAACGATGTAGAGGTTTCTGAAACTCACCACAGGCATGCGTGTGTCAGTAATTGGGTAAATAATATAGGAGGGGTCATCCCTAGTAAGTTAGTAAACACAACATGGTAAGTTTGAAGAGCAGTTCTCTGCTCAAACCATGACAGCTGTGGTACAGGCTGTTGGCAATACTATGAAAGGTGAATGTTACCTTCAAGTAGCATCAACAGTTTTAAATTAAGAAGATAAAACTAACAAAGTCCCCAAACCAATTTATAAGACCCCAGGATTATGACATTAGGCTAAAAGGACTTTTTAAAAAAAGTAAAGCATCAGTGAAAACAACAGTCTGCGTTTGACAGGGACTCAACTGAAATGGAGAGGAGGTCGGTCAGACACACCAAGAGAATCATCCAGTTCAAAGCTTTTAATTCTGACTGCTCTATAAAGTAAAAGTCAAAATATTTGAGTGGGGTATGATCTAAAGGAGCACTTCCTTCATAATTAGTAAGTATTTGTCAAGGTACTGCTGAAGCTATTGGTTTTAGTGCCAAAAGTTCCAAGTGGGACACAAATGGTTTTCTTAGCCACTGAGGGTGCTTCATCTGTTAGACTGTTTTGCCACTTTGCCCCAGTTCAAGGTTTAACTTTCTTACTCAGTCACTTTTTTGGGAAGTGGGAATCCACCAGCATGGCAAGGCTTGAAGTTGTATCTGAACATGGTTCTGCAAATCTGGATACCTCTTTTGCAAAAAGTGGGATTAACCTGCTTTTCTTGCCCACCTACAGTGAAACCTTATGGGGCAAGGTTCAGCATCTTTCTCAGTCTTACGGATTTAAAAAAAAGGGAGAGGTCCTACTTTTCTCCAATTGCTCAGATTGTTCTATCTGATCAGTCCTGCAACCCCTAGTTTGTCAATGCGGTGTACTTGGTACAAGGTCTCTATACAGCCAGTACTCTTGCATGTACTAGATACCTGTGGATAGTTGTGCTCTTTTGAAATAGGACTATTACACTGCTTTTTTGTACATAAAGTAGGCAAACAGAAGGCCAACCACTTGACCCTTGAAGAGAGTATCCAGTCCCCTACTAATAGCTGGATTCATGAGTCATTCGTTTTTGAGACCATGAGTTCTTTAATTTGGAGTGAGACCTCAGCCAACAGGAGTCATAAGTCACAAGGCTTCTCCTGAAACAAGGCTTCTCTATGTCCTTCAGGAGAAGCCTTCCAGGTAGGTCCAGAAATGTTTTGATGAACTGGTGGATGAAGTGAGAGGTTTATCCTGTGTACTAGCCAATGTTGTGGGAAATTCTACTATCATAATTATTTTCTTGAAGTCCTTCACCTCCGTTTGCAGTACGTCCTCTGTACTTCACTGTTAAATTGCCCAGGGAACTATTTTTCAATAAGAAAGAACCCTTTCAGCAAACAGGCAGTCATGATTGCAATCTAAGAATAGCAGAAAGAGCATGGATATCTTCCCCATCCTTGGAACTACAAAAATGCTTAAGAACAATGAAAAACACATACTACAGCGGAATAAGACAAGTGAATGCTAACTTTTTTAGAGCACAGCTTGACCAAGCCAGAAATAGGCCCAAAAAACTATTCGAAATAGTCAAGCAGCAATCGCGCAACACATCAAACCCATTAGACTCCTGGTTCAGCACTCCTCCAAATTGCAAAGAACTGGCCACCTTCTTCAAGGACAAAACGACAAAGATAGAGAACGAACTATGATTAGCAAAGGATATACCTCGGACTACCCTATTCAGTTTCTCTCACACTTCTCTGCATAAAGAAGTCTGGCACTCTCCAAAAACAATGGCTCCTGGAACCCCTTCTCCAAATCAGTGAACATGACATGTACAACATTCTTTCTTCCTTAAACCTATCTAACCACTTCACTGACCCTCGACCACCGCTCATTTTCAAACAGATCACAACTTGTCTTCTCCTCTTATGGACCAAGATAGTAAACACCTCACTTCGTCAAGGCACTATCCTTGACTGCCTAAAAGTAGGACAAGTAACCCCCACATCAAAAAAAATCACTGGCATACTGCTCAGACTAAATAATATTTGACCCATTTCCAACATCCCTATTCTGGTAAAACTCTTGGAAAAATGTGTCCAGAGCCAACTCTGCAATCGCATAAACAACTATCAACTCCTCGATCAGAACCAATCAGGTTTCCATCAAGACCACAGCTCTGAATCTGCACTTATTCATACTGTGGATGATATACTCAACATGCTGGATTGGAATGATTCATGAATTCTGATACTGCTTGATTTATGGGCTGCTTTTGACACCGTCAAACATGATTATCCCCTGAAATTACTGGGACAAAGGATGGACTTATCAAGTGTCATTTTACAATGGTTCTCATCATTCCTCCAAAACAAATATCTAAGAGTCAAAATAAATCAATCTCAGTTTAGACCCCACACAGTCACTCTTGGTGTTCCCCAAGGATCTGTTCTGTCACGCATTCTCTTCAATCTATTTCTGGAACAAATTGCAAACCACCTAAAATTTACCAAAATTCATTACCTTATGTACGCTGATGACACTTAAATGTAGCTCAAAATTGCCTCATCAGAGGATATTATATCCCTCGATTCCATCTTACAAAATACACACCTCTGGGTCATGGATAACCACCTCAAATTCAATGCTGCTAAAACCAATTTCTCCTCATCTCTCTGCCGAATATCATCCCCAAGATTGAGCCCTGACTGAAACATCTTACAGCCCTCAAATGTTCGCCCCACATCATAGACTCCGCTAGATCCTTGGGTATTATACTAGACAAAGAGTGGAATATGCAGAATCACATTAGCGCAGCCACCAAAGGAGCAAATTACCAACTGAGCATTCTGCGGAAACTTAAACCCTACCTTCCACACGAAGACCTAAAACAAGTGGTTCAAGCTCTTGTTTTGCCCAATCTGGATTATGCTAGTGCCACACTATGTGGCTTACCTCGATACTAACTGGACCCTTTAAGAGCCTCTCTCAATGCGGCAGCAAGACTTTTCCTCGGAAGTAAAAGAAATACACACATATCACCGGCTCTAAAATCCTTAAACTGGCTACTATACGAAGCAAGAATGCAACTGAGAATTGCTTGCTTGACGCATAAAGCCTTACACTTCAATACACCCAGTTACTTGGCTCAAAAGCTAGAAAAATCAGGTGGCAGCAGGTCCTTGCGAAGTGCACACACCTTGCTTCTGAAACCCCAATGAACCCACAAAAAGAAAATGGGCACCAGAGCATTCTCGGTTATTGCACCTCAGACATGGAACTCTCTACCCCAGGACCTCCGCCTAATTTCCTCTATGGCCTCCTTCAAAAAAGAAGCAACATTTTTTCTGCTAACTAAAGGGCCTATTAGGATGGCGGACTGACCTGCGTCTGTCCGCCACCTCCGAGGTGGAGGGACCGTCCGCAGGGGCAGCGGCGGTCTCTCCAGTGCAATTAGGATGTGACCGCCACCCTGGCGGTCACATCCTGTATCTTTAACCTTGCGGCGGGTGCTGCTTGAAGCAGCACCCGCCGCAAGGTTAAAAATGCATGTTTAACATTTACATGCACAAAGCGGCAGGCACCGCGCGGTGCCTGCCACTTTGTGCATGTAAATGCTGGGGGTACCATAGGTACCCCCCATGTGCACCCCCCACCCCTGACACCCTGGGGGCCCGAAACGGGCCCCCAAACGCCAAATTCCACATGCTTTTCCACAGCGGAAAACCCGCCGTGGAAAAGCATGTTTCCCCATGCATCCTAATATGGCTGGCGGTGTCTGATAGACACCGCCACCATATTAGAGCTTTTCCGCCGCTGGACCATGGCGGAAAAGCGTCGGACGGTCTCCCCATCCGCAGATGACCCCCCTGCCATCCTAATCTGGCGTGGGGTCTTTTATCTCACCGCAGCGGTGAATCCGCATCCCCCGGGCCGGCGGTGGCTTCCGCCGGCCCGGAGGATGCGGATTCACCGCAATCCTAATCGGGCCCTTAGATTTTACCCTAAGACAATATATTGGTGACAATGAAAATGTATGCTTATCAACCCTCTTTGGATGAATGACCACCCTATTGCTGACCTTAACTTAGACCAAATCTTTTTTTCTTTTTAAATCATGTTTGCTTTCTTATGTGTTTGACTGTTGTGCATGTCTTGTTTACCAGTCCAATTGTTACACTACTTCTTGTCATGTAAAGCGCTCTGAAACCCACTTGGGTCATGTTCCCGTTTACAAAACTTCATAAGTAATTAAAAATGCAGCTTATCCAGAGCCAATGGTGCTCCTGGCCTGCATATATTTGTGTCGTAGGTGTGGGTGGTGTAAATACAAACTTCTGCCCAAATATGACATTTGACTCCCATGCCATTTTTAGCACAGTATCAGCCCCATTTACTATGGTTAATAGAGCACCTGAGATGCAACAATACCAACTTTAAAGCCAGATCACATGCACTGTTGCATGGATTAGTGGTTTCACAAAGCACAGAGTTCTAATAGCAGTAGAAATTGAGTCTAAAGAAGCTGGGAAAAAACATACATTTGTTACAGAGTGCACTTGTCCTCCCTTTTGGGTCCTTTTGGGACCCTTCAATTAATTTTGTGCAGGAGGTGCCTCCAGGGTTACTGTCATAGTGGCCCCCGTTGCATTATTATGGTGTTTGAAGGCCCAACGAAAGGCTGCATTTATGGAGGGCTTGGGATTTCCCTGAGGGGTGATGTGGTCTGTGAATTGGGCTATGGGTTTCTTCAAACATATGTTCTCCATCTCTATATGGGTCCTGAGAAACTGTCCTAAGCCCCATAACCTCAGTGGTGCAAAGTCAACCCATTCATCTGGGTCCTTTTGCTCCTTCACTTGAAACTATCATTTGGACGGTGCTTGGGAAAGTATCTTCCTCGTATGTGTGTGGCAACTCCCAAAGGCAATTTAGCAACATGCTGCAGTGCACTGAATGGGTGCTAACTTTGCACCTGTGCAATTAATATTGCACAAGGACATTCCCAAGATTTTAATTGAGTTTAGAGCTCCAGGTGCTCAGAAATGTGGACAAACGTCACTTGTTCCTTGCAGATTTGGGCTATCCCTTCCTAATAGGGCTGTTTTATTTGTCATATGCAGAACCTTTTCATGACAACATAATTTTTGCACATCGCAATTCAAATACCTGTTACAAGGAGAGTAAAAAACTTAAAAAAGACGCTTAACTCGTATACATTCTTTCCATATTCGATTATCAAACGGTAAGACATTTACTCCTGTAGTTGCACTTGTAACCATGTTTCTCTATGGTATAAACATTTTTAACCATGTGGAAAACCTTAAGAGTCAACCCTAAAAATGTAGGGGCGAGGGAAGTGCCCTCCCCATTCCAGTGTAAATAAAGATTTTCTCCTGACCTTCAAAAGAGAACGTTTACTATTGTATCTAGAGTTTGCTTATACCTTCCAAAGATATTTAGTGAGGATTTATTTGGAAGATGTTCACCTACTTAGGGAGACATCCTTTCTCAGGAAAACCAACAATCTTTGCCTTGGAAATTTGCTCATACGTAAAATTGCACCACACCATAATGGAATAATATTGTCACATATGTCACAGCTAAATAAATATGATTCTTATTATTTACAGCCCATCTGCGAAGAGAGACTTCAAAGAAAAAGTTAGTCTTTAATGATTTAACTCAAGGACATTTTCATAATCTTTACTTTATTGTGAAGAAAACCCGTATAAAATATTCTCAGTTCCCTGTAGCGATTCCCACATGTACTGTAAATGAGCCGTTGATGGCTCTTTTTATAAATAAGCAATTACGCTAAATATATCAAGGCATATCACATTATATATGCTATAATTTCACGCATGAGAGGACCACAACTGATCTGCATAAATCTGTCGCTACTCTCTGTTGGTGAAAAGCTTGATTATACTGGATGATCAGGACTGTTATTCATACTAGCAATTTCTAACTGGCATTCTGTGAAACTAAAATGAAATTGCGTGTAGGTTTTCTTTAAACAGTTTATAAAACACAATTCTAAATAGATAAACAAAAGCACATTACATTTCAAGAAAATGTGTTGCGGCCTATTCACAAGCTGCATTTTGTTGCACATTTTATTAGTACTAAAATAGTACTATTAATGTACCAGAAAATGTTTTACACAAACCTAGATGCAGAGATCTCTACCTTTCTGTTTAGAAATCTCCACCCTGACTGTAAGGTCTCTGCAAACTTAAGCGTGGGAGGGAAGGGCGAGTGGCTGTAAATTGGAGAATTCTTACTACTAAATGGGTGAGGAAAAGGGAGAGGTAAGGAGGAGTTAGAGAGGGCTAGTGCGGTGTTTAGTGAAGAACATGTACCCACTCATAAAAGAGTAAGACCATTTCTATTCACAAACTGCCCTTCTATACTTACTACAGTCAAAACGGACATAAAACTGTTGAAAATGACCTCCAGCTCAGAGCTGGAGTAAGTCCATCATCACACATGGTCAACCACTGGTGCTGCAACATCCTCCCTTATAAAATACTGGGTAGGGTCCAATCAATCAGTCAGTCAGAGGCTCTAAAGTGTGACTACTCACCCATGAGGGTCTCAAGGCGATCGGGGGCTGCTGGGCTGATCGGGTGGAGGTTCATTCTAAGAGCCAGGTCTTGAGGTCCTTTCTGAATTGGATGAGTGACGCTCATTGCCTGAGATGCAAGGACAGGGACTTCCATGTCTTGGCGGCGAGGTAGGAGAACGATTCTAGTCTTGTGGTTCCAGGGGAGGGAGGCAAGGGCGAGTTGGGAGGATCAGAGTAGTCTGGTGGGTACATTGAAAGTGAGGAAGTGGTTCAGGTAAGGTTTAAAATAAAACCCTTAAGAAATAATCTAAATGTTACATTATTTAAGCAATTTTAAAATAGTAATAAATGTTATTGAATGTAAACAATTGTCCATAAATAAGACACCATTATTATTTAGTTTTAGAATATTTTTTAGGCCTTTTTTAATGTACATATTAATTGAACTTTCATATTTATTAAAAAATAAGAATAGCAACCTTAAATGAATTTTCTTGCATCACTGGGGCCAGTCCAGGCAATGCCGAGGTGCGGAGAGGTGGACCCTGGGGACAGGGGTGGTTTGACTTCAGGGTATCATCTGGCCTTGATTAGTGATTGGAGTAGCCCTTGCACAAGCGGCCACCCAGGGAATTGTCAATGGCTGGAGAAAGTGAGTGCTGGCGATTGTGGCTGCCAGGTGCACCCTGCTGTGAGAATCATGAGATACTGTCTGGTGTGATGGACTGAACACTGGAAAGGGAGATAAAGCAAGCGACCAGAGCTGAGGGTCTCAAGTGCACTGCCCAGCTACACAGCATGCGTATGCGCCAGTGGGACCTGCAACAGGTGAGTGCATGAGACCGAGTATGCGAGGAAATGCTCTTGCTCAGGAGAAATATCTGCACGCCCTACAGCTGCACCTGCTGACCACGTAGAAATAAACTTGCCTGCAGGGCTGAAAACACAAAAACCTGCTCTCGTAGGGAGCTGACCAGCTCTAAGTGGCGATATCCTTGCTGCAAAACTGACACCTTCTCTGTGTCTTCCGTGCCACATACTCACAGCTTGGACTATTAAACATAGGGTCCCGATCATAGCACCATGGAGGCACATGTACTATCAGGGAGCCATATGCCTTGACAACTCTCCGCAACAGTCAAGGACACATACAAATCTATCTTCCTATGTGCTGCATTACTGGGCTCATACCTAAGTACTGCGGGACACCGAGAGCGTAGAAGGCCCAGGAAAAGTCATGCAAAGTGTCAGGGTTAAAGACAGGGAGCCCATCCTAGAGACAGGGAGCCCATTCGGATGAGAATCTGATGCAAGAACGAGAAATGATTAACCAAAATGGCTCTCAAATACACATCAAGTAACATAAAGTTCTTGGTGCAATCACTCAGATGAAATAAAATGTAGAGCATAAAATAGACGCAGTAGTATTGCGAGATGATCATAAAAAGCTGACAAAAAAATAAAACAAGCTGAAAACCAACTTGAAGGACTGAACCCAGAAGCATCCCTCCTCTGTAGTGATGTGCAGGATCTTTTGATCACGCTTTACTTTCTGGAGGGCAGCACCAAGGACCTCGGGATGTGGTTCAGCCAAAACAATTGGTCGATTTTTATGTGAATACAGGATTTTAATTTTTGGCCCATGACCTATATGACTACAGTCTGGAACAATTTAATTGATTTACATACTACGATGATTATTATACAACCATAGACTTCAAATCATGTCAGTAGGTTGTTCAGATAGTGTCGGGGAAGAGGCAGTCCATTGTGTCTGAGATATCATAGTCTATCAAAGGCCCCCTTGTTCCCTGCCCTCGTTTGGTACTAGACACGACAGTCCCATTATTCTCAACAGGATAAAACATAAGGGGCTTCTCTATTATTATACCGATCTTTATTCTCCTTAGCAGAATCTCTTGACAGCAGATGTTGCGAGTCGACTAGCAAGTGTACAACAGCACAAACCTATATTCAAGCAAAGAAATTAAATTAAATTAATAGCATATGTAAGATCAGTACCATACTCTCTTAAGAAAAAAACACATTGATACTGATGACATGCAGCCAAATTCTATAAGAATTGCTCTGCTAGTATTGCCCCTACATGATTGAGCTTATACAACAAGATATTCAGTGCAAGAGGCGTTCCTTATCACCTTCCTGAAGTCCAGCTGGAGGCAGGAGTTTATAGACCGCTTTCAATGTCACCTACTGACTTGGCACTCATGATTATCAGTAGCAAAACTATATCCAAAGAAGTCTTATTTTCCGTATTTTTCTGTATTTAAAAATAAATACAGACATTAAAGTCGTTTTCTGTCTGTATTTATCTGATAAAATCAGTAAAAACGAAAAAATGGTAGCACTAATTATAAAATACTTAGCACAATGACCCCTCCCCCCCACACACACACATCTTGGACATATCAATATGCCAGGCACACCAGAACCAGACCAGAGCGTGTTCATACCTCCCCAACATCAGGTGTCTTTTATACATCCTGAACATGAACCTTGATGTGCACATTATCCCAGGGTTCCTATCAGTGGACTAACCTAAGGCTTTTGACATGTTTAGTTAGCTCTATTTGGTCGAAGTGCAGTCAAAATGGGACTGGGGTAGACATTCATTAGGGGTAATAAAACAGTACACGGAGCCGGTAGCGAGAATAAAGAAAAGGAAGATAATTCTGCCAACTGTGCAGATTCAGAGGGGGGCAAGGCAGATCTGCTACCTTTCCCCAATATTTTTTGCTGTGGAAATGCAATCTGTGAAGGCTGCTTCCTCTCAGAGAACCTAGAAATATGGGATTCTGGAAAACCTGTATCAAAGCATTTTATGGTGCCGACTTTCAGATATAATGAAGCGATTTAAACGGGGGAAATACATAGGAGACTAAAGCTTGCGATTGAAACTTTGGAGTCTTTCAAACATATTTTGGAGCCACAGATTAATTGAGGTACAACATCTGTGTTCTGATTTAATACGGGGATTTCACTAGCGGGGGGCCATCTGGACGGTAGGTTATTTTGGGATACAAACACATTTGAAATACTTGGGTATTCAGGTATATCACACCCAAGGAACAATTTTGAGGGGCGTTATTGAGGCCAATATTAACATATCAAATAGAGCCTTACAATAATGTAGAGTTTTGGAAGAAAATTACTTCTGAGCACAATGGGGAGTGTCGAATTAACAACAATGGCTATGGTGACCAAAATGCTTTATGACTACACCGATTAATCATGAAGAGTAGCCCTACCCGACTATAGAGAGCTGGACTCACTGGTGGTGTCCTTGGTGTGGAGGGAGGGAAAGTGGAGGGTTGCCCTCAAGAATTTAAAGCTACTGAATGGAAAAGGTACTGTGGGTCGACAAACTAAAATATTACAACAGGGTTTTTCCGCTCCAATTGCTGGCGAGAGGATGGCAGAAACCTCCGTGTTGGAGGTAGTACCGGCCTGGCAGGAAAAGAGACAGGGGAGATCTTAAACTGCCTTTTAATCCTGGTGAGGGGTACGGCGGAGGACCAACCTGCTCTGACAACAGCAGCACCATGCTAGATGTGGATGCTCCTGCGAATAAGTTGAGCACCCATGCTCTATTTACCCAGTATGCCACTATGGGCAAAACTAACGGGAACCAACAGTTGGTTCTCAGGATATAGTCGTCTATATCTGACAACAATAGATGTACTTTATGACTATGATAGACTCAGACCCTTTGCTGGCATAATGGAAGTGTGTGGGGATTATCTGGGCCTCTTCTCCAGGAGCATTGGTTGGTGAACTATGTCGAAAATGGTGTTCTGCAGATATAACAGTTTTAACGTACTTAACTGGCAATAGGACATACCAAAAAGCAATTACATTGATCTATGAAGAATTTCTGCAGAATACATCACACATGTAAAGAGGAAGTAACTGGGAGGAATAAAGATATTTCTTCACATTACACATACCTCCGATAGGCACACCAATTTGGCACACAACCTTGTTTAGTAGTCTTTATAAATATGGGTGTACATCGAGATGCATGGGAAAGCCCAATCAGTATATTATTCCCAAATACAGGTAAATTAAGGAGCGCTGTTATATGGCTAGCTAGAGCATTATATAGCAATGCCATCTCATATCTATCCATTCTAATCCACAATAATACCATAACACTCAGCCGTCTGCAGCTCATTATAGCTCATGCAGGTTGGTTAATAACTCCCTTTTCCTGCTTAATGATCTTACCAACACACAAGACGTGTCCACTATGGATCTTATCCATCACTCAGTACTGTACCAGCCCCTACCCCAGTCATCACCAGCTGAAAAGACATGGAATACCTGAAGGGATCTGACATAAAGATGGCCACTCGGAGTACTGTACTCTAGTTCAGCACTGCAGGTCCCAATTAGCTACATTCTACGCATTCTGCTTTACATCTCGGAATTATAAGATTAACAAAGGTCCAAAGCTCATTTTTAATAACATGCAAAATAATAAACACAGGCTTTAAATAAGAACTGCGTCTTTTTTTACTCCAATATCCAGCCAGACAAGGAGATGTTTATTTCAAAAGATTTTTGAATTTTATGCAAATTTTGAAAGTGGAACAACCCACAGATGACTGGGCACAAGCCTGTACCGAGACCATGGGGAAAGAACAGTAAAAAGGAAAAATAACAGGCAAACAGTTTGGAGAAAAAGGTGGCTCACAATACATTCAAATATTATGTAAGCTCTAACCAACAGTAACTGCCACACATATCATAAACATAAAAGGAAACAGTTCTGTGAGAACAGTCGACGTAACGTTTCGATCCCTAGCTCCAAAATAAAATTGGGATCATCTTCAGGACTACAATATATAATTTTGCCTGCTTGAGGTTATATCAGCCTGTAGGAATTAAACAGGGGACAAAACATAAGGGAGACAATTTAGCAGAAAAATATATACAGCTTGTCAATAACAATTCACTTTTAGTGCAGATTCAGTGTAATAAAAAATGATGAAAAAGTGCAAGGGCTATGTACAATATGATCTGGTGTATTTACAAAATGACAGAGATTGAGGGGGCCATTTGGAAAATCATGCCAGTTAGGGACGAGCAATTAAGGGCGTGCTCGAGTCGGTGGTACATGCATTTATCGTGCTGGTACATGCATATTTCGTGCTGGTCAGAGAACGCCCTTGTGAGTCAAAAAAACTGTCGCCAAGTGGCGCATGGACGATACACAAGGTCGATTTTTAATGCGTCAAGGAGAATTAAGTGCGAGAAAAATACATGTACTGACCCTAGCAGTCCGCAAGAGTACGGTCACAGTGTGCAGGGTTCAGACTGGGAGGCTTCGGGGAATCTAAAACGGAAATTAGTTTTTTATGAACGCGTGACCGTGAAAGATAGACCTCTTAGTAGAGTGGAATTGGGTAAAATTAAGGTTACCTGGGGCGCCAGGCTGGAAGCGTGGGGCTGTGTCCCAATATACCCGAAGAATGACGGGTAGGTCCAGATCGAAGATCAAAATGTGACCTTGTAAGAACGAAATAAATTAGCTTAACTAATGGAAAAAGTGAAACGTAATTGTTATGTGTTCTGACAGCCCTTTTACCTGCTCACAGAGGCAATTAATGCATCGTTTGGATAATGGTAGGACACGCCAGATGAAGCGAGCCTGAGCCGTGCGCTCCTAAAGGGAAAGGAAAAGGGAAAATTTTGGTAATCATGAGCATCGACGAAGTTTGGATAATTACATTCTTCTGCGGGGCCTCAGGGACGCGAAAGCAAAAACAAGCTTACCGTAATATAAATGCTTTCAGGTGACAAATGGGTCCCGCCTGGAGAGCATAATAGCTGATGTGCCGAGCTGCGATGGAACCGGACATAAGATGCCCAAAATGTTGAAATAAAGAGGGGACTAGTGAAGGTCTTTACCGCGAGTGAAAAATGGCCGCCATATTAGAATGGTGAAGTGAAAGTTCGAAAGTGATGTGAAAATCTTTCTGCACAATATCTACAGATATTTACAAATATTTACAAGCAATTAATTTACAATACAAATATTGACAGTTTTAGCTAATCAATTCCGAATTGAATTTACATCCACAGATCCAAAAATTTTTTTGATAACAATCAATTGGCTACATAAATACAGAGTGTAATTGCATGATCACAAAGATGTAACCTAGTACGCAAGGCTCAAGATTGATCTGAAATAAGTCTCGGACCGGACAAAATACTGAATTCTCATAAGGATTCTAAGGCCATTAGTATGAACAAAACCTAAACAAATTACACTAGACTAGTCCAATCCTCAGCCCTATTTAGACCATCTTGTATAGAGTTGAATTGGATAATGGACTTCAGTTCTTCTTTATTCAGCAGGTGTCCAATGTTGCCCCCTCTTGGTGGAAGTTTCAAGACTTTTAGTACAGTCCACCTGATGTCATCTTCAGAATGTTTCAGTGCTGTAAAGTGTTCCACCAATGGGGCGTTCGGAGTACCCCAACGTATGCGGCTTCGATGCTGGCCAATTCGGATCTTAACTTTCTGGGTGGTTTGTCCTATATAAACTTTTAGACAAGGGCATTGAATGAAATATATAACGTTGGCAGTGTTACAATTTGAAAAAGAAAAACTCTGTACGGTGATATTGTTAAAAGTAAAACTTTTACCTTCAATCGTAAAGTTGCAACTAGTACAACCCCCACATTTTGAGTGGCCGACAATGGGGGACAGACCCCATACAGTGTCAAGGGTAGAAGCAGGTGGCGGCTAGGAAGAGCTGCCCTGACGAGGTGGTCTCTTAGGTTTTTATTTTTCTTAAAGGCAAACACTGGCCTGTCCATGGTAAGACTACCAGAGTTAATGATAGGCCAATGTTTGAGTATGGTTTTCCTCAACTGGCGAGAGACAGGAGAAAATGTAGAGACACATGCAATACGTTTGGAATCAGTCTTAGATCTAGGGGTAAGCAAAGTCTCGCGAGGACCATACCAAGCCCGTTTGCGGGCATTTTTGATTATTTTCTTGAGGTATCCTCGTTCTTTTAGTTTGGTCGATAAAATGGCTGCCTCTTTGAAGTAATCCTCCTTACAGGAGCAATTGCGCCTAATCCGTAAAAATTGGGAATAGGGAAGAGAGTCACGCAAAGCTCTTGGATGGTTGCTATTATAAGCTAGGAGGGTGTTCTTTTCAGTGGGTTTACGGAAAAGTCGTGTGAGCAGGGACCCCTCTTTATGAAAAATTGTGAGATCCAGAAACGAGACTGACTCATTACTGGTAGTGATGGTAAATCTCAATACCATGCAGTTATTATTCAGCCAATGAAGGAATTGGCGTAGGCAAACGACGTCCTGTCTCCAGATCATAAAAATATCGTCGATATACCTACGCCAAAACTGTATCACTCTAAAGAATGGATTAGAGGGATTAAGGATCCCATTAGACTCTAGTTGGTCCATGAAAAGATCTGCCAAATTTGGGGCAAAAATAGCGCCCATTGAGGTCCCCTTGATTTGTTCATGAAAAATGTTGTCGAACACAAAGAAGTTTCTCGTAAGACAAATCTCTAGCAACTGAAGAATGAACATAGTAGGCACAGAGTGAGAACGTGGGCGTAGGTCTAAGACCTTTTGAATCACCAATAATGCTGCTGTCTGAGGGATATTGGTATAAAGGGACTCTAGGTCCATAGTCACTAGAGTCTCCGTTGTAGGGTCAAATGGATGGTGCTCGATCATATTGATCATATGCATAGAATCTTTTATAAAACATTGGGTCGCAGGTACAAACTCCTTAATAAAATAGTCCACATAAGAACCTAAGGGTTCAAGAATAGAACCACATGCAGAGACGATGGGACGCCCAGGAGGAATGTCTACATTTGTATGCACTTCTAGGAAGTGTATAAATCACTGGCGTTCTAGGGCACTTTACATTTAGGAAATTGAATTCTTTTTTAGTTAAGAAGTCAGCATTGAGGCCGTCCTTAGTAACTGTTTGAATTAGTGCCTGTATTTCTTTGGTGGGATTGTGAGGCAATCTCTTGTAATGTTCTTTATTTTCTAGTTGTCGTTGAATTTCTAAAATATATGCAGTTTTTTCTTGAAGCACAATTCCTCCACCCTTATCGGCACTTTTGATTATCAGACTCTCATTATTTTTAAGTTGGACAATCACATTTTTTTCTTTTACTGAGATGTTGTAAGGGATACATTTTTTCTTAATCTGAAGGTTATGCAGTTCTTTCAAGATAACCTTTTCAAAGGCTACTACTTCAACAGGGATCATACTGGCTGATGGAAGAAAAGTAGACGGAGGGCGAAAAGGTGTGTTAGCAAACGCTTCTGGTGTAGGGTGTAACTGAAAAAAAGCCTGGAGGCGTATCCGTCTGAAAAATCTCATTAGCTCAGTTTGGAGTTCCATAAAATTTGTAGGAACTGTAGGGACAAAAGATAAGCCTTTTTTGAGCAAAGATAATTTGTCTTCTTCCAAAATGTGGGATGACAGGTTAAAGATGGGGATGGTATTAATATGTTGTGGGCAAGAGGCATTCGCTACTACCATTGGTAATAATTGTTGCGAGTTCTGCGTTCGTCTGGTGGATTGTACCATCTTTGCGTTTTCTTGACTTTGCCGCGTTGTGGCGGATCCTGGGCGCCTCTGGCTAAAAAAGTGCTATGATGTGCACCTCCCCTCTTGTTAGCACTACTGCCCTCTCCGGGATCAGAACTGTCTGAGGACTCAGCGGAAGTATCTGAGAATCCCACGAGATTCTGACGTTTATTAAAACGACCCCAAGGGCGGCTATTTTGATGCCGTGGGTAGGATTTGTTCGTATAAAAATCTTTTTGTAAATAAGGGTATGTGTTTTCAATGTTAGATGCTTTTACGTCCTTCTTTACTTTATTAGATTTTTTATTTTGTTAAATTCTTTGAAAGTCTGCAACAGTTTTATCAATCTGCTCAAGTGGCTTTTTGGCATCAGATGTTGGATCTGAATCGGATAGTTGTTTAAGAATCTCAGCAATTTCAAGTTCTAGAGATTTCAAAGTTTCAGTTGCAATGTCGATCCCTAGGACCAACCAGTGACGGGAACAAGTTGTCCCTATGTAACTGAAGTTTTGAATGTACTTGGGATTGTCGGTAAAGATTCCCGGTATATATCGAACCTGAAGACCCAACGGAATCACATCGGCCTTTAGGTAGTCAGTCAGCATTAAGATCATCAACTCCAATCGAACTTGTTTTTTCTTGAGTTTTTCTAACTGATCTGGGATAGAATTGTTTGTAGGAGTTGTTGCATCTGGTGTGTCAGAGAGTAATGAGGGACGAGAACAAAGGTGTTTAATATAATCGCCAGTGTAGAGAGGGGCATGAGCTGACATGCTAAATAAAAGGATAAAAGGGGGAAGGAAAATTAGGAGAATTAAGATAAAGGTTTGGTGCTAGGGTTGGCCCGCAGCCCAAGTGGGTCAGCGAGGAGAGTCTAAAGGAGACCCTTGCAATCCGGCGATTGCGCTATGTACTGGTATATAGAACAAGGGAACCCGTATAGGTAGCGAAGGACCTCGGGTAATTAGAATTATAAGATTAACAAAGGTCCAAAGCTCATTTTTAATAACATGCAAAATAATAAACACAGGCTTTAAATAAGAACTGCGTCTTTTTTGACTCCAATATCCAGCCGGACAAGGAGATGTTTATTTCAAAAGATTTTTGAATTGTATGCAAATTTTGGAAGTGGAACAACCCACAGATGACTGGGCACAAGCCTGTACCGAGACCAAGGGGAAAGAACAGTAAAAAGGAAAAATAACAAGCAAACAGTTTGGAGAAAAAGGTGGCTCACAATACATTCAAATATTATGTAAGCTCTAACCAACAGTAACTGCCACACATATCATAAACATAAAAGGAAACAGTTCTGTGAGAACAGTCGACGTAACGTTTCGATCCCTATCTCCAAATATAAAATTGGGATCATCGTCAGGACTACAATATATAATTTTGCCAGCTAGAGTCTAATGTGATCCTTAATCCCTCTAATCCATTCTTTAGAGTGATACAGTTTTGGCGTAGGTATATCGACGATATTTTTATGATCTGGAGACAGGACGTCGATTGCCTACGCCAATTCCTTCATTGGCTGAATAATAACTGCATGGGATTGAGATTTACCATCACTACCAGTAATGAGTCAGTCTCGTTTCTGGATCTCACAATTTTTCATAACGAGGGGTCCCTGTTCACACGACTTTTCCGTAAACCCACTGAAAAGAACACCCTTCTAGCTTATAATAGCAACCATCCAAGAGCTTTGCGTGACTCTCTTCCCTATTCCCAATTTTTACGGATTAGGCGCAATTGCTCCCGTAAGGAGGATTACTTCAAAGAGGCAGCCATTTTATCGACCAAACTAAAAGAACGAGGCTATCCCAAGAAAATAATCAAAAATGCCCGCAAACGGGCTTGGCATTGTCCTCGCGAGACTTTGCTTACCCCTAGATCTAAGACTGATTCCAAACGTATTGCATGTGTCTCTACATTTTCTCCTGTCTCTCACCAGTTGAGGAAAACCATACTCAAACATTGGCCTATCATTAACTCTGGTAGTCTTACCATGGACAGGCCAGGGTTTGCCTTTAAGAAAAATAAAAACCTAAGAGACCACCTCGTCAGGGCAGCTCTTCCTAGCGCACCACCTGCTTCCACCCTTGACACTGTATGGGGTCTGTCCCCCATTGTCGGCCACTCAAAATGTGGGTGTTGTACTAGTTGTAACTTTACGATTGAAGGTAAAAGTTTTACTTTTAACAATATCACCGTACAGAGTTTTTCTTTTTCAAATTGTAACACTGCCAACGTTATATATTTGATTCAATGCCCTTGTCTAAAAGTTTATATAGGGCAAACCACCCAGAAAGTTAAGATCCGAATTGGCCCGCATCGAAGCCGCATACGTTGCGGTACTCCGAACGCCCCATTGGTGGAACACTTTACAGCACTGAAACATTCAGAAGATGACATCAGGTGGACTGTACTAAAAGTCTTGAAACTTCCACCAAGAGGGGGCAACATTGGACACCTGCTGAATAAAGAAGAACTGAAGTCCATTATCCAATTCAACTCTATACAAGATGGTCTAAATAGGGCTGAGGATTGGACTAGTCTAGTGTAATTTGTTTAGGTTTTGTTCATACTAATGGCCTTAGAATCCTTATGAGAATTCAGTATTTTGTCCGGTCCGAGACTTATTTCAGATCAATCTTGAGCCTTGCGTACTAGGTTACATCTATGTGATCATGCAATTACAATCTGTATTTATGTAGCCAATTGATTGTTATCCCAAAAATTTTTTGATCTATGGATGTAAATTCAATTCGGAATTGATTAGCTAAAACTGTCAATATTTGTATTGTAAATTAATTGCTTGTAAATATTTGTAAATATCTGTAGATATTGTGCAGAGAGATTTTCACATCACTTTCGAACTTTCACTTCACCATTCTAATATGGCGGCCATTTTTCACTCGCAGTAAAGACCTTCACTAGTCCCCTCTTTATTTCAACATTTTGGGCGTCTTATGTCCGGTTCCATCGCAGCTCGGCACATCAGCTATTATGCTCTCCAGATGGGACCCATTTGTCGCCTGAAAGCATTTATATTACGGTAAGCTTGTTTTTGCTTTCGCGTCCCTGAGGCCCCGCAGAAAAATGTAATTACCCAAACTTCGTTGATGCTCACGATTACCAAATTTTTCCCTTTTCCTTTCCCTTTAGGAGCGCACGGCTCAGGCTCGCTTCATCTGGCGTGTCCTACCATTATTTAAACGATGCATTAATTGCCTCTGTGCGCAGGTAAAAGGGCTGTCAGAACACATAACAATTACGTTTCACTTTTTCCATTAGTTAAGCTAATTTATTTCGTTCTTTCAAGGTCACATTTTGATCTTCGATCTGGACCTACCCGTCATTCTTCGGGTATATTGGGAGGCGGCCCCACGCTTCCAGCCTGGCGCCCCAGGTAACCTTAATTTTACCCAATTCCACTCTACTAAGAGGTCTATCTTTCACGGTCACGCGTTCATAAAAAACTAATTTCCGTTTTATATTCCCCGAAGCCTCCCAGTCTGAACCCTGCACATTGTGACCGTACTCTTGCGGACTGCTAGGGTCAGTACATGTATTTTTCTCGCACTTAATTCTCCTTGACGCATTAAAAATCGACCTTGTGTATCATCCATGCGCCACTTGGCGACAGTTTTTTTGACTCACAAGGGCGTTCTCTGACCAGCACGAAATATGCATGTACCAGCACGATAAATGCATGTACCACTGACTCGAGCACGCCCTTAATTGCTCGTCCCTCACCGGCATGATTTTCCAAATGGCCCCCTCAATCTCTGTCATTTTGTAAATACACAAGATCATATTGTACATAGCCCTTGCACTTTTTCATCATTTTTTATTACACTGAATCTGCACTAAAAGTGAATTGTTATTGACATGCTGTATATATTTTTCTGCTAAATTGTCCCCCTTATGTTTTGTCCCCCTGTTTAATTCCTACAGGCTGATATAACCTCAAACAGGCAAAATTATATATTGTAGTCCTGAAGATGATCCCAATTTTATTTTGGAGATAGGGATCAAAACGTTACGTCGACTGTTCTCACAGAACTGTTTCCTTTTATGTTTATGATATGTGTGGCAGTTACTGTTGGTTAGAGCTTACATAATATTTGAATGTATTGTGAGCCACCTTTTTCTCCAAACTGTTTGCCTGTTATTTTTCCTTTTTACTGTTCTTTCCCCTTGGTCTCGGTACAGGCTTGTGCCCAGTCATCTGTGGGTTGTTCCACTTCCAAAATTTGCATACAATTCAAAAATCTTTTGAAATAAACATCTCCTTGTCCGGCTGGATATTGGAGTAAAAAAAGACGCAGTTCTTATTTAAAGCCTGTGTTTATTATTTTGCATGTCATTAAAAATGAGCTTTGGACCTTTGTTAACCTTATAATTCTAATTACCCGAAGTCCTTCGCTACCTATACGGGTTCCCTTGTTCTATATACCAGTACATCTCGGAATAGCACTCAGATATGAGATGCTAGTAACAAAGTTCATCCATGCATATTTTACCTACCACTTCTGTCACTAAACATGCCTGCTCTGGACCATGAATTGTAAATTAAATATCAGACTGGGCAACCCAGTGCAGTAACCATACAAATAGATTATGATTATATGAAATAACACAAACCGACCTGCAAAGTTGCTCAAAGCTGTGCACATACCAAAAAATAGTGAAGTGCACAGTTTTCTCAACCCAATATAAACTTATTTTGACTTGTATTTATGTTCTTTGTCTATGTACTAACTATATACTATTGCATGACCTCCTCTGATATCTGTAAAATGTACTTTTTGTCCTGAAATGTTTGTCCTGAAATTTGACTTTCTTTTCTGAATTTTTCTCCTGAATTTTGACCCTTTGTCATGAATTGGAACAATTACCATCCTGAATCTGCACACATGCCAGCTGGTCACCCTACTCGCTGCTACTGCTGCCCCCTCCACTTAACCCTATTCACCATATCCTGCTGCATACCCTGTGAGCTCCAAGTGCTCCAAATAATATTTCACAGACGTGTCTACGTCGTGCAACTTGTGGTACTCGTGGGGGCTCTTGCTCAGTCACAGCTACAGTTTATTTGTGCTTTGCTGCTACAGCCGCTTCCAGCCACCCGCCTGCCATAAGCAATTAACACAGCCCCACAGCAATTTCAACATTCCTAGCCTTTAAATTTATTCTCAACTAAAACCAATCGGAAGCTATATTTAAGCAAGGGCTGGTGGCTTGAATAAGGTGGTGAGATCACAATGGGTCATGCACAGAACACAGATTCCAGCAACTCTACTCACTTCAATTCACTGCGGCGCCTGACTTGTGAAACTATGAAACAGCAACCTCAGCAACTCCAGCTAAGTGACATAGTGACAAAAGATAAAGTCTAGAGGAGTTATCTCAGAGCGGGGGATACAGGCTTAGGCCCTGTATAAGGCTGAGCCCTAGGCTTGTGGAAGTGGCCCGACTAAGGGGCCCATTACGATGGCAGACAGACAAATTCAGCCTGCCACCTACCAGTAAACGCGACCGACCGCCAAAGGAGCGGTGGTCCCGCTATGCCCATTAGGATGCGACCACCACCATGGCGGTCACATCCCGCATATTCAACATTGTAGCGGGTGGTGCTGTAAGTAGCCACCACCACAATGTTGAAAATGCATGTTGTGCATTGGCATGCAGAACGTGCCTGCCACCTTGTGTATGCCAATGTAGGGGGGTACCATACGAACTCCCCAAGTAGAGCCCCCCCCCCTGGGGGCCCGCAACGGGCCCCCAAAGTGAACTCTGCATGCCTTTCCATGGCAAAGTCTCCGCCATGGAAAGGCATTCTACCGCACTTTTCCTAATATGGTCGACGGTGCCTGCAAGGCACGGCCACTATCTTATGGGCATTTTAGGCCCGGCAGGTAATCGTGACAATGGCCTGCTGGCAGAAAAGCGGTGGACGGTCTTTCAGTCCACCGCGGTACCCCCCCGCCATGCTAATGTGGCAGGGGTAAATGGCCATCCGGCGGGGAGTTATCGTGGGCGGATCGCCACTGCCGGTTAGGCAGTGGCGATCCGCTCGTGATCATAATGACTCCCAAAGTTCGGGTGTGGCTTGCATCCTGGGTGAGCCCCCCCAAGCCCTGCAGTCACTGGTGATTAGAGCCTTACAGCTGCTAAGGCTCCTTCCCTCAACTGCTAATCGGAAACATTCCCAAGAGGAGCAGAGAGA
Source organism: Lissotriton helveticus (assembly GCF_964261635.1). Lineage (NCBI taxonomy): Eukaryota > Metazoa > Chordata > Amphibia > Caudata > Salamandridae > Lissotriton > Lissotriton helveticus. Next base: position 1,574,684,243 of record NC_136067.1, read on the forward strand.
CGGCGTAGACCTTGGGTCTCAAGTTCAAACCATTAAACAACACACTATATCTTGTTGCCCAGTAGCTACACATCCCTGAAAGACTACACAGCTTGCAAAAACTTCATAATGCTCCAACATGCCCTCAGGCCTCCTGGAAGGGCAAGAACAAGGAAATAGTTTGCTCTAATGACTTATAAATAAAATGAGTACATTAAGTGCCACACTGGTGCAGCTACAAGCCAGTAGAGGGAGAAGCAGACATCTCCCTGAGATGTCTCCTAATCAACTAAATGGTAGAGCACTACCACTGAGCCCGAATATCATAAAAGTGGAAAAGGGAAGGCAATTACAATGAATGTGCCACAAAAAAAACCCTGGTGAGAGCAATGCATGCTGCTATCAATGATAAGGCCAAGCTTCAAATGCAATTACAACCTGTTCAGAATCCTCTAAATGCCTCATTCCCTGCAGGACATTCTGGAAAGCCGAGACAAGATGTCATAAAAAAAGCAAAATCGGCGTCAGGGGAGCAATATGATCAACATAAACAAAACATACTTAAGCATGCAATGTTTGGTTGGCACAAGCAGTAGTGTAAAATTGTTGAAGAACTGGTGCAGGTGGAGGGGACCATCCAGTCCAGATGCCCCACTTGAAACCCCATTCACATAGAGTCCCTAGCGAAGGTCATCTGCAAAGATGTGGGAAAGTAAAGTGTCCCTACAGTCAAGAGATCCCTAGAGGGATGGCAAAACCGGGATCTAGTACCCACTGCACTTATTATTAATTTATTAGGCACCACCACCAAATGCATATGAAGTAATCAAACAATTTCAGTAATTCAATAATGTATAAGCCCTATATTTGAACTTAGCATGCAATATTAACAAACACTCATGGACATAGGTATGTGAATTTGTGACAAGTTAAATCAAGAAAACCAGGTAATTAAAAATGAACATGTATTTAATACACTTAGCAAATTAAAAGAATTTTTGTTTTCATACAATTGTTCAATACATCATGTTTACCAAAAGTACAATATATTACACAATAGATTAAAAATTTTCTTGAGAACACAAGTCTCTGAGCAAGAGCAACATAATTAATCTAATGATATGAGCCCCAACCCCCTGAGTAATGGCTCTAAAGCACAATCACCATGGGTGCCCAACTGTCAAGGAAAAATAAGAAAAGACAAAAATAAGAGTAACAAAAGCAGGAACTCATTCCTTCTGCATTCGCTCCAACAAGACAACCAAGAATTCACAAAGTAGCTGACCTGCCCACAACAGAATTAAATTGGCCCCCGGACTTCAGACACAAAAAAAACTTCCAGGATGATGTGGAAGTTATTGCTATTGACTACCGAAATCAAATCAAGCTCTCAACACAGCAATAAGGCCATGCTCACAATTGAATGGCTCATCGCCAACTACATATGCCATTGTATGTGCAGCTCTAGCAAGCAAACATATAACACAAACTCCTGACAGCTACATGGTGTGAACACAAATGAAAGCCACTCCTACAGCATTGGGAGGCTTGGCTGACACACCTAGGAATAATGTGAAGCAAGGGAGAGCAATTGAAAGCCCTAGCATTACAACAGGTAACATGAGCAGCCATATGGTACCTATATTGCATGGGCATACCTGAAAGTTACCATCCCAGATCCCTAAGAGAGCAAGTAGCATGAGAATGAATTGTAGCAAGTGAGACAGCAGGTTGTGCAATAACCCCATAGGCATGAAGGGCAGAGAGAAAATGAAGAGCCAACCCATAATTATAACTTTGAATTGAAGATCATATTATACCCTGAGTATGTTTCGAGAGGAAAGGGGGACATTCTTAACAAAGGGAACATTGTGAAACTTTGTGCTAGCATTCCAGGACTTGAGGAAATGACCCGCACTGTGATCTATGGAGTGACTTTCCTCCCCCTGAAACAGAAGAACTGAAATTTCTTTCACTAACCCCACGCCAGTATATGCACAGAGGAGGGACATGCAGCGGAAAAAGTGGGGAATGAAAGTCATAGACCCCACAGTACCAAAATACCCCACATTCCTCATAGAGAAGAATGCTGTTGTCGGCAAATCGGTGCAGAGAAAGAATATCGACATGCAAATATCAAATTGCAGTAATATCGACTCAAGAATGTCGTTGGTGGAAAATATTGAGGTAACTTTTCTCGTCGTTAAAAATATCGAATATAATGATAAGCCAAAATATTGATTTTGTAAATATCGATTTAAAAAATATAGGTGCAAATTATATTGATTTTTTTGCTTTAATATTAGTATTTTATTATTATTAAATTAGTATTAGTTATTATATTTGAATTTAAAACATATTTATTAAAAACATTGTCTTATTTTTTTAATTAGGTTTTATGGGCATTTTTTGGATTTATAGGGGATAAGGGTGTGGAGTAAATAAAATTTAAATATTTTTAAAACTTACATTTTAGGGGCGGGATGTTGGGTTTGTAGGGGATAAGGGTGGAGAGTAATTTAAAAATTTTGGTATCAAATTTAAATATTTAAAATACATTTGTAAAATTTTAGGAGTGGGATATTAGGTTTATAGGGGGATAAGAGTGGGGTGTCATTTTTTTAAGTTTTTTAAAATAATTAAAAAATATTTCTTAAATATTTCAAATATTTATTTGTAGGATTTTGTATTTGTATGGGATATGTTTGTTGCATATTTAAAATTGCTTAAATAATATAAAAGTATTTAAGAAAATTTGTCCAGTAAAATACGTTATTAAAATTAGTAATTGAAAATGTGAAATTACTTTTGTAAATATGAAAATATAAATACAAAAAATATATTACAAATATTGTGGTTATATTTATATTAGAGTAAATTTTTCTATATATTTTGTAATTTATTTTCCAAAACAGTGAATTTGTAACAAATTATGAATTTTTTAATTATAAAATGTATTGTAAAGACACATTTTGGGGCCGATACCGTTTTGGGAACGAAAACCGTCTGACGATTCGTATTCGTAGCCGTTTCCCTATGAATCGTACAAATCCGTCCGAATCGCGTAGTACGATCCGTTGTCAAAAAACACGTCCGAATATTTGCGAACTGTACAAAAAACAAGCAAAAATACCTACGATACGGACTCAGAAATTGAACCGTACGATTCGTAAACATGCCGTACAACCCAACAAGTACGATCCAGACCTGGGACCGAGAACACGATTCGTACGGGAAAATGTTGTCGCGTATGAACCGTGATTTGTACCGAAAAAATCTCATCTGAGCGAGCCACACAATCAAATATGAAACAAACCCCCCCTTAACGAAGCGCACGCAAACCCCGTAAAAACATCGCGTATGAGCTAGCCACACAACCAAATATGAAACAAACTCCCTTAACGGAGCGCACGCGAACGCCGTAAAAACGTCGCATATGAGCGAGCCACACAATCAAATACGAAACTTACCCCTCTTAATGAAGCGCACGCGAACCCCGTCAAAACGTCGCGTATGAGCGAGCCACACAACCAAATACGAAACAAACCCACCCGTAATGAAGCGCACGCGAACCCCGTAAAAACATCACGTATGAGTGAGCCACATTATCAAATTCAAAATGAACGCCCTTAACGAAACGCACGCGAACCCCATAAAAACATCGCGTGTGAGTGAGCCACCCTATCAAATACGAAACAAATCCCCCCTGAACGAAGCGCACGTGAACTCCTAAAAACAGCACAAGGAGGGTGTAAATGACTCGCACAACATCACAAAAAATGTCTCCTGTGTACAAACCATTGGAAATGAAGGTCCTGGCCAGATCCAAACAGGCAAACAGAGGTCCCAACTCAGACCCACCCCTTACAACACACCCACCAAAAAGTTCAAACTAAGCCCCATCCACAAATGGTCCAATAAAAAGGGCCCACACACACAAACCATCATCCTTTGCAACATAGCCATTTAGCTACAGACACACAGACAACACACCAACAACTGCACACATCCACATTCACACATACCCACCCTATCACATTCAGACCCACACACCCCCATTCACATTCAGACCCGCACACCCACACCCATATACACCGTCACCCCCAATCACATTCACCCCACACCATGTCTGCACAAAAGAATCCAAAGTTCACAAAGGAGGAGATGGAGATCCTTTTAGATGAAGTCATCATAGTCGAGCCACAGCTGTTTGGCACATTGGTTAGCCAGACCAGCATAGCAGACAAAACCCGCATGTGGGAGAGGATCGTCAATAGGGTCAATGCTGTTGCACCCATCAGGCGCACCAGGAAAGATTGCCGGGCCAGGTGGTCCAATCTGCGGAGGATGGTGAAGCGGAAGATGGACGAGGACTACGCCAATAGCCAGCTCACTGGAGGTGGTGGTCCTTGCAGACCAGTACAGTAACAGTCCTGGGAGGAGAAGGTCATGTCCCTGCTACCACCGGTGGGAGTACATGGAATTGAAGGAATGGTGGAGCCCAGTGAGTATACAAACAACTCAAGTAACATGGGGGTAATGGCATCTACACTCCAAGTACAAAAAATGCCTGCAACAAGCGCCAAGCACCCGCTCCCCATAAGTACAGGCAAAAACAATGCTAATGCCACTAACATGTGTATGCCCCATTGACAAACCAAGGCCATGCTATATCCCATGCTACAGGAAGCACAGACCCAAGAATGGACGTCCGGTATTCTGGGAGGGTGGCTGTTGCAAAATGCATTGTGGGACAAATAAGACCCAATTGCATGTGCATCTGCAGGGGGGGGCAAGGGGGCCTCTTGGCCCCTCCTGGATTACCAGTGTGTCTGGTGTGGCCCCTACTCCATCATGCTTTTGAAATGGTGCCATTGTTCCAGGTGGCAGCACCCTCCATTGGGTGGGAAGGGTGCAAGGGGGTTGCTGAGAATTGTTCAAGGCAGAGGGGAGGAGGGTGCAAGGGGGAGGGCCAGAAGGGTACAAGGTGGATAGGAGAAGGGTGCTTGGTGGAGGGGAGAAGGGTGCAAGGTAGAGAAGTTTGCATGGTAGAGGTGGAGCAGGGTACAAGGTGGAGGGGGAGCAGGGTAAAAGGAGGAGGGGGTGAAGGGTGCAAGGGGGAGGGCGAGAAGAGTGCAAGGGGGAGTACCAGAAGGGTGCAAGGCAGAGGAGAGGAGGGTACAATGGGGATGGCCAGAAGGGTGCAAGGCAGAGGGGAGGAGGGTGCAAGGGGGATGGTGATGAAGCAAAAAATGTGACCACCCTTATAAACATTTCTGAGTATGCCCATGGCCAATTGCACTCCATATGGCCCAGTTACACAACCATGCACCATGCTCAATGCACAGGGAGTGGGAAAGTACTGACAAAATAGCTGACACTGGGCCCTGGTGTAGGCAGCACAAGGCCCGCCTGGGACCAGTGCAAACACTAACACCAGGACAACAAGGTCAGATATTTTGGACATGAACTCACAAACACTGTCATGGCAGCATGCTCCATGGGGGGACAGCCACACCACGAGGGACGCCCAGTTCCAAATCAAACTCCAACTACCAGCACGGCCTGTCACACACACCCCTTACATAAACATAGCCTCCTGGGACAGGCAATGGAGTGCCCCACTGTCACGATCGTCATGTAACACAACAAAACAAATACAGATCTGATGAAACATCGAAGCAAAAAATACAAGGTGCTGATTCACAAGTCTCTTGCTCTTCTTTCATGACGCCGTTGCTTCACCTTTGTGAGGCAGTGGACGCACAACAGTTGCGCCATGGTGCTGGGTATTTACAAGGTGATGCATCTGGGAGATGTGCCACGTTCTAAAGCCCTGTGCCAGAAGTAGGTGTCCTGGTCCGGGGGGAGGGTGGGCGGTGGGTGGCCGTCACGGCGCAGCAACCCCTCCCAAAAGTGGCTGAGTGAAATCCTAAAGATTTCACTCAGTCACTTTCATGCACATGCTGCCTCAAAGCCCTGTTCATGCTTGAAGCAGGCGTAAGGATTGACGCAGGATTGTGCACATAGGGCCACACAGAGCATTGCTGGATCTGCGTTGCGCCGGCGACAGAACTCCAGCGATGTGCTACTTCTATGGCACAGATGCGTGACGCAGCTGTGCCGTTTTCCCACCATGGTGATCCACAGTGTAAATGTGTTGCATCCATGCTGGCATAGCTCCGGTGCACAATGACTGACAAAACCCTGCTGATATGCATGGGTGTGCCAGTCATTGTAAATAGTCACTGACATGTCAATGACTCCTGAGCTCAGATCAATCGGACCCCACAACATACCCATCCTCAAGTGAACATTGTGAACAATACAAAGCATAGACAACTATGAGGTGGAACAGTGTCAACGACAATGTATATGAAAATTGGATGTTGCATTAAATGGCATTAACATTGTCTGTCACACCCACAGGGCAACGTGCGGAATCTACCCCCAATGAGGGGGAGATGAATCACAGTCCCAGGCTACGCAGGACCCTCATCCCACCGACAGCGAAGCCTCCCACCACTCCATGGATGACCCCAACCAACCTGGCACCTCTGGAGCCCAAACCCACGCAGCAGCTGAATCAGGGGCATCTGCGCCAGCCACCACACCCATTCCTGCCACATCCCAGCAGACAGCTCGGAGCCCTGCCCACACTCCACAACTGACCCAGTCTGACAATGAGGGATAAGGTTCCCTTGGCACCCAGGAGGTGGCAGACAACACCACCACTGCCATCCCTCAGGGGTCCCGTCGACCCAATGTGCCCACAACGGCAGGCCAGGCTTGTTTGGGCAGGGGTGGTGGGAGTGGCACCAGGCGGAGGGCCCGGTATGTCAGAACTACAAAACATCATGGAGGCATACCGGCGGGACACCAGGGAGTTCAGACAGGTAGTGGGGGCCCTCACAGAGATAAAAAACCTGCAGGCCAAGCAACAATCCAGTCAACGAGAACACCAAGGACGGATGGAAGCAAGACTGGATGAGCTCCTGGTGGTACAGAGGGACATAAGCCATTCACTCCGTCGGATCGCTGACAACATGCAGCACCCTCCCTGTATCACCAGGCAAGAAACATCAAGGCCAAGACCGCCAAAAGGCAGAGGGAGGGAGGAGGAGGAGGAATCGTCCGACGGAGCGTCCCATGCATCGTCAAGGCCTGCATAAGAGGGTCCCCCAAGGAAGGTGGGTCATCCACGGAAAAGACAGTGAGAGGCAGTGGGCCATGCACATCTCCCAGGTCACCTGGTCTGGCATTTTGCCTTTGTGCAACAGCATCACCTTATTGACTGTCCTACTCTTCCACATGGACTTGCTGGTCGAAGTCTGAACAATGATGCCAAGCACTGTGGTCTGGACTCTGTTGATTCAAACTGCAAGGCATCACATCTCCCTCTGTGAACTTTGGATTCCCCCCTTTTTGTACAGCATCCGGCACTAACTCACGTTTCCGGCACAAGATCGATAAATAAACAAAACAAACACAATAGAATTGGATGTTGCAGTCTTTTTACATGAGTCAACAACATACGTGTGGAACAAACTCAAGCCATCCATACACTGGGATCTGAGTCCGGTCGAAGACACACATAGGTCACAATGTATCATCAAATACATATATTAAACGCAATAATCACCCTTGATGGTTCTGTTGTAAACGAATCTAGGACCCTATTTAAATATTCCCGATTTATGCTCTTATGCGGTTATATCAAATCATATCCTTATAAAGGCATAAGAATCATACCCATATTAAGTCATGGCCAATGCAGTCAAAGTACAGCAAGACTACTCCCATAGACTCCTAGAAAGCACAACGTGTTCTTAAACAAACCAAGCCTCCAGCAGCCCGGGAATTCCCCCTGCTTCTGTATTAATTTGTCCTAGAACTCATGGAGTCCTGAAAGATGTGAGTTCTTAGTGACGTCTTATGTCCAACCTTACGTCAAACTCGGCACCTTTCAGGTATAAATATACCAGCGTCTGCCCTAGCAAAACACACGGTGGTTTGGAGCAGATCGGCTATCTACTTGCCCGACGCCCTGCTGTAGCGAGTGCCAAAGGAAGCCGACCCTCCCATTGACACACTGAGAGAGACGCTGTCTTTTCTCCTGCCGAGAAATCCAGCTCCAGTGTTTCCCTGTCACCCTTGCGGGTTGCTGGGACATCGAGTCCTGAGAGATAGATACAAGACCTCCTTCATTCTATTACCAAGGTACGTTGCTGATTAGACCCTTAGAGAATTCTTGATTCAGATTCTTGGCAGAAACTATCTTAACTAAAACTGCAGCTCACTTACTCCTTTCCACGTACTAGGCTTAGGTTAGGTACACCGGGGTAGGCGTATCTTAGAAGCACCAGTTGAGTATGTTTAGTCATGATTTTATCTATGTATATATTTTATCCATTTTAAACACCATATGGCTTAGAAACCATACCATGCTTTTACAGTATTATTTCATAATACTCCTTTTACTGTACGCACTTTACTTTATGACAAGTATTGCAACTGTGGCAACTCACTTCTCTTGCATGAGAAAGAAGACTGTTCAGTAAATAACCTCTTTTATTGAAAACGCCCGTCTCTCTATTTCTCTGCGCTTCTGGTGAAACTAAGCATGCACGATTGACTAAATAAAATAGTTATCTATTGTTTCCGCGACTCTGGAGGTATACTCCTTATTCTGGAGGGAGCAAAGTCGTCATGTTTATTCGGTTGTCAGAAACTAATCCCTTCTTGTCTATTCAGGAAAGTTAACACCTTCTTGTTTACTCGAGAAAGTTTCTAGTGACCTCTGAGCTAGCTGGCATTCATAATTAAGTCTAACATATTCAATAGAGACCTAGTCGACCTAAGTCCTACGTCTAAACTATCGTTTATGTTATTCCAATGCGCAGAGCCTATTGGGAAAATAGGAACTACACTACATGTCGCCCAACATTTGGTAAGGCGATAATTTAACGCTACATACTAGAGTAACTCAGTCGTGCTTTTCACACAGACCCTTTTTCCCGTAAAAACTCCAATAGTCATCTGGAGTTGGTGAAAGGTTAATATCCGCCAAAACTTAGTAGGACGAGAATCCTATGTATTAGTTTTTGGTTTAGTGAACGTTGAAGGATACAGTGTTCCAAAATATTTTGCACCTAATCTTTGTCTCCTTGAAACTTGCTCTGCAAACTTTCAGTCAGTAAAATGACGGGAAATGACGACTAAAGAGATGCTTTGGCAGCTCAACTTTTAGCAGAGGACACAAGTCTCCGGCAAGATGACCTGGATGCTATAATCATCCCAGTCAATGTAAGGAAGAGTGTGGTACAGTCATATTTGTGGTAGAGGCCCATGAATATTGGCAGACAGAGGTATTCTATTCATGGATACATTTTCCGGCAGCAAATGCTGTGACACGCGATTTCCACTACTACAAAATAGAGGAATCTCCAGAGGAATACGTCCCTTTCGATGACGTTGAAATTCCACTAACTTACCAAGAGCATCAGCTCTGCTTTAATGGCGCCCTAAAACATCACAATGACATTACCAGGCTAGTTCCACTAGGTAGACCAGGAGCCACAAGACCGGTTCTAGCCAGCTATACACCACACCCTGACATTGAAAAAATGTCAGACAGAGAACTTTTAGTTCAGCTAAAACAATTAATTAAAATACATAGACAATTGGTCCAATATGTCATGCGGACTTTAACAGTCCAACCAGCAATAACAATTCCACAGCACACCCCTCACCAGGGGAACACAAATAAAATAACACCACAGACTATACAATCATTGGCAAATTACCCGCAAAAAGGGAACAAATTCCGTTCTGGTTAGCTCAAAAATGTACTCAAATAGAGGCAGTATTTCCTGATACTACTCCTCATGAAAAACACAGAATTCTGACAATCTGCCAACCAATGGGGATCGCACCACATGTGGAGGACTGTGACACTTGGAACAGTCTTTGCTTCAATATACACAAAAACACATGGTGTTCCATCTATGGCGGTTATACCAGACGTACTAAGACAGATTCAAAATGAATACGGTCCAGATCCTGCTTTAAATGTAGGTATGAAATTACTGAAAGACTTTAAGCAAGTCTAGGCTATACTATTAGTCAACATAAAAGGAGGGATGTATGACATTACAACGCATGCTTTTACATCGCATGCCTTTACAATGCAAGTATTACAACGCAGTCAATTACAACGCATAGTGCTTTGGGGTGCTGGATAGTGAATAGTTTAATTTACTATTCCAACTCCAGTCCCCGTGGAAACTAGGGAAGGTTATTGGATAGTAAATTAACCTATTCCCTATCCTAGAGCGCCCCCCAGAGCAATGCGTTGTAATAGTTTGCGTTGTAATGGTTGCGTTGTAAAGGCTCTGCGATGTAAAAGTTGCGTTGTAAAGGTTGTTTACCTAAAAGGAGAAGCAGGATCTGTGGTGATCCGCCAAAAATTGAAAGAAACAGATATAGCAGAACAACCTTTTTAACTTGCCAGAATAATTGATAAATCCTATGAAGAATTAGGTGGAGATAGTTTGGGTGGGAAACCACTAAAAGCACAACTAACTGAAAATCCTGAAAAGAGCTTTATTAAGAATATTCTCATTACTCCAAAAAAGAAGCAGGAGGGTAATAAACAAACCACTCCCAGAGAAAAACAGTTCCAGTCCAGAAGAAGGTCTCCCCAACGGAGAAATAGATCTCCAGAACAGGGGGGCAGGTCTCCACAACGGGAGCCCTCTGAAAAAAGATACAACCTTAGAAATAGGGACAATTTAAGAAAACCTGACAGATATCAAGATAAGGATACACGTCCCTCTTGATCTTTTCAGACTTCCTCACAGAAATCGGAAAGAAGAGGACGGTCAGAACATAAAGAAGAGCGTGTCAAGTCCAAAGACAAGGAACCTGCTCATCAAAGTAAAAAATTACAATTTCCCAAAAAGAAGGTAGCTAGTATTAAAATAAAACATGCTGAGGATTCTGAGGACACAACTCAAGAACGGAGAATGGGCCCAGACAATGCTAGACAGCGCAGCAGAAGTGACCATAGCTCGCAAGATCCTGATGAATCCTCTGGAGACAGTGGACACGAATGAATACATTCAGGAGGAAACTGCAGACACCAGAGTTAGTGTACCCCATAAATTATATGAAATAACATTGCGTATAGAAGGGAACAAAACTAGGAAAATTAGAGGTCTCTTTTGGGTGAATCTATCAAAAGGCTATGATATCCTACTAGCAGAGAAAGACTGGCCACCAGAGTTTATCAGGGAGTGCCCACATGGTGAAGAAATGATTATGCCTGCCTTCTCAAATCACATTCCAATTCATAAAAAATACATATATGCTAGAAAATGGGCAGTGGCCCAAGCCCCTGCATTATACAAAAATCATGTAGCATGGGATGAGGATTCTCCTCACCTTAAAATTCAGTTAAAAAATCAACCTACTGCACAGAGGCAGTATCCTGTTAAGCAAGAAGCTAAAAAACAAGTCAGGGAGATTTTAGATCAACTTGAATACCAGGGGGTGATTGAAACATGCACCTCACAAATGAACAACCCTTTGTTTCCTGTCTCCAAACCAGACGATTCATATCGTCTAGTTTTGGACTACAGACACCTAAACTCTTGTTGCAAAACATTTGTAGTACAAAACTCACACAGTGCAGCACTAATGAATAACATCGTGCGCAAAAAATATAAAACGACATTAGATATTTCAAATGGTTTCTTCTGTCAAAACATTGCACCAGAATGCAGGTACTTGACCGCTTTCTCCAGTATGGGGGTTCAAAGGCAATTCTGTCGTCTCCCCCAGGGATTCAAGAACAGCCCAGGATTATTTTCAGCCAGTGTAACAGAAATACTACAAATTATGATGATGAGGCATTATCTTATGTCGATGACATCTATCTTACAGACGTTGACCTGGAGACACACTTGAAAAGAGTGAAAACCATTATACTTGGGTTCGCATCTGAAGGGTCCAAATTCAACTTTAAAAAGTCACGAATTGCCCACCTCACTGTCCTAGTTTTAGGATATTTTTTATCAAGTGAAGGCAAAAGCCTAGCAGACAACTTCTTAGAGAAGTGTGCAGTACTCCAAGCTCCAAAAACGCTGAAAAACTTACAATCAATTCTAGGTTTCCTGAATTTCGGAAGAACTTACATTCTAAACTACGCAGAGAGGGTTAAACCTCTCTACGAATTAAGAAAACCTGATTTCAAACCAAATAATTGGACTCAGAAACACACAAAAATCTTATGATCAATACAAACAGACATGTTAACTAAAACAAAACTGCAAACACGTGCAAACGAACGCAACCTTGTAATTCGAGTCATCCCAGGAAGATGCGGATTTACATACCTGACCTCTAATGAGGGAGAAACGGTACCAATAGCTTATAAATCACACTTGTACACAAAAGCTGAAATGAAATTCAGTTCTACTGAAAAAATTCTGACTGCGGTCCAAACTGCTGTAGCAAAAGAAAGAGCCCGAGCCCAAGGGAAGAGCATATCTGTTTTAACAGCAGTATCAGCCCTTGAGGCAGTAACAAGGCCAAGCATTCCAAATGCTAAAGCTTTAGATCCAAAATGGATAAAATGGGAAAACTCTCTTGCTGCAACAGACGTGATACACGCATTTGATCCCAAAATGAAAAAGCTAGAACATCTAGATTACGAACATGAATGTCCTCTGTCGATCGAAATTCTGCCCCTCGAACAGTACACCTGTGTAATCTTCACAGACGTATCAGCACAACACTTCGTTGTGGACACGCAAGTTTACAATGCAGCATGCGCGATTGTTAAAGGTCGCTGGCGCATAGGTAAATTTAGACCAATGGCCACTAACACTGAATCACTCAGAAACTGTACAGCTCAGCGAGCTCAACTAAAAGCTTTAAAGATGGTGCTTAAAAATGCCGATCGCGAATTCCCGACACTAATAGTGTGCGATTCGTATTATTGCGTCCATTCTTATAATAATTTCATGCAGACCTGGATTGAAAACAGTTACAAAGATGAGACAGGTGTCACAATAAAGCATAAAAAACTATGGGAACAAGTAGTTCTTTTACAGAAAGAACTACGAAAGACTCACGTGATACATACGCAGAGTCTTCAACGTGATGGCGTCCACGTTGCAGGGAATTCATTGGCTAGTAAAGCCACAACGGCAGCTGTTTAACCGGCTTACATAGCTACAAAAAAGCATTCTAAAAAACAAATAGATGGAAAAAACATGCTGGCATTAAAAGCCTCATTAAAAGGTGAGTGTGCGGCATTACCTCTAAAATATTCACTCAATAATACATACATAATTGATGCGAACTCCGTTCCTTTTGCTCGAATCCCTAGAGTGGGGGACAGAGTAATTCCAAACACGAACCGGAGGGCTTACTTGATTCAAGAAGCACACATGGGAATGGGTCTGAGACACCAAGAGATCTTGAAATCTCTAATAGAATTGCAATTACAATACTGGTGGCCGGGGATGAGCATGCAAATTTATAACTTTGCAAAGGATTGTCAGGACTGCAATAGAGATTGCAGTTGTGAACCGGACCAGATACCAGCCCAGACACCTCTATTAGACAGCATTAGGCTATCTACACGCAGACATCCACACGGAAAAATGCGATCCCATAAATATTAAGACGAGATTCATTTGGATGTGGCCCTAGCGCTCGGCTGACTCCAGAACAGTTATAAAAGATTTGCGAGTCTTTATCGGCACATACGCAATTGGCATGCTACATTCTGACCAGGGTCCTGCATTTAGCTCTCGAGCTTACAAAGAGGCCATGGCCAGCTTGGGCATTGCATTGCGGTACTCTAGTCCATTCCATCCCGAGGGAAATGCGGTAGTGGAAAGAAAAAAACGTGACATACAGCAATCTATAACAGCGAGGGTATTAGGTTCGGGTGACGGGTGGGTCAAACATCTAATAAGTGTCCAACGTAGTCTTAATAATCTGCCAAGACATTCTCTGGGTGGAATCACTCCGTATGAACTTTTGTTTGGTTCTAGAATGATTATCGAAGACATTGATAGTCAGACTTCAGTGGTGGAACAAAAAAACCTTTGATATCAAAGATCGTTTGGCTGTTTTACAGGACTTAAATGAAACAAGAAGAAGTCTAAGTAACACAAAGCTAAAGCCAACGGCCACTGAAGAAAAACCACCTGTCCCAGCAAGACCTGTCTGGATTCCAAAGATTTGGGATCTGGTCAGAGAAAAGATCGCGGTGAAGGAGGAATTTGGGCCTTCTTACAGAAAAGCAGTACCTGTCTTAGCTATCATCGGAACAAGATAAGTAGTACTACCGCCCCTTGCTGGTAAAAAGGAGAACAGAGTTGTCTCTATCGATCTGGTAAAACCACAATCATGTGGCCAATAATAAGTAGTAGGCCCAGTGGACTCCCAAGAAGTAGCAGAAGACCAAACCTTGCTACAATTCAAGAGGTTCATACTGAGAGACTAATCACATTTGATAAACCTGCAGTGAATAATAAAGGACTAGGCAACAAAGCCATAGAACTTGTGCCTCATGAAACCCATATTGCAACAGTTCGTCAAGAAACACCAATCTACAATGATGTAGCCTCTGACTATACAAATCCAAAGATTAATGAAAATCCGGAAGCAATTTCAACAATTGACAGAACTGCATCTGGCTACTTCATCAATTTCGATTACTGTTCTGAAGATCCAAGTGAACATGAAGAAAAGCCAGCAAATAAAACTTTCAAAGAAAAAATAACTGAACTCTTTCATCAACTTGGAGAGACATATCTGATTTCACCATTGATTGAATTGTGGATTGTGTTAGGTGTACTTTTCCTCCTACTCTGGCTCATTTTGGTTTTAAGCTTGGGAAGATTCATTGATGGAAAATATAGTACAATGGACACAGCAAGTCAGAACATCAACTTGGTTCTAAAGCCTCACAGATCTTCTCACATTGAAAAAAGAGAACTATCGTCAGTAAACATCACAGCCATTCCTATACCTGGTGGTGTAGCATGGGACACTACTGATTACGACATCTATGGCCCGGTTGAACTCTTGAAATATCCACATCAGTTCAAGGTTTCATTAAGTGACTTTGTATCACCTAGTACTTTCTCTGATGATTGGGACTTTGAAAATATTAATAATATGATGTCAGATTTAGAAATGTCAGCAACATTTACAGAACATGATTATTTAGAAGGTTCATCAAACTATGAAGAAATGTATTGCTTTAATCATTATGGGCATCACTATTTGCATAAATCTGCTAATCCTAAAAATGTTTTTGCTTATAATCAATGGGAACATTGTCCAACACCGCCAAAAGGCAGCTCGAAAACATTTTATGAGAAATTCCCATATTTCTCAGGGTTTAATACAACTGATCCAGAAACGTTTTATTTTAAAATAATGAATAAGACAGGAATTAAAAACATGTTGACAAATACTAAATTGATATATTTTACAAAATGTTATGAAAAAATGTCTACATCTGGTTTTGAATTTTGGAAAAACAACATTGATACAAAAACTGTCTGGGGTACAAAAGACTGGCAGGTACAAGGTTTAGAATCATTATTCAGAGCGTGCATGATCCCAGAACAAATAATGTTCCTGGATGACACCATTCAACAAACAACCTGTTTTGGCTTAGCTAAGATAAAGGACTTAAACAAACCGTCTATACCAAAGCCCATACCTGATAGTAATAGCTTTACAGATGCGGAAATAGACGTATCCCATATTTTACACCAAAATAGAACTAATCCTGATTGGAAACAATGGTTGATCTGGGCCACAGACACTAATAACTGTCAAGATAGATTCCTGAACAACAAACAGGGGTTCAAACAGAACAGGCCAGACCCAAGATATTCCCAGAGACAACATCCAGGTATAATTACAACATACACTGTAGGAAAACTTTTCCTCGAATGGCTACAGAAATCCACACTACCTGAAATTAAGCAACACTTGACTTTACTTAAAGAAGGTGCTGACTTACAAGATTTCTTATTGGGACCTCACAAACAGCATCAAAAACGTTTCATATACGCCGGTATATACGCTGCTTACAACGAAGCTTTGAAAATAATGCAAATTGAAACTTCTGAAAAAATACGAGAAATTGATCGTATTAATTTGGAAAAATCACTGTCTGTGGTGGAAAATGGGTTAATGACTCTGTCCTTCAGAATGTGTTCACTGGACAGCATTGTATCATCTGCTATTGATATAATAGAACAGGATATGCTAATGTTACAACATGGCCCGTCCCAATTACGTTCTATTGTACAGTTAGGCTGGACGTTACAAAATATCCGTTCAGGCTACGTGCCATGGCGTCTAATCAACACAACGTCATTATTTTCTATCTTTAACCTTACTGATAAACAAATCTCTTTGGCACAAAAAGGAGCAGACTATACGGTGCTGAGCATTGAAAAACTAGAAAGATTGCCATCGCCGAAAGACCCGTCATTGAATGGATAATACATGGCACAATTACAATTCCGATAACAACTTTTCAGTTTCAATATTGCCAAAAGCACATACCAGCGGGCCTGCATGAAAGGTTGGGTAAAGGTTACATCAAGTCAACCTGGAATCTACCTTATACACCTAGATGTTACAGTGGGGGGAAAAAGGAGGTGTTTCTTAGTGGTAACAACTGTAAAAATTCACTGAGCGGCACACTTCTGTGTCAAGGAATTAACTTGCATGGAGCCTGCGAAGGTTCATCAAATAACCTTTCATGCCACCTGCACGGCACCCCCACTAAACAAATAGAGCCTTTTTTCAGACAACTTTCCAACGGCAGTTACGTTATAATAAATGACCGCAGCTGTTGTGGCATGGTGCCAGGAAGGGCCTATCTCATCAGTGTAACTTCCATGGTCACTTGCTGTATGCAAGTATTGCATCCAAACAGCAAACCAGACAAGGAGGCAATAATATTGCCTTCTCTGAATAACTCTTCTATTTGAATTGATACTTTACGCAGAATGAAATCCATTCTTTTACAAACAACTGTGCCTTTAACCTCGTCTAGAGAAACGTATGATCTGCAAGTTGCAAGGACAGCAGCAGAGATACATGCATTATTATCGACAAATTGCCCCGTGCATTTCGTAGTAATGTTAAGCCAAATCTTAAACATGTCTGATACCAGTGGCATCGCACATGTATTTAAGACAGTTTTTTCGGGACTGTTAGCACCCTTTGAAGCAGTCCTGAGCATCTTCCTGAATTTCGTGCACTCTGTGTTCGGCGGCCTGCCTCTCATCTTGGGACTCGTAGCAGGAATCTTATTTTTGTTCCTTCTGCTCCGATATGGCAAGTCCAGCCACAAACAAAACTCAGGCTACAATGGAAGAAACGTTCCTAGCAATGCGATACCGAGATCGGATAACTAAAGTCCTTGGCTTGGCTCGGCTAAGGGATCTGAATACTACCTGGTTTCTTTCATTCAGACCAATCTGGAAAGATTGCATCCTACCTGTTCTCCGATGCCTGCTCTGTGAGAAGAATGCATGTTGACGTCTGTCTCACACTCCCATCAGCAGTACCTATGGCTGTCGATACTTTGCTTGGTTCGGTAACGGCTCATGCAACGTGTTGTCCCCAGCGGCTACCTATTTTGATGACGGCATTCGTTGAGACTTCACCATTACGATTAGGTGGCGGTGAGGTACGAGATGGAAGCGGCACACAGGTACAACCTTCTATGACCATTGCTGATCTAGACACCGATGACGGCAATGCATCTCACATATGCACTATTTCTACTTTTTGGGACATGGTCCAACTTTCACCTACTGTTGTAGATGAATTCTTTTCCAGCCTATCTGAGTTAATGTTCTCTCCTAACAACGAAAATAACTTTTGAAAACACGAGCACACAGCGTTCCCTGAACTCTGAATTCGGCCTTCAGTTTTGATAAACATCACTTCTAAAAAAACTATTGGAACTATTTTTCCCTGAAAGCGAAAATCCTTTCCCGTTCCCAAAATATTTACTTTTTTTTGGCACATGATACTCTGCTTGAAGTAGAACTATTCTTAGAGAACAAGATTTCTATTTTTGAAAACTCTAGAGACAATATTTAGATTTAGCCTCTAGCACATGTACAGTATCCTATAAATATGTGATGAAATGGTCTCGACCTTCTCTTCTGTATTAAGAACCATTTCATAATTGTAAATTTAGTGATTCATTCAGTCGCCATTTCAATGTACGATATATGCATTATCTGAATGATACCACTGCTTAAAAATGTACAGTATAATACAAATTTTTCGTGTATATACCATTTCAAATGCATTTTATGTATTTTGGGGTGGGATGGAAAACACATGTATAGTTATGTTTAAAATTGCTTAGTATTTAGTAATGATGAACATTATACGTGGAGTGGGTGTTGTAAACAAATCTAGGACCCTATTTAAATATTCCCGATTTATGCGCTTATGCGGTTATATCAAATCATATCCTTATAAAGGCATAAGAATCATACCTATATTAAGTCATAGCCAATGCAGTCCAAATACGGCAAGGCTACTCCCATAGACTCCTAGAAAGCACAATGTGTTCTTAAACAAACCAAGCCTCCAGCAGCCCGGGAATTCCCCCTGCTTCTGTATTGATTTGTTCTACAACTCCTGGAGTCCTGAAAGAACTGCGAGTTTTTAGTGACGTCTTATGTCCAACCTTACGTCAAACTCTGCACCTTCCAAGTATAAATATACCAGCATCTGCCCTAGCAAAACACACGGTGGTTTGGAGCAGATCGGCTATCTACTTGCCCTATGCCCTGCTGTAGCGAGTGCAGAAGGAAGCCAACCCTCCCATTGACGCACTGAGAGAGACGCTGTCTTTTCTCCTGCCGAGAAATCCAGCTCCAGTGTTTCCCTGTCACCCTTGTGGGTTGCTGGGAGATCGAGTCCTGAGACAGAGATACAAGACCTCCTTCATTCTATAACCAAGATACGGAGCTGATTAGACCCTTCGAGAATTCTTGATTCAGATTCTTGGCAGAAACTATCTTAACTAAAACTGCATCTCACTTACTCCTTCCCACGTACTAGGCTTAGGTTAGGTGCACCGGGGTAGGCGTATCTTAGAAGCACCAGTTGAGTACGTTTAGTCATGATTTTATCTATTTATATATTTTATCCATTTTAAACACCGTATGGCTTAGAAACCATACCATGCTTTTACAGTATTATTTCATAATACTCCTTTTACTGTACGCACTTTACTTTATGACAAGTATTGCAATTGTGGCAACTCACTTCTCTTGCATTCAGTAAATAACCTCTTTTATTGAAAACGCCCGTCTCTCTATTTCTCTGCGCTTCTGGTGAAACAAAGCATGCACGATTGACTGAGTAAAATAGTTATCTATTGTTTCCGTGACTCTGGAGGTATACTCCTTATTCTGGAGGGTGCAAAGTTGTCATGTTTATGCGGTTGTCAGAAACTAATCCCTACTTGCCTATTCAGGAACACCTTCTTGTTTACTCGAGAAAGTTTCTAGAGACCTCTGAGCTAGCTGGCATTCATGATTAAGTCTAACATATTCAATAGAGACCTAGTCGACCTAAGTCCTACGTCTAAACTATCTTTTATGTTATTCCAATGCGCAGAGCCTATTGGGAATATAGGAACTACACTACAGTTCAAATCTGCTGAGGGGGGGCTTGCCATACTGCTCGGACAGACAGTTTAGGAAGAGTTTCATGAAGGTGTAGAGGCCATGGGTCATGTGGAGGTGCCCAGGGTAGGAGTACCAGGTCTGCTTGGTGATGTGGGAGAACTAGCTCCCTCATGCAGTGTACTGTGGATGTGACGAATGGTGCCCATG
Organism: Lissotriton helveticus; assembly: GCF_964261635.1. Lineage (NCBI taxonomy): Eukaryota > Metazoa > Chordata > Amphibia > Caudata > Salamandridae > Lissotriton > Lissotriton helveticus. Next base: position 1,574,704,144 of record NC_136067.1, read on the forward strand.
GCAAGGGTGGCTGCCCGGGGCTGGGGCAACGGGGTGTTGGATGGGAGATGTCCATGTTCGTCTTTGGGGCTGGGGTTGTGCAGTGCCTCCTGGGTGTGGCTGAGGAGTATGAAGGCGATCCTGCAGTTGACAGTGAGACTATTGTAGGTATCTCAGGTGGACGGTCATGTGGCTGTGGCAGGGGATGTTGAGGAAGAGGTGTGCGCATGCACCCTGGATGTGCACAAGTCCCCCTGGAGTCTGGCTCTTGTTCCTGCGTATAGGTCGTTGCTGTAGTTTAGCTGGCTGGTGTCGTGGACCTGGATGACTAGGAGTGGTTGAGTGTCAAGTTAAGAGTCAAGACAGTCATCTGTCTTGACTCCTAGTCAAGACAGATGACTGTCTGTCTTGACTAGGAGTGGATCTATCTGAAGATCATTTGCGGCATGTGGAGGGACTTGCAGCATCAGGTAGTGATGCTGTTGACTTGCATGGTCATTGTGAGCGATGAGTGTACGATGAGCACCTGCTTGCGTGCGTGGCCACTGTGTGCTTGTGCGCTGCCCAGGCTGGTGTGACACAAGGAGTTGTCCCAGTCGTAAGGGGACCTTCCTCATATGATGAGCTCAGTCTTGTCCAACTCCTGCCTCATGTGGCTGATGTTCATCCATTTGTCAACTCACCTCATGCCTTCTTGAAGGTTGCATCTGGGTGTGGCTGGGTCTTTGGTGAGGGTGAGGAGCAGCTGGGTGTCAATGGCATAGGACATGATGATGAGGTTGTGTGCGCATGTGATGATGGAGAGGGGGGTCATGGAGACATTGTAGATTGTCACGCTGAGAGATGAGGCCTGGGGTATGGGTTCGATGACCCCAGTGTACTACCTGATGAAGGGGGATGCAGACTCCATGGGCCTTGCTGGAGAGGTACCTGGCGATTTCATCTTAGGTCTTCCTATGCAGGGGCGTAACACAGGCCCCCACTGCCCCTGTGTTGCGGGGGGGCCCTCAGGCTCCAGGGGCCCCGCTCCTCCCCCTCCCTTTATTTATTATCATGATACGATTTTAATGGTGCGCAGTTCAGACGGCACACCACACCCGGCCTCAAATTAAAGGGTGCACGAGCCTCGGCAAGGGCTGCGCATAACTCAGGGTTGGGGGGGGGGAGTGGCGCTCTAGTGGCCCCCTCACTCTGGGCCCCGGCCGGGCCTCAGAGGGTCAATGGTGTGCAACTGAACTGCTGTGAAGAGTGCGCATGCGCGGGCCCCTCTTCAATTAAAAGTGCGCATTTGCCGAGATCCGATCCCAGGTCAGAGTTGACCCAGCTGCCACGCTGCGCTTAAAAGAACCATCCGAGGTCCGTCGCCTGCCATAATTTACATTATTACCAGCCCTGGGCCCTGCCTGACTAGCCCTGCCCAGTTGCCCAGCCAGTGTGCTAAGGTAGGAAAGAAGAAAGGCGGCAAGTTTCTTGCTGCACGTAAGCCCACCCACAGAGGGAAACCCCTTTTAAAAGAGGCTGATGTAATTAAATACAGTGAAGTTGATGCTGTGTTCCTCGGTTTCAGCCATTTGTGCCATCAGATAGGAACGTCATTCGTGGCAGTGTACGTGTTAGAAATATTTCTGGATTCTTGAGGCTGGTGCAGTGAGAACGTTCCATGCATGTTACCAGGAATCGTTTTTATTGTCAAGTGCTATGTGCTGGTTTATTTTCCACCTTTCTATGATTTTTCGCTTCTTGAACCCAAGTTTACACTGTTATTCAATCGGATACCCCCTCACCCTCACACGCATACACTTGTTTAGAGTATATTTATTGGTATTCCATATTTTGTTTGCACCCTCCCAGTTCTCCGCATTTGTTTATAGGGAAAGCTTTGTATATTTTGGAGTCCCTTTTACGTATTAAGATCTGTCTCATCTGTGCACGTGTTCGTGCCTTGTACCTTTGACACCCTTGCAAACATCTATCCTTGGGAATGCAGCAGTGGCGTGGGTGAGTGTTTTAAGCGTTGTTCGCCGACTTGTGACCAAGCTTAGGGGACAGGAGCAAAAACCGTCCAAAGAATTTATAGGCACGTTTTAAGACATAAACGTGCTCCTTTCCAGGTTGATTTTTTAGTAACTAGGCTGTGTTTGTGCCTTGTTTAAGGCCTTCTATTGCAAGTCGCATTTGTATGTCTAGTAGCAGTAAACCATGCAAACATCTCATATTTTGCATACTGAGGGTAAGGGGAGCGTGGGGTAAGGCAAGTAATGCACCTGCAAACGTTGATTAAGACAGTTGGCAAGGAAAAACTTTGGAAAGAGCCTCTTGGATTTCAAAGCTCTTCGAAAAGGTGGCCTCTTTTCTGATTGGCTGGGCGGGCGCTATTTTGTGAGATTTTCCGTGCTAATGATGAGCTGTCTTTAATGTCAAGAATGTACAATGTGCGTGACTCTTCACTCGGTGTCTGATGGCACTTTGAGAATTAAATTTACTCATATTATCAAAAATTAAACAATCAATGTACACAAAGTGTCACCACAGATGAATAGTACTGCGTTTCTATTTTTAACAATTGCTTAAGCCTTTATTAGGTTAATTTCTGATTTAAATGTGGAAGAAACTAGTATACAAAAATACAGAGACAAGTGCAACAAACACAAAGTGTGAAATATTTTGTTTTATTCACAAAATATATAAAAAGCAAATTACAAAAGTAAATTTAATAGGCAAGTTTGAGCTTTTCAAAACGGATTTTATTTGCAAAAGGCGAAGTGGTATGCTAGACTGTAGAATATCACCTTGTTGTTTTTGCTCCCTGTGCATAGTCTCTTTTTTGTCGTTGCATACCAGTGCTTCCATCAGGCCACCAATCACCCATACTAGATTCTCCTTCCTGTACTCACCGTGCTCTAATGAATCAAGTTGAGGATATAAACTTCATATTTAGCCTCCTGTTTTAAATTCCCTCACATTTACAGACTCTTACATTTTTAATTTTGCTTGTTAGAGCATAAATGATTCATTAATTTGTCTAATAATACTTAATTTTCTAAACAGTTGACGGCCTCCTGCGTAGTTGTATCAGACTCCCAGGAATTGTTGGGCTTCAGGATATCTGCAGTAGTGTAAATGCTGTTCCAAAGAGTAGGTAGTGGTGGGAGAACAGACTGCCTGAGCAAGAAGAGACTCTCCTGAAGGGCTTATGTGAAAGTGAGTGGGTTCTATAGGGGGTGTGTGAGTCCTATGGAGATGTGACCAGGCCTGTTGGAGGAAACCTAGATCCTGCTGGAGGTCTAAGGCACCCTGCAGGAGAGTAAAGGGACCTCACCGCGGGGAGGCTGCCACCTACTATAGCAAGAAGTGATTGCAGACAAAATGAGACATTGTGGGGAGAATATCTCCTGAAGAAGGGGATATGTGTGAGGTATGGACGAAATAGAGTGCATTTTAATGGCAAGTGATTGAGCCGGTGAGACAAGTGACATTTTGCAGGAATATGACTCATACAGGGCGATATATAAAGAACCCTTACAGTGAAATCAGTAACAGGTGGCTATTGTACAGAATAAAGTCCCTCCTACATGAATCTAAAGAGTAAACTGTAGATTTCATATCTAATTTTGCATGCGTCAGCTTATAAATCGTGGAATGACTTAGATAATTTCTAGTGCCTGACATTTCGTAATTTTATTTCCATTTTAGCTTTGTATATAAAGCTCACTGTCTCATAATAGTACTTTCAGACCCTTCATATTTGATTGACTGTCTAATATGATATATGGTATGGATTATGTTATGTAACTCAGTATTGTTGTATCCGGATACATCGGCATTCCTTTTTATATTCCATTATTTTATAGTTTTCAATCACACAAATAGAAAAACATTTAAGTTCCCATCTGGCCATTTTCTTCTCATCCTTGCAAACATGAGTTCAAATCCTGACATTATATGAAAGCTGGGTTTTTTACTATTTTGGATCAACATGTTTCAATGTAGCGTCTTGTAGGACATACGCACTGACACCCCTTTTAGCCATTCTACCTACACCTTCTCTTTCTGAAAGCCTTTTACTTGGAGTCCGGCAGAGACGGGGGTGGGGGGGAGGAAGGTCAGTGCAAACTGTTGTGTGCAAGAGAGAGGAACAACCTGCTGGGGAGACCTGCCTCTCATTGAACCCACCCAAGTCCTGCTCTCAGGTCCTCCATGAGTTTATCTTCTTCACCGTCATACAAAGGCATCCCAGCCCATGGTCTTGTTTGGAAGAAAATGTATGCCAGAAGCATAGAACAGTTGTACTAGCAGAAGAGTGCCCCCATTCCTCAAATAGTTTTACTGAACATGATGTCTGGTAAGGCACTGTGACTGAAATAGAGTAAGGAGTCTATGTGCAGCATTATTCTAGGGGCTAGTTGTGGCGCATCCGTGGTAATTTAAGGAGAGATTTAGGTTTCAGTTCTTCACAATGAATAATGTTTTTCTAACACAAAGTTGCTAGACATGTTACATATCTATCAAGTGCAAAGAAAAGGTGAAATCAAAGGGGATGATGGACGGAGAGTTTGAGCAATGCAAACACTCACCCCCAGTCAACTGATCTGGGTTTAATCGATCATAGTTCTTTAGCTCACTCCACCACCCCAGTTCAGACATGGCCATATGCAAATCAGTCTGACCCTGTGCCTCATGGGAACAGTCCAGCCCGAACTGCCAAGCCATGTCTTCCCTGGACCGGAAACAAGCATCCTGGGACCGGTTTCGGGTTCATAACCCTCTTCAGCCAGGCTATCAAGTGCACCATGGTATGTCATCCCTTTGTTGTAGTTTCCCAGTTTTCTTGCTGTTCAAGTGCCACAAGTCAGAGCGTGTAAAAAAACTCAGACTCAAGAGGCCACCACCCAAATGTAAGCTGGCATGCCCAGCCCACAAGTTAGGTTTCAGTACAGAAAAAGAAAGGGGTCCCAAAGTCTTCCAGTGGTGCTTACAGGGTGACAGGAGCACTTGACACTTTTCAGATAGATCAGTTACAATTCTATCCAATCCAAAAAGTCAGTGTTCCACTGGTGCTGGGAATAGATTGGCATCAAAAGTAGCTCATCGAAGTACCACATTTTAAGGATTGCACCCCTTAAGTGGCTGGTCAGTATTTTTCTTAAAAAGACGGACACCCCATGGAATCCCCTGAAACTGGAAGAACACAGTTTCAGTTTCGATTGCACCTTTTTACTGTAACATATCCATCCCGCTACATTTTAAATGGCTTACTCCAGTGGTTCTGGAATCAGGGAGATTAACTTCAGCCAAAAAGACCCACTCCATGGACCTAACAGGAAAAGACCAGGAAGAAGGGTAACCAATAGTTCAACTTGGTAAGATGATTCAAGGCTGCAGAGCAGGCTCTCCAACAGGCATTCTCCTTTGATGATTGAAGCATGTCCTTGACCATCAGGTGGTGGCAGGGGCGTAACAAGGCCCCCATAGTCCCCGCGGGGGGGGGGAGCTCCAGGGGGCTTCTTCAGCCCAGTACCCTGTTAGCAGAGCTCCTGAGTGTGGTCTGAGGGGGCCCCCTTCGTGCACTTTGCAGGGGGGCCCCCTTAAGTTTTGTTATGCCACTGTTCCTATGGTTCCCAGTGTTGGAGATGTGTGATCTGACAGTGTGGTAGCACAAGGTGTTGAATGCCGTTGAGTGGTCTATGGGGTGAGGGTGGTGGTCTCACCATTGTTGAGCAGGGTCCAAGATGTATTTGGTGGTTGCAATGAGGGCTGTTGCTGTGGGGTGAATACTGTGGAAGATGGTCTGGGGCTGGTTTCCAGGAGATGTTTTCTTGGAGGGAGATGGTCAGTTGCTCCTCGACTGTCTTCTTGCTGACATTTGCCGGGTAGGCAAGCAGGGTGATGTTCCTGGACATCCTGCGGTACTGACGTCCGTTGTCAAGGAAGGGCCTGGGATTCTGCATGCCTCCAGCTCACATGGAAAGTGGCATACTCAAAGGAGACATTCATGACGTGCCGGAGGTGGGCTTCAAGGATGGTGTATGTTGTAATTGAGATGTTGTGTGGGAAGGGTCCTGATGGAGAGCTGGAGTGGATGGTGTACATGAGCAAGCTGGTGTCTTTGTTGCTGACGGGAGTCCAGGACCTGAGGGGGGGTATGCCCTCTGGAAAAAAGCGCTGTCTGCCTCTGTGTGGTGAGGCTGTCCTGTATGTCCATGAGCTTGGAGTGGTAGTAAATGGCAAGGGAACCCATTGGCCTTGCAAGGGATGTATGTCTTTTGGATGGAGAGCTGGGGTTACATAGTTCACTCACAATGCCGATGAGGTCATTCATTTTGTGTGTGTTGGTGCCTAGGCCACACCTGAAGGTTGTCCTCTTGTCTGTGCTGATGATATGGTGATGTATGTGTGTTGTGGATTTCAGGGCTGAAAGGTAACTGATGGTTGTTTGCTTTACAACATTTGCAGATGAGTCCAGCTAAACCTGTATGAGTCCAGTAGGTTTGCCTTCTCCCTGGTGGCTTAACTGTGGTTGTGCTTCACAGGAAAGTACGCCAATGTGGCAAGAGTGTTGGATCACTCGTAGATCCAGTGTGTGCAGTTGCAGGGTGTAGCAGTGTCACTGGTTGGAGTGTCCTGTGTGAGGGTGCCACACAGCTTGTTTGTGTTGACTCAGGTAAAGCTTTTTTGGTGGATCTGTAGCGGAGTGTGGTGCAGTGTGTTGTTTTTGGACAACTGGATGCAAACTTTGATGTACCAATGCAGGATGGTGGTGTGGTTGTTCTCCCGCCAGGAGTTGCTGTCCCCCTGGCCCATGTAGTCTGTGTAGGTGAGGTCCTGCATGCTGATGTAGTTGTCCAATGTCTGAGGACCAATCAGTAAAGCAGTTTCCCAGCTCAGTGGTCTCTGATTTTGCAAACATTTCATGGGAAGCCTCTCTGCTCGAATTGCAGATGTGTAAATCCAGTTCCCCTACTGACTCCTTGCCCGGCTAGCAAAATAACATCCTTGCTACGATTCCCAATCACCATTTAAACGCCACGAGCTTGGAGTGGTAGTAAGTTGCAAGGGAACCCCTTGGCCTTGCAAGGGTGGGATGTCTTTTGGATGGAGAGCTGGGGTTACATAGTTCACTCACAATGCCGATGAGGTCATTCATGTTGTGTGTGTTGGTGCCTAGGCCATACCTGAAGGTTGTTCTCTTGTCTGTGCTGATGATATGGTGATGTCTGTGTGTTGTGGATTTCAGGGCTGAAAGGTAACTGATGGTTGTTTGCTTTACAACATTTGCACATGAGTCCAGCTAGAGCTGTATGAGACCAGTAGGTTTGCCTTCTCCCTGGTGGCTTAACTGTTCTTGTGCTTCACAGGAAAGTCCGCCAATGTGGCAAGAGTGTTGGATCACTCGTAGATCCAGTGTGTGCAGTTGCAGGGCGTAGTGATGTCACTGGTTGGAGTGTCCTGTGTAAGGGTGCCATACAGCTTGTTTGTGTTGACTCAGGTAAAGCTTTTTTGGTGGATCTGTAGCGGAGTGTGGTGCAGTGTGTTGTTTTTTGGACAACTGTATGAAAACTTTGATGTACTAAAGCAGGATGGTGGTGTGGTTGTCTTCCAGCCAGGAGTTGCTGTCCCCCTTGCCCATGAAGTCTGTGTAGGTGAGGTCCTTCATGCAATGTAGTTGTCCAATGTCTGAGGACCAATCAGTAAAGCAGTTTCCCAGCTCAGTGGTCTCAGATTTTGCAACAATTTCATAGGAAGCCTCTCTGCTCGAATTGCAGATGTGTAAATTCAGTTCCCCTACTGACCCCTTGCCCGGCTAGCAAAATAACATCCTTTCTAAGATTCCCAATAACCATTTAAACGCCATCTGGTAACTGTCCCTCAGATTGTGCTCTAATCCGGATGCGTGGAAACATGCGTTCCTCCTGCCCATCTTAAGGAAAGGCAAGGCAGATCCTGAATCTCCTTGCAATCATAGACCTAACTCTCTTTTACCAGCTCTGGCTAAGATTTCAGTGAAATTTATTCTGGCAGCAACTGATAGCCTTTGTTGAAGATAATAGCTTCCTTCATGACTCTCAATCCAGCTTCCATCCCGGCTAGAGTACGGAGTCGGCCCTCATTGAAATGGCAGACTCTTTACGTTGGGCGGTCGACGGAGGTTCCAAGGCGGTGTTGGTGTTGTTAGACTTGTCTACAGCATTTGACACCGTCGACCATCGCATTCTTCTGAACCACCTTAAGACCATAGGCGTGGGGGGCTCAGTGCTGAACTGGATATCGTCCTTATTATCTGACCGCACACAGCAGCTCGGGACTCATCCATTCATCTCCCCAGTCAAACCACTGAAGTTGGGCGTGCCGCAGGGCTGTGCTCTGAGCCCTCTGACTTTTAATATTTACTTAACCTCGCTGGCTGAATCGATTTCCATGTCAGAACTCAAAATCATATCATATGCTGATGAGCTTCAGCTTCTATTCACCTAAAATGCTGTGTATGCCGCAAATGTGGACCCACTTAAAAATTGTCTCAAGGTTTTTGTGGCCTGGATGGACCACAATTCCTTGAAAGTTAATCCAGATAACACCTAGGTTCTGTTTTTCAACCCTCTCCCCTCTCTTCCAATCTGTGGTGGCCAGAGGAACTGGCCATTGCTCCGGCACACAAGGACTTGGTCATGAATCTGGGAGTTAGATGTGACAATCAGCTATCCCTTGCCACATAGGCACAAGAGGCGTGTGCCGCTTGTTTTGGCATGATTAAAATCATCAAGACATTTATTAACTATCTGCACAATGTAACCCGGAAAACGGTGGTTCACACACTGATCACCTCCCATTCAGACTACGCAAAAGGCTCAGACGTGGGTCTCACATTAGGCTTGCTCCGTATATTGCAGACGGTCCAAAATGCTGCTGCCCGCCTGGTATGTGGAGTCTCACTTTGACAACATATCTCCCCATATCTTATACTACTACATTGGCTGCCCATGTCTACACAAATAGATTTCAATGCGCTGACAATCGTCTTCAGGGCAGGACAAGGCCGTGGTCCAGGCTACCTTAGGAGGAGCCTCCGTCCCTATTGTCAATCACGATCTCTACGTTCCAATGACAACCACTTTCTCATTGGCCCTTGGTTTGCAAAACCTAGATCAGGAGGTCAAACCTTTCAGGTAGGAACCACCCAATGTTGGACTAAGCCACCTCTTCCGCTGCGTATGATTCTGTCTGAATGTGAGTCTCACAAAGCCCTTGACACCTGCCTATTTAGCCTGCTTGATTAGTTGCTCCTCCGTATGTTGCCTCATTTTCTGCACACACCCCGTTGTGTTAGATGTGTGCTCAATAAATGACTATTAATATAATTGTAGATGCCTTAGCAGAATTGTGGGTGTAGGCCTGGAGATCTGTAGATTATAGTTAGACTGAGGGTGGTCAGGGGGTTGGAATGAAACCTGAAGTGCAGATGCTTGCCAATGCTGAGTGTGTCCTTGGTGTTGTATGTGACTCTGAGGGTGTACTTCAGAAAGAATTGCAAATCATCCTCCAGGATTGTTGTTATCGGTCCCTGCGGGTGATCTAGTATCCGTCTGTGATGGCAATGGTGAAGTAGTGTGCAGAGGATGCGTTCAACCAGGTTACTGTAATGAAGGCGATGTGTGGGGCTGTTGTGTTGAGGGGGTAACAGAGACCAATGGCGTGCTCGTGGATGTAGCGGGTGTGCAGTAGTAGGCAAATTATCTGGTTGTGCGGACATGGTCTGTCATGCGTGGCAGCGCGGTGTTGGCATTAGGAGTTAAACACACAGCCTGCAAAGCTGTCATGGGTGCGCATAGGGGTTGCCTGACAGCAGGTGGATGATTGTCTGGTGTTCACTGTTTGGAGGGTGGCTGGGGCATGAGTCTGTTGTGTTACCTGTGTCATGGAAGGACCAGAGTGTGTTGCACTGTGCACGTTGCAGGCGCTGACGGTCCTGCCTTTGGCACAGAGGTGGCGCAACAGTGGCACTGACAAGCTGCTGCCTGCATTAGGAATGGGTGGAGGGAGGGAGGAGCATCTGGGAGGCATGTGTGTTGCAGAATCAGGGCACTTGGTGGTGCGTTGCCGCAGGGGAGGCAGCAGCAGGAATGAGTGAACCCATGATGGTGGAAGGGGTGAGACACCATGCAGAAAGTAGCACACAAAGACAAGGAGGTTTGAAAGGCACAATGTAACAGGTGTATGTAAAGGAAGGAGTGTCTGGTTACTCATGGGTCACTGAAAGAAAATGGATGATCAATCACCAAATATGACGGGTACAGTAACAGGCACCAAAAGGCCAAGCTGCGCCCATGACACACTGCGTCAGCAGGTGTTGCCTGCCTGTTGTGGTTGCAAGCTGCACAAATACATACACAAACATGTACCTCATGCACATTATGGATCATTAGCCATGATAAACTGCATGCATGTTGCCACAGTACACATACTCCCATATGTACAATCATCGTAAAGTATGCCATAGAAGACGCATGCAAACTGGCAAGAGATCTGCGGTGACAGTAATGAGGCACATTGTACTGTAGGGAACACATTTACTACACAAATGGATCAAGTTTGTGTTGAGGCCATGCTGCTATAGCCAATGTCCATGGCCAGTGGCATTGCTCTAAAGAAAATAACAGTCATGCAATGAGGTTACCTGTAATGCTGCTGAAACAATCTGCACACGACTGCCTGGGACTGTCGGATCCTTGAATCCTCAGAAACGTGTGCTGCGCAAAGTGGTCCATCTCCCGATAGCCCCTTGGTCTGCGTATAAATGACTGACTCAAAAGGGTGATCAGGCGAGGGAAGGAAAGGAAGGGTACAGCATGGGGGAGATCTGAAACAAAGGTAAACAAGCATAAGGATTCAACACTTCTTGTCACTAAATCACAGAATACCTAAGGACCTATACTATAACAGTTACACCTGTAAAGGAAAACAACAGCCACTGTATCCTACTTGGGATCACAGTAATAATAATGATAGTAGATCTGAGGATTGAACACAGACACATTAAAGGTAGCAGAGTTTGGCAGCTAAATGAAGGGGGGATAACGCTCTGCAGGCTGCTTCAATGCAATTAGAGCCATGCGGATATCAAGGATTCACAGTGTATGAATACGGCTCCAATAAACAGAAATTCTAATGCGCTGCAGTGCTACTCACAGAAAGGCAACAATCCGTAGTCATCCCTGGGAATCAGTGAGGGTCATGAAGGGAAATTACACATCACCCGCATGAGCCTTAAGAAGCTCATCCAACGAGGGAGGGAATTAGGTAAACACAAGGAAGCCCCACAAGAGCCAGTCATTGGCTCATCCAACTGGGCTTTGAAATGCCTAACATAACAAGCTGCTGGTCCGGAACTCAACAGAGAGTAACGAGGAACAATGGTACAAAACCACCCCTATCGTGACCAGGATATGCAGCACGCCACAAGAGAATCCTGGGATTGACGTAACCCGAATGGTGCCACGGAAGCATTTACATTTGCTACAGCACAACATTGTGACGTCATCAGCGCAACATTCCTGGCATCATGGGAAGAGAAAGTTAACATCAATTTACCGAGAAGGCTTGCAAAGCAGTGTTCTACACCGGCCCTGAGGTTGTGATGTGACGGTGACATGACATACTGGCACAAGGGGCAATGCATCCATACAAACATACTCACAGGAAATTTGACAGAACATGTGGGACATACGCTGGCCCACACCTTCACAACATGGTTGATTGGAAATCCAATTGTACTGGCACACAAGATTAAGTGGATGAGCCAAACACATCCTGCTGCACACAGTGATGCTGCAATTCCCCATAGACCCTGTGGTTGTGATGTCCCACACAATGTCAAAAGGTGGTATCCGCAATGTGTCATTGTCAAAGTTTACACACATTGATGCATTCACCAGAGTAAAAACCTCCACAACAGATGACTGTCAAGAAGGGTGACTGTCCTGTCATGGGAGTGGTGCAACATGAAATTTGATCCATGGTGATGAGACATGTATGGATGGTTCTACAACATACACAGAAACAGTTCCCACACATTCTCAAACCATACCAACCCCAAACAGCCTGTTTGGATCTCTTACCTGAACTGACATTTACACATGTCCGTGCATGGAATGCTGATACGGACCACGTTGCAATCATCATGAGAATTAGCAGGAGGATGAAGATGACACGAAGAGACAACAGGCACAGCAACCTTGGAATGACAGACACACAAGGGCTCACCGTTAAAATTCTTTGACAAAGACATGGGCATGTAAAAAACTGGAACAATGTAGTACACATGTAAATTTCTAGCTCCGTCATTGCGCATTTCAGTATGGCATGACATCAGCACTTGCGTGACACATCAGAACATACACATCAAAGTTACATTGCATACAGTCAGCTGGACACACACATTGCAACACATGCCACTCAATGCTACAAGCTTGAAGTGACTCACCATTATGAGAAGAAGTTGCGTATGAGCTGAATCCGGATATTATCCTCTTCCTCCACATCACTTGCATCATGACCAAGTCCTTCATTCTCAACGGGTGGATGTTTCTGCTCCTCAGGATCCAGGATGAGTGGCACTTCCTTCTCAACTGCCATGTTGTGCAGCATGCAGCACATGATGAAGATATTACAGACCTTGGCCGGGGCATACAGGAGGGATCCGCCGGTCTTATCGAGGCACCGGAATCGGCTCTTCAGGATGCCAAACGTCCGCTCAATCACTCGCCTGGTCTACCCACGTGCATTATTGTACCGTTGATCTGCAGCTGTTCTTGGGTTGCGGAGAGGTGTCATTAGCCATGGCATGTTGGGATATCCAGCGTCACCTGCAGATATACATCATGTAAATAAGTGGTTCAGGAGATGCCTTCTGAGTAAAAGATACTGAGACACAGAGGACAAACAGAGTTTACCCATCAACAAGACATGCCCGATCGTTGTGCAGCTGCAGCATCATTCGTGGCACCCTGCTACGCCTCATGATGAATGCATCATGGCACGATCCTGGAAAATGTGCACAAACATGGGAAATCAGCATGTTAGCAAGACACACCAACAGGGCATTTATTGAATGATAATGTTTCCTGTTGAGGTAAGCCTGCCCCTGAGCCTGTGGTGTCACCAAAGCCACATGTGTCCCATCAATGGGCCCAATGTCATGTGGCATCCCTCCCAGGGCATAGAATTCACCCTTGACATCAGTCAACTCTTCCGGAGTTGAAAATCTGATGAATTCATCAATGTGCTCCAACATGGCTGCTATAACATCACGCAGGACACGGCTGACATTGTTTGGGACATTCCCCCGACATCCGCTATGGTTAATTGAAACGTACTTGTTGCAAAAATATGGAGGGCTACCATCACCTTTAGCTTGGGGCTCAGCGCAGAAGGATACCTGTGTTGCGGTTGGATATGTAACTCCAGTCTGTTCGTCAAGTACCGAATCAACTGTCAAGTGAATCTGTAACGTCGGATGCAGGCACGTTTCCTCATGGTAGCCAAGTCTGGAAATGTCCTTGGTAGAGGGAGTGCCCTGCAGGACATATTTGGGAAGAATGGAGCATAACTGTCAGCCAACATGGCTATCAATGTACATAGCACATGCAAAGCTGCTAGTACCTGTTGATTGACAAATAAACATTACATGCCCTCAAATGAGCTGCTGGGCTGGTCTGAGTGAATAGCCCAAGATATCACGGGAATGACACACATCACGATACCTGCAGTGGAAGGTTGTCATCCCATCCAGACAGCTGACTGCAAGGCACACACACAGGTCACATGGAATGTCAAATGTATGTATCAAACACATTGCGATTAAGGTGTGCATGTGACAACAAAACAACACAGCCATTGTCACGATTCAGACATGTATGCCTGGGGAAAAATGATGTCTGATGCCACCCAAAAGCCGTGAGAATGCAGATGTGCCATGGTGTGCGTACATGTGAAACCATTCCCATCTCAACACAGACCCATGTTAGATTCACCAACAGCAGATGCAGTTTACGGAACACAAACAGCAAGCTCAATCTTTAACATGACACACACCGGACATAGTCTTATAGGGTCATGCTGAGCGTGAAATTTCAAGTGACAAAGTGCCCCGGTCCCTGGCATCATGAGACAGGTGCCCGTAGTGACGAATGTGCCATCCTGGTGTTGATGTGCATGACAACATCTGCATAATGATACATATGGGACAAGTGTAAAGGTGATATGTACCACATAGTGCTCCATCACACATGACATGTGTCAACAGGTCATCACACATTGATTGTGCAACAAGATCAGATGCCCTGTGCTATATCACTGCCTGCTCATGTAAGTATGCAATGACAAGAACTTGATAGACATCCTTGTTTGAAACGTACCCCTACATCCCTGCCACGTGTGCGCCTCGTATCACTATTGTAATGGTCCCATACGTAAGTGTGTGAAACGTACCGTGTGAAACGCACCGTACCCCTGCATTCACTACAGCGTGTGAAACGTACCGTGTGAAACACACCGTACCCCTGCAATCACTACAGCATGTGAAACATACCATCTGAAACGCACCGTACCCCTGCATTCACTACAGCATGTGAAATGTACCATCTGAAACACACCGTACCCCTGCATTCACTACAGCATGTGAAATGTACCATGTGAAACGAACCGTACCCCTGCATTCACTACAGCATGTGAAACGTACAGTCTGAAACGCACCGTACCCCTGCATTCACTACAGCATGTGAAACGTACCGTGTGAAACGCACCGTACCTCTGCATTCACTACAGAGTGTGAAACGTACCGTCTGAAATGCACCATACCCCTGCATTCCATGCGTGTGTGCGCATCGTATCACTATTGTAATCGTGCCTTACGCGAGCACACTGTACCCCTACATTCCGTGCGTGTGCGCATTGTATCACTATTGTAATCGTGCCATACACGAGCGCATGAAACGCACCGTACACGTGTGTGTATGTCAAAAACCTAGGGGATGAGTAGTAGGCCCTGAATGCATCCTGGTTGTCATGGATACTGAGATTTGAGTGTGTGCTATAGGTGCCCTGTAAAAGTCAGTTGGTCAGAAATATACAATGCTGCAAAATGATTGTGGAGCTGAAGCTCAAATTTTGAATGATGTGAATGCGTGTCAGAGCTGTATGTTTAAAGGGATTGGAGGAAACGTACGATGCGAACGAATCTGACCTATCACTGTACTCCTCTAACCAAAAGCCCATCAGCAGCTCTGATTTAAGGCTGCATGAAACCCTGAGAGTGCACTTGCCTGCACTACATTGGAGTGGACCACACTGCTGCTGTCTCAGCATCCTCTGGCATATCATGATGGCTCGTACTGTGGATAGGGACCCAGCTTTCAGTGAGGAGGAAAACCAGGCCCTGCTGGATGCCCTTCTACCACAGTCCAGCAAGCTGTATGGGAGACCAGAGGAGCAGGTGAGTGCTGACTGCACTACCTTTGAGTTGCATGTGTTGCCAAGTGTGTGCCATGATCTGTGAGTCTGTTGCACCTGTTATGCCATCTGTTGGCTTTCAATGCCATGTAGTGCATTGTGGCTTGCACACAGGCCTAAATCACATGGACAATGATGCAAGTCCTGTCACCATCCTATGCCCTGTTCACATTATCAATGCTGTGCAAGCGTGTGTGTCGGGGACATGGAGCAGGTGTAGTGATGTTGTTTCACTTTGTCTTCCTGACATGCTACGAGAAGGGGAAAATATGGTTGGAGATTGTCAGGGCCGTCAGGTCTGCGGGGGGCCATCGCCGGCGGCTGCGCAACATCCAGAAGCGGTGGCAGGACATCCGGTGTTGGTCCCGGCATATCGCCCGGGTCCAGCTGAACCTGGAGCCCTCACGCCGGCATGGTGGAAGCGTCACCTCACCCCCCACATGCTCCGGGTCCTGGCAGTCGTCTTTCCAGACCTCGATAGGCAGTTGCACGAGAGACAGCAGCAAGTAGGTACATGGCTGTTTGTTGTGTTGTGTTGTGTGTCACCTGCTTTTTGAAGTGCTCTGAAGCCTGGCTACACTCCCACAGTTGTGGTGTCTGGTCAGACTGGTTATATGTGCAGTGTCTTTTCCGTTCACCATAGTCACCTGGTACTCATTTTTATCTCTTCCCCTTCTTCACATGTGTTCCCTGGTCCGTGTGTAATCACATTTGCATCATGCTCATCTAGAGTGCAAGGAAATAAGACAGCACATTGATTTCCGCATCATGTGGGAGGGTGGTCTGTGACATGGGTTGGGACCTTGCCTGTGCCATGACCTGTGCACTGTGTTTTGGCTTCATATTTGTTTGCACTGATGATGAGTCTCAACATAGGAGTGTGAGGTTTCTACTGCACACCCTTGCAGCATGCATGACCCATGTTGTGTTCTCAAACATGATGTACATCAGTGTGAGATATGCGTAGTGCCATGACGGTTACTCATGGTACAGTCTGCTCATTCCAGACCCACGGATCAGTGTGCCCACTACAGTCACCTGAGACACCCTGGCCTCCTAATCATGTGTGTCATCCAACACTGTGCCCATTGTATGTAGGTTCAGCATGGGTCTGCCTCTGTGGTATTGTTCCCTGGTATAGTTTGTATTTTTCCTGTGTCTGCTACATGTGTCCACTGGACATGGATACAAGATTTGGCTTGTGCATACTCACACTGGGCAGTGCCTGTGTGCCTATTCAAAACAATCTGTTGTTGGTTGTTTGTGAATAATATGTATTGCCAGCCCCACGAGGTGAGCTGATGGTATTTTTGGAATTGTTGCTGCGCAGTTTTTGTTACCCTGCTTATGAGGTCTCACTTCTTGAGCTGTATCAGTCACATTAACTGAGGTATGGGGGTGTTGTGCATGAGAGGTCTACATGGGCCTGCCTGATTTAGCCTTGCCAGGTCTGATCTGTGGGTGTGATTTGGCTGATCAATGTTTCACCTTGCACTGCCCCTGTGATGTTGGCCAGTGATTTCATTTGGGGCTTGGCAGCCGATGTCATTTGGTTCCAGACATGATTGTGTCTCATACAATTTTGCGACATGTATGTAGTTCAGATACTACGGTGTATTGTGTTAGTGTGCACACTTCTGTGTTGACATTTTGCCTGGGTATAACGGTGTGTCCACAATGCAGAAATGATTTTGTTCATCACAATTGCAGGCCCATTGGCTGAAGCATTGTCCTGAGTTGGGACATGTGTGCCTCTTTACATGACAACCAGTAGGTCTTATGTGCAAGCAACTGTGTCATCAGGGAATGGAAGCCCATGTGAGGACTGTCATATGTCAAGTAGTGTCAAATAAATGATGGTACCTTGGCACTCACAATACTTGTTAAAAGTTGTTCATGTTTTGAATGTGTTAATATGATAAATTGTGTAAATGACACTTATGTGCCTGCATGATAATTGTCTCACAAGGTAGTGCACACAAAACAACATTTCCACTTTCGTCAAAGAAGCAGGCAGCTTTTCAAATAGTCCAGTGTTAGTGATTAATGGTGTGCCCTGATCTCCATATACATGTCCCCACAGTGGTCTTAAGGTCTTGAAACTCCTTTGTTGACAATTGTACAAAGTAATGAGTGTCAAGACATCCAGAACTCCGTTGGACCATGTATGTGGCAAATCTGCAATGCCATTTGTTTCTAACAGTGTTTTATCTTAAAGGGTGCCAGCTGTTTCAAAGAATGAGTAAATCTTTTTTGTGTGCATTTCATTGTGAGACATCTGTCAAGCAGGCACATATGTGTTGCCTTCACAAGATGGTGAATTACCACATTCAATACATGCCGATTGTGTAAAGTGTGGTGAGTCCCAAGATGCTAACATTTCTTTAAATTGATTCTTTAAACAATGTACTTACAGGGCTCTGAGTGTTGAATCACATTGGGGAGTGAGGTGGGTGATTGTTCCCTGAGGGTCCCACTACTGTTACTTTTTTTGTGTATTTGAGGTGGCATCACTTCATTGTATTGATCAGCTCTCCTGTAAAAAACAGTATCCACTCTGTGTAATTCTCATTCAAGTTGTGGCCTGGTGTGTTCTTTGGATCCTTGTGTCCATACCAACTGGGTAGTAAAAGTCTCAAATATGTGCAGGGCTATCTGGCTGTTACTCATGATGCATGCCATGATTTGCAGTGTGACCTACTGTTTTTGTGCTCATGTGTCAGATGTGTACAGGTGACTGATGCCTTTCTGTTTCTTCTACTTGCCCACAGCATCATCAACAGAGACGAAAGGAGACACATGCATTGACCAAGAGGAGGGACCCAGCCACAGTGTCACCATCGCTGTGGAGTCGGAGGGAGCCAGTGGCATGGAGGGTAAGGGGAGTCGGCCTGCAGACCTTTTGGAAGGCAACACTTCCTACCACGCTGATGGGTCCGCCTCTGACTCCCTGGAGGAGGGGGAATACACCACAATACCCGACGGCAGCACTGTGTCTGTCCACGCCTCCTCCAGTACCATCTCCACCCTACCAGTTGCCCCGGTCCCTTCTGTCCGTGCAGCCCCCCATGTCTCCTTCGGCCCAGGCATCGCACCACCTGCCCCTGTCTCCCCTGCTGCCCTCAGCAGATTCAGGTTGGTCAGACATCAATGCTGACTGTCGTTCATGGAGAGCATGTCAGCTACGATTCTCACGTCCATGGACTCCTCAGTGATGGCAGCAGTTGCCCTCCTGCAGCGGTCCCTCCCCACCTCCTTCGGACCCATCCACACTCCCCTCTCCCATTCCTGTCCAAAGCACACGCAGGAAGGCACGATCATGCACACCAACGGATACATGCAGCACACCTGAAAGTCAAAGTGCACATCTCCTGGCACGCAATCTCAGAGGGCGGCAGGCACACCCGTAGGGACTGGGGTCAGACCACAGACACGCAGCCAAACTCACAGTCTGAAACTCGCACAGCGCTCAACCTCCACTCCCATAGTGTCCCCGGGTGCAGGGGGTAGTTTTGACGAACTGGCAGCAGTGTGCAGCGCTGAGTACCTTTCCACCTTTGTTGCTGCAAAAGCCACTGAGGACACTACGTCCCAGCCTGCACCCACCACACCTACCCTTCCCACTAGTCCCCCAAGGGTCAACAGACCATTAGTCCATTCCTGTGCAAGCAAGTTTGGGGTAGACAACCTCCCCAAAGTCCCCCAAAGGACTTTGTTATGGACTGCCAATTGGCCTTATTAGAGCTTGGACTCATTTTTTGACTTATTTGAATTTGAAGCTGAATAAAGCCTTTTATTTTGCATTCTACATATTGCACTTCAGGTACTTGATGTCGTTGATGAGGGCCCTGGAGTTGGTGTCATGGTAATGTTTTGGGGTTGTGAAATATATTTTTTGATGATGGTAATGAGGTGGACCATGGTATCTGTGTGGCTTCACAATGTCTTTGCAATTAATCATTGGTTGTGTATGTTCAGTTTGGCTACAGACTTTGTACCAAAAAGTGTTCCTTCCTCTGTGACACCTGAGATCTTCAATGCGGACAGTTGCACAATTGTTGTGCTGACATGTGTGCACATTTCCTGTTTTGGTGACGGTTCCCTTCAGCAAGGGCCATGCCTGCTCACAGATGTCTACTGCTCATTTGTCTGTGCCATCCATGCTACTCACTGTACTTGTGTATTGAGTATGTACAAATGCCTTCATGGACACATTCACCCTTTTTGGCACTATGCATGTGTGTTATCA
Source organism: Lissotriton helveticus (assembly GCF_964261635.1). Taxonomy (NCBI): domain Eukaryota; kingdom Metazoa; phylum Chordata; class Amphibia; order Caudata; family Salamandridae; genus Lissotriton; species Lissotriton helveticus. The sequence goes on from NC_136067.1 coordinate 1,574,723,873, forward strand.
CAGCCTACCCCTATGTTGGAAATTGTTCTGCAGGGTATTTGGGCACATGACTCACAATTCTGTGCATTGTACCTACGGCTTTTCAATCCTATTCTTTACATGATAGACTACATCTTTGTGGTCCGCCCACCACCTGGACCTTCATATCAGCGCAGGGATCCCTTTCGCTGTCTTTGTTTGGTCAGCTATTACATCACTATACACTATTGTGTCATGATGGTCGGGTGTGTATTTAGCCAGCAAACTCCATGAGTGGGTATGCATGTGGAATTCGACATCACACCCACATGTAGTGTGTCACGCAGTGCGTGACAGTAATCCATCCTCCAGTGAGTGGGACACTGCTGTAAGTTATGAAGTGATGTGTTGCTATGGCACTGTCATGAAAGTCACAAGTTAGGGATGTGCACATACCCCCATGTAGTTGTGGTATGCTGATGATGATGTACCCCCCTATATCTGAGCAGTGCTGGGAGTCCTCTGTACCTACCCCTTATATGTCCGGACACTGATGGGATTCCTCTGCACCCATCCATCATTTATTTATTTATTTATTTGCGTGTTTATATAGCGCTATGAATAAACTCCCATAGGAGTATCTCCGCGCTAGTGACAACCAGTAGAGAAACTAAAAAAAGGAAGTAGTGAGGTTAAAATTGTGCTAATGAAGCTCCTATCTTAGCTAGAAAGAACTAAACAGAAAAGTTTTCAGATATTTTCTGAATTGAAGATGGTTACAGCATTGCCTCAGTGAGAGCGGGAGTGAATTCCAGAGGTTAGGACCTACCACGGACAAAGCCCTGCCACCTAGCCTTGATTTACTTATCTTGGGAACGCTCAGTAACAGCTGTTCACTGGATCTGAGGGCCCGGATAGGGACGTATGGGACAAATTTACTGGCCATGTATTCTGGTCCTAATTGATTGAGGCCCTTATGAATGATACAGCAGGTCTTGAACTTCACTCGTTGACGTATTGGTAACCAGTGAAGTTTGTGTAATAACGGTTTAGAAGGGGATCTGGGAGGAGCATTAAGCACCAACCTAGCTGCTGTATTCTGCACCACCTGCAGACGATCCAGAACCTCTTCATTTGCACCTGCCAAGAGACCGTTACAATAATCAATGCGGCTGATAACCAGAGCCTGAACTAAGGTTTTCCTATAGGAGTCAGGTAGGAAAGGAAAGATTCTACGGAGGAGACCTATCACGTGGAAACAAGATCCCACGGTAGTGATGACATGTTGCTTCATGGTCAGCTCCAGTTCCAATTTCACTCCCAAGTTCTTGATTATTGTTTTGGGCTCAGGAACTGGGCCCAGATCAGGAGGCCACCAATCGGGGGACCATTGAACTCTAGCCTCACCGAAAAGCATCACCTCCGTCTTTCCAACGTTACATTGAAGAAAGTTGGAGGACATCCACCTTGCAACTGCCTTCATCCCATCGGAAAAAGAATGTATAATTTCCGGGGTAAGTTGTTTAAAGGGGAAGAGCAGCTGCATGTCATCAGCGTAGGACACTGGGCAGAATCCAAAAGCTCTAGTTACTTCTGCCAAGGGGGCCACATAGGTGTTAAATAATGTCGGGCTCAAACAAGAGCCCTGCGGGACCCCCTTGGTAATATTAACCTCTTCCGACCTAAACTCACCCATGGTGACAGATTGGGTGCGGTTGGAGAGGAAGCTTTTGATCCAGTCCAGTGCTCTACCACCGATTCCATTCACAGACAGGCGTTCGATCAGAACGTTATGAGAAATGGTATCGAACGCTGCCGATAAGTCTAGCAGCACCAGGACAACAGAATAACCTTTGTCCTGGTACAGTCGTAGATCGTCTGTAATCGACAGCAAGGCCGTTTCAGTGCTGTATTTAGGCCTGAAACCTGACTGTGATGGATCGAGGCAACCAGATTGTTCAAGGTAGGTAGATAGATGTTTATTGGTGTGCTTTTTGATGATTTTCCCTAGGAATAGCACCAGGGAAATGGGCCTGAGGTTAGACATGTTGGTCCAAGGAATAGATGTATTCTTCCTAATGGGTCTAACTAGGGCATTTTTCCAGCACTGTGGGACAACTCCAGTTGTAAGTGAGAGATTCACCAGTCTCTGAACATCAGGGGCCAGTGTATTCCCTAAAGGACCCATAAGTCTAGCAGGAAGCAAGTCCGCCGGGCTTCCACTTTTTATATCAGTAAACAGTTTCTGAACCTCTATTAACGATATATCAGGAAAATCGTTAAAAGAGTGGGAATTAATAGGTGTTGTCTGCCCCAGGGTATAATTGTCCTGGCTACTTATGTCAGGATTAAGTGCCTCTATTTTGTTATAGATGGCATCAATTTTTTCAGTGAAGAAACTGGAGATGCTATCACAAAGATGTTGAGATGCCATATCTGCACTTTCGCAAGCTATAGGCTTCAGAAATGTGTTGACAATCTGGTATAGAACTTTCGAATCATTACCAGCTGCCTTTAACTGAGCCGTAACGTGGTTCTTACGTGCAGATCGTATGGCTTTATGATATATATTAAGAGCCTTTTTATAATTAATTTTATCTTCCTCCAGGAACGATTTTCTCCATTTCTTTTCCAACTTTCTAGCCAGGCGTTTAAGGCTACGCAGCTCCTCCGAATACCAAACCTCTTGTTTCCTGGCAAGGCTTGTTTTAAAGGTCCTAATCGGGGCAATTTGTTGTACTGCAGCATTGACTGCTAAATCCCAGTTTGAAAGAGCAGTGTTAATGTCATCCGTGCATACAATAGGAGGGGGAAGATATTTCTGTTCAAAAATAATGTTGGTGATTTTATGCCACTGCCTACGTTTAGATGGAATCTGAACATGGGGAATAGACTGGAGATGATTCATCGGCATAGAAAACTCAAGCACAAAGTGGTCTGTCCAATGATATTGTTTGGGTACACAGCATTCTTTTTTTTTTTTTTTTAAATTCTTTTTATTAAAGGATTTTTATATATTTACCTCCCACTGGGACACAGAGGGGGCGTGGAACAAATAAACAATACAGCATAACCATGGTATATTCATACAATACCTCTCCATATAACAGACATGAAGTGAAATAGAACTTTTTCTTCCTAACAAAATATAACATTAGTCACGATTAGAATTAGCTCGATATCCTAAAACTTATATATTAATTTGCTAACCTTTTATGCATTAAGTATCCACTAGTTAATACAGAGTGTATACAGTTTATATACAATTATATACAGAAGCGGTTTATATACATTTTCTATATACATCATCCTTCTTCCTTCCAATTCGTTATGGCCTCCCATATTTTCAAACCAAGTTTCCTCGAGTTTTTCCCCCTTCTTGAGTAGATTGCTCTTTCTAAATTATATATACTCAGCAGCCTGGCTAACCATTGCTGAAATGATGGTACCGTTTGATCTAACCATGCAGATGCTATACATAGTCTATACACTGCCATAGCAATGAAAATACAATATTTCCCTGCTTCATCTTCATTACTACCATCTGTGCCTAATAATATAGTCACAGGTGTTAAATTAACAACTAATTTTAAAGCCCTTTGTAAGAACATTTCAATTTCCTTAATTAATATGACTAAATTTGGACATGTTGCAAACATATGAATAGCATCCGCATTTGTACTCATACACCTGGGGCAATGTATACCATTTGTCGCTCCCCATTGTGCTAATTTAGCCGGGGTATAGTAAAGCCAGTACAAGGTCTTGTATTGCTGTGCCTGTAGTGATGCAGAGCACAAAATATTTATCCCTAAGTCTAATGAATCTTTAAAACATTCTTGTTCTATACCCAACTTCGCTGCCCAACTTTCCCCCCATTTGGCCATGTCATCTAATCTATGCTCATTTAACTCTGCGTAGAACCTTTTAATAGTGCAATCTACTCCACTCTCTATTATTTCTAATATATTATTTTTTTCAAATCCTCCCGTCCCCCCTCTTTTATTCTGTAGGAAACTTCTTACTTGTAGGTATTTTAAAAAATGACTTCTTGGCAAATTAAATTTTTTCTGTATTATTCCAAATTGTTTCATCCGTTGTGTCCCCATAATGTCCCCTATTTTTATAACTCCATTTCGAAACCACTCTCTATATATTGAATTAGAAAATATATCTCGCGGAAATGCCATATTATCGTATATCCTCGTATACCTATTGAATTTACCCAAACCAAATTTTTTCATAAACGCCTTCCATAACTTATGAGCTCCAAACATAGTCTTAAAGCGTGTTATTTTAAAATATGCCGTGTCGAAATTTTTCAAAAAAATATTCTTGGTTTCTTCACCCATCAAAATACCATATATTGCTAATGAACCCAGATGATCCTCTCCTTCTGCTTCGGCTCCACCTATTAATCCTATCATATACTGCAGAGCAGCAGCCCAGTAATAAAGCTTAATATCTGGTAGTGCCCAACCCCCTCTTTCACGTGGAAGTGCCAGAAATCTCGCCGCCCTTCTAGTCTTGCCTTTGGACCATATAAACTTATTAATCATGTTCTCAATCTTTTTAAACCAGGCATTATCAAACCATAGGGGGATTGTTCGAAAGAGGTATAAAAATTTTGGCATGATAAGCATTTTAATAATGTTTACTCTTCCAACCAAAGTAAGATGGAGATTATTCAATCTATCGAGCTCACCCCCTACTTTCTGTATGATAGGATCAATATTTAGCTCTACTACTTTTTCTAGAGCTGAGGTTATAGTTATTCCCAGATATGTTCCTGTCAGTGCCACCCTAGAATCCTGACATAGAGCCTTGTCGTTTTTTATAATTTGTGTTTTTCCAGTGTTCAAGGAATACCCAGACACTTTCCCAAATTCTTTTGCCTCTTCTTCCACATATCTTATAGCCTCTGCGGGTGAAGATGTTATAACCGCCACATCATCAGCGTACGCCAAAATCTTGCACTCCCCCCTGAGTGTGACAATTGGGGGGATGTGTCTATTTAACTCCAATTTTCTAATTAGCGGATCTAAATAAATGGCAAACAACAGCGGGGAGCATGGACACCCCTGCCTTGTGCCCCTATCAATTTTTACTTTGTCCGTTAACCCCGCATTGATTCTAATTGCAGCGCTCGGGTCTCTATATAGTGTCTTTATCGCTGTCAAAAAACCGCTGCCAAATCCCACTTTTTCCAAGACACTCCATAGATATACCCATGACACCCGGTCGAAAGCCTTTTCAGCATCCAATAATAGTACCGCAAATGGATCCCCATTGGCCTCCGTCATGTCCATAAGTGTAATTAATTTCCTTACATGATGCGTAGTCCCACGCCCTGGAATAAAACCGTGTTGGGTAGTAGTAACTAACGGTGTTATTACACTGGCAAATCTAATTGCAAGTACCTTTGAATAAATCTTTGTATCTGTATTCATAAGGGTAATTGGTCTGTATGACCCTGGGTCAGTCGGTATTTTTCCTTTTTTGAGAATAACCACAATTTCAGCCTCAGACCAGGTATTTGATATTGAGCATCCCTTCTGAGCCTGTTTAAAAGTATAATACATATCTCCTGCCAACTCCTCCCAGAAAACCTTATAAAATTCTAACGGGATTTTATCTGGGCCAGCAGCCTTTCCTGATGGTAAACTCTTCATAGCTGCTTTTACTTCCTCTAGTTCTAACAAGGTGTCTATCCTCTGTTTCTCTGTTTCATCCAGCTGTCCCCCCTCATAGTCGTTCAAATACTCCATTATATCTTCATGATCTTTTATTTGACTCTCAGAGTAAAGCTTCGTATAAAAACTTCTGAAGACTTCCCTTATTTCTTGTACATTAGTTACCATCGTCCCTGAGATATCTTTTATTGCTTTAATCTCACCAAGAGATGTCTTCTGTCTGGTTCTAGCAGCTAACATTTTGCCGACCCTTTCATTCAACTCATAGCAGTTCTCTCTATTCACTGTATATTGTTTCGCAGCCCTTTCTGCTATGTACTCTTCTGCTGCCGCTCTTAGTTTTAAAAGTTTCATATATGCAGAGTCCATTGGATCTCCATTATCAGTTTGGTCTGTCCTAATGGTTAGTTCCTCCTCTGCCAACAACAACTCCCTCCTTATCCGCTCAGATCTTTCTTTTTCCTCTTTCCTTTTTCTGGCCCCAAAGCTGATAGTCTCACCCCTTACTCCGGCCTTAAAACAATCCCACACTATCCCAGCCGATGCTGTTTGTCTATTTATGCTAAAAAATTCAACTATCCATTTTTTCATATGGTGAATATATGCATTCTCCACGAGGAGTGCCCTTTCAAATGTCCAGTCAGAAGCCTTCCTTGCCACTTTCATACCCTTCAAGGTGACGATGAGAGGGTTATGATCCGAAAAAAGCCTTGGTATCCTTTCAATCTCTGCCCCCTCCATACGTTGGGTACTAATTAAAAAATAATCCAATCTAACACTTATCCTATGAGGCGATGAATAGTATGTATAACCATCTTGTCCCGGGTTAAGAGCATCCCATACATCTAATAATCCATTATTCCTAGCTAGGTTATAAACTGCTTTAAAAACTCTTCTCTTCCTCCCTTTATATTTAACTGGAGGTCCTAACCCCAGCCCCAAGCCTCCTGCTCCATTAATGTTGAAATCACCCCCTATCAATATAAAGGGTGCCCAGGTCGCCAACTCTATGTCAATTTCTTCAAAAATCTCCGGATCATCCCCTGTAGACCCATAGATAGACCCCAGAGTGACCCAAGTTTCTCCAACCATACACTCTACTAGAGCCCATCTACCCCATACATCCTCCCATTTTTTCCTAGTGCATATATTTCTTTGTTTTGCCATCACAGCAACCCCCCTATTCCTAGTGCCCTGCCTAGAGTGTGCTATGACCGTCAGGCCTAACTGATCTAAAAGCCTGATTTCAGATACCTGTATATGTGTTTCCTGCAATATTAAAAAATCCAGTCTTAGTTGTTTGATCAAGGCTGCCGCCTTCTGCCTTTTTACCCTGTCATTAAGACCACATACGTTCCATGTCATAATACGGATACTCATCCTGGGTTTTTAACAAATATAACCATAATTTTAATCATTTTAATCAAAAAAAACTTAACACGCTTTGTTGTCACGACTTTATACCACACAGATATTTCTTCCATTTCATTAATCTTCTTATTCCTTAATACCTCTTGCTTACTATGTTTCCAAATTCCTCCATGTTCCTTGCCCCCCCTGTGCCCCCCACCCCTAAGCCCCGCCCCGACTGGCCCACCCCCCCTACAGGCAAATAGGTCCAAGGGACCTATGTGTGACAGCTGTGTCTGCTTGGATCCCGCGCCCCCCTGCGCCCCCCGCACCTGTTGTTTACTGTCCACTGGCAGAAAAAAAAAAGAAAAGAAAAGGGAAAAAGATGTGCAGATTATTACTGTCTTTCTACAAACTAAAAAATGCTAAACTGCTCTATTTCTGCTACAGCTTTTCTTAAAACTATATCCTAGAACCTACTATCTTTTTGCCAGTAGATCTACCACCAGTTCGCTATCAGCGTGTGCTTGGGATTGTGGGTGAGTGTGTGAATTCTTTTCTTTCAACCATTCCAAAAATTCAGCTGCCATAATTTCTGAATGGAAAATTTTAAATTGGCCGTCTCTTACCACCTTCAATCTGCTAGGATACAGTAGGTATGCCTCACAGCCAATTCTCTGGAACGGAGTTATTAACTCCCGCAATCTCCATCTACGCTCTACCGTCGTGTGACAAAAATCAGGTCTGGCGAAAAACTCTACCTCCTGATATCTACATTTTGTCTGTGGCCTTGCTTTCGCCATAATCTCTTCTCTCAAAAGATAATTTCCCACATATATTAAAATTGCTCTGGGTTTACTTGAACCAGCCCCCTTCCTTTGTACAAATGGGAATCTGTGGGCGCGTTGAATTTCTGACTCCCAATCCCAGCCTTTTAGATCTGGCAATGCCCCCTTAAGAAACTCTATTATGTAGGCTCTAATGTCTTTTCCTTCTCTTCCTTCCGGAATACCTAGGAGTCTAACGTTATTCCTCCTCTGTCTGTTCTCAAACTCTTCAAGCTTCCATAACACATCACTGTTAGTTTTTTCCTGATCTTGTCTAAATTCCTTCCAACCTTTCATTTCATCTTCCATATTCCCTGTTCTTTCTTCAACTTCCGTGAGTCTCCCTGATAATTCTGTACATGCCTTACTTACTTCCCGAAGGGAGGTTTGTATTTTTTTACTTTCCTGCCTGGCTCTCCGACTCTCTACCCTCGCCTCAGTTTGGATTTGCTTGAGCATTGTGAAAATCATTTCAAGCCCCTTAGGTGAGTCTTGGCCTCGGGAATGTGACTGATTGTGAGTCTGGGTGTGAATCTGTGTCTGAGTTTCAGATTGCCCTTGCCTAACCCCCTCCTCATTCATCCGTGAAGAGCCCATGGTTTCATCTAGGCCACCAATACCCTCTTTATACAACTGGGATGTGGCTGCATATTCCCAATCTAGCCTTTTTGCAACGCTAATAGCAGCTGGACTAATAGACCCTTTCGCTCTTCTCCTTTTTTTGGTCAGGACTTTTGATTTACGTTTTAAAGCTATGTCTTTGATAGAATCTGGTGTGGTGGTAGAGCCTACTCCTAGCCCTGACAATGTCTAGTCGCTCCCCGATTCTACAATAGAGGGATCCGACTCACCTCCCCCAACCGCCCCGACCTCCTCTCCTTCCTCTTCACCCTCGTTGACAGAAAAAAAGCATTCATCACTAGGAGAACCAGTTATAGTTATCAGTGCGTTAGGGTCACTGGTAATCATATCCTTCCTGTTATTAGGCCCAATATCCCCGTTGTGATTAACATTACCATCGCCATCGCCATCACCATCACCATTTCCGTTACCGCCTCCTTTTCCAACCCCCCCATGCAAATGAGCATTTCTACTACCCTCTTGATTACTTTTCCCTATTACGGGTAGATTGGTAGCATTCAGATTATGGATATTGAGGCTGTTTTCCCCCTCCCTTATCACCTCAGTCAATGCCTCTGTTATAGTCTCTGTTAAAGTCAATATATTGACTGCATCTGCTCCGGGAGGTAAAACGCTCTCCTTAGCATTATTTATGGCTCTGTCCTCTCTCGCACTTCCAGTAACCTTATCGGTAACAGTGACCACCTCGCCCTCTTTTACACATCCTCTTGTGTCCTTCTCCAAGTCCTCTTCCCTTTGCTGAGGTAGATTTCCTTGTGACATTTCAGAGTTTTTATATGCTTTTCTACTCAGAATAGTCATATTTTCTGTCTCTATCTCTGTCAAATCACCGGGTATCAGCAAGGTGCTATCTACCCCTTTCATAAGGGCGCCGTGTTCAGGGTCAGGGCCAGGGTCACATTCAGATACAAAATCCGGGTCACCTATCCTTTCTGGATGAGCTATGTCCACATTAGTGTCAACCGCCACAGAGCCGGCAACAGCAACAGGGAAAAATGCCTCCAAAACTAATGGCTGTCTCGAGTTCCCTTGCTCTATCAATTTCCCTTTATTTCCTTTAGTCACCACAGCCCCTTTACTTTTCTCTTTCTCTTTCTCTTTTTTCTTTGATTTCTCCCCCGCTCCGCTGCCGGTCTCCTTACTTCTTACCGCACTCCTTCCTTGCTCAGTAGCACTGACCTCCTCCTGGGTCCGTGCCGGTTTTTTTGCGCGAAGGTTTGCTGCCGGCGCGTCAGACTCACTCCGTGCTGCTTTCTCCTCTCGCAAAGCTTTCGAGATCTTTGGCGCCATTACACGCCAAGCAACTGACAGCGCTGCTGCTGCCAAACTCTGCTGCCGGAGACGCCCTGCCGCCGTAACTGCCGAAACTGCTCCCTCCAGGAATCCGCCTTCACCATCAGCTGACGAGCATTGTCCAATGCACGGGTCAGCGCCGCATCTGCCGCGGGGAAGGTTAGTGCCTCAGTCAATGCCTGTGTAAGCAACCACATCGGCTGGTTTTCTCCTCGCTTCTATACTTTCTTTTTTTTCTTTTTAAAAAATCTGCCGCACCTTCGCCAGTGCACAATGTAATGCAGTCCGATGGTATTTTCTACATCTTCTGCCGTTTTCCACCGTTTTCCGCCGTTTCTGCCGATCAGTCACCTCATTGCTCTACCCAGGAGCAGGGAGCGGCAGGGAGCACGTCCTCCACCTACAGACTGCCAGCGGCCATCTTGCCTTCCGCCGCCACTGGATTTACAAGGATCTGACAGCAAGGCCGTTTCAGTGCTGTATTTAGGCCTGAAACCTGACTGTGATGGATCGAGGCAACCAGATTGTTCAAGGTAGGTAGATAGATGTTTATTGGTGTGCTTTTTGATGATTTTCCCTAGGAATAGCACCAGGGAAATGGGCCTGAGGTTAGACATGTTGGTCCAAGGAATAGATGTATTCTTCCTAATGGGTCTAACTAGGGCATTTTTCCAGCACTGTGGGACAACTCCAGTTGTAAGTGAGAGATTCACCAGTCTCTGAACATCAGGGGCCAGTGTATTCCCTAAAGGACCCATAAGTCTAGCAGGAAGCAAGTCCGCCGGGCTTCCACTTTTTATATCAGTAAACAGTTTCTGAACCTCTATTAACGATATATCAGGAAAATTGTTAAAAGAGTGGGAATTAATAGGTGTTGTCTGCCCCAGGGTATAATTGTCCTGGCTACTTATGTCAGGATTAAGTGCCTCTATTTTGTTATAGATGGCATCAATTTTTTCAGTGAAGAAACTGGAGATGCTATCACAAAGATGTTGAGATGCCATATCTGCACTTTCGCAAGCTATAGGCTTCAGAAATGTGTTGACAATCTGGTATAGAACTTTCGAATCATTACCAGCTGCCTTTAACTGAGCCGTAACGTGGTTCTTACGTGCAGATCGTATGGCTTTATGATATATATTAAGAGCCTTTTTATAATTAATTTTATCTTCCTCCAGGAAAGATTTTCTCCATTTCTTTTCCAACTTTCTAGCCAGGCGTTTAAGGCTACGCAGCTCCTCCGAATACCAAACCTCTTGTTTCCTGGCAAGGCTTGTTTTAAAGGTCCTAATCGGGGCAATTTGTTGTACAACAGCATTGACTGCTAAATCCCAGTTTGAAAGAGCAGTGTTAATGTCATCCGTGCATACAATAGGAGGGGGAAGATATTTCTGTTCAAAAATAATGTTGGTGATTTTATGCCACTGCCTACGTTTAGATGGAATCTGAACATGGGGAATAGACTGGAGATGATTCATCGGCATAGAAAACTCAAGCACAAAGTGGTCTGTCCAATGATATTGTTTGGGTACACAGCATTCAATACCAGGAAAGTTGGATATGATCATATCCAGAGTATGTCCTGCTTGGTGCGTGGATCCACTGTTATATTGCTTTAATCCTAAAAGGGATATATCAGTCAAGAAGGTTTGTGCTTCGCTATTAGTTTCTTCCTCACTATGAATATTAAAATCCCCAAGCAGCAGAAATTCTTTATCGGGACACACATGGGGTGCTAATGCTTCCACTAACTGTTTAGACATGTTTTTTAAGGGGCCAGGAGGGCGGTAAACCAAAGTTCCTTTCCTACTGTGTTTAGTAGATGAGCCAATCCTAAAAATCAGCATTTCAAAAGTCGGGTTGCAACATTGATCGATTACCGAGACGGAAATATCATCTTTGAATACTATCGCTATTCCCCCACCAACTTTTTTGGGTCGGTCCAATCTAACAATCTTATAACCCTCCGGTATTCCAAGGGTGATAGCGGGGGTGGAGTGTGGTTTAAGCCATGTCTCTGTTAGAAAGCATAAGTCAGCTTTATGTGTGGAAATGAGATCCCAGACCTCAATAGAGTGTTTAACTAAAGATCTAACATTGCACAGTAAATTTCTTCCTCCCTGAATCGGAGTAATGGGAATATTGCCAGTACATTGTTGGAAAGAATAAATTTCCGTATGGAATTGTACATGGCAAGGCCTACACGAAAACGGCCCTTCAGGGAGACAGAAGGGTGGTAACTTACAATTAGGTGTTAACAGATTACAGCGTAAGTACCGTAAGGACTGCGAGGAATAGATCCGCCTAGATACCTTAGTGTCCACAGAAGGTTCCTCCATAGCCCCTAGCCACGTCCTGTCGCGGACGGGCGCAGACGGGCTTCTCTCTGGCGCGTCTCAGGTGCTTCGCTGCGCGCGACCGCTGCGCGCCTGCTGTGACGAGGGGGCTAAATACCCCTCAAGGTGCAGCAACTAGAGCGCTGACCGCTAGGAGTATGCGGAAGTGACCTGGCTCTGCCTGACCCGCCCTCCGCTCAACGGCACTGGTTGCCGAGTCGGACCGGGGCGGGCAGGACGGAAGATCGAGCCCAGGCTAGGTTAAGTATAAACTTTAAAGATTTACTCTGTAGCGTGTAGCGCTTCTATCACTCAGCAAATGACTATTATCAATTTAAAACACGGTACTATTAAAAGTCATTCAACGATGTCAACATATTCTGTTTTGAATCACAGTTTTAAAAACATATTCAGCCTTAGTCAGTTGCTCATAACCTGGGCGTCAGCGGGTCGGGAAGATACTGCCACTGTCCTCCCTACCGCAGTTCGCCGCCTGCTCCTCGCTGCCTAAATACCCCTCAAGGTGCAGCAACTAGAGCGCTGACCGCTAGGAGTATGCGGAAGTGACCTGGCTCTGCCTGACCCGCCCTCCGCTCAACGGCACTGGTTGCCGAGTCGGACCGGGGCGGGCAGGACGGAAGATCGAGCCCAGGCTAGGTTAAGTATAAACTTTAAAGATTTACTCTGTAGCGTGTAGCGCTTCTATCACTCAGCAAATGACTATTATCAATTTAAAACACGGTACTATTAAAAGTCATTCAACGATGTCAACATATTCTGTTTTGAATCACAGTTTTAAAAACATATTCAGCCTTAGTCAGTTGCTCATAACCTGGGCGTCAGCGGGTCGGGAAGATACTGCCACCGTCCTCCCTACCGCAGTTCGCCGCCTGCTCCTCGCTGCCTAAATACCCCTCAAGGTGCAGCAACTAGAGCTGTCATCTGTCTGGACAATGCTGTGAGTCATATGCACCCACCCCTCATATGTCTGGATACTGCTGGGAGTCATATACACCCACCCCTCATATGTCTGTACACTGCTGGGAGTCATGTCCACCCACCCCTCATCTGTCTGGACACTGCTGGGAGTCATATCCACCCACTCCTCATTTGTCTGGACACTACTGGGAGTTATATACACCCACACCCATAATGTTGGCCTATGCTGGGAGTCCTCTGCACCCACCCCTCATATATCTGTACACTGCTGGGAGTCAAATCCGCTCACCCCTCATCTGTCTGGACACTGCTGGGAGTCATATCCTCCGACCCCCTCAGATGTCACGGACCGTACCCCAACATTCATGGCGTGTGCGCGGCTCATATCACTATTGCAATGGTGCCATACGCGAGCACGTGAAATGCACTGTACGCCAACATTCATGACGTGTGTGCGGCTCGTATCACTATTGCAATGGTGCCATATGCGAGCGTGTGACGCACTGTACCCCAACATTCATGTCGTGTGTGTGGCTCGTACCACTATTGCAATGGTGCCATAAGCGAGCACGTGAAACGCTCCATACTCCAACATTCATGACGTGTGTGCTGCTCGTATCACTATTGCAATGGTGGTATAGGCGAATGTGTAAGACGCACTGTACAAGTACACTTCCGTTATTGCGGTACGTTGTACTCACCGTCTGTGCCGTCGTCGGTTTCTGTGCACCAGGTCGTAGGCGTACAGGACTGGGTTGACACCGACGATGGGTTTCATGGCGTGTATGTCGCGTACCGACGTGAGCTTCGAGCCGGACTCTGGTTTTATGGCTGTTTTCAGCTCCCGTAGGAAAAGGGTCATACGGAGTGCAGCCGACACGAATCGTACTTACTGGGCCGGAAACTGCTGCTTGTTTACGTATGGACTTAGCGTACTGCATGAACCGGATACAAATCGTATGTATTTTTTGGTCGTATGGTGTTTGATACGATTCGTATGGAGATCTGCTTTAGGTTTGGATCGTACTTGATCGTATGTACGGGGACGTCGAAGCTGTACGAATCGTACGGGAAAAACACTCCGTACGGCGAATCGTAGGGGATTTTGCCGAATCGGAATCGGCCCCTTTGTAAAAATATGTATTTTATTTATTATAAATTTGTTGTTGAAATTATACTTTATTCTCTAGCACTTTCTTTGAGTTTTGTTAGTTTTGGAGTTGTAATATTAATTTACTATGTTCTATTATCCAGCACTTTCCCTGAGTTTATTTTGTGTTGGAGTTGGATTAATAATTCAATTAGGTTTATTATCCAGCCTTTACCTGAGTTTTGTTGGTTTTGGAGTTGGAATAGTTATTTCATTTGCTTTATTATCCAGCATTTTCCCTGTGTTTTGTTGGTTTTTGAGTTAGGCACATAATTTTTTATTGTTTAATAGTTATTTCATTTTGGTTGTAGATTTAACACCTTAACCGCGGCGGTTTTTCCACTGCGGTGCGGGAGTTCCATTGAGTGGGCAGGGCTCTGTCGGGCACCCACGAGGTAGTGGCCGACAGGAGCACGGAACGGGTTAAATAAGGAAGTAGATGTATGTTAGTTATTCTTGTAAACATTCTTATTGGTTACACATTTTATTTTTAATTTTACAGATTATTTGTTCTTATTTGCATTTGTTATACATTTTCTCCCAGTATTCAAAACATTATCCAGGTATTTTTATGTTGTTCAAAATGTATTACAAGAATAATATATTTATTAATAAACATTTTTTGGTAGATTTGGAAAAGTAGCAATATGTATTAGTGTACATATTACATGTAGATTTGGAAAATTAACAATAGATTCAACACATATATTTTTAATACATTATTTAAAATGTGTACTTTTTTTAAGTATAGTCATGTAATAGGAAAGTAAATATATTAATCGTTTATTAAAAACAGTTAGTTTTTCATTGTTTATTATTTTTTGGTGTAAAACTTAAACATTTGTATTTCTTTTTATAAACAATGTTTTAATATATTGTATTTTATTCTCTTTTGTAACAAAAGTATATAAAATGTATTTTACATATTTTTTGTATATTTTATTATTTAGTATATTGAGTATTATTTTTATTCAAATAACAGTATATTAAATAATTTACAAACATATATTTTCACGTTTTTTCAGTATATATTTAAATATTTTTGGGAAATGTTCTGTATATGAAATAAACACACATTTAAAAACATATTAAAAATTATATATTTGTTTTTTCATAATATATAAAAATATACATTTATTTTTGTGTATTTTGATATTATTTCTCCATTCTTTTCAATCGGAAGTTTGGGGCACACAGGGGTCCCGTGGGTGCCTTTAGGATGCGCCGACTACAGTGGCGGGCGCATCCTGCATTCCTAACATTGTGGCCGGCAGTGCACTCAGCTCCGCCCGCCACAATGCTAGGAAGGCATTTTGTGCAGTTCTATGCACAAAATGGCAGGCACCGTACAGTGCCTGCCATGTTGTGCATGGAACTGCAGGGGGGTACCATAGGTTCCCCCATGTGTACCCCCTAACCCCCTGGAGTCCCTGGGGGCCCGCAACAGGCCCCCCAAGAAGACTCCACATGCCTTTACATGGCGTCAATGCCGCCACAGGAAGGCATTTCAACATCCACATTCTAATATGGCTGCCATATTGAACCCTTTTCCGCATGTCGATCGGGCGGAAAAGCGGTGGACGATCTTTCCGTCTGCTGCAGACCCCCCAGCCATTGTAATGTGGTGGGGGTAATTACTGCACGAATGGCGGGCGGATCGCCCCCGCCGGGCCGGCGGTGACTACCGCCGGCCCGACAGGGGCGCGTTCCGCCCTCCATCCCGATGGTGCGCTAAGTCTTTCTTTTTATTTTTATTACGCAGCCATTTGTTTTCTAGTTTCCTCACTTTTCCAATGATCTATTTTGTTTTTAGGTCATTTTCGAAGATGGAACCTCACGGTTGGGAGCTGTGTTTTGCCGCTTATGTGAAGTTTCTTTTAATCAACATTTAAGGTAGTTTTAGGGTAGGGGCGAGGTAGTAGGATTGTAGTTAGGTATGTCTGAACCGTGTTTGTTCATTTAAAGTGTAGTTAAGTGTTGTTTTGGTAGTTTTATGTGTTTGCTGTAGTGTTGGATTAGAGTAGAGTGTTATGTAGTGTTAGTTATGTGTTGTTTAATTGTGTTATTTTGTGTTTATTGTTAATGTTAATGTTTGTGGGTTTGTAAGTGTTATTGTGGTGGGTGTTGTTGTATTTTTTATTGCAGGTTTTCCCGATCGTGAACGGATGGTGGTCTCGACCCTTTTTTTTTTTACAAAATAGGTAACGTTATTTTGTTATTTAAAACAAGAATTTTTACATTTCCTTTAATTTTTCAGGATTGCTCGAGCATTTTTTTAAAAACTATTTTTCGTTTATTAGGTGTTAGTTATTGAGAGGATTGCGTCGTTTTTCGACACTTGTATTTTTGCATTTTTTGGGCTTTCTTTTTCTAAAGGATTTGGTTTTCGATTTATCTTCTATAGATTTCTTGGATTTCCCGGATCGACTACTGCTATATATGATAAGTTGTTTTCATTATTATGGGTGGAAAATGTTTTTGGTTATGTTGATTTATTTGTATTTTTGTTATTTAATATTTATAATATGTCATATATGTTTGTGTTATTTTTAAAATTTTACATGATATAGTTATAATTTTTTTTTTAAGAGTAGAATTATGTTGTTTAAATGTTTTGAAGTTTTAAATGTTTATGATGTTTAGCATTGTTGTATTTTATTGTATAGAATTAGCTATGATGTCACAGTAATCTAGACCTTTGGTGTTTGCAAAAAGCCTAGCTTTATGTTGCAGGTATTCATACATACTTTTAGTTTGTTTACTTAGTTACAGCTGATTTTTCTTAGGGATTGCTCTAGTCTGAGCTCTTGATAGCTTTGTTCTTTTTTAATAACTTCTTTAAGTGTATGTAGTGTATGTATTGTGCCATCCTTCCACTGCATTGTTTGAGCTAGAGTACTATTATATGCATTCCCCCAAGGTATTTGGAATTTGGGTTGCCTACGGTGCCCTGACCTATGTAACCTTCCGACCAAAATTTCTTCGAAGTAGTCTAGAAAGGGGGTTTGTTTTGTTTCATTTGCCTGATAGAAGGGGCTTTCACGCAGTAGGTTGTAATGGTTTGCTACTTCAGTTGTTGGTACATAGGCCAGGGCTATGAATTTTTTTAATCGGTAGACGAAGTTGCTATTGAGGACTTAATCTATACTTACAGTAGATTTTTGTAGGTGCCTCCAGATACTTTGAATAAAGTGATAGTAGCAACCTTGTATTGCAGTGTGTGGGTATAATTTTAAAATTGATTAAATCATTGATTGTTCAAAATCAATGATGATTTTATGCAGAAAGTAGTTGTTGATGTATTGTTTTACTATTGTTAGGAGCTCTATGTATGAGGTGTACTGTTATTAGGGAGTAGTGCTTCTAGGAATGGTATGATAGTATTTTCATATTGGCCATGAATTGTGTTTAATTGATAGAAAGTCTTGGTCAAACTTTGAATGTGCCATTCATCATCCACATGTCTCAGTTTTTAAGTTTTTGTAAGTTGGTATTTTTTTCAAAGATGCGAATTAATTTTCCTTACTTTTGTTATCATGGGGAAGGAATTTTCCATCTTTGTGAGTGATGGTATATTCAGGTAATATTTGTATTTCAGCAAAAGTTTGGGGGGTAGGTGGTTTTTGAGCTGTCGCTCTTTTTTAGTTCTGGAAATTAATCTCTTCAGAGCAGGGATAGACAGTAGTTGTCCTGTAACATGCTCAGGTACCCTACTTATCACATTTTTAAGTATTTGGGTTCTTGTTTGTTGTGAGCTGGTACTTGCTTCTCTTATTGTCTTGAAAGCTTCTCTAACCTCATTTTCAATTAGATTTGGGGTATCGTTATGTTCTTTGACATTTACTACATTGGTTTCTATTGTAGTGGACCTACCATAACAAGCATTATAGTAATATTTACAGAATTTCCAATGTGTTACGTTTCCACTCATTTTCTCTTGAGTATAGGTGTACCACATGTAGCAGAGAAGTAGTTCCCCTTTTTGTGTAGAGATGAGTTTTGCTCCCTCTACAATGTATTGGTTAATCTGTGAATATATGTATATATATTTATTAAGTATACCATTTTGAACAATAAAGATTGGGTATAATTAATATGTTTGAAAGAAAATTATATGTATTTTGATTTTCTTTTATTGATGGATTTTCTTTCTGCTGTTGATGTTTATCCAATTATGTTTTTGCTGTTGTTATAAGAGCAACATGTTATTGTTATTAAAGTGTTCAATGTTATTGTGCTATTTTATTTATTTAGCTTCTATTTTTATTTAGTTGATTAAAAAAAGACTTAGGGCCCCATTAGGATAAAGTCTGCCCGCCACCCTAGCAGTGCTGGGACCGGCCACCAGCATTGTAAGCAGCATCCACCCCAATGCCAAAGAGGCATGCTGTGCATTGCCATGCACAACGTGGCAGGCATCCTGCGGTGCCTGCCACCTTGTGCATGGCAATGAAGGCATAGGTACCCCCCCAAGTGCAGCCCTTCAGCCCCCCAACCCCCGGGGGCCATCAATGGGCACCCCGAAGCAAATCCTGCCAGCCTTTCCATGGCAGCATCGCCGCCATGGAAAGGCCTTTACTGCCAGGCATCATAATTTGGATGGTGGTACCTTCCGGTTCTGCCCGGCTGGCAATCGTGACAATAGCCGACTGGCAGAAAAACGGCGGATGGACTTTCCATATGCTGCAGTACCCCCGCCATGATAATATGGCGGGGGTAAATGTGGTTGTGATGGCAGCCAGCTAGCCACCGCTGCTGGGCAGTGGCAATCCACCTGCCATCAAAAGCACCCCCTCACTATTTTTCATTGATGATGTTTTTTTTGATGATTTTGTTGCAGGTTGTAATTTGTAGAAGCTGGGAAGACAAAGCTTTTTGTTAGTTATATTTGCTTTTTAATTTATTTTAATTTTGTTAATTAGTTTGTTGTATTTGTTGGTTAATTTATATACTTACCTAATTTGATCTTTTTCTTTAATGTTGCTTTTGTGTCTGTTTTCAAAGTTAATTTTGTTTTGTTGCTTTAAGGTGGACTTTTATTGAAGTGTAATCTGTGAAATATAAAATAGCAAGTTATAGTTTTAGTTTATTTGTTTGATACGCTTTTTTGTCTATTTATTTTATTGGACAAATAAAAACACTTGCTAAATGCAGTTGGTGAATTTTCTTTTGTTGATGTTGTTTTTTGTTGAAATTTGTGAAAGCTATTCAGAGAAAAGTATTTGTTAGTAATAATTTGTTTTATGATAAAATTATCAATTTTTAATAGTTCAGTCTAATTGTTGGTTATTTTATATACTTTCTTTGTATTATACATTTCTATTATTTTGATTTTGGTTTTTTTTTTCCTATGAAATGTTTGGGGGTTTTGGGTGGAATTGTAAATTATAATCTGTGAAAAATAAAATATTACGTTGTAATTTTAGTTTATTTCATTATTTATATTATTAAGTGGTTATTTTTATTTATGTTTAATTAAATAAATATACTCACTCTTTTTGGTCGATGGAGTGCCCTTAGTAGTTGTTCTGGTTTTGTTGATTTTTGTAGAAGCTGTTAAAAATAAAAGAACATTTGTTAGCCACGTTTTGGTATTTTATTCAGTTTGGTTCTTTTAAATAATTTACATTAGTTGTTGGTGAAGTCATATACTTACTTTGGGGTCGATTCCGATTCGGGAAAAAAAAATGTCCGACGAATCGTATTCGTAGTCGTTTCCGTGTGAATCGTATAAATCCATCCGAATCGCGTAGTACGATCTGTTCCCGAAATATACGTCCGAATGTCTCCGAACCGTACGAAAAACGAGCGAAGCTCCGTACGATACTGACTCGGGAATTGAACTGTACGATTTGTAAACATTCCGAACGACCCGCAAAGTACGATCCGGACCGGGTACCCAGAACACCATACATGCGGGAAAGCAACGTCGACTATGAACTGAGATTTGTACGGAAAACATCGCGTATGAGCGAGCCGTACTATCAAATACAAAACTACCCCCCCCACAACGAAGCGCACACGTACCCCATAAAAAAGTCACGTTAGAGAGAGCTACACAGTAAATCACGAAACAAACCCCCCCAACCAAGCACACGTGTACCCCGCAAAAACGTCGCATTAGAGAGAGCTACACAGTAAATCACGAAACGAACCTTCTCCAAACAAGCGCACGCGTACCCCACAAAAACATACACAGTAAATCACGAAACGAACCCGGCCAACCGAGCGCACGCATACACCGCAAAAACATCACGTTTGAGAGAGCTACACAGTAAATCACGAAACGAACCCCCCGAACAAAGCGCACGCGTACCCCTAAAACAGCACAAGGAAGGTGCAAAGTAGTCGCACAACACTCCAAAACATGTCTCATAAGTACTAACCATTGCAAAACAATGTCCTTTCCAGATCAAAACTGCCAGAGTGCCCAACTCAGACCCACCCCATTTAACACACCGACCAAAAATTTAAAATAAGCCACACCCACAAATGGACCAATAAAAAGAGCCCACACACACAAACCAGCATCCTGTGCAACATACACATTTTGCAACAGAGACTGACAACACGCCAACTGCACACATCTACCTTCACACATACCACCAATCATATTGAGACCCACACACCCCTTTCACACTCAGACCCACACACCCCCATCCATACACACCATCACCACCCCAATCACAACCACCCCACAACATGTCTGCACCAAAGAATCCAAAGTTCACAAACCACGAAATGGAGATCCTTGTAGATGAGGTCATCAGAGTTGAGCCACAGCTGTTTGGCGCATTGGTCAGACAGACCAGCATAGCTGACAAAACACACCTGTGGGAGAGGATCGTCAATGGGGTCAATGCTGTTGCACCCATCCGGCGCACCAGGTCGGTTTGCCAGGCCAGGTGGTATGATCAGCGGAGGATGGTGAAGTGCAAGATGGACGAAGACTACACCCAGAGCCAGTACACTGGAGGTGGTGGTCCCCGCAGACCAGTGCAGTACCATCCCTGGGAGGAGAAGGTCATGGCCCTGCTACCACTGGTGGGAGTACATGGAATTGAAGGAGTCATGGAGCCTGGTGAGTAAACCAACAACTCATGTAACATGAGGGGACTCCCAGCAGTGGCCACACATATGAGGGGTGGGTGGATATGACACCTAGCAGTGGCCAACAGTATGGGGTGGGTGGATATGACTGCCAGCAGTGCCCAGACATAGGATGGGTGGGTGCACAGGACTCCCAGCAGAGGCCAGACATAAGAGGGGTGGGTGGATATGACTCCCAGCAGTGGCCAACAGTATGGGGGTGGGTGGATATGACTCCCAGCTTTGGCCAACAGTATGGGGGTGGGTGGATATGACTCCCAGCAGTGCCCAGACATAGGAGGGGTGGGTGCAGAGGACTCCCAGCAGTGTCCAGACATAGGAGGGGTGGGTGGATATGACTCCCAGCAGTGCCCAAACATAGGAGGGGTGGGTGCACAGGACTCCCAGCAGAGGCCAGACATAGGAGGGGTAGGTGGATATGACTCCCAGCACTGCCCACACATAGGAGGGGTGGGTGGATATGACTTACAGCAGTGGCCAACAGTATGGCGGTGGGTGGATATGACTTACAGCAGTGGCCAACAGTATGGGGGTTTGTGAATATGACTCCCGGCAGTGGCCAACAGTATGGGGGTGGGTGGATATGACTCCCAGCAGTGCCCAGACATAGGAGGGGTGGGTGTACAGGACTCCCAGCAGAGGCAAGACATAGGAGGGGTGGGTGGATATGACTCCCAGCAGAGCCCAGACATAGGAGGGGTGGGTTCACAGGACTCCCAGCAGAGGCCAGATATAGGAGGGGTGGGTGTAGAGGACTCCCAGCAGTGTCCAGACATAGATGCGGTGGGTGCACAGGACTCCCAGCAGAGGCCAGACATAAGAGGAGTGGGTGGATATGACTAACAGCTGTGGCCAACAGTATGGGGGTGGGTGGATATGACTCCCAGCAGTGGCCAACAGTATGGGGGTGGGTGCAAGTGGCAGGGCCTGAAGGCTGCAAGGGGGAGACTGATAAGTGTGCAAGTGGGAATGTAGGAGGGTGTAAGGGAGATTGTGAATAATCTAAAAAGTTGCTAACCCCTATCACCAAACAATACTGTGTACATCAATGCACAATTGCACTCATCCCATATGGCCCAGGTACACACCAATGCCTCAAGCTCAATGTACAGGGAGTGTGAAAGTACTGACAACATAGCTGACACTGGGCCCTGGTGTAGGCAGCACAAGACCCGCCTGTAACCACTGCAAATACCAACACCAGGACAACAATATCAGATCATATATCTTGAACAGATATCAGATATCTTGAACAGGAACTCTCACCCACAATCATGGCAGCATGCCCTATGGGGGAACAGCCACACCACGAGGGACGCCCAGCTGCAAACCTGACTCAAACTACCAGAACAGCCTGTCGCTCAGACACTTACATATACTTAGCCATCTAGGACAGGCAATGGAGTGCCCCACTGTCACAATCGTCATGTAACACAACAAATACAGATCTGATACAGATCCAAGCAAAACATGCACAGTGCTGATGCACAAGTCCCTTGCGCTGATACCACAACACAGTAGATTCACCTCAAGTGAGGCAGTGGATACAAAAAATCGTGCCATGGTGCTGGGTAATGTCAAGGTGATGCACCTTGGAGATGTGCCACGTACTAATGCCCAGCGCCAGAAGTCTTAAAGATGTCACTCAGTCACTTCTATGCACATGCTGCCTCAAAACCCTGTGCATGCTTGAAGCAGACGTAAGGATTGACACAGCATTGTGCAGATAGGTCCACACAGAGCATAACAGGTTCTGCCTTGTGCCAGCTACACAACTACAGCAATGTGCCACTTCCATGGCACAGTTGCGTGACGCAGATGTTCTGTTCTCCACCATGGTGACCTGCAGTGTTAAAGTGTTGCATCCATCTTGGCATAGCTGTGGTGCATGAAGAATGCCAAATCACTGCTGATATGCCTGGCTCTGCCCATCATTGTAAATAAGCCCTCACATGTCAATGATTCATGAGCAGAGATCAATCTGACCCCACAAAATAAACATCCACCAGTGATCAATATGAAAAAATCAAAGCAGGTGGCACAGTGACAACGACAATGTCTATGGAAATTTGATGTTGCATTACTTGGCATTAACATCTGCTGTCTCTCACACCCACAGGGCAACGTGCGGTATCTACCCCCAACCAGGGGGGAGAGGGATCACAGTCCCAGGCTCCGCAGGGATCCTGATCCCACCAATAGCGACGCCTCTCACCACTCCACGGATGGCACAGACCAACCTGGCACCTCTGGTCTGGAAACCCGTGCAGCAGCTGGATCAGGGCCATCTGTGCCAACCACCACACCCATTTCTGCCACATCCCAGCAGACAGCTCGGAGCCCTGCCCACGATCCACAACTGAGCCAGTCTGACAATGATGGACAAGCTTCGCCGGACACCCAGGAGGTGACAGACAACACCACCACTGTCAACCTTCAGGAGTCCCGGCGACCCAATGTGCCCACTACAGCAGGCCAGGCTCGTGTGGGCAGGGGTGGTGGGAGTGGCACAAGGCGTAGGTGAGAACCTGACCAGCAAGCTGCAGGGCCCGGTATATCTGAACTGAGAAACATCATGGAGGAATACCGGCGGGACACCAGGGAGTTCAGCCAGGGAGTGGGGGCCCTCATCGAATTAAGAAAACAGCAAGCCGAGCAATATGCCAGTCAACAAGGACACCAAGGACGAATGGAGGCAAAACTGGCTGAGCTCTTGGAAGTGCAGAGGGACATAAGCCATTCCCTCCGTCGGACTGCTGACAACATGCAGCAGCATCCCTGTGTCACCAGTCCAGAAACATGAAGGCAAAGACTGACAACAGGCACAGGGAGGGAGGAGGAGGTGGAATTGAATGACGGAGCGTCCCAGGCATCGTCAAGGCCTGCATATGAGGGTCCCCCAAGGAAGATGGGTCGTCCACGGAGAAGATGTTGAGAGGCAGTGGGCCATGCGCATCTCCCAGGTCACCTGGTCTGGCATCTTGCCTTTCTGTGCAACAGGATCACCTTATTGACCTTCCAACTCTCCCACATGGCTTTGCTGGTCACAGTGTGACTAATTATGCCAAGCAATGTGTGCTGGACTCTGTTGACTCAAACTGCAAGGCATCACATCTCCCTTTGTGAACTTTGGATTTCCAACATTTTTGTACAGCACCTACCACCTCCTAACATTTCACGCACAAGATGGTCAAATAAATTTGACAACCACTATAGGTACTGATGTTCTAATTATTTTTACCAGCCTCAACAACCTACGTGTGGGGATATGTCAAAGTATGCCAGAGTGTAGAACAAACTAAAGCCATCCATACAGTGGAGTCTGAGCCCGGTTGAGGACACATATAGGTCACAATGTATCATCAACTACATACATGGAGGGCAATACTCACCTGTGAGGGTTAATATCTGCTGAGGGCGGAGGTGGCTTGCCATACTGCTATGACAGACCATTACGGAACAGTCCCATGAATGTGTAGAGGTCATGTGTAATGTGTAGGTGTCCAGGGAGGGAGTACCAGGTCTGTTTGTTTAGGTGGGAGAACTATCACCCACATGCAGTTGTTTGGGCAACGGGGTGTAGGTTGGCAGACGTACATATTTCAGCTACTATTGTTTTGGGTTGTGAAGTGCCTACTAAGTATGGGCAAAATTTGCGAATTTGCGATCCGCAAATTCGCGTGAAATCGAATTCGCAATCCGCAAAATTCGCGAATTTGTGCGAATTTGCGAATTTTTGGTTTTCTGTGCGTTCGCGGGGGTTTTGCGTGTTCGCGGGCCGCTTGCACGGCGAGGTTACCCATGTGGTCGTGTATGGGCGCGGCTATCTTGTTTGCGTGTTTCCGTTTCCGGGCGCTAGTTGTATGCTCGCGTTGTGTGCAGCGCGCGATTACGTGTTCGCAGGTGTTTTCGCGTGCTCGTAGGGGAAATATCGCGCAAACTTACCCACGCGGTCCTCAATGGGCGCGGCCATCTTGTTTTTCATTCATTGCTATGGTTCTGTGCATGCTTTCTAATCCTCCTTTCATCTGTGCAATTCTTTTGTTTCTTTGGACTTTTTTTAATCTTTTCTACTCTATATCTATCACTCTTTTTTCTAGATCTATAATTTGTGTTTTTTTCAACTTTTCGTTACTTTTAAAGCTACTTTTTTAATCATTTTTTTCTTTATTTTTTCCCTATTCTTTCCTTTTTTTTCTTTCTGTTGTACAGGACCATGGCAAAGGGAGCCGGGAAGGAGAAGGGGAAGGGTCCGCACCCCGTACCCGGCTCCCTTGCGGGCGGTTACGAGGGGAGGAAGTGATGGCCAGGGAGATATTCAGCGTGGTGGAGGTGGCCGCAGAGTTCTTTTATGTGCAGCGCCTCCTCCCCAAGACCGTGGCTGCAGGGGGCAGGCTCGCATCAGGGTATGGCCTCCGGGAGTGTCGCCAGCTGTGGGGAAATGTGTGCCGGGCCATGCGGAGGGAGTCAGGGGTCCGGCGCACCTACCAGCAAGCGACGCACCGGTGGTCGGTGGTCGGACCTCCTTGACCGCGAGCAGGACCTGCTCCACCTGCTCGGTGTGAAGATCCCTGACCTTGGTGAGTAGCTATTTAATAACTACTTTGTTTTCTTCTGCTCTGTGTTATATTGCTAATATATGTTTTTCCCGAAGAGCAAGAATGCTGCCAATTCGATTACATTGCAGGTAAATTAACGTTTAAATAGCTTCTGTGATTGCAGGTGCTTGCCTGCTCAGTGGCGTTGCTACTATGCTTACTTGTTTGCAACTTTGTGCTCCTTTGGCCTGAATATGTATGAGTGTAGTTCTTTACAGAACTGCGTAATGCTAGAGAGACTAGAGACTCAAGTCTAGTCCTTCCTTTGTACTCCTGCTGCCACTAAGTAGAAGAGATAGTGATGGATTGATAGGTTCAGGTTGAGTATATTATGACTTGTTATTAGTAGTAGTAGTAGGACATTTTTTAGTGCTCTGCAATCATGATGACGGACTGTGTCTGTCACGTCGCGTGCTGCTGGCAGTCGTAGTAGAACCTTTTTGTTGTTGGTTTAGTTATTTACATAACGATAAAGTAGACGGTCTGCGAATCCAGCAATACTGTACTAGTATCCTCCTAGTTGACCAGATCAGATAGGTCAATACATGTAGTGCAATTCTTGCTAATTTGTTTCCCTGAGATAATTTAGGATTGTGGTCAAAGAAATCAAATATTTCCAAAAAACAATCATCCATGTTTGTGTTTATTTCATGATCATCAGCACCTCCCAGGGGTAAGAGGACAGCACCACCCTAGACTCCGGCGGAACAGAGTGGGCAGGAGGAACGGTCCACTGCAGGCTCTTTTGCTGGCCCCAGCAAGTAGTTCTGTTGTTAATATAATTATACTTCCCTAACTCTATTTTTTAGAAAATAGTCTTTGATCTTCTTGTAGACTGTTTCTACATTCTTATCCTGCCTCTCTACCATCACTCTCTGTGCTACTACTATTTACTATTATTTATGAGTCGGTCTGGGTAGGTAGCTAAGCTTGCCTAGTCGGCAAACGGTGTTAAACAAAACTCGGATCCAGCAATAGCTCTAGAGGCACTCAGTGCAGTCCTCTGGGTTGCCCTTGCTGTCTATTCCAGTCTTCTTAATGTTAGTGCTTTGACAATTTCCAACAAACAAAATCAATGTCCACCAAGAATAAGCTAGTAGTTGTCTTTTTGATTTGATAGTAGCACATACTATACAGCTAGTGTTTCAGGGACTATTCTGCAGATACAGATGTATGGACAAGAGAAATAGGACATTGTTGATGATAGGTGTAGTTCGACTTTCCACAGTCAGAAGTAACTGTGCGGGACTCGGGAGCCCTCACCTTGTTGGAACTTCAAGTCCTCCTGGTGGTGATGAGGAGTAGTTGGTTCTGTCTGTAATTATAAAAATATTGCACGTTAAAGAGCAAGCATTCATCAGTTGTGCCAAAAAGAGTTGCATGTTATGGCTAAGCATATAAGTTAACACCTTCCCCAAAACCGTTACTTCTTTTCACTCCCAATAAATAAAAATTGTTTAACATTTCCTCTTCCATTACTAGACGAAGTAGGGGGTGGTGTATGGCATCTAAAAATATGACATGTTTTTTCTAGGCGTCACAACATCTGATGCAGCCCTTGCCATCACCTGTGCCGGGGCCAGCAGCGTGGAGGGGTACACTCAAGTGGCGGCGCCACCAGGAGGAGCTGAGGGGGATGGCTCAGCAGCGGCAGACGGTGGTAAGTTATTATTATACTCCTTACTTATTGACATTTTAGAGTAGGCTCGCAAAGGAGTGTATGATGTACTGTACAGTAGAAAGTACACTACTACAAGTACACTGTACTGTTAAGAACAGTTACTGATTTGGAACTACATTTCTTTTTAGCCAATCACGGAGAAGACAGTCACCCTTGACTTAGCAATAGCATTCGCGGCGGTAGTTCTCGAGTAAGCAATGGCCCCCTCTATTTGACTTCAAATCAGCTGGGAAACTTTTATCGTGAAGCCAAGTCATATCAGTTGAGACATTAAGAAGAATGATAGATGTTTACTTTGGAAGCCTGGATGGTATCTTCTTCCTCATACATAGCAGAGGTGTATGTAGAGCAGACGCTCAGTGCATGAAGATTGTTACTTTGTTCGAACAGCATGTCTGTGCCAGAGTAGCAAAGCAGAGGAAATCCAAATACTACAATTTGTGATTGTTCTGAAACTCTCCCTTGCCTAAAGTAACAGTACAGTAGTTTACTTTGCAAGCACAGCATATATTGTATATGTATTGTATAGTTGACAATTATATCAAGTCAAGTCCCTTCCTCCGGCAATTATGGTTACCACTCTCACTCCCTATGTTCATAATTTTCTTTCTGCTGTCTTAATCACGGGTGGACTATCGCTGTTGTTCACTCAATCTATCAGAATAAAGCACCTAAAGTCATGCATCACATAAGCAAAGAGATCATGTGATCGGCTGGAGACATGATCAGAAATGAATAATCTTCATTTTCCTTTTGTAGTACTGAAGGCCCGGTGGGGGCGGTGTGAAATATAAATTACATTGAGCAGTAGCCATTGATGTAACCGAGTATGGCCAGTGCCACCCCTATACAAAAGTAAGAGCTTCCCTATCCCCACCTACATATACTGCTTAAAGTAATGCATGCAAGTCTGCATCATCATGGCTTGTGTCTCTTTTTCTTGGGTGCAAGTTGACTGAGCTGGCATTATGCCGGCTACCACAAGTTCACGTACAAGTAATTTCTTTTGCAAAAGTAGAGAAAAAGAGACGAATACTGGTGTACTCTCTGACTCTCTGACTATGTATTGAGTCCATAGTGCTGCCTGGTAGTAGAATTGCTGAAACTCCCACTGTTACAGGCCTACAAAGACGGCGGAAAGATACATGCCAAAATGTTATACTGTGCTTGCAAATTGCTAGTGTTACTGTGAAACAACTTTCTGTTGAATTATTTTGTGTTATTGTTAAAGAGTATTGGTTACATTATTTCTCTTTCTTTCTTCATATAGATGCTCCCAAAAAGCTCATCAGAGGGGAGATGGCTCTCTGGGCCAGGGCCCGGAAGATGGAGGCCATTCGGGTTGAATATTGCCGGCTGTGGGCTCGGGAAAACAAGGAGGGAACATCAATAACCTCCTCCAGCACTGCCCCGTGTCCACCAGCCAGCAGCCTCCATCCCAGAGCCGTACTCGGACAGCCCCCCGCCGCCGCTCAGCTGCAAGACCATCAGCAGCTGGCCCCCTCAGAGCCTGGAAGGCACTCGTGTGCCGCCTAACCTTACGAGTGGACTTCCTGGAGCGCAAGGTGGACGACCTAGAAAAAAAGCTCCGGGACCTCCGCAAGGACCGCCTGCTCAAACACCGCCGGAAGTGACTGTGTCCCTTGCCCCTTTTTTAAAGACTGTTGGGGGGGGGGAATTGGGAGTTATTTTTGTTAGGGGAAATACATCATTATTCATTTTACATACTTCAACATAGTGTACGCTTTGATCTTATTTTGTGGGGTGGTGGGCGGGAGTTACGGCACGTTTGGTTTTCCTCAAACTTACCAGCATGAATTATCTAAAACGTCCAAAAATGTTCAAAAGTGCCACTAACAGAGTTAGTGAATTCAATTGGCCTACTAGTACTTTACTTGTACTACTATCAGTCTCTCCTCCGCATCCTAGCTCATCTTTCTACCTCCCCAAAATGCTTATCTTACCTGTGATTCGTGTTTGAGAATAGAGCTAGGCATAGCGCTGGCTGCATGGCAAATGGCGATTACACCATGCCGGACCGAAATTCCGTTGTTGTGGTGTTAGTAGGAGTGGTACCACACTAGCAGTAGCAGCATATGAAAAACAAAGTAAAAAAATTAGACATTGAGTGGCCTGAGATAAGTATTAGAAGGAACAGTAGCCTAAGCAATGCTGAAGATAAGTATGGGGAAAAAGGAATTGCATGGATGATTATGGCTACAACAAGAACAGTGACACAGCAGCGTAACACAACAAGTCTTCTTGACATTTAGGAGGATGATGTTGACGATGGATCCAATCGATGGTGGGCATGAAATTCAGAATTTATTTTAAAATACTCATTGTTGTTTTTTTAACCAGAATTACAATATCCTAGGATTCATCTAGCTGCCTTAAAATTGAGTTGAGGAGGTTGCTTGCACCTTATCCTCCCCAGCAAGTGTGTGGAATTATTGTTGTAATTTACTCACACCTCAATGAAAACCACACAGCCCGGGGGAAGAGGGTTAGGGTTTGAAACTTGGATGGGAATTGGGTTTCTGGGTAAAGTTTTGTGGAGAGAGGAAAAAAAACCACAGCATGGACAAACAACAAATGAAGATAAACAAATCTTTGTATACAAAGCTATTCATAAATCTTTTAAGGGACATAAAGGAAGTGCATGCACTACTGCATGCATGAAGTTGTTTGGTAAATGGATAGGTTATGTAAAGTAAGTAGTACTTTCTACAACGTACTATGAAGAAACAACAAAGTGACAGTACAGGGCTACAGTAATTACGCAATTTCACTTGCCTATCTGCCCTCAGAGAGAAGAACCACTTCGTACATTAAATTATTTTAAAAAATAGCAAAGAAAAAAGTATACAATGGCTGGAGGGGTGAATTGAAGCAGAGAGCAAACAAAGGCACAGTGTCACACTCACAGATGTTCACAGCAATAACATTACTTAAAAGATAAGTTGAAATGAAGATGGATACTGTAACTGTATGTTGTTGTAGTTGTCCTGTTGAATTTGGGAAGTTGCATGCATCCAGCCATTCCTCTTTCGTGGTACTCCTATATTCCATCTGACTCTCCGCCGATCAATGTTGGGGACCCGAAGACACCTTGTCCACTGCCTGCCTGGCAGATGCTGAATTGCGGATCGCTAAGCCTGAGGTCATCCTTTTTGTCATTGCACAGGGTAAAAGCCGGCCTGTAATTGTTGATGGAAAAACAGGAAGTGATATTAAAAAAACACGGAGAAAAAAATATAAGGTACGCTGTGTAGTGCAGAAAATAACACTTTCAGTTTCAGAGTCGACAGTATTACAAAACATACAAGCATCATTTCGAAAGTGAGTACTCTGAGTCTCCTTTTCAAGGATAAATAGGTATGGGCGAAATTTGCGGATCTTTCCCCTCAAGTTATGTGTAAAGTGTAAACAGTGATTTTAGAACCCTAACCCTAACCCTAACCCTAACCCTAACCCTAACTCTAACTCTAGGCCCTAACCCCCCTTTTTCACCATGGGTTTTGTCCAAACCACTTGTGCCCGATATTAGACCTTCCCAGCAATGCCCCCAGACCTGCCAACCCACCTGCAAAAAAGTAGAAACACCCCAAACAGGCAAAAAGCAAAAATGCTAAATCTCATACTTAGAAAATGTTCGGCCTTCCTTCAATTCGTTCTGCAGCTATGCCATAACTCCCCTTTTCCACCATGGATTTCCTTAAAAACAAATGCAATCAAAATTAGACTGTGCCAGCAGTGCTCCCAGACCCCAAAACCCACCCCCAAAAACCTAGAACCCCCCAAACAGCCCCCAAAAACAGGCAAGTGAGCAAAAACGGAAAAACCTTTTCACTATGGATTTTTTCCAAACCACTTGCGCCCGATATTAGACCTTCCTAGCAATGCCCCAAGACCCACCAACCCACCCGCAAAAAAGCAGAACCCCCCTCTTAATTTGACTCATAAAGCATTCAACCTCTTCCAAAGAGATAAGGGGGAATATGCTAAGGGTGGTCAAGCATGTTTCTTCTTCAACCAGGGGCAGTGGTACACCTCCTATGGAAGACAGATTAACATTAGTGATGGTATCATAAATCTTATCTATCTTATTTGTGAAAAACTGCGATATTTCATCGCACAGTTGCTGTGAGGATAGTTCAGGACTCTCACACGCTACCGGTTTCACAAAAGACTGTAGGATTGGGTACAGGGCCCTGGGAGCATTGCCTGCTGCTGAAAGAAGGGACGCAATGTGATTATTGCAGCACCATAGTCTCCTACTGACTCGTCTTTTCTCTGTCTGCTGTGATTGAATTTATAATGGCCAATAGCCACACTCACAGTGGAGGTAAAGTGCAGTCTCAATCTTCCAAGATATTTAAGAAAACAACTCCTGGCTGTCTTATTTTCTTTTCAATTTGACTCAATGTTTTCAAACCCCATGGACCAAAGAATTCTCCTTTCCATTTAAGGGCAGATATTTATCATCCTTAAATGTTGAAGTATAATTCAGAAAATATTCTCACCACACTTCATATTTCATGAAACATTTGCCAGTAGCCAGCAAGAACAATTGTGAAAGATAATGGTTCCACACATTAGAAGAGGCCATTCAGTGTAAATTAATTTCACCCAAAACTACGGTGAAACATATAAAATGGACACACCTCCATTTTGCAGGGAATACAAATAAATATGGCAGTGGCTTGAACTAAAAGAGGATTCCACAGAGTTCTAACACTAACTGTATGTTGAGAGACCGGCTAGGAAACTGGTGAAATCACATTGAAACAGTGCTTGCAGCTATTCAGCACACTGATACTGGAATAAATAGCAGACAAGAAAGATTGAATGACTCGCATGGCACAAAGTTACATTAAGTATAGGAGTAAGTGGAACTTACTGAGTTTTACTCTGTGGAAGCGGAGATACCCAAAAAGTCTCTGAGAATCCACAGAGTTCTGCGAGCAGTGCAGTTGTGGCAAATCACTCTACTTGTACTGATTTTTAATCAAGGGGCTGCTGAGGAGTGGCATAATAAAGCAGATTATGCATAATGTTAGCCTCCGTGTTTTTAATGAAATCCTGATTCTCTTGTCATGTTAATCTGAAAACCGATATTCTCAGTAAGATACTTGCTACATGGTCATTACCTCACATGCACACATTAATACTTCCAGGTCAACCTGGGTTTACACTGGGCTGAAATACAGCAATACACATTTGAACGTTTGTGGTGATATTGGGAGATGCCACAAACATTCCTGAAAAGGCAACAGAGTTAACTATTAAAATGTCCCAAAAACTTTTAACATGTCAGAATGGCAGTACATTCACACATTAATGAATACATTAGGCTTGGAACATGATTTTGAGTCTGTACCAAGCTTTTACACATCGCCCTCACTGCTAAAGTTAAAACAAGTATGTTATAGCGGGGTCATTATCAGTGTCTCCCCTATTTTTTGCCTTAGCTCCTGAACCACTGGCATTCAGTGGAGACAGGGAGCATTTCACAATGGGATAAACAGAGGGTATGACACAGTACATATCCCTATATGATGACAACATGTTATATTCACATTAAATGGTTGACATTGAATTGAGTAAACATGTTAGGCTAAATGTCTTGACTACAAGTTTACTTGCAAAAATCCGTTACATTTATGGTGGGGCAACCACAAGTAGGAGATGTCCTCAATCAATGTTATACTAGCCATATTTAAAAGGAGCAGAAAACTGTAACATATCAAGGGGCCAGTGTCTATAGAACTGAAGTTGATACTTTTAACTGTGGTGCTGCTGTGATTGAGAGGAGCCTTCTGGAAGACAAAGCCATTGTCAGTGGCAGGTAGGGTGGTAATTGCTAAAATGATTTTATTAACACAAAGAATACATTTCTTTGCCCTACTTCAGATGTTAGTACCCAGAAGATGGTTAAAAAAAATAGACAAATCGCTAGAGGATCTCACATGGGGTTTCGGCAGGCATAGTGTTGCATTTGCCAAACTGCAGCAACCCACACGGGAAAGTGGGCTTGCTGATCCAAATTCAGAGACCTAATATCTGGAAGCCCAACTGCAATAATGGGATGGGTGCTTCTATGCACACAAAACATGAACATAAAGGTCACACATAGCTTAACAAGAAAAATAAATATATATATATATGTGGGTCCTTCAAAGTAATTTAGTAGTCTAAAAAAAAACACAAACATTAACTCATTATTCACAAGATATCCCACTTACCTCTTTGTCTGCATTACTACACACAGGGTGGTAGAAAAGATTAGTTATATTGATATACAGGGTTGAGAAACCTTTTTACTCTTAGAGGATCTGATGTCCTGCTACCTGCAGGTCAATTTTTATAATACAGGGCCATGACAGCAGTGATCAAAAAAGCATGGACAACAGGATCCTGGGAACACTCTACACATTAGGGAGTGCATACTATTTTGACTACCTCTGGCACACAAAACAGTAACACTACATCAGCGTTCCCTACTATATCCCACCGCACACTCTTCAAGAGACTCCACCACATTGGGATCCAGGGAGATGCCCTCAAATGGATTCCGTTCTTTCTGACAGGACAAACACAGAGAATCAGCATACCACCCTTCACTTCAGAACCCAAAATCACCATGTGCTGCATCCCCCAAGGTTCATCCATCAGCCCCACTCTGTTCAACATTTACATGACACCCCTGGCCAACATCATCTGAACCCATTGCCTCAACATCGTATCTTATGCAGATGACACCCAGCTGATCCTCTCACTCTCAGAAGACCTCTTAACCAGGGTCAACTTCCA
The DNA here is from genome assembly GCF_964261635.1 of Lissotriton helveticus. Classification (NCBI taxonomy): domain Eukaryota; kingdom Metazoa; phylum Chordata; class Amphibia; order Caudata; family Salamandridae; genus Lissotriton; species Lissotriton helveticus. The sequence goes on from NC_136067.1 coordinate 1,574,758,266, forward strand.
CAACTGCATTACGAGTTTAGCCGACTGGATGACGACCAACTGTCTGAAATTCAACATGGACAAGAAGGAAGTGCAGATTTTTGGCAACAACACCTCCCCATGGAACAACACCTGGTGGCCCTCTAAACTCGGACATGCACCTACACTGACAGACCATGCCTGCAACCTTGGCGTCATCCTGGACAGATAACACACTATGAAATGCCAGATCAACACATTCTCCTCTGTCTGCTTCCACACTCTCGACATTCTCCGAAAGATCTTCAGATGGCTCCCCGTCAACACCAGGAAGACTGCCACTCAAACCCTATACAACAGCTGGCTGGACTATTGCAATACGCTCAAAGCAGTAATACCAACCCTATTCTTGAAGAGACTCCAGGCAATACAGAACTCAGCTGCTGAACTCATCTTCGACCTCACACAATGGATCCACATCATCCCATCTCAGGAACATCTACTGACTCTCCATCTAGAAAATATGGCAATTCGAGATGATGATACATGTCTATAGGGTCCTAAATGACCAAGGACCACCATACATCAATCACCGCCTAAACGTTCACCAACCCCCTAGACACCTTTGCTTTACTTACCTCACACACACTCTCCGCTTTCACGGTAGCTACATTGGAGGATGATCCTTCTCCTACCTCAACACTAGGTCCTTGAACGACCTTCCCCTTCACCTTTGAACATCATCACTTCTCCTGAAATTCAGAAGGGGACTGAAGACCTGACTTTTCGACTGATCCCAGTAAGAACATAGTGCCTGGATACCCCCTCAGGTGATTAGCCATGCTTTATAAATCTGAGTCCGTTGATTGATTGACTATTATGTCTAGCATTAAGAACTATTATTTTGACACCTCTGGGTACTCCTAAAGACAAATGGGCAGTGGATATACAGAAACTAATCAGGAATGCAGATTAGATGTGAATGCTTGAAATTTTTCCCGAATAGACTGCAATGCTAGCTTTAAATTGCTTCACTTTCACATTAGCCGCAAGGATTATATCTCATTGGGCAGAACCAATAAATAATTCCCAAACGTGCAGATGAGATGCCATACATATAATGAGCTGGGACAAGATCTATACCACATGCTTTGAGCTTTCCCCAGTATTAGCACATATTGGCCAGATAATAATTTCTTTCTTAATGAGGTCATAGACACTTAATGCCTTTTCCAGAAGCATGGATTCTTGGCATGTACTCCCACCCCCAAAAATGCAAACCACAAACTAATGTATCAATTTAACCCATAACATTTGCCAAAAGACAAATAACAATGAGGCAGAAATTGCCTAGGGGTCCCGGCAATGTTACCTGGAAATCAGAACTTATCAAGTGGGCTGGTTATGAGAGCACGTTTCTACTATAATAGGCTAAAGGTGGTTGGGGTAAATAAGAAACTGCAAGGTTCTGGAAAAAGCTACTATCTCTGCTCATGAAAAATTAACATACCTCATTAGCAAAAACCTCCCCTCTAATGCAAGTTCTCTGGTAAGCATAGTTAATGCAAACTAAAGCTGTAATTCGCTACCCTTCCCCATTGTATCTCACTAAGGGGTGTAAATAATGGTATGGGATTTATGCTTGCCCCCTGCACCTATCCCCTGCCACTTACTTAACCCCCCTTTTTTTTATAAATGCAAATATAGATACAAAACATGAAAAAGGACACTTGGTAGGGTATTGGTCCCCACAAGCAGTTAATAGTTGATTTTTAATGTTAGCGCTGAAATTGTGAAATCTTGGCCACTGAATGTATCATGCTGGAGACAGCATTATTGTGCAATTTACTGACAATTGTTGATTATTACATGTTGGTTGTCTAGGTCTGGAAGAATTTAACATCACATCTTAGGTTCTCTAGATTGGACCGTTTAATTGTTGAATACTTTGTACTAAATCAAAAGTAACTGTATGTGCAGCTTTAAATGAAAATAGATAAACATGCAAATAATATCTTCTTGAGAAAAAAACAATACAGTTTGGGTTTGAAAAATCACCACTGTTGACTTAGGAAATGAGACACCTTTACTTCTGTTTATGACTAAGCACAATATAGGTTCTGTTGGTGCATGGTGATATCATATCATAATTGGATTCCCCCATCTCTCACTGCCCTCAAGTTGGTGTTGCTCCTCACCAGTCATTAAACCCTAATGGTTAACTATGTGGACATCTGTGGCTTGAAACCTAGAGCTTCAAAATAACTGTTCAAAGGTGCAGTTTTAACAGGTATTATGATGGAAGTCAGGAAAAGGTTCCTCTTAAATTCGTATGCGGAAAGAGCAGGCTTGGTATGGTTTGCCTAGACCAACCTGCCCATTATTTACAGCACCGAGAGGCATCAGACAGTGGTGATGAATCTAATTTCTGACAGAAGTTGCTGGCCAACGGCATCAGCTCTCTAAAATTATAGAGGTTTTATAAAGTTCCAGTGACAGTGTACAAGTGCATGCAGCAAATGCTAAAATGTGGTTCAACTGTGCATTATAATGCAATGTTCCTAAATATATGAATAATTTGTGCCAACTTTTATTTTTATTTAAAAAAAGGCCATCAACAAATTAGAATGATGTTCACTATACATTCACACAAGGGTAAAATGCACGTGTGTTGATGTGTTCCCTCTCCAATTTCAAAATTAGCCTGCCACAACATTCCAGGATTTAAAAAAATCAAATTAAAATGATCCTAATTTAAAAAAAAAATAAACTTAGAAATGATGGTATATTTAAAGTGATGATTTTTATGTGCCCTATTAATTAATTCTCTATAGGACCTGTTCACAAGAGTAACAAAGCTTAACTGTCCACACATTGTTAACTTGGATAAACATGACAAACAAATCTGCAGTGGTTTGTTGAAAGTTTTTCTCTGTACTATTCTTAATTATCATTCACATTTCTTGAATTGAATTGATTGGAACTGTGGAAAATCTACCTTTTCTGCATGGTCGCCCAGATTTTTTACCTTTTCTGAACCCTATTTTGCTGGCATTTGAACTCCGTGCACTTTACCCCTGCTAACCTTAAGTAACGTGCTGATGTTCACCCTCTAACCATAGTTCTCTTGTTTTATTCCAGATTGGCCCAACTAACTGCCATGTAAGCCCATGGAATATGTGCCCAGAGCATTGAAACAAAATGCCAGGCGTGGGCTGTAGCATCTATTATGCCATCCACTACAGTGGCAATGCAAAGTTGGGAATATATGACATTACAATGCAAACAATTACAATCCATGCATTTACAACGAGGTTTTTATATTGCCACTACCATTAAATCACATGATTTTACAATGCATGCCATTTAAATGCATTTTTAATAACTATCATTACAACGAATTTCATTACAACGCATTCCATTACAATGCATACCATTACAACACATAATACTTTTAGGGCAACAATAGGGTAAGTGTTGGATAGTGCAGGGTTAAAAATGACTATTCCCACTCCAGTGAGTGCAACAGTAGGATTAATGTCCGGTAGTGTAAAGGTAAAAATTACTAGTCCCACTCCAGTGAATGCAACAGATAGGGAAAGTATTGTATAGTGTAGGGGTAAAACTTACTATTCTCATCAACCCCAAAACCCATTCCTACCTTAAAACTAAAAAATCTCTTTCACTTACCATATAATGCATTATAACGGCATGCGTTGTTGTGACTTGCATTGTAATGGCATGCCATGTAAAGGCGCTTGCGTTGTAACAGTTGCATTGTAAAAGCGGTGCGATGTAATGACAGTGTTGTAATGGATGATTCGCCAAACATGGCTATTCGCCTACTCAGTGTAGCCTGACTGCTGCAGTGCAAAACCTACAGTCCAACCTGTCAAATGTTTGATAGGTACAGATCACTTTGAAATATTATTAAGTCAGCCCTATGAATGCTGTGTATGGTAGGGAAAAGTGAAACAGGCAAAAAGTGAATATTACTATGTCTGTACAGTGAAATAGCCCAAACAGCTAGTTTCGCAATGGCAAGCTTGAATGTCTGATATAGAAAACCGCAGTGCAGATGAAAATGCTAATACTGATGAATCAAAAAAGGGACTAGCTAGTAAAATGATAAAGCCAATGTTTTAATAGTTATTAAAAATCCAATGAAATGGTAAAGTTGAATTGTTTTTTAAATATTAAGGAACAGTAACTCTTAGAAAGTTGCCTTTTCCCTGCCTGGAGCTTCTGGTGGCTAATTTGCATTAACTCTACAGCATCTCCCTTGCTATGTTCAGCCTGGGAAGAGGGGTCAAAGATTTGTACAATTCTTCTCAAGAGCACACAATAGACTGACCTCAATGAGCAGAGATGACTCCTCCTATCTCAACAGAATATGCAGAACGGGGTATGTGGGCATTCTGTTTATGCCACAGTGTAAAATTTTACCTGACAGGTCTGTTGAGCTACATGTTACACTTTGATGTACTTGAAAGGAAGAGTACAGAATTTCAGGAAATGCTTGTATATCCCCTGTCTGGCTGCTGAAGGACCCTGCATTTAGCATGTCAGATGTTTGTCGCTATGTATGTTGTGGGTACAGTACCTGCTCAAGGGCAAAATATGACTCCTCCAAGCTCAACATAATATGCAGGGTGGGGACTGTAGATATTCTGTTTACAGAGAAGAACAAAGGGAGAGTGAGGGAAAAAAAGGGTATGTACTTATCGCAAAATTAAATTATCAGACAACCAAAGGGACCGACCCAGCAAGGAATCCAAAACAAGGCGACACAATGCCAAGCGGAGTGGTCAAAAACCAAATAGGTTTAGAAAAAGAACCCTCACCCGCCGACCTAGTTAGTGGCATGCTTCATCATTGGGTGCCAAGCAGGGCTGCCGAATTTAACCCAGCTGTGCTATGCCTCCTGATTTACAGCGGACTGGGTGATTTTGTGAAGGGGGTGAGTTTTAGGTACACTTTAAAAGTGCCTCAAGGATCCTCTGTCAAAGTAGAATGATTTTATTCCTGAGGTCCTAGGACACGGTTAAAAAAGTAGAGTGGATACTATACAGAATTTATAGATCTTCTTTATCCAAAAGAAGTGCTCAACGTGTTTCATAGTAAACAATAGAGTCAAGGGCTTTCTTCAGGACAAGGAAAGTGAAGTGCGGCCAATTTTTGGTGACCACATGAATTATCAGCACATACTCTGAGGTGTGCTGTGAGTGCGGGGATGCAGTCATATTAAAGTTCCCACCATCAAGTGTGATCTGAAACAATAAAACAGAACATAAAAGACATATAGAGCAAAAACATCCGAATTAGTAATAGTGACAGAGGTGCAACTACCTCCATCCTATATAACATATGCACAAATCGTGCAAAAATGCTCAAATTTTCACATCCAAGTGTAAGGGTCGGTCAATCGGTCCATCACCTGGATTTCCAGAAAGGTCGACTCCCAAATGAGCATGCAAAAAACACTTTACTTACATGCTGAATATTCGCATAGTGAATTGTGCAGTAGAACATGCCTCATAGTGAAAATAAACGTGCGGGCCTCCAACCCGCATCTGCGGGGATGCCCAGTTTCATGCATATGTAATGTGCACCCACTTGGTGCAGATTTTCCAGAAAAAGTGGCATGCAAGTATGATTTTATAAAAAACAGACTTGCATGCCACTTGCACTTGTGGTGGAGGTTCTTGAGATCCCTATAAACCGATTGTTGTTAATTGGGCCCAGTTTTACTCATAGCTTAAGAATCAGCACATCTAACAAATCAGGCCTTACAAAGGCTACGTAATTGAGCAGCTATCTATGATCCCGGTGGGGGCGGACACCTGGTAGTCACACACTGTGGAAATAAAAATGGGAGATTTAGGATGGAATATGCCTATTGGTGAAGGCACAGGATCTCCCACCTGCTGTAAAATCAAAGCTTACTTCATCAAAGTACTTTGTCTGTCTATGGTACCTACTCTGGTCCTTCATGTGATCCCGACGGTACTGGGCATAGCTGTGTATTGTTTTATTAAGGCAAGTGAACCGGAAGAGGCCGGTGACGTTGCGACATAAGTGACGTACAGCATCATGCAGCGTGATCACATCGGACACGTGACTGAGTCAAAAAGACTAGACCATGCACGCCACTTTGGGTGTGTGTTTTGAAAAAATGAGAGGAAATACTGTATGTCATCTAGCTACATTGCCGATCACCTGATACTAGAAAACGCGGTATATCATTAAAGATCGTGGCTAAAAATGTCTTTATGTAGTTCATACACACAAAAAGGGGTGCATTCCCATGGGAATGTGAAGTTACCACCCCACACACTGATGTGACTCTATCAGTAAAAGGTCACCAGATTGAAAATGAAGAAAAAAAAAGGGGGATGGCAAATTCCCTATTGGTTAGAGTGACTCAATATGAGTGGCGTGTCAGTGATCTAACTGTTTGGCTAGAGTTCATTTATTAGGTGCTCGGAAATTCTCATGTTGGAATCTCAAGTAGCCAACCATGTATACATCCTCAGGAGACATTACATTAGCTATTAATAAGTGTACTCCACACGATGTTCCAGCTGCTCGATAACCCCCCAGTACAGGTCATTGGTCGTGTTTCCAATTTATAGAAAATGATAAGTCATTTTTGTGGTGTTACTCCTGCATCTAATGTTACTTCGGTGTTCACAGATACAAACTCTATACAGACAGGGAACAGTTGCACACTCACCATAGAACTAGAAGTGAGGGGAAAAGACCAAACCCAAAGTTAAGATTTATGAATGTATATCTACATCCCCGGGAGAAAAAAGCTGGAATGAACCTCTTGACGGAAGAAATCTCAAAAACATTGGCAGAAGAGGAAACCCCCAACCTCATAGTAACAGGGGACTTTAATATGTTCCTGGGAGGGTCTCAAACTAGGGATACATGTCTGGAGGACCAGTTCCGAGCATGGAACATACCACAACAAGCAATAAGCAAATGGGACAAACAAAATAGGCCGTCAAGGACCAGTGTAAAGGACCTAGAACATCACAAACTGGCAGCGCTAAATGGTCGCTTCACAAATGACATCCCCCCGACACCCACCTTTCACAACTCATCCGTCAGTTCTATCCTAGACTATACATTCTCATCTCTTCAACTCTTTAGGAATATCACGGACTTCCGAATAGGCACAATGTCTGTCAGTGATCATCAGCCGCAAGAATTTAGCCTTAACTTCCAGGGGGCCGCGACAACCTCACCAGCAATAAATGTAGGTTGCTCGCTGACAATGGCACAGAAAAGAATAAAATGCAACACGACAAACCTGGAATGCTTCACAACGGACGCAAGAAACCGATGGGAAAAGATCATCACAAACCAGCCCGATCAGTTAAGCGCCTGGGAGCAATTCACGAGCAGCCTCCGACAGGCACACAACAGGAAACCAAGGAGCCACATAAACCAGGAATGTAGCAACAGCAACATACAGACAAAGCTGTCGGAATCAACTGGAAACCACTACAAGGCCACAAAGCAAAACGACAAGATTAAGCACCTGAAAAGAAACATCAACAAACTACTGCGGAAACTACATCGAGATGGACCTAACACCACAATACAAAAGGAACTGCAAAAATTAAAACAGAACAAAAAAAGAATAATATGGCACGAAAAAAAGGGAAGCAGAGGATGAGTTATGGGCCAGACTTCTCCATGATGCAAAAGGAATCAACACGAGCGGAAGATTCTGGAAGACAGTCAACAAACTCCAGTATTCCAGAAGCACTAGCATTGACTCCTACTTAACTGAGGATGCCTGGTCCAACTACCTTCAGGCCCATTTCAACACAGCAAAAGAGCCGGCAACAATCAGCCGACCAGAGAAGGGCAGAAAAACTCGAGCTGGGTCTCCAAACCAGGTCATTACTTCATTAAACCCTACTGAAAAACAAATTATAAGCAGGATTGTTAAAGGAAAAGCGGAGGGAGCGCCAGGCCCCAACGGGATACCGCCAATTCTCTACAAACAAAACCCGGAATACTGGGCTACGGCCTTACTACCTCTTTTCAAACAGGTAATAGACACCACAACAATCCCAGCATCGTGGAGAGGCTCGATATTAGCACCAATTCATAAAAAAGGCGACGTAAAGGACCCCAAAAATTACAGACTAATAGCCTTAATTGATAACGAGGCCAAATACTATGCTGGTCTTCTACTAGAAGAACTCACGGAATGGTCGGAAGCAAATGCAGTAAGTCCCATCCCCCAGACAGGATTCCGAAAAGAACTGGGTACATCAACAAATATTTTGGCCCTCTCACTCCTCATCGACGCCTCGAAGACAGCTAATCTGCCCCTGTACTTATGCTTTATTGACTTCGCTGCAGCGTTTGACAACGTCAACAGGAACTTACTATGGTCAAAGCTGGAAGACAGGAACATTCCATCGGGGCTATTAACACAGCTGATCTTATTACATACGGGCACTTGGGTCCAAGTCAAGTTAGGAACAGGAGACCTCCTATCAAGGAAAATACAAACCACAAAAGGCCTAAAACAAGGGTACGTGCTGGCGCCAACATTATTTAACATCTTCATGTCTGACCTTGCACAGCAGCTGGCTGAAAGCAACTCTCATGCTCCAAGCATAGGTGGCTTCACTCTCTCAAATTTAATGTATGCTGACGACATTGTACTAATCAGTAGAACACCGATAGGGCTACAACATCTAATCAGCAAAACCTTTAAATACGCAACAAAGAACAGCCTAAGAATCAACCTCACAAAGACCAAAACAATGAGGATTAATGCCAAAAGATCACCTGTAGGGCACTGTTGGCACATGGGAGGGCACATACTTGAAAAAGCGGAGGAATACAAGTACCTCGGTGTAATTGTGGACAGCAAGGGCTCATTTCAACAGCAAAAGGAAGCAATCAAATGGAGGGGTATCAGCATAGCGATAGCACTAAGGGGCCTAAAAACGAAAACAGCTGGCCGAAGCTTTACTCCCCTACTTCAAGTACTTCAGGCAAAATTGACACCTGCCATAACGTATGGAAGCGAACGCCTACGAGGGAGAGACGCTCAGCAATTGAATAGCACAATAGTGAAGGCGATCAGAATGATATTCAGTCTGCCCACTTACACCTCGCCGGCACAAATAAGGCTGGAATTTGGCCTAAGAAACCAAACGCTGGGGCGAATGGGTGCCTATGCCAAAAGATGGCACAAAATCCAGAGAGGAGAAGCTGCTAGTCTCAACTTCTACCTATGGAAAGAGATAGAAAGAAAGAGCAACAGCGCGGCCGCAAAATATCTAAACCGATCAATAAACACCTTGTGCCTACAAGAAGCCTGGAAGTGCAGCGGGTCCCATAACATCTTCAAACAGCTAGTTAACAAATCTGTCAGAGCTATCTCATTTACAGAGGACAAAGCAAGCCTAGCCAATCGCGCGCATGGCTGGATGGTCATTAAAAGCTACACAAGCAGCCTCAACCAAAGCTACCTAGGAGCTGTGTTCACTAGGAGCATAAAGGAGAAGTTCTTACATCTACGGCTGGGCCTACTCCCATCACAAAAACACCTTCCTCCGTGGAAAAGGCCCAAAGCAACAATCAACTGCTGAATATGCGGGAACGCAAAAGAAGACATTCAACATCTAATTTGCACCTGCAAAGGCCTGGTCACAGAGCGCAGATTACACTTAAAAGTCCCCTTTAACAAACTGGGCATAAGAACATGCCGGCAAGCGGTCATGGCTTGTTTCGATGGCAAACACATCCAATTAGCATGCCACTTCATAAAATTTCCAGAGAAAGTAGAAAAGAAACAGGAAAGCCAGACGGCAAACACCAGCTGCAGCAAAAATCAAGAATCAAATTAAAGGGGCACTGAACAGTGAGCCAAGTCGCACATCACAACGATGCTTAAAACCCAGGGGCAATGCCTTTTACACAGTCACCGCAGGAATACAAGGGACCAACGCTACCGTTAGGGTTACACGGTGTGAAAGCAGCATACATTTTAGTAGCAAGGACTTCCTACCGTACGAAACTATTGTCATCGTGTACTCGTTTTTTTTTTTTCCAAGGTGTAAGACTTTTCTGTCAAGTAACACAAGGGACTCATGGATTTTTAACTCACGTTTTGTGGAAAATTTGTACAAATTTCTGTAGCAATGACTATTAACATCATGAACCTATAGTCATTTTACACTTTTTATAATTTTATTCTTCCCATGTATTAATATTTGCAATGGTTTTAACTAACTGAGCAATAAAGATTACTTACTCACAGATACAAACTTTGATTTTATGGCGTGTTATGCCAACGTAGGCCGCTCGGGCAGGTGATCAGGTAGATAACATTGCATGAGTTACAATTAGCATGTTTAACTAGCTGCCATGTCTTCCCGGGTTCCAAGTTAAGTGTTTTTTCAACTTTTGTCAAGTGACAAACACTACAGTTCCCACATGGGAAATGCCCAGTGACATTTAGCAAAACCCTTATGTTGAGAACTGTGCAGGTTTGTTGTTCTTGTGTTCTCAGGCGAGTAAAAAACAAGGTTGTCCTTCAGACTTCATGATTTTCTGTAAGAAAACATAGGTTTTTCCCAAACCAATTTGCCTGATCCGATGGTCCTCCAATGTATTTGAATAATTCTGGACACCTGGTTAGAGATCGTCCTGTAGGCAGGCACGCATGTGAGGGGTATCGTCGTAGTCATTCTTTGTGTTTGGTCCAGCAGGCCATCTCTATTTTGATGTTGGGCCCATTTTTAGGCGTTCCTGAGGATTTTCTCCGGGTATCCACGTTCCCTTAGTTTGGAGGAAAGGAATGATGCTTGATCTTTATGATCATCAATATTGCTGAAGTTCCTTCTCAATCAAAGGTATTGGCCATAAGGCAAGTTTGCTCGTAAAGGCCATGGATGTAAGCTATCGAACCTGAGAAGTGAATTTTTTGCTGTGGGTTTGAAGTATGTTTTTGTTCTGAGTTTTCCCATATCGCCTGTGATATCCACGTCCAAGAAAGAACATTTTCTTCTTGTCCACACTAAGGGGCACATTAGGATGGCAGACGGACTTTAGGGGTAATTAGGATGTGCCCGCCACAGTGGCGGGCACATCCTACATGTTTAGCATTGTGGCGGGTGGTGCACTCTGCACCGCCCGCCACAATGCTAAACATTTCTGAACGCATTTGCATATGCAAAACGGCAGGCACCGCGCGGTGCCTGCCGCTGTGCATATGCAAATGTGGGGGGGTACCATAGGTTCCCCCCCCTGTGATCCCCCACATCTGCCATCACCTGGGGGCCCTGCAGGGGGCCCCCACAGCACACACCACCTGCTTTTCCGTGGCGGCAGTGCCGCCGCGGAAAGGCCCCTTACACCCACCATTGTAATATGGCTGGTGGTGTCCATTGGACACCGCCACCATATTATTCCCTTTCCTTGCAGCGGCGGTAAAGCGGTGGACGGTCTTTCTGTCCGCCGCGCTCCCCCCCGCCATCCTAATATGGCGGGGGTGAATCCGGGCATAGGTGTCGGGCGGATTGCCTCCGCCAGGCCGGCGGTGGCTACCGCCAGCCTGGCGGAGGGAATCCGCCCGACATCATAATGGGCCCCTATGTGTGAACTTGAGATTCTGGTCACGATCATTGATCCAATTCAGGAAAGAGATAAAGATCTCATCCAGTTCTTCCCAAATCAAGAAGTAGTGAATGTATCATTTGTAGAACTTGACATTCTGTTTACACCACAGTGTCAAATTTTGCCTGACAGGTGTGTTAAGCTACAGTTTTCACTTTGATTTTCTTGAAAGGACGAGAACAGGATGTCAGCACAATTCGTGTGTATCCCTTGTCTGGTGGCTGAAGGACACTATTTTTGTTCTACCAGCTATTTATCTTTGGGTATGTTGTGGGTATAGTACCTTCAGTGTTACATGTGGGGGGATTCAAGTGATCATCGTAGAGTACTCCCCCACACACCCACAGCCCTCAGATCCTATGTTTAGTTTCGCCAAAGATGTTTATCATCTGAAAATCCCCTGTTACATGACATTTTGGGCCTGTTTTCAGTAAAGCAAACAGTAACTTCTAAAAAAGTGGGTAGAGTTGCTCCTGGGAAGTTCTGCCCCATTACTTAGGAAGTGTCCAGGCATAATCAAGACAAATTAGGTAGAGTCAGTCATAAATAAGGCACCCTAAAGCACCTTAATAGAACTTTTTCTAGGCCAGTGCAAAACTAGTGGAGGGGTAGACCTGCTCTCTTTGACCTGTGAAGAGCTCTCAAGGACTAGACCTGCTCCCAATCTGCCCAGGACAAACTAGTGGACTCCAAGGGTCAGTTGGCTGGCTTTCTGTACAAGCCACAGGGGCACAAAAGCTGCAAAAAACATTTTTACTACAATTCCCATCTCACCAGTGGAAATTTAAACTTGGGTAAGACTTTACTGGTGACCTCTTTCTTACCACCAAAGTAACAAAAGAAGGGAGTGAAGAGGAAATGCTCTAAAGAGCATAAGAGGTGGATACATCCTCCTCAAAATAAATTGTCAAAAAACAAAGGGATCCATACTTATGGGAAAAAAAATAAGTGTTCTTCTAGACTACGTGTGTCTCCTACAATGGTGGAAAGCATATGTGGATACACACACCAAGCGGTCCTTAGATATAGAATGTGTTCTTTATGTTTTGTGTGTGTATGTTTTTGTATTGTCCCATCTCGCCGGCATAACACAGCACTGACTACCAATTATTATGGATACAGATAAGAAAAATAAATCACCGAAAATTATCACTTTACAGATCAACACCACATATGGTGCAGGTTGGATATGTTATGCTATTCTAACTCTGTTTTTATTCTTCCAAAACCCATTCAGCTATATACCTACTGGGGTATAGTATACTGTGCATGTAGAATTTATGTGCACCACTTCGTTATGATTAAATGTGAATACACAGTTTTTTTTATTTGAGTGTAGAAGGGCTCTCTTCTAGGTCCTGATGAGAAACCAGGGGAGGGCTTTGAAATATGTCAACACAAGAGACTCTCATTAAAACATAGTATCGCCTTCTCATTCCCCACTTTTAACTATACCAGCTCAAAGGAACATTACAATTTATTTTTTCCACTGATCCAACTATTTCTTAATTTTTCACCATTCAATCACTTCTGACCCTTCCACTCACACTCCTACACAACACATGTATTGTTTTTCATAATCAGTGCAGCCATGTAGCTGTAGGTCGCAGCACACCCTGTCCCCCAGCGGAGCGGGAAGACCCCGATGTTGAAGCATGCCACCAAGAAAACTTGAGGGGTATTTAAACAAAGCTGTGTGCTTTCCACCATTGTAGGAGACACACGTAGTCTGGAAGAACACTTCTGTATTATTTTCCCATAGGGATGGATCCTTTTGTTTTTTGATCACTTTGTGAAAACGTTTGAAAATGTTTGTTCCAGAGCTCTGGATTCACGGACACCTGCTGCCAAAAGAATATGACCGGCAGTTCCAAAGCATCAGACAGAATCTAGTAGTATGCTTTGGCAAAACAAACAAATTAGCTCTTGAAGGAGACGGAACCCACACTTACAAAAGCACATCCTATGCATTCCATGCTATCAGCTTATAATAGATAGCATAAAGGTAAAACACACCATAATAAACCAAGTACGGTGCAATATTAAGTTGAGAAACTGGTATTAAACTTACCATGCCTCTTGGGCAAAATAAAGAATAGATGGCATATAAACAAGGTCAATACATGAAGATCATTGAATTGTTACCAAGTTGTGGCAAGTCATTGGTCGAAGAGCTACTATACCTTCTGTTAAACCAATCCTGTGGATGAAGGTCAATAATTTGTGACTGTGTCAAACAAGTTGAAACATCTGAAAAACTGAGAAGACACAATCCAAATCAGAGACAAGGCATAATGTATTAATAACGTAGCAAATACAGTGAAGTAGCTACCCATAATGCCCTTAGAGGGCTATTTACATATTTTATATTAGCTTGGTGGTGTCTGTAGAAGAAGCAGGGGCAGTAACATGATTTTTTTTATGTTATGGGCAGAGAGTGCATATGACCCCCCCACAAACATTAAAAAAATAGTCACTCTCCTGGGCCATCAAATCTATAACCACTGGAGAACTTACCATATTTTCCAAAAAGACTCTATGCTGAATCTCTTTGCTCTTCAGCTGCACTGTAATGCAATCATGGAAACAAAGTTAAAAGAAAGACTCATAGACATTTTGATTTGATTTTTAACTAAATATCATTATTAAATAGTTTTCTAATAATTATTGTTATTAAACATTGCATTGTGAGATCTACAAAAATATGCATTTGATTTAAAATGGGGACAGTTGGACAAACATGATAGATCAGCTTTATATATATTGATATGCTCTCCCCTTGATAAAGCCAATATGCCCACTTTTATATTTTGGCATTGAGACTCTTTAAAAAAAGTCAATAAGTATGCCTGAGAGAAAAGTCTGTGGTTGCTTGTCTGCAAGGGTTTTGATTCTGGGCCTGGCTGCAGGTTTACCCGTGGGGGGTAGGCTGGCTACAGGGATTTGGCCTCAGGCCAGGCAGTGCGGCCAACCCCACACTGTGCACTGCATTTGGACGTGTTCAGAAGTTGGATTGGCTACCCGAAATTGTGCAGATTCATACCTACGTGTAGGAGCAAATCTACACATGAGCAAACCCGCATATGTATATTTACCTTCCTGACCCAGGACATTCACGTTCAAGACTGCACTGGGGAGACTGGAATTGTGAAAAAGAGGGAGCTTTCAAACGTGTGCTCCATCCTTTACTAGGCATAGTGACTTTCCCTGTTGAGGTGAGTCTTTGGGTGGACCTACAGGGTTCCTGGACTCTCTATTTTCCAAAGGTTGTAATTTCCAAAAAGGAAGTGTACCTCCTGGGAGCTACATTTCCACTGAGCCTACAATATTAATATCTAATCAGTATTATAGGAAAAAGACATTTCCTCCGTTGGGTGAGTCAAGTTGCCCATATAATCGAGGGAATGCCTTGCTGCTGCTGCTCAAGCATCAAATGTATGTTCACTCCTGAACAATCTTTGGAGGCATCTAAGGTCTAATCTGTAATGTTAAAGTGATTCTGGAGCAGGAGAAGTACATATAAGCACCCACTGTGTCTTTGGCAAATGATGTATTGTACCTGACCTGCAACCCTAAAACATGTTCAGTTGGCTAAACAGCTATTTATCAAATCAAGGCCAGGAGATCACTGTTTCTGAGAAAGTAGTGTAGGTATTATACAGATCAGATGGGAGACAGTCAACAAGACTGTTTCTTGTTGCCCTCACAAATTCCTATGGAGGTCAGGCTTCATAATCGGGTGGTTGATTCTCATCGGACCGGCACTGCAATGCCGGTCCGAGTCAGTTTGGCGGCGATCTTTTGGTTTGGATGCCCGATGATGAGTGCGATAGTGTCCTAAGTGAGGTGATTAGCGAGTTGGGAAAATAATGCCTCGGTGATGTCAGGTATGCCTTTATTCTGTTGACTCCGCTGTCAGGTTAAAAGATCTAAATGGTTGGCGCAACTTTTAAGGTCGATAATGTGCCCAAGTAGCTAGTGAAATTTTTCACGCTGCTATGGTCTAAGCAAGATCTGGGATGCATCTTCAGGACCAAGAAAGTGCCAAATAATGACCCCAATTTTTGAACGTATTAGGCCCCACATATGCAGGTGGTGCCTACATGTTATGTAGTAAATGATTGTCTAACCTGAAAAAAGAAAATAAGAAAGGAGATAATAGCAAACGAAATTAAAAGTATTTAATTTCTGGCACAGGTGTTCTTATATACCAGAAAAACCTGCACGGGTGGGCTCATATGTGTGCCAGGAGTCTATCCCTGACATTGGTACATCTAACACACATGCTGTATTTCAATCATGAACCGGTCTTATTATATAAATGCCACATACACCAATATGTGTGATAAATCACTTATGACATTCTTGCATCCATTGTCAAACTGATATCATATCATGCCCTTTGTGATATGTTCAGTACGCTCTTAAGACATACAAACATGCTCCTCTTTGTGCTCCTCCTGGCCCGATTTGCATAGCCTTACCTTGTGGATGGTCAGCCATGCCTTATTGGTCGGGTTAGAAGATGCCCACGGTTGCGGGCTAAAAAGGAAGAGAAACAAGATACGGAGGAGAGGATAGAGATAGGTCTTCTTAGTGTAAGGAGTTGACACAGAGAAGGGTTGAGCATCAATCTCGACCTCCAGTGTCCTGGCCAAGTACATGTAATGAAGTTAGTTGCGGCTGCTGCAGGTAACAGCGGTGGGGCAGTGGGGCCGGCGGGGGGAAGGGGGGATTTCAAGAGACACCCACAAGGGAAAATTAATTATTTATTTAATTTTCCCTTGTGGTAGTCTCTCGAAATCCCACCAAGCCGACCCCACCTGTCTTACCTGCAGCGGCTGCGGCTGAAAGCTTTTTCAGCATCCCTATTCGATGCACCTACCCAGCTCCTCTGCTCGCCCAGGACAGGGACAAGCAAGTGGGGTGTATAGTTATTGCAGATGTTGCCAATGGAGGTACAAGGAGATCTGTCACCATGCATGTCTGGGGGCCATATTGTAATGATATGGAGACAGGTTGAGCACCATCTGGCTCAACAAAGAAAACTTGATGCCAGTGTTGTATTTCAGAGGAGGTTGGGTATTATGCATAAGGTACAATAATTAAACTCACTGCACTTCTTTGAGACCTATGTTACGTTTGGGGATCAGATTGTGTTTTTTAATAAAATTTATATTTAAATGGAGATTCTATGGTTGGGAATTTGATCAACCTTGCAACTTAAAATTGTTTCTCTAAGGCTGAGCAGTTAGAAATATTGTTAGGTAGGGGATAATAATTAGTAGTAATATATAGTTCCCCAAGGTTTAAGACTGCATTGGGAGTGTCTGGAATGTGTTTTTAAATGTACATTCTGTTAAAGTTTGATCCAGAGTATCTCATTATTTAACCTCTGCTAATGGGTACATAGATGAAAAATCCAATGTTGCTCTCTTTATCCAGCTATTTAACCTCTTGAAAGCTGAGGATGTGCTGAACATGACCTTAACACTGCTTCTCAAACCCTACCACCCATCCTAGAAGGAACCAGTGGTACTCCCCCTTCAGTGCCGCCTATATACCTAAACCAAAATTGGATTGTGTCTACCAAAATAAGTAGTCACTAAGCCCAGCTGCTTAGTGCTCACCAGTCACAGTACATGTTGTTATAGAATACTCAGCCAGATGCTAAAATCATGTGGTATTCTTCATCATCGTGTCTTCACCTGGTGAATTACTCACCACCAGGTGAGCTAAACTTCGCAAGTGGGAGGGAGCACTGTGATATCCTGTATGTTCTTAATGGTTTCTTAGGGCAGAGAATATTTAAAAATCACCAGGGAACCCTAATTGAATTCTTTATTAATATGGGCCCTGTGATATGGTTAAAAACACACCATGACACAAAGAGGCATTTACTGAGCTAGTGTGTCTATTACAGGTTACATGTTTCATCTCCTTCACAATATGTGCTGATTTCATCAGGATCTCTAAGACCATTGTTCTCTTATCCTATTCTGAGCAGGAGTTATGCATCCACACGCATTCCATGCACGGTCAAGAGATACAGAGTGAGTTAATTGAAAACTGAAGATTGTCCACTTCAGGAATACTAAAAAATAAAAAGGAACACAGAAATGTGAATACGTCTGTATTAGAATATGGGTAGTTCAAACAATGTAACCCCTGCACTCCACTACCACTCTAAAATTTTCAGGTTTCTAATATTAAGATACCATCATCTATAAGCTAAATTAAATGGCCTGGTGTGACTTAATAAATAGCTAGCATTCAAAATATCAGGGAGTCATATCATTATCCAAGTATTTTTACACATTGCGTCACATATCCACACAAAGACGAGAGTAAATACATGAATGTAAGCCATCAGGCTCGTATTGTTTTGGGTGGGGTACATACATGGCAACTGAGATTATCCAGGCCTCATGGGAGCAAAGGCGAGGGTTTTCTGGGATCAAAGATCAAACATGCACCAGTGCTCAGCAGGGACTTTCCAACCTAGCTCCATGGACTGCATCTCCCAAATGTGGTGGAGAGACACCTCAAGCTAGTCCCTAAATAGTGCTCTGATGATCAGTTACTCAAAGAGTCTTTTGAATAAATGGCTCCCAGCTGGTGTGGGTCACTGTGGCCATCTTATAATAGGATTAACTGCTAAATATACGCAGCTTTCTATCCCTATTGCTATGTCTAGTTGCGGCATTAATTACTACTGATAGATAAAATTAATTGCTTGATCCTTCCACTCTAGACCCAGAGACAAAATCACTAATACGGACTTATAAAATGCAGAAAAGACCCCCGTAAGTATAAACGTAAACAAGAAGGCGCATGCTTAGGCTAAAACATTGTATTTGCTGCAACGCTCCGATGAGTGATGATGCAGTGGCCTTCTTGCACTTCTCGGCAGACCTGCATAGGCACGTCTCAGACTAGACTGCTGTTGTAACTAATCTGCCCTGAAACGTGAGAACATGTTGGCCATCTTGAAATTCTCAGATGGGCAGCTAATACTGCTTATTGCAATATCTTTAATTTTTGGAAGCACTATAGTAGACATATTGAAGATTTTCAATACATTCCTGTCATCTAAAAAATAGATGGAAAAAGGCTAAGGTGTGGGGACGGTAACTCAATGTGTCCCCAGGAAAAAGTACAAAATAAAGAGAATGTCAGCACATGTTCCAATCAAATGTCCATGCGTCTCTGCTATGTCTCCTTAGCACACTGTGTGTGTATACTGTGAATCATTACCTATTAGTATGTCATAATTAGGGATGGTGGTAACTCACATAATTTTACTCCAGAGAATTCTGCGGACTTGCATGAGTACTCTGCAAGATTCTTTAGGGGTAGAAGAAGCTTTATTAGATCTCCAGGATCTTATAAGCAGCAAACAATACATAGCAAAACAACAATTAATAGTTATACTTCAAATTATACATTGCTGCACAGTTAAAACTTTATATACAATTCAAATTACTAGTTGTGTAAGCCATAATTGTCTGAGAGCAGAGAGTAATCAACCTAAAACAACATTCCTTGTACAAATACTCTTACTCAATACAGGTTATCTCTCTTATATATTTTATCTAGACTAACCTTACAGGTATTAAATGAGAAGAAAATACACAAGCACTATGACCTGTATCTTACTACCTTTTAAAAGGATAACAAACACTGTGCAAGTGCAGATTGAAATTAAAAAATAATAGGACCCATGTGCAAATAAGCAGAACATGATCTCCAACACCTTGCATCCGGTAGAGGTTTAAAAAAAGTCATCCTATTCATTATTGTAATTAAGATGGAGCTTACTGAAGGCAACCACTGATGGCCTAATATTTGATATATAAGGTCATTTCAGTAATCAAGAAACAGCAATTGAACAATTTACGCTTTGTTGTTCCTATCCTAGGCACAAAATATAACATTTATTTATTAAAATATATACTTGGAAAAAAGTCCCTTCTAAAGTGAGGTAGCCATATTATGAGAACTGGAGAAAAATTATTCTAAAGTACGTAAATGTTCACAGTCCGTCAAGACCAGAAAGTTGGATCACTGTGAAGCGGTAAAAAAACCTCTAAGCAAATAAAAGATAAACAGCATGTTGCCACCGCAGGGGATTCCAGATGGCACTCTGCAGAACAAATCATTGATGCATGTAGAATGGTGCTAATCAGGAACAGAGATCAGTCTAAGGTTAACTGTTGTGTCTTTTTAGCCTGGTTCCTTGTAATTAACTTTAATTGGAGGGTACTAGCTTTACAAATTGAAGCAGCAGCTACTTTCTTAAGATCCGATTGTTGTTACCACCTATGGCAGTTACCTTATTTTCCAGTGATTTTATTGATACTAATGGATTACTTAAACTTCCGATATGCTTGATGGATAAAGATCGTAAACCTAATGTTTAGAGCTGTGTTCTCTGGATTCAAGGCCATAATGATACCCTGCTTGAAGGTCCGGACTTGAAGTTTGTTCCACTCAGGCCTCAGTTTTGATCTACGCAAGTCCAACAGTGCTGGGTAGAGGTATATCACATGCACCAGAGATTCCACTGATTGTCCACAGCTCCCACACACCACCTCGCCTGAGGTACGCTGCCAGGTATGAATATGTTTTTAAAAATTGCACTCACCCTGCATAATCGTCCAAAATCTATGTTTTAAATGTAAAGAATATGTGCAAGCAAGGTGAGGCAAAGGTCGGGCAGACTGATACGATTTAATCACTGCCAATGCGTGCTTTCATTTAGCCAAAGCCAGAGGGTGACAGTGGTGAACCAGAGGGTGGCAGTGGTGAACCAGAGGGTGGCAGTGATGAACCAGAGGGTGGCAGTGGTGAACCAGAGGGTGGCAGTGATGAACCACAGGATGGCAGTGATGAACCAGAGGGCGGCGCTGCTAAACTGCCCAGGAGCCCTGTGGGTGTGAGCCCCTGCGCTGCTGAGCTGCCCCGGGGTTGTGAGCCCACACGCTACTGAATTGCCCCGGGGCCCAGTGGGTGTGAGCCCCCGTGCTGCTGAACTGCCCCGGAGCCCTCTCAGTGTGAAAATCATTTGTGCTCAATTGCCTGGGAGCCCTCTGGGTGTGAGCACATATTGTGCTAAGTGTCCCCCTGCCCCCAGTACATATACCCGTACCACACAGCACCATTATGCTCTTGCACCATGAAGTCTGGTGCCTGGATGCTCCTGATCCGTGTAGGTGGTACCACCGTCTGGTGCAGTCAAAATGTAAAGTCATAACTTGCTACACAGCACAAACAAACACGTGTCCCCCTGGCACCGGTATGCGCATGTACCAGGCGTGGAGCACCCGCATGCCACTGCACCCTACTGTCCAGCGCCAGCATATGCCTGTACGGGGCAGTTTCGTATGAGATGGGACATTGTTCAGCAGCAGCAGCTGCATGTGCCTGAACCCACTGAGCAGGATCAGAATGGCTTTGTACCAACACGCGCAGCAGAGCTATCTTGGACATCTGAAGGATTCTGGGGTCCTGTGCCAAACGTATTTTTGCATCCATGCGTTTCCCGAATGCCATCCCTGTGTAGCTCCTGTGACCAGGAGGCTGCTTTCTCCTCATCTGCTGCTCTGCTCGGTCTCTGACCCTTTATAAATAAGATGCATGTGAACTCACATAGAAGCCCCGCCCCTTTGGCCCCATCCACCACACACTAGCGGTATGAAACTTCTTCCCACCTGTCCCCACTATAATGGCCAGCTCACTCAAGGGACCTCGGTGCCTTTTGGCGCGCTGGCAAAGTTACAGGCACACGTGGTCACATATTTGTGCAAATGGCACAAAAATCCGCGAGCTCGCGGGAAAATTCGCGAACTCGCCGATTTTTTTTGCAATTTCGCACGAATTCGCCGACCGCGAATACGCAAATTTCGCCCATACTTAAGAGGATGTTCAATCTTGGGGGAAGTCAGACACCTACAGTATGAATGAAATAGCAGTATGTCACGGCACAAGGAAAACTCTCAGTGTCTTGGATAACAGTTACAGTCAATCAATAGTTCATAATAATTGGCATTTCAGCATGTCAATGGTACCTTAAACAGCCAGTGCCTGGACTGACTTAACCATTTAGATTGTCATAAAGGATGACCAAACCATTAAGTCAATCCTAAAACCTGATGTAATCAATGAGATCGATGTTGATGCTTTTGGTCGTTGAAAGACCTCTCTCCTAATGGATAAGGTGGGCAGGTCATACTGAGTCTGTAGCAGATATCAGCATGCTGGTAAAATGAATGATGAGCCAATGTTCTGCTCCCCTGAAGGGGAATGAAGCATTACATGGCTGAATTTGAAGCAGATGACCTGCCTAAAGTGGCCTGATGCATATCTGGTGAATCCTTATGATTTGTATCTTTTCTATGGTGAGTGAACAGCCATAAAAATGGATTCCCAGGCGTCTAACCCTGAAAATCCATTGACATAATCCGGTTGTGGGGTCATGGAGAGCCTTGTCCTAATGCTGAGACCTCACATATGTTAATATTCCCCCTAGCACTGACACATATGAAGTAGACTGCAAAGGGAAATTCAGATTTCCTGAGGAGTTGGGAAGAGTACATTTTGGTTTTCACCATCTCTGATTTAGTCCTGCTAATGGTATTCCCTCCACCATCTTGTCACCCTGAGTACCGATATAGGTATCAGGCAGTGAATAAACCTACCCATCCTGACACTGAATGTTCTGGTTGGCCTGTAGGTTCAGTGGAGAGATAAACTTTCCACCACAAGTTTCAGGGTTACACATTTCTACCATGCCATTGGATCAAAGCAGTAGGAGTTTAGCAGAAGGGGCATTTACCCAGCAAAATGTGTCTTTCCTTCTATACGAGAAATGTACTAAAACCTGAAGCAACGCAGTGCAGCAACCAAACTTGCCATGTTGCATCAAATGTAGAGTGCAGAGAAAGCACAATGCCTACTAAGATATGACACTGTTTTTCTTTCCCCCTGTTCTGGTGCACATTTGTGTGTGTATGATGTCAAGATTAGGTTTTCTATTGTAAAGAGACCATTGCAGTACAATGTGTTATGCTTAGACCTAGTTAAAAAGCTTTCCGACATTTATTGTGTGTTATTACAGCACGCATCCAAACATAGAAAAGCTTTGAGAAAGTAAAACTTTTCTCACAAATTACACTTGCCTGGAGAAGGAGTGTTTTTTTTATTCAAATGTTGTCTGCCTCTTTTAGTAAATAGGGATTTTCATCAAAATCCATTGGTTGTTCATAAGAATAGGATAACGATGTGCCACAGATGGTACGCCCCTTAATGCAAAATAATATGTGGTGCTAATTTGTGTTACAATTTCAGATAGCTTACATAACTTTTGTGAAATAAAATTGAGCACAAATTGTTAGTAAATCAGCACATTAGTCAATATGTTTGGGTATCATATTGGCATTGAATATTGTTTATCAACAAAAACTAGATCCCTAATTTATTGAAGTTTGTGAGGATGCTCGCACATCGAAACACCAGCTAGCAGTGTGTGCATTCTGGCCTTTAAAATATTAGGGAAATTGAAGGTCAATTTTTCAAGCACCACCTCTAAACTTTAGTAAATGAAAGCATGTACCATATTTTATAAACATTTTCCCAAATTCCAATCATTTTAAAATGGCTTCATTGTTTTTTCCAATCTTCATTGTGCTTTTAAATGTGCACAACTTCATTGACAGTCCATTTTAAACGATTAAAATATAAAGCTTCTACAAATTGTGCACATGAGTCGTATGCTCTCATTTATGGGGTTTTGGCATAGGCCAGCACTGCAAGTCACCTAGCTGCACTGCCCTACATCAAACTAAAAAGGGCAGATATGCACCGTATTTATCCAATATGGTACATTCCTGTCCTTTCCCCCTGCACTGGCACCGTTTAGGCAGCCTAACTCCAATGCAGGCACCCTTGCACCATGGTGCAATGGAGCCTGTGTTTTCAGAAGGATTTTCTTGTGCAGGAAGGTGCACCTTCCTGCGCAAAAACAATCCTGAGAGGGTTTTTCCTCTTTCTTTGTGTACTGTAGAACTCAGCACACATAGAAAGAGGAATAAACGCTGCAGCACAATTAAAAAGAGGAATAAACTAGCTGAAATAAAGTTATTTCTCCTCACAATGCCTCACCTCAGGAGGCATGTGGTTTTGGTGCATCCGAAGGTTAGCCAAGTTTCGAAAATCTGGGGAAGCATCAAAATCCATGGGTGTGGTGTGAGAACACCCACCAGAATGCCTCCCGAGCACAGAGTAAGGCAGTGCAGAGATTTGTGCCTTACTCCATATCTAGGCGGCCATTCAAAGCCATGCAAAGTGGCTTTGTGTGGCCTCATAGATATTCAGCCTGATTCATCAAGCTAAATTGCACTTGCAAAGGGCACGATTCTCAGAATCTTGCCTTTTGCGAGTGCAATTTTTGCATTTGGGATTCATCATCCCAAATGCAAAACTCGCTATTAAAGAATTCGCACATTTGCGAAGAATTGCATTTAAGGAATCTCTATTTGAGATTCCTTAAATGCAATTCATGAATCATTTTAAAATTGCGAAATTGCAATTTTGGGCCGCTATTTACCGAGAGGTCAGACCTCGTGGTAAATAGCAAAAACTTAGAAAAATGCATTTAAATGCATTTTTCTAAGTTGCATGTTACACACACACATGTCCTTTGGACATGTGTGTGCGCAACACCAATGTAGATTACATTTCAGGGGTGCTACAGGGTGTCCTTTGGACACCCCTGCACCCTTGAAATCGCATCCTTATTTGCGATTAGCAAATTGCTAATCGCAAATAAGGAATAACTCCCCATGCATTCCTATGGGCCTGTAGGCCCATAGGAATGCATGAGGAGTTATTCCTTATTTGCGATTAGCAATTTGCTAATCGCAAATAAGGAACATGTAGGAATCGCAATATTTTTTGCAATTCCTACATGAATCCCGTTTTGCAAGTCCTTAATAGCGATTCCTTATGAATCGCTATTAAAGATTCGCAAAACGGGTCTTTGATGAATCTGGCAGATTATTTCAAGGTTTGCGCTGCCGGAGTGTCACAAAAAGTGCAGCGCAAGCGGCTCATAAATATGCCTCTTGGTTGCCACGTTACTGTGTTGCAAAAATGGAAGCACCCCATCTTTCTCCTTTGCTTAAGAGAAGTAAAGTTGATCCAAATTGTTCAGCATAAAACAGGGACACAGGTACATTATAATATGATTCAAAGGGTTACATTGAATCACAATTTATGAAATAGATGAACCCAATTGGGTGTTGTGGCTGGTCTGTGAACATTCTGTGCCGTGCTCTCATTAAATCAGGCAGTATACAATATGGATCTTTTAACAAATTTCATTATCAAGACAATTCTGCTTTTCTAAACTGTGCTTGAATGGAACCTGCTGTCTTTTACAGATTGAAAGTATTGATACAAAGCTAAGAGTGCTCGCTAATGTGTTTTTTCAGAGGAAGGAGAAGAACTGTTTAAGGTCTGAAGTTTTATTTTCTTGTTTTTAAACTCAGTTGTGAAAGTAAAGGTTTACAAGCATGAGGCAATACTGTCATAGAGAAACAGTTTTTATTGCTTCTGCGCTGAAGATTTTATCATGCATAATCTACACGTTTACGTCTTTATTTGCACATAAAAACGTTCAGGCATCTCTCCTATTCGGTCTCGTATTGGAAATTTTGCAGAACTGTGTTGAAAAATGGTTGAAGTAACCAATGCAGTAATAGGGATGGGGCTCGTGTGGTTAAGTAGGGTATTGCTGATTTACCTCTCTACCTATTATTGCACGTTATTTGTTTTCTAAATGAATTTTTGAATGCATGTATCATTGATTAGTGAGGCGAGACACCATTTCACGTTACCATATACAAATGTTGCTGTACCTACTATTGGTAACCTATTTGTGGGCCCTCTAGAAATAGAAGTGGCAATACCACTGTTGACTTAGGGGGCATGGCATGTCGCCAATGGAGTAACACAGCCTGAGGGTGCCATTCAATAAGGAATCTAAACCTCTTGCACAGCATATATACAAGAATTAACAAAGGAATATACTGATGGGTGCAGAGTGGCGTCACATTTCGCAAATTGTTTCATATAAACTTTGAAATAGCTGCGGGGCTCCACCGTGAGGAATATCTCAAGTGACCGCCCAACACTAAAAATGCGGATTGCCACAACAAGAGTGACGTTCCTCGTGGAGCACAAGACTGGAAAGATCTTGCCACGATTGGTCCACAGATAAATTTATTAAGTAGAATTCACAATAAAATACACCCTGGCATAATGTAGATGTGTTGATTCATTAGTCCATCCAGTTACTGTCCTGTCCAGAAATCCGCAAATGTTTTACATTCTGCAATACATCATAAGTATTATGGAGGCTATGAAGGAACAAACAAAAAATAACCAACAGGACACATCGCTCCCTTTCAATAAAGAAAAATAATTCACGTTAAATAAGAATTGCAACATAGTAGCCACACAAATAAATTATTCAAAGTAAAAACAAAATAATTAAAACTCTATATATGTTGAAGTAGATATCCACAACAATATACCATCATGGAACCATTTCGGTTGCCAGATAATTCAATACAATATGATATATTTTAACTGACTATTCACATACATAGTCACGTATTTATCAAGGTTTTGTGTCGCCTTTGCACCATGCTAATGGGGCACAAGGGCGATACAAAACCTAAGTGAGATTTATAAAGCCACACAAGACCACATTGTGTGGCCCTAAATGGCTTGAAAAGTGTAGAGTAACGCTAGGCAGCGCAAATCCCTGCCTTGCATTACTCTGCAGCAGGGAGGCATTCCATGGGTGGAGCATGGGTGTTCCCATGCATCCACCCATGAATTTTGGTGCATTCCCATATTTTCCATTTGTCTTAGACCTGGGAATATGTCAAAATGCTATGCCTTCCCATGTCTCCTTGTCTGTTCCTCTTTCTATGTGTGCTGCATTCTGCAGCACACATTGAAAGAGGAAAATGCCTCTCAGGATTGTTTTTGTGCAAGAAGTTCTCCCTTCCTGAGTAAAAGCAATCCTGCCTGCATAGTAGACACCCTTGCAACATGACACAAGGGTGCCTGCATTGGTGCTAGGTAGCCAAAAGAGAGTCAGTGCTAGGAAATGAGAGGAATGAGACATATAATGGTAAATATGGCACAGTCACCCCTTTCAAGCAGTGCAGCGCGGCAAGGTGGCTTGCTGCATTGCACTGTGTGAAAGAATGATAAATCTTCCCCTTAAATTATATGGCCATACAATAGCTCTACCAAACCTTCCTCCACACACTCACTGTTGAACAAATTCTTGCAAACTATTATAACTCAAGTCTGTTTAACCTCATTTTCTATTTGAACCTTAGAAGAAGTCTAGTCTCCACACCGTTCATTCAAATTACTTTCAACATACAAAAAAATCTATCTTAACTACAAACACCACCCAGTATGCTATCATCAATAAATCAATCCTATTTACCACTGACTTTCTCAGGGGACCGTTTTCTCTTCTTACAGAATAATTTAGGGCCATAAGTATCAAGGTACCAATTTGCGATTCTGTAATAGCGATTTTTAAGAAATCGCTATTTCAGAATCGCAAATTGGTATGTATCAAGAAAATCACAATTTTTTAGCAATTTCTTGATATTCCTTAACTGCGAATTCGCAAATTGCAAATTCGCAATTAATGAATACTTTCCCATTCATTTCTATCGGCCAGGAGGCCCATAGGAAGGAATGGGAATTTATTCTCAATTTGCGATTTGCAATTTGCTAATCGCAAATTGAGAATAATTTCAATGGTGCAGGGGTGTCCAAAGGACACCCTGTTGCACCCCTGAAATAAGCATGGGTGCACATGTGGTGCACATACATGCCCTAAAAAATGCCAAAATGGGCATTTTTCAAGAAATTCGCAAATTACCACCAACTTGAAGTTGGTGGTAATTTGCGATTCCTTAGGGACAAATTGCAATTTTTTTTTAGCTTCATACCTTGCATTTAAGGAATCACAAAATGTGAGATTCCTTAAATGCAATTCCAAAATAGGGAATCGCAAATTTTTGCGATTCCTTATTTTGCACCGGATTTTCATTCATACATCCCATTTAGCAAATTCGCATTCGCAAAGGACGAAATTGTGCAAATTTCGGCCTTTGCGAATGCGCTTTTGCATGGTACATATGGCCCTTAGATTCCACACCTTACTATCACTTAGAAGCACTGAAATACAGAAAACCTGCATTACTGTCTGTTGTTACAAGAGCTTTCATTGTTCTTTTTTGAAAATACAATTTCTTTCAATCTAACAAGATCTTCCACTTTGATTTACACAGGTTTACTATTTTGCTTGGCATCATAGTCTGTTTGTAAGTAGTCTATGTTCATTCCAATCTTTCCTTCACCCATTCAGGTAACCAATTGACCCTTTTAGCTATTAATATCCAACCCAGCTTGTCTTTAAAAAATTATGTCCTGCGTCTTATCAATTCATATTGGCTACAACCTGTTGAAGAATAATGAGTAATCCTACATGTCCATATTGTTTGAAACCAATCGTTCCTCCACTCCAATTTGTTATTCTTAACCAACTAGATGGAACCTTTAATTTGTCTATTAAAGCACTCAACAGCACCATTCCCAACAGGTTGATGCATCAACATAGTTTTATAAGTGATATCATTCCTTCGCAAAAATGCCTTAAACAGATCAGGTGCAAATTGGGGTCCACTATCTCTTATCACATATTTTTAAGTAATACATTATCCTGAAACGTCACTACTGCAATAGTATCCACCCTGTCCACAATCTCTAATTCTGGCCATTTTTGGAAATTGTCTTTAATAAACATGAGATACTTGGGTTCACTGTTCTCCATAAGAGGTCCAGTAATATTAATTCCAATCCTTTCTCAAGGCATGTTGGGACTGCTAATAGGACATAATAAAGGACTGAGTGAGGACCATGACTTATTGGAATTATCACACCAAACCCAATTTCTCACTATCTTCTAAATGGATAAATCTAACCCAGGTTACCAATAGAATCATGCATCATGCTGGTGGTTTTCCTAATGCCTAAATGTAATTCCTGACAAATATCTAACAAGTTAGATTTCAAGTAATGGAGTGCAATTAACCTACCACCTCTAACCACTCTACCATCTTCAACAAGTAACTCCTGTCTAAGGTCCCAGAACATTAATAGGTTCTTATGCTGCTTCTTTTTCTCCAGCTAACTATTTACAATAATCTTTCCCACGTCTTTCAAAATCTGGTCCTTAGATTGTGCCATTGACCATGCTTCGCTTGTGATACCATGCATTCCATCCCTCACACTTGCAAAATAGTATTTCTCAAAATCATCATTTGAATCTGGCACGCTCTTCAGGGGTAATGGTAAGTGGATCGATAAGTCTGCTACTATGTTTTACACACCAGGCGCACACTGCACCACATAATTATTATCAATAATCAAATAGACATAGCAAGGTTCAGAAAGGCATTGTACAGACCTTTTGTAGTAAAAATCTTAGTGAGAGGTCACTAAACACTACAAAGTCAAACCTTTTTCCCCCAAATACATTGTCTATAGTTTTCCAATGCCCACACACATGCCAGTGTTTCCCATTTACTAGCTGTCTGCCTTTCTTCTGTGGATGTCAACGTTCTAGAGGCAAACGCTATGGTACATTCTTTCCCATTCATATCATTGTGTATCAATACATCATCTATACCTTTACATACATCTGGCATCAGTGGTGACTGTCCTTGAAATTTCAGGTCAAAACCATGTAAAGGCATCCCATTACATATGAGTTCTACTCTTCTTATGCATATGACATTGCTCAGACCATTTAAACCTGTTCTTAAGTTTCTGTAACTGACGAATATAGTATGTTTTAAAAGAAATGTATTTGACCAACTTTGAAAACATTTTACATATCATCTTTGGTTTTACTTCTTGGAGAATATCCTATTGCGTCTAACAGTTCTTTCTTTTGTCTGATACCTTTCCTAGTTACCATACCACCAAGATATGTCTCATTGTTCTTGGCCAATTTACACTTACTTTATTCAGCCATCAGGTCTCAGGGCTCCAAAATAATGAATACTTGAGCCAAATTATAATTATGCTTCAATCTGGCCTTACTCATAAATAAATGTTGTCCTGGAACAAAAACATAATTCCTTTACATAACTCATGCATAAGCCTCTGAAACATGGCAGCTCCACAGGCAAGAAGAAAGGGTATTCTCATTAATCCGAAACATCTAAACAGGGTGATAAAAGTTGTTACACTTCTACTGTCTGAATGCAATGGAACCTGATGATAACCTGCAATAAAATCAAATGTGGGTGAACCGTTTAATGCATTTCTCTAAAGACAACATTTCGTTGATCTAAATTCAAGGAAATCGGTGAACGAGCATATTTTTGTTAAGATCCTTTAAATCAGCACGCAGCCTTAAATTGTCATTAGCTTGTCATGCCACGTCTAAGAGAGTCACCTATTTTGAATTATCAAGTTATTTTGTACCTCCAATCGTCAAGGTAATAGGTATATTCCTTGATTTTTATATGCAACGTACAGCATCCAATTTTAGAATTATTGTATGTTGAAACCCTTTACGTTTGCCAATTTTACCTGAGAAAATTTACAAGTGTGTCTTTAGAATACAATGTTCAAATTGTGCCTCAGGTTGTAAGGATGAAACCAGTTCAGGACTGTCGGGATCAAAGGTGATACCAAGCTCCCCTTGATTCATGCAACTTAACGCTGATGGACCTATAACCAACACATATAACTTGCCCAGAGCTTCTCTATACTTGCATCTGAGCAATAATTCTCTGTACCCAAACATTTCATTGGTTTCCCCAGTAAAAGTTTTCAGTGAAATATCAGAAGGTTCCAAACCTCAAACAAATTAGAACCAAACTTGTTTCACCACACCTCATTATAAAAAGTGGAATACGTTCAACCAGAATTGCAGATTAGACAGTTTTACTAAACCTATATATATTTCCAAACTGTGTTTTAATCTTCCCTTCATCATGAGCACTTCACATTCAATGTTAAGTACACATAGATTCAAATCATCATCATCATCAATTGCTTCAGAATTTGAATCCAAATGTTCCACTTCATATTCTTGCCTTTCCTTTCACAACTTGCTTTATAAAATGCCCAATAACACAGCATCCAGAGCATTTTTGTTTGCACACTTGGCATTTCTTTTCATTGGCAAGACATCCAGGTCCTGGTTCAGAAAGTTAAACTTACACTTTTGACAAGTTCATGATATTCTTCTGCTTACAAAGGTAATTTCTGAGTATCATTACGAGTACAGAGTCTCCGCACTCTTGGCGGAGACTCCGCACATGGAAAAAAGGGTTGTATGATGGTACAATGCATGCCTCAACAATGCATTCTTGTACCATGCTGTCTCCACCATGACCACATCTTTAGCACGCATGCCTTTAGCACGCATGCCTTTACCATGCAATTTTGCGATTAAGACATGATGGGTAAAGGGGCATGCGGACTAAAGATTACAACTGTGCCCCCTGCCCTGTACACAGTCCCCTCTCCCCCTTCCCTGAGCCCCAAAAATTAGCCCAAACCCCAGAAACTACTTCAACTCTAGCCCTGTGCCCTGAGCCCTGAAAACTTTCCCCAACACCCCTAAACTACCCCAACCCTGCTCCCTGCCCTGTAAACTATCCATTTCCAGCCTGCGCTGAGCCCTTAAAATTAACCCCACAACCCTAAAACTACTCTGACCCTAACCTCTTGCCCTGAGCCCTAAAAATAAACTCCCTACCCTGTGAAGTAACCCTACCCAGCCCACCACCTGCCCTGAGGACTAAAACTGTCCCCTGCCAAGCCCTAAAAACTATACCCTACATCTCTGAACTACCCCATCCCTGCCCCTGCCCTGTAAACTGTCCCTTCTTCCCCTAGCCCTAAAAACTGTTCCTCACCCTAAAACTTCCTCAACCCCTCCTGAAACCTACCCCCACCCAAACAAACTACCCTTCCACCCCTTAAGACCAAGCCCTAGCCCCACTTACCTCACTATGTCTTCAGCCCTAAAACCTGTCCTCCACCCTAAATACTACCCTGACCCCCTCCTGAGCGCTAAAACCTACCCCCACCTGAAAAACTAACCATCAACCCCCTAACACCGAGCCCCAGCCCCACTTACCTCACTGTCTCCTCTCTGAATTCCCAACAGTTCTTTCTCTTCCTGTCTTACCCTTCCTGTGCCTCTGCTTGGAAACTAGACATTGCCTTAACCAAGCATATGCATTGTTAAGGTACATGTGAGGTTAAGGCAATCGTAGCACGGCTTGCAGGGAAATGGCATGCATGGCTATTACTGAGTTGTAAAGGCTGTTTCTCAAAAAATAGGACTCCATATAAAGTTACTACTCATAAAATACCTTTGTGAATAGGAGAATATCATAAACTTACACAAAAGTGTAAGTTTACCTTTCTGAATTGCCCCCCTTGCGTTTACACAATGGTTGCATTTACCAATAAATGTAGCAGTGTTGGATTTCTTTCCCCAGAGTTATCTCTGTTGTTAAAGGGGCTATTCCTTTCTCTTTGAAGCCTGATGTGTATTTTACTTTGTGACATTTTTACAACTATGGACCAGCTGTACAAAAATAGGAATTGTAATTTTCAAAAATTACGATTCTTACTGAATAGCATTTCAGAAAATGAATTTCCTAATGTAAGAAACCTTGGAATATTTGATAAGCTATTCCCAGTAGTTGCAGATTGACCCACCTCATGAAAATTAATGAGGTAGGTTACAGTTTGTGACCTATTAGAAATTATGGCCATCACAGGGATGTTGGCCTCCTGGGGTCAGCAGACCTCCATGTCTGTGATTGCTTTTCAATTAAGCAATATGTTTGCTATTTCTAATTACAGCCTGCTTTCCTCACAGAAAAATGGGGTGCATTTCAAACAAGAAAATTAAATGTTTAAGTTTATTTTTTTAAAGGCAGAGAGTGGCCATTTGGACCACTGCCAACCTTTAACATATATTTATTTTTACATTCCCAAAGTGGAAGGGGTCCCATCGGGAACCCTTCCCTTTGTGAATGGGTTACCAACTTCTTTGAGTTGTCAGAAAGTTATTAGGGGCAGATTTATGTTGGGAATGCGCCACGTTTGCGTCACGCAACTGCGGCGTAAACGTGGCACATCCCTACGACCCATTTACAACGTGACGCATCTAGGCAGATGCGTCACGTTGTAAAGCCCTGCGCCACTTGAGGGCGTTCCGCCGCAGGGTGGGCGTTCCGGGGCAGGTGCACCTCGCAAAAGTGGCTGAGTGAAATCTATAAGATTTCACTCAGTCACTTTCAGGCCAATGCTGCGTCAAAACCCTGCGCCTGCTTGAAGCAGGCATAGGTCTTGACGCAGCATTGTATAGATGGAGCACCCCCGAGCCTTGCTGCAACTCCAGCAATGCGCCACCTTTACGGCACAGATGCGTCACGCATCTGTGCCGTTTTTCCCCCATGGTGCGCTTCATTGTAAATGCGGCGCACCATGGGTGGCGGAGCAGCGGCGCAAAATAACTGGCGCATCCCTGGGGATGCGCCAGTTATCATAAATCTGCCCCTAAGTGTTTTGACAACCAAATTTGGTTGCAAAACATGAATATATCTCATTCAGATTCAGTATTTGAAAGGGACACCCTATACACACCCCTTCTGAATAACAAATCATTATGAATTTGCAATTCCAAATTGTGATTTGTTAAAGTGTTACTGAATTTCAATTTGGATTCATATATACCATAATGCATTTCTTCACTTGCAAATGAGCCACTTCTGCGAGTTGGCCCACTTTCAACTAAAATCAAAAGTTTTGTACAAGTTCCCCTATGTCTTTATTCTCTTTATCCTTCCCTTCTGATGAATCATCTTTGGCACACTCACCTGTGAGTAGAACTCCCTTGACTATGCAAATTACATCCTGCAATGGTGCTTCACATTTAGCCTGCAAATTACCCTGCATGCTAGAGCTTGTTCCGTGCATTACAGTCTGATCCCTAATTAATTCATTGAGTTCATTGCCAAGCCAACACCAAGTGCAAGATTCTTTAATGCAGCACCATACAGCCTGATTCATCAAGGTACCGTTTTGCGAGTCTCTAATAGCGATTCATAGCGAATCGCTATTGAGGACTCGCAAAACGGTATTCATGTAGGAATTGCTAAATAAATAGCGATTCCTACATATTCTCTATTTGCGAGTAGCAAATTGCTACTCGCAAATAAGGAATAACTCCCCATTCATTCCTATGGGCCAAAAGGCCCATAGGAATGAATGTGGAGTATCCCTTATTTGCGAGTAGCAATTTGCTACTCGCAAATAAGATAGCGATTTTAAGGGTGCCAGGGGTGTCCAAAGGACACCCTGTAGCACCCCTGAAATGCTAATTGAAACAGGTGTTGCGCACACACATGTCCAAGGGACATGTGTGTGTGCAACATGCAACTTAGAAAAATGCTTCTAAAAGCATTTTTCTAAGTTTTTGCTATTTACCGAGAGGTCTGACCTCTCGGTAAATAGCGGCCCAAAATTGCTAATTCGCAATTTTTAAATGTGTCATGAATAGCATTTAAGGAATCTCTAATAGAGATTCCTTAAATGCTAATCCTCGCATATTTGCTAATTCTTTATTAGCGATTTTTGCATTTGGGATGATGAATCCCAAATGCAAAAATTGCACTCGCAAAGGGCCAGATTCTGAGAATCTGGCCCTTTTGCGAGCGCATTTACCTTCATGAATCAGGCTGATAGTCTCATACTGACTCGTCTTTTTTCTGTCTGCTGTGATCGAATTTATATTGGCCAATAGCCACACTCACAGTGGAGGTAAAGTACTTGTCTATCTTCCAAGATAGTTAAGAAAACAACTCCTGGCTGTCTTATTTTCTTTTCAATTTGACTCTATGGGGCATATTACCAACAACTAGCGATAATTATCGCTATGTTGGTTTAGCGGCGATATTTTTATCGCCGAGCTGCGGCGATTTTTATCACTTAGGAACCTTGCTATTATCAAGGTATATCTCCTAAGCGATAAAAATTGGCCGAAATGCACGAATATCGCTGAAAAGTCCGCGATATTCATGCATTACCGAGCTAATGCTCTTAGCCATGTTATCCACCTACCATTGGATAACATGGCTAAGAACTGCTCAGGGGCAGGTGTTAGCTTTTGGAGATATTCGCACTTAGCGCGAATAACTCCAAAAGTTGGTAATAGGAGATAGCGATGTTAGCGACTGTTTCCAGTCGCTAACATCTTGGCACACCGACTTTGCATGTCATTAGTGATAAATATCACTGACATGCAAAGCGGGGCCAAAGATGGTCGCTATCTCCTACTAGCTGTCGCTAACTGGTGTTAGCGACAGCTAGGTAATAGGGAGATAATTATAGGGAGATAATTTAATCTCCGCTTTCTTGGCTTTTAAAGCCAAAAAAGCGGAGATAAACCCCTTTGATAATATGCCCCTATGTTTTCAAACACCATGGACCAAAGTATTCTCCTTTCCTCTTATGGGCTGATATTTATCATCCCTACATATTGAAGTATAATCCAGAAAATATTCTCACCACACCTCATATTTCATGAAAGATTTGCCAGTAGCCAGCAAGAACAATTGTGGAAGATAAAGGTTCGACACATTAGAAGAGGCCAGTTTGTGCAAGTTAATTTCACCCAAAACTACGGTGAAACATATAAAATGGACACAACTCCAATTTGCAGGGAATACAAATACATATAGCAGTGGCTTGAAATCAAAGAGGATTCCACAGAATTCTCACACTAACTGTATATTGAGAGACCGGCTAGGAAACTGGTGAAAGCACACTGAAACAGTGCTTGCAGCTATACAGCACACTGACACCGGAATAAATAGCAGAGAAGAAAGATTGAATGACTCCACAATATGATGGCTTGTTGCGTGGCACAAAGTTACATTACGTATAGGACTTCGTGGAACTTACTGAGTTTTACTCTGTGGAAGCAGAAATACCCCAAAACTCTCTGAGAATCCACAGAGTTCTGCGAGCAGTGGAGTTGTGGCAAATCACTCTACTCATGCTGATTTTTAATCAAGGGGCTGCTGAGGAGTGGCATAATAAAGGAGATTATGCATAATGTTAGCCTCTGTGTCTTTCTTGAAATCCTGATTCTCTTGTCATATTAATCTGAAAATCACCATTCTCAGTAAGATACTTGCTCCATGATCATTACCTCAAATGCACACAATGATACATCCAGGTCAACCTTGGTTTACACTGGACTGAAATACAGCAATAAACATTTGAAGGTTTGTGGCTATATTGGAGGATGCCACAAACATCCCTGAAAAGGCAATAGAGTTAACTATTAAAATGTCAGAATGGCAGTACATTCACACATTAATGAATACATTAGGCTTGGAACATGATTTTGAGGCTGTACCAAGCTTTTATAATTCGCTCCCACTGCCAAAGTTAAAACAAGTATGTTATAGCAGGGTCATTATCAGTGTCTCCCCTGTTTTTTGCCTTAGCACCTGAACCACTGGCATTCAGTGCAGACAGGGAGCAATTCACAATGGGATAAACCGAGGGTATGACACAGTACATATCCCTCTATGCTGACAGCATGTTATATTTATATTGAATGGTTGACATTGAATTGAGTAAACATATTTGGCTAAATGTCTTGACTACAAGTTTACTGGCAAAAATCCATTACATTTATGGTGGGGCAACCACAAGTAGGGGATGTCCTCAATCAGTTTTATACTAGCCATATTAAAAAGGAGCAGACAACTATAACATATCAAGGGGCCAGTGTCTATAGATCCGAAGTTGTTTTTTTTTTTACTGTGGTGCTGCTGTGACTGAGATGAGCCTTCTGGAAAACTATGCCATTGTCAGTGGCAGGTAGGGTGGTTATTCCTAAAATGATTTTATTAACACAAAAAATAAATTTCTTTGCCCTACTTCAGATGTTAGTACCCAGAAGATGGTTAAAATAAAATAGACAAATCGCTAGTGGATCTCACCTGGGGTTTTGGCAGGCATAGTGTTGCATTTGCCAAACTGCAGCAACCCATAAGGGAAAGTGGGCTTGCGGATCCAAATTCAGAGACCTATTATCTGGCAGCCCAACTGCAATAATGGGTTGGGTGCTCCTATGCACACAACACATGAACATGGAGGTCACACATAGCTTAAGAAGAAAAATAAGTATATATGTGGGTCCTTAAAAGTAATTGAGAAGTCTAAAAAAACACACAGGGTGGTAGAAAAGATTAGCTATTTTGATGTACATGGTTGAGAAACCTTTTTACTCTTAGAGGATCTGATATCCTGCTACCTGCAGGCCAATTTTTATAATACAGGGCAATGACAGCAGTGATCAAAAAAAGCATGGACAACTGGATCCTGGGAACACTCCACACATTAGGGAGTGCAAATTATTTTCACTACCTCAGGCACGCAAAACAGTAACACTACATCAGTGTTCCCTACTATATCCCACCGCACACTCTTCAAGAGACTTCACCACATTGGGATCCAGGGAGATGCCTCAAATGGATTCCATTCTTTCTCACAGGACAAACCCAGAGAATCAGCCTACCCCTTCACTTCAGAACCCAAAATCACCATGTGCTGCATCCCTCAAGGTTCATCCATCAACCCCACTCTGTTCAACACTTACATGACACCCCTTGCCAAAATCATTTGATCCCATGGACTCAACATCATATCTTATGCAGCTGACACCCAGCTGATCCTCTCACTCGCAGAAGACCTCTTAACCACTAGGATCAACTTCCACAACTGCATTAGGAGTTTAGCCGACTGGATGAGGACCAACTGTCTGAAACTCAACATGGACAAGAAGGAAGTGCAGATTTTTGGGAACAACACCTCCCCATGGAATGCCTGCAACTTGGCATCATCCTGGACAGATAACACACTATGAAATGCCAGATCAACACATTCTCCTCCACCTGCTTCTACACCCTCGACATTCTTTGAAAGATCTTCAGATGGCTCCCCGTCAGCACCAGGAAGACTGCCACTCAAGCCCTAGACAACAGCTGGCTGGACTATTGCAACGCACTCAATGCAGTAATCCTACTCTTGAAGAGACTCCAGGCAATACAGAACTCAGCTGCTACACTCATCTTCGACCTCAGCCAATGGACCCACATCATCCCATACATCAATCACCAACCCCCTAGACACCTTTGCTTTATTTACCTCGCACACACTCCCCGCTTTCACGGTAGCTACATTGGAGGGCGATCCTTCTCCTTCCTCAACACTAGGTCCTGGAACGACCTTCCCCTTCACCTTTGAACATCATCACGTCTCCTGGAATTCAGAAGGGGACTCAAGACCTGACTTTTCTACTGATCCCAGTAAGAACCTAGTGCCTGGAGTCCCCCTCAGGTGATTAGCCATGTTCTATACATCTGTGTCCGTTGATTGATTGACTATTATGTCTAGCATTAAGAACTAATACTTTTACACCACTGGGTACTCTTAAAGACAAATGGGAAGTGGATATTCAGAAACTAATCAGAGATGCAGATTAGATGTGAATGCTTGACATTCTCTCCCAATAGTCTGCAATGCAAGCTTTAAATTGCTTCACTTTTACATTAACCACAAGGATTATATCTCACTGGGCAGAACCAATAAATAATTCCCAAACGTGCAAAAGAGGTGCCTTACATATAATGAGCTGGGACCAGATCTATACCACATGCTTTGAGCTTTCCCTAGTATAAGTAAGTTTTGGTCAGATATTATTTTATTTCTTAATGAGGTCATAGACACCTAATGCCTTTTCCAGAAGCATGGATTCTTGGCATGTACTCCCACCCCCAAAAATGCAAACCACTAACTAAGTTATCAATTTAGCTCTAACATTAGCCAAAAGACAAATAACAATGACGCAGAAATTGCCTAGGGGTCACAGCAATGTTACTTGGAAATCAGAACTTATCAAGTGGACAGGTTATGAGAGCACGTTTCTACTATAAGAGGCTAAAGGTGGTTGGGGTAAATAAGAAACTGCAAGATTCTGGAAAAAGCTACTATCTCTGCTCATGAAAATTTATCATACATCATTAGCAAATGCCTCCCCTCTAATGCAAGTTCTCTGGTAAATCATAATTATAATGCACACTAAAGCTGTATTTTGCTACCCTTCCCAATTGTATCACACTAAGGGGTGTAAATAATGGTCTGGGATTTATGCTTGCCCCCTGCACCTATTCCCTGCCACTTACTTATCCCCCCCCCCTTGTTTATAAATGTAAGTATAGATACAAAACATGAAACAGGACACTGGGTAGGGTATTGGTCCGCACAAGCAGTTAATAGTTGATTTTTAATGTTAGTGCTGAAACTGTGAA
The DNA here is from genome assembly GCF_964261635.1 of Lissotriton helveticus. NCBI lineage: Eukaryota > Metazoa > Chordata > Amphibia > Caudata > Salamandridae > Lissotriton > Lissotriton helveticus. The sequence continues at coordinate 1,574,797,412 of NC_136067.1, forward strand.
ATCTTGCCCACTGAATGTATCATGCTGGAGACAGCATTATAGTGCAATTTACTGACAATTGTTGATTATTACATGTTGGTTGTGTAGGTCTGGTAGAATTTAACATCACATCTTAGCTTTTCTAGGTTGGACCATTTAATTGTTGATACTTCTTACTAAATCAAAAGTTACTGTATGTGCAGCTTTTAATGACAGTAGAAAAATATGCAAATAATATCTTCTTGAAAAAAACCAATACTATTTGGGTTTGAAAAAACACCACTGTCGACTTAGGAAATGAGACAACATTACTTGTGTTTATAACTAAGCAGACAATGTGGTCTGTTGGTGCATGGTGATATCATGAGAGGATTCCCCCATCTCCCACTGCCCTCAATTTGATGTTGCTCCTCACCAGTCATTAAACCCTAATGATTAACTACGTGGACATCTGTGACTTGAAACCTAGAGCTTCAAAATAACTGTTCAATGGTGCAGTTTTAACAGGTATTAGGATGGAAGTCAGGAAAGTGCTCCTCTTAAATGCTTATGCTGAAAGAGCAGGCTTGGAATGGTTTGCCTAGACCAACCTGCCCATTATTTACAGCACCGAGAGGCACCAGACAGTGGTGATGAATCTATTTTCTGACAGAAGTTGCTGTCCAGAGGCATCAGCTCTCTAAAATTATAGAGGTTTTAAAAAGTCCCAGTGACAGTGTACAAGTGCATGCAGCAAATGCTAAAATGTGGTTCAACTGTGCATTATAATGCAATGTTCCTAAATATATGAATAATTTGTGCCAACTTTGACTTTTATTTACAAAGGCCTTTAACAAATTAGAGTGATGTTCACTATACATTCACACAAGGGTAAAATGCATGTGTGTTGATGTGTTCCCTCTCCAATTTCACAAAATCTAATTAAAATGCGCTGATTTAAAAAAAAAACTTAGAAATGATGGTATTTTTGAAGTGGTGATTTTCATGTGCCCTATTAATTCATTCTCTATAGGACCGGTTCACAAGAGTAACACAGCTTAAATGTCCACACTTTGTAAACTTAGATAAACATGACAAACAAATCTGCAGTGGTTTGTTGAAAGTTTTTCTCTGTACTATTCTTAATTATCATTCACATTTCTTGAATTGATTGGATCTGTGGGAAATCTGCCTTTTCTGCATGGTCGTCCAGTTTCTTTACCTTTTCTGAACCCTATTTTTGCTGGCATTTGAACTCTGTGCAATTTACCCCTGCTAACCTTAAGTAAAGAGCTGATGTACACCTTCTAACCATAGGTCTCTTGTTTTATTCCAGATTGGCCCAACTAACTGCCATGTAAGTCCATGGAATATGATGTAGAATGTGTGCCCAGAGCATTGAAACAAAATGCCAGGTGTGGGCTGTAGCAGCTATTATGCCATACACAACAGTGGGAATGCAAAGTTGGGAATATATGACGTTACAATGCAAACAATTACAATGCATGCATTTACAACGTGGTTTTTATATCGCCACTACCATTAAATCGCATGATTTTACAACACATGCCATTACAATGCATTTTTAATAACTACTATTTCAACGAATTCCATTACAGCGCATTCCATTACAATGCATACAATTACAACACATAATGTTTTTAGGGCAACAATAGGGTAAGTATTGGATAGTGCAGGGGTAAAAATTACTATTCCCACTCCAGTGAGTGCAACAGTAGGGTTAATGTTGGGTAGTGTGAAGGTAAAAATTACTATTCCCACTCCAGTGAATGCAACAGTAGGGATAGTGTTGGATATTGTAGGGGTAAAACTTACTAACTATTCTCATTCCCCCAAAACACATACCTACCTAAAAAATCTCCATTACTTACCTTATAATGCATTGTAACGGCATGCGTTGTAGTGACATGCGTTTTAATGGCATGCCATGTAAAGGCAGTTGCGTTGTAACAGTTGCATTGTAAAAGCGGTGCGATGTAATGACAGTTCCCCAAACATGGCTATTTTCCTACCCAGTGTAGCCTGGCTGCTGCAGTGCAAAACCTACAGTCCAACCTGTCAAATGTTTGACAGGTACAGACCACTTTGAAATGTTATTAATTCAGCCCTATATAGGCTGTGTATGGTAGTGAAAAGTAAAACAGGCAAAACGTGAATATTACCATGTCTGTACAGGGAAAAAGCCCAAACAGCTAGTTTCGCAATGGCAAGCTTGAATGTCTGATATAGAAAACCACAGGGCAGATGAAAATGCTAATACTGATGAATCAAAAAAGGGACTAGCTCGTACAATGATAAAGCCAGTGTTTTTAATAGTTATTAAAAATCCAATTAAATGGTAAAGTTGAATTGATTTTTAATATTAAGGAACAGTAACTCTTAGAAAGTTGCCTTTTCCCTGCCTGGAGCTTCTGGTGGCTAATTTGCATTAACTCTACAGCATCTCCCTTGTTATGTTCAGCCTGGAAAGAGGGGTGAAAGATTCGTACAATTCCTCTCAAGATCACACAATAGACTGGCATCAATGAGCAGAGATGACTCCTCTAATATGCAGAACGGGGTATTTGGGAATTCCCTTTATACCACAGTGTAAAATTTTACCTGACAGGTCTGTTGAGCTACATGTTACACTTTGATGTACTTGACAGGGAGAGTACAGAATTTCAGGGAATGCTTGTGTATCCCCTGTCTGACTGCTGAAGGACTCTGTGTTTAGCATGCCAGATGTTTTTAGCTACTTATGTTGTGGGTACAGTACCTGCTCAAGGGCCAAATATGACTCCTCCAAGCTCAACATAATATGCAGGGTGGGGACTGTGGATATTCTGTTTACAGAGAAGAACAAAGGGAGAGCGAGGAAAAGAAAGGGTACATACTTATCCCCAAATTAAATGATCAGACAAACAAAGGGACCGACCCAGCAAGGAATCCAAAACAAGGCAATACAATGCCAAGCGGAGCGGGAAAAAAAACAAATGGATTTAGAAAAAGAACCCTCACACACCAACCTAGTTATTGGCATGCTTCATCATTGGGTGCCAAGCAGTGCTCACTAATTCAACCCAGCTGTGCTATGCCTCCTGATTTAAAGCGGACAGGGTGATTTTTGTGAAGGGGGTGAGGTTTAGGTGCACTTTAAAAGTGCCTCAAGGATCCTCGGTCGAGGTAGAACGATTTTATTCCTGAGGTCCTAGGACACGGTTAAAAAAGTAGAGTGTATACTGTAAAGAATTAATAGGTCTTCTTTATCCAAAAGAAATGCTCAATGTGTTTCAGCCTAAACAATAGATACAAGGACAACTTCAGGACAAGGAAAGTGAAGTGCGGCCAATTTTCGGTGACCACATGAATTATCAGCACATACAATGAGGTGTACTGTGAGTGCGAGGATGCAGTCATACTTATGGTTCCCACCATCAAATGTGATCTGAAACAATAAAACAGAACATAAAAGACATATAGAGCAAAAACATCCGAATTGGTAATAGTGACTAAGGTGCAACTACTTCCATCCTATATAACATATGCACATATCGTGAAATAATGCTAAAATTTTCACATCCAAGTGCAAGGGTCGGTCAATCGGTCCATCACCTGGATTCCCAGAAAGGTCGACTCCCAAATGAGCATGCAAAACACACGCTACTTACATGCTGAATATTCGCATAGTGAATTGTGCAATAGAATATGCCTCATAGTAAAAATAAACGCGCGGGCCTCCAACCCCCATCTGCGGGGGATGCCCAGGTTCATACATATGTAAGGCGCACCCACTTGGTGCAGATTTTCCAGAAAAAGTGGCATGCAAGTGTGATTTTATAAAAAACAGAAAGAAAGAAAGAGCCTACTCATCCGCAACTTGTGGTAATAACCGTTAGATGTTAATTGGGCACAGTTTTAAAATTACTTTATGTAGTTCATACACACAAAAAGGGGAACATTCCCATGTTAATGTGAAGTTACCACCCCACACACTGATGTGACTCTATCAGTAAAAGGACACCAGATTGAAAATGAAGAGAAAAAAAGAGGGGATGGCAAAGTCCCTATTGGTTGGAGTGACTCAATATGAGTGGCCTGTCTGTGATCTACCTGGTTGGCTAGAGTTCATTTATTAGGTGCTCGGAAATTCTCATGTTTGAATATCAAGTAGCCAACCATGTATACATCCTCAGGAGACATTACATTAGCTATTAATAAGTGTGCTCCACAGGATGTTGTCATTCAGGCCATTTTTGTGTCATGATAGGTGGTAAACTCATCATTGCTCCTTTTTTAGAAGGTGGATCTGTAAGTTAGTGAGGTTTTTGCCCAGCTGCTAGATAACCACGCAGTACAGGTCGTTCGTCGTGTATCCAATTTATAGAAAATAAGTAATTTTTGTGGTGTTACGCCTGCATCTAATGTTACTTCGGTGTTCACATATACAAACTTTGATTTTATGGCTTGTTATGCCAACATTGCATAGGCTGCTCGGGCAGGTGATCAGGTAGATCACATTGCATGAGTTGCAATTAGCATGTTTTACTAGCTGCCATGTCTTCCCGGGTTCCAAGTTAAGTGTTTTTTCTACTTTTGTCAAGTGACAAACACTACAGTTCCCACATGGGAAATGCCCAGTGACGTTGAGTAAAACCCTTGCGTTGAGAACTGTGCAGGTTTGTTGTTCTTGTGTTCTCGGGCGAGTAGAAACAAGGTTTTCCTTCAGACTTCATGCTTTTCTGTAAGAAGACATAGGTTTTTCCCAAACCAGTTTGCCTGATCCGATGATCCTCCAATGTATTTGAATAATTCTGGACACCTGGTTAGAGATGTTCCTGTAGGTAGTCACGCATGTGAGGGGTATCGTTGTATTCGTTCTTTGTGTCTGCTCCAGCAGGCCATCTCTGTTTTGATGTTGGACCCATTTTTGGGCGGTCCTGAGGATTTTCTCCGGGTATCCACATTCCCTTAGGTTGGAGGAAAGGGATGATGCTTGATCTTTATGATCATCAATATTGCTGAAGTTCCTTCTCAATCGAGGGTATTGGCCATAAGGCAAGTTTTCTCGTAAAGGCCTTGGATGGAAGCTATCGAACCTGAAAAGTGAGTTTTTTGCTGTGGGTTTGAATTATGTTTTTGTTCTGAGTTTGCCCATATCGGCTTTGATATCCCCATCCAAGAAAGAACATTTTCTTCTTGCCCACACTATGTATGAACTTGAGATTCTGGTCACGATCATTGATCCAATTCAGGAAAGAGATAAAGGTCTCATCCAGTCCTTCGCAAATCAAGAAGTCGTCAATGTATCTTTTGTAGAACTTGACATTCTGTTTACACCGCAGTGTCAAATTTTGTCTGACAGGTGTGTTAAGCTACAGTTTTCACTTTGATTTTCTTTAAAGGGAGAGAACAGGATGTCAGTACAATTCCTGTGTATCCCCTGTCTGGTGGCTGAAGGACCCTATTTTTGTTCTACCAGATATTTGTCTTTGGGTATGTTGTGGGTATAGTACCTTCAGTGTTACATGTGGGGGGATACAAGAGATCATCTTAGAGTACTCCCCCACACACCCACAGCCCTCTGATCCTATGTTTAGTTTGGCCAAAGATGTTTATCATCTGAAAATGCCCTGTCACATGACATTTCGGGCCTGTTTTCAGTAAAGCAAACAGTAACTTCTAAAAAAGTGGGCAGAGTTACTCTTGGCAAGTTCTGCCCCATTACTTAGGGAGTGTCCAGGCATAATCAACACAAATTAGGAAGAGTCACTCACAAATAAGGTACCCTAAAGCACCTGAATAGTACTACTACTGGGCCAGTGCAAAACTAGTGGAGAGTTATACCTGCTCTCTGTGACCTGTGAAGAGCTCTCAAGGACTAGACCTGCTCCCAATCTACCCAGGACAAACTAGTGGACTCCAAGGGTCAGTTGGCTGGCTTTCTGTACAAGCTACAGGGGCACAAAACGCTGCAAAAATCTTTTTTACTACAATACCCAGCTCACCAGTGGAAATTTAAACTTGGTTAGGACTTTACTAGTGACCGGTTTCTTACCACCAAAGTAACAAAAGAAGGGAGTGAAGAGGTAATGCTCTAAAGAGCATAAGAGATGGATAAGTCCTCCTCAAGTTAAATTGTCAAAAAACAAAGGAATCCACACTTACGGGAAAAAAATAAGTCTTCCAGACTACGTGTGTCTCCTCCAGTTGTGGAAAGCATATGTGGATACACACACCAAGCGGTCCTTAGATATAGAATGTGCTCTATGTTTTGTGTGTGTATGTTTTTGTATTGCCCCATCTCGCCAGCTTAACACAGCACTGACTACCAATTATAACGGATACAGATAAGAAAAATATATCACCGAAAAGTATCACTTTTCTTTACAGGTCATACCACATATGGTGCAGGTTGGATATGTTATGCTATTCTAACTCTGTTTTTATTCTTCCAGAACCCATTCAGCTATATACCTACCGGGGTATAGTATACTGTGCATGTAGAATTTATGTGCACCACTTAGTTATGATTAAATGTGAATACACGTTTTTTTTTATTTGAGTGTAGAAGGGATCTCTTCTAGGTCCTGATGAGAAGCCAGGGGAGTGCTTTGAAACATGTCAACACAAAATACTCCCATTAAAGCATAGTATGATATGATATGATATAATAAAAGGGATTTGTACAGCGCACGTTCACCAACGGCTTCTTGGCGCTTTAGGACAGACCGAGGATTACGCTGCAAGGAGGGGACACTTAATCAAACGCTCGGGAAAACAGCCAAGTCTTTAAAGCTCTCCTGAATAAGTGGTAAGAAGAGATAAGACGAAGATCAGGAGGGAGGGCGTTCCATAGATGAGGAGCTTGATAGGCAAATCTTAGTCCCCCAAGCCTTTTCCGTTTGAAAGGACAGGTGGATAACAGGTTAGAGCCAGACGAACGAAGAACTCGGGAGGGAGCATATCGATGAAGATGAGAGGCAATGAAGGCTGGGCCTTGATGGAAAAGTGCCTGGTAAGTCAGGCAGCCCACCTTGAAGAGGCTGAGCTGGACTACAGGGAGCCAGTGCAGGCTCCTCAGGAGAAGTTTTGCAGAACTGGTCCTTGGCTGCCGAAAGACCAACCTAGCTGCTTGATTTTGGATAAGTTGGAGTTGATGAGACTGGTAGAAGGGGATGCCAATATACAATGAGTTCACGTAGTCGATACGAGACATCACTAGACCCAGCGTGGCTTGAACTAAAGCCTCATGAGTGAGGAATCTGCTGATCTTTCTGATGCGGCGAAGATGAAAGAAACAGGCCGACATCACAGATTTAATTTGAAGTTTCATGGACAGATCCTTACTAATGGGAACTCCAAGGCTCTTGACTGAGCTCACCGGACCGGGAGCACTGCCCAGCGAGCGCGGCCAAAAGTTAGGGTTCCAAGGGTTGTCCGGGGGTCCAGCGAGCACCAGCTCAGTCTTATCTGGATTTAGCTTGAGCTGGTTCGCATTCATCCAACTACTTATGTACGTCATAGTCGACTGAAAGTTCTCAATGGAATCAGGGGAGGAATCAATATTAAAGATAAGCTGGAGGTCATCCGCATAATTTAAGATGACCACAGGTCTCTCCCGTAGCTTGAAAATGAGGGGAAGAATATAAAGGTTGAATAATAATGGCGAGAGGGAAGAAGCTTGAGGGACCCCACAAGTAAGGCCTTTGGCTTCAGACATGAAGGAGCCAAGACGAACAGCTTGCTTACAATCTTGTAGAAATGAGGCAAGCCATCTAAGCGGGCTGCCCCTGATGACGGCGTTCTCGACCCGATGAAGAAGGATGGAATAATCAACTGTGTCGAACGCCGCCGACAAATCAAGGAGCACCAGGGCCTGGGAGATATTTTGATCCGCCCCTTTCCTAAGTTCGTCATGAACCGCCACAATCACAGATTCGGTGGAATGTTGGGGTCTAAAGCCCGCCTGATGTTGATCTAAGAACTGTGAGCTTTCTATGAAAGAGCCAAGGCAGCTGGAAACATGGGCCTCTAACAGTTTGCCCAAAAAAGGGAGCAGGGAAATTGGGTGAAAATTGCTCAGGGCCGCTGGATCTGCCACAGGTTTCTTGAGGATGGGTGCAACAACGGCCAATTTATATATGCTAGGCACCACCCCCAAGCCGAGGGAATTATTGAGCAAAGACAGAGGCAACTCAGGGAGACTAAGGAAGATCTTGAGGGCAATGTGGGCAGGGCAACTATCCGTGGGAGAGCCAGAGTGGACTCTACTAAGGAGTGAGGAGAACATCTCCTTTGTGATCAAGGGAAAATTCAAGAATGAGGAAGGATTGATTGGGGAACAACCTAAGTCAAATTTCAAGTCAGGTTTGGGAATGCTCGCTTTAATGAGGGCTATCTTCTCAACTAAATAATTGTTAAGGGAGTCACAAAGATGCTGAGAGGAAGGAGGGGTCATCGTGACACGATCAGGTTTGGTGAGTTCATCAACTATGGCAAAGATCTCCCTCGATTTATTTGAGGAGTTGAGAATTTTATCCGAGAAGTATTTAGTTTTGGCCCCAAGAATAGCTGATTTATATTCTTTCAGAGCAGTCAAAAAGGCCAGTCTCTTAAAAGGGCACTAATCCGCTCGCCATTTGCGCTCTATTTGTCGAAGGGCAAGCTTCATATCTATTAGTTCCTTTGAAAACCAGCGCTGGGCATCATGAGGACGCTTGTTCCTAAGTTTCTTAAGTGGAGCAAAAGTGTCCGGGGCTTTTGAAAGCCAGGTGTGAATATTGTCGGCCTGAGCGTGGATAGACAGAGGAGAATCTGACACTGCTGGGGGGACGGGGGTTGTAGTAGCCAATGAGAGACAGGGCAAAGGGATGTCTACTCGGCCCCAATTGTGGATCAGAGGAGTACTAATAGGACATACTTCGATGGTTGAAATTCTAGGTACAGAAAAGTGATCAGACCATGCACATGGAGAGATCTGTCGGTTTAAGACCTCCTGATTTAAAGACCATAACTGGTCCAGGATGTGGCCCTTTACATGGGTAGCTGCATGGATATGCTGTCGGAAATTGAGACCACTTAACAGGTAAGTAAACTCTCTAGAAGGGGCACTTTCATGCTGGTCATTGGGCCAGTAATTAAAGTCCCCTATTATGAGGATTCTAGCGTGATTGATAGCCAATTCAACCACCATACTACCAAATGAATGGAAGAAGCCAGGCGACTGACCGGGAGGGCAATAGAAAAGGGCAAATGTGAGGGGAATAATGCATGACTCAAGTTTAAAAATTGCATAATCCACCAATGGTATGAGAAGCATGGTGAGGGACTTAGCTTTATAAGAGTGGGAAATTATAGCAGCGACACCCCCTCAAGCTTTCCCCTGAGGGCGATTTGCCTGGAGGATGTAATAGCCGTCAGGAACTGCGGCCAGTATATCAGGGATAGACTCTAATGTGAGCCATGTTTCGGACAGCAGTAGCATGTCGGGTTTCACAGTATCTAAGTGGTAAAAGATCTCAGCTTGTTGTTTAACCAGCAAGCGAGTGTTTAAATACCAGATAGATAGGCCATCCTGCCTATCGTCCATACAATCTAAAGGAGGGTTTATTGGGGATGGATCAGGGTTAGAGTCAACATCCGATATTGCAGTGACGGTAGCAGGGGAAGGAAGGGAATGTTGCCGTACACCTGAATGCTCATGAATATTTAGCAGATACTTGGCAAAAGGCTCCTGTCCTTGTTGGGAGAGCAACTCCTCAGATGAATAAACCCAGGTGGAAAGGCACCTGACAAAGGGGGTGGCCCCTAGTCCCCGCCTGCCCCAGACGGGGGCAGACGGGCTTGCCTTTGGCACACCTTCGGCGCGCCGCCGGCGCGTCTGCTGCGCGTTGTCAGCTGCATCGGGTTTTAGTGAGGAAGGTAGGAGCTCTAGACCGCTCACCTTCTCCGACCGGAAGTGCCAAAGTCCCCAGGAAGTGTGTCAGCCAATAGGCTCCCTCCACATCAATCGAGCTCTAATCAGCTTGTGGTGGAACGAGGAGTCTAGCGGGGAGAACACAGCAGGAAAGGTGAGTACAATAAATAAAACATAAGAAGCTAGTAGTCAGCTTGAGAAATGAGGCAAAAGGTTAAAATAAAATATCACCGCCAGGCAGTAAGCCGCAGCGCGTCCAGCGCGCGTCACCCCCTGTGTCCGGTCTTGTAGTGAGGAAGGTAGGAGCGCTAGACCGCTCACCTTCTCCGACCGGAAGTGCCAAAGTCCCCAGGAAGTGTGTCAGCCAATAGGCTCCCTCCACATCAATCGAGCTCTAATCAGCTTGCGGTGGAATGGGGAGTCTAGCGGGGAGAACACAGCAGGAAACGTGAGTACAATAATTAAAACATAAGAAGCTAGTAGTCAGCTTGAGAAATGAGGCAAAAGGTTAAAATAAAATATCACCGCCAGGCCGTAAGCCGCAGCGTGTCCAGCGTGCGTCACCCCCTGTGTCCGGTTTTGTAGTGAGGAAGGTAGGAGTGCTAGACCACTCACCTTCTCTGACCGGAAGTGCCAAAGTCCCCAGGAAGTGTGTCAGCCAATAGGCTCGCTCCACATCAATCGAGCTCTAATAAGCTCGCGGTGGAACGGGGAGTCTAGCTGGGAGAACACAGCAGGAAAGGTGAGTACAATAATTAAAACATAAGAAGCTAGTAGTCAACTTGAGAAATGAGGCAAAAGGTTAAAATAAAATATCACCGCCAGGCAGTAAGCAGCAGCGCGCAGTATCTCCATCTCATTCCCCTTTTTTAAACGATACCAGCTCAAAGGAACATTAACATGTATTTTATCCACTGAGCCAAGTATTTTTTAATTTTTCAGCATTCCCTCACTTATGACCCCTCCACTCACACTCCTACACAACACATGTATTTATTTTTTCATAATCAGTGCTCCCACGTAGCTGTAGGTCACAGCACGCCCCGTCACGCAGCGGGCCGGGAAGACCCCGATGATGAAGCATGCCACCAAGGGGCCTTTTGGTGGTTGAGAGGTATTTAAACAATACTGTGTGCTTTCCATCATTGCAGGAGACACACCTAGTCTGGAAGAACACTCCTATATTATTTTCCCATAGGGGTGGATCCTTTCGTTTTTTTACCACTTTGTAAAAAACATTTGAAAACGTTTGTTCCAGAGCTCTGGATTCAAGGACACCTTCTGCCAAAAGAACATGACCGGCAGTTCCAAAGCATCAGATAGAATTTCAAATGTGTGCCCTTGATAGGCGCCAGCATCTCTGAAAAAGCGAAAAAGTGCCTCCCTATTTTGGGACTTAGATATTGTTTTAAACAAAAATTTCAAAAGCACCAAAGCCTTGGTGGAACCAACTTTCTGCAGGTATCTGACCAGTAAATCCACAACAGCAAATGCAATTTCTGATTTGTCCAATGGGGAGACAGCGTTTTCATTTAAAAAAATATCAAAGTCCCTTTTTGATTAGGATTTTAAAACTTTTTGGACCTTTTGACTTCCAGACTTTCACTAGGACCAATCCACTTGATATATTCGACCAGGGCCTCCAAGCAATAGGCTTCAATTTGCACCTAGGTCCTGGTCTAATATGACCATTGACTACCGTTGCCGTTGGTGCTTTATGCTTTTTGGAGATATTTTTACCTAAATCTTGGAAAATTCATATCTCCGGTTTCCCTTACTAGATTTTGTTTTTATTAGTTTTATTTATTACTGTCTTGGTACTGCATAAATATTTTACACACTGCTTAAGGTAAGCATGTCCGCTGTATACCATAGATACCAGGGGTTGGAGCTCAGGTTAATTCAGTTACTTTGAGTAACCATTCTGACAAGAGTTGTGATTATTCTGTGAGGTAGGCAATCTTTCACTACAACCAATAATTCAACTTCTTATAAAAAATAACAGTTAGTGCTGCATGAAACGAAAGCTGACTGAAATACCACATTGTTTTTCATTTACTTCTAATATACCTCCAGGTCTGGATGTGCTTCAACAATTGCCACCCCCTAATTACAGTGCTTCTGTCACGAGTACTGGGACTCTCAGATGTGAGCACTTAGCTCTGCTTTGTCATAAGCCCTTCCAGCTGAGAAACTCCCATGGGGCTCAGAGGTGAATACAATTACAATATGGGCTGTACAGGGATAGGCTTTGTTCATCTTCAGATGTATTGTTAAATTAATTGTGGTTTTGTGTAGTGGTCACCAGACACATACGATATTACAGTTCTTTAAAGCAAATAAATGAGAGAAGTTAGGTGTTTACACAAAAAGGGTATCGTTGTGAAATGTTCATTGTGAGGGTAAGAAGTTCAACCATCTGAGAACTGCATAACAACTAAGAGGAACTGTACAGGACATTTACATAAAATGGATATATTTACAGAGCCAGATTTTATTGCGCTAGGTGATAAACATGGGTAGGGGGATTTTTGATTGTTCATTGCAGAAGGATTATGAAGTAGCAGGTAGGTGAGACAGAGATCAAAGGGACTTCTTCAATTGGACCAACTCCTCCGAGGCATTACTGCATTCTCTGTGGATTCTTCTTCAGCTATGGTGAATGGCCAGCTAGATGTATCAGGCTGGAGACAGATCATGACAGGAAGTGTTGAACATGGATTGTGTCATAGGGTCAGATGTACAACCATTCAGTTTTGCAAGTCACAAATTGCGTCAAATTGTGTCTCACAATTTGCGACTCGCAAAAGTGAATGTACAACAGTGTCTCAGACACTGTTGGCGATACCCAATGGGGTCGCAAATTGTATGCCTCATTAATATTCATGAGGCAAGTGCAATTTGTGATCCCATTGGGAATGGCTAGCACTCCCAGGGATGGTGGCATGCTGGGATCAACAAACCACCATGTCTGAAACTGCTTTTTAAATAAAGCTGTTATTGTCTTTCTTTTTTAAATGCATCCCGTTTTCCTTAAAGGAAAACAGGATGCATTTAAAAAAGGAAAAATTACACTTTTCAGTTTCATTTTTTAAGGTCAGGCAGTGGTCCCTGTGAAGTAGGTGGTAAGCTGCGAGTGTTTTGTGGCCACAAATGTAGTAGTGAAACAATAGTAAATGGTATTTAGTCTCGCTCTTAGGAAGGGGAGTGTTGCGAGTCAGTGACTCACAAAATAGCTTTTGTACATATCATGACTGGCCGATCTCCCGTTTGTGAGCACAAAAAAGGGTTGCACATCTGGCCCAAAGTTCTTTCTTCAAGGAGATGTAAGAGGTGTTACTTCAAATGCTGGTGTAGAGTTCCTGATCTTAGGCATTGGGCTAGAGAAGAATTGATTTAGTATGCAGGTGTTTTGTAGCATCGTGCGCAGAAAAAGCAACTTTACACGTCTTAAATATTGGGATCCCTTGAGACAATGAGTTTGATGGCTAAGTAGTTTGGAGTGTTTGATGTTTCCCACATAGATGCTTTCATTGTTCCCAACATTCCTGGCATCTCTCCTAAACTCAGCTCAGCCATTGTGCTGTTTCAGTTACTACCTCACTGGTCCTGATGATGACCTTGTAATTGCTTAGGGGTTGAAACATCAACAGCACTACTAGAGAACTGATAATGATGAAAATAAAATACACATTGTACTATCAATTTTGAGCCATGCTGTTTGAGTTGGATCTCATATCAGCCCCTGTATTGTATATATTTTAAAAAGCATGTGCACACTTTATTCACTTTTCTAGAATGGCACAATGGACTGCCCTGTGCTAGTGTTCCCCCTCTAAACATAGCTAAGTTGTCTTATCGCAGATTGGCACAATTAACTACTGTGTAAGTCCACAACATAAGCTGTAGAAAGTTGACCCAGAGTGTGGAAATGAAATGCCATTGATGGACTGTAGCACCTAATATGTCATCCACTACATTGACAATGCAAACTTAGCTACTGGCCTACCCAGAATATCCTGACTACTGCAGTGCAAAACCTGTAGTCCAACTGTAGTTCATCAGGTCAAAATAACCGTTTTTGACAGGTACCGATCTCCCTTTTAAACATTAAGTCAACCCTAGGTCCCCTCTGAACTCTCTCCAAGGGAATCATTGTTTTTGTAGATGTAATATTTACCCAGGTTCCCAGGATCACTGGTCTGCCCTACTACTGTTGTACAGCTTCGATTAACAAGTCAACAGTTTTACAAGAACAAGAAACAGCTGAATCTATCAAATCCTGGTATGAACAGAAAAGACTGTACAACTAACTGACCAAAGTACAGAAACAGTAACAAGGATATCCTGTAAACATTGGGGCCTGTTGACCCAATCCAAAGGTTCATTCAAAAGCACCTTCTGAACAGCATCTGAGAACATTACACCTGAATATTGTCAAAGTGGTAGTATTTTGCATTAGATAGGATGGAGTATCCAAAAGCCTAACAATACAAAATGGGCAAATTATGTAAGAAGACTTGGACTACACAGATCTAGCTTAGAAAGGAAACAAAAATCTAGTAGTATGCTTAGGCAAAACAAACGACTTAGCTCTTGGAGGAGACTGACCCACACTTACAAAAGCACATCCTATGCATTCCATGCTATCAGCTTATAATAGATAGCATAAAGGTAAAACACACCATAATAAACCAAGTACAGTGCAATATTAAGTGGGGCAACTGGTATTAAACTTACCATGCCTGTTGGGCAAAATAAAGATTAGATGACATATAAACAAGGTCATTACATGAAGATCATTGATTTGTCACCAAGTTGTGGTAAGTCATTGGTCGAAGCGCTACTATCCCTTCTGGTAACCCAATCCTGTGGATGAAGGTCATTAATTTGTGACAGTGTCAAACAAGTTAAAACATCTGAAAGACTGAGAAGACACAATTCAAATCAGAGACAAGGCATAATGTATTAATAATTTAGCAAATACAGTGAAGGAGCTTCCCATAATGCCCTTAGAGGGGTATTTACATATGTTATTTTAGCTTGGTGATGTCTGTAGAAGAAACAGGGGCAGTAACATTATTTTTGTTTTATGTCATGGGCAGAGAGTGCATATGACCCCCCACAAACATTAAACAAAGTCACTCTCCTGGGCCATCAAATCTATAACCACTGGAGAACTTACCATATTTTCCAAAAATACTCTATGCTGAATCTCTTTGGTCTTCAGCTGCACTGTAATGTAATCATGGAAACAAAGTTAAAAGAAAGACTCATAGACATGTTGATTTTATTTTTTGAAATAAAAATCATTATTAAATAGGTTTCTAATAATTATTGTTATTAAACATTGCATTGTCAGATTTACAAAAATATGCATCCGATTTAAAATGGTTACTGTTGGACAAACATGATAGATCAGCTTTATATATTGATATGCTATCCCCTTGATAAAGCCAATATGCCCACTTTTAATATTTTGGCATTGTGACTCTTTAAAAAAAGTCCACAAGTATGCCTGAGAGCAAATTGTGTGGTTGCTTGGCTGCAAGGGTTTTGTTGCAGGGCCTGACTGCAGGTTTACCCATGGGGGGGGTTGGTGGGGGGAGGTAGGCTGGCTACAGGGATTTGGCCTCAGGCCAGGCAGTGCGGCCAACCCTACACTGTGCACTGCATTTAGCCATGTTCAGAAGGGGGATTGGCTACCCGAAATTGTGCAGATTCATACCTACGTGTAGGAGTAGATCTACACATGAGCAAACCAGCACATGTATATCTACCTTCCTGACCCAGGACATTCATGTTCAAGATTGCACTGGGGAGACTGGAATTGTGAGAAAGAGAGAGCTTTAAAACCTGTGCTCCATCATTTACTAGGCATAGTGACTTTCCCTGTTGAGATGAGTCTTTGGGTGGTCCTACATGGTTACTGGATTCTCTATTTTCCAAAGGTTGTAATTTCCACAAAGGAAGTGTACCTCCTGGGAGCTACATTGCCACTGAGCCTACATTATTATTATCTAATCAGTATTATAGGAAAAAGACATTTCCTTCATTGGGTGAGTCGAGTTGCCCATTTAATCGAGTGAATGCCTTGCTGCTGCTGCTCAAGCATCAAATGTATGTTCACTCCTGAACTATCTTTGGAGGCATCCTAGGTCTCATCTGTAATGTTAAAGTGATTCTGGAGTAGGAAAAGTACACATAACCACCCACTGTGTCTTTGGCAAATGATGTATTGTATCTGACCTGTAACCTTAAAAACATGTTCAGTTGGCTATACAGCTATTTATCAAATCAAGGCCATGGGATCACTCTTTCTGAGAAAGTAGTGTAGGTATTATACAGATCAGATAGGGGACAGTCAACAAGAGTGTTTCTTGTTGCCCTAACACATCCCTAGTGATGTCAGGCTTCATTATCGGGTGGTTGCTTCTCATCGGCCAGCAATGCAATGCCTTACGGGTTCCCCAAAGAGTCACTTTGGCTGAGATCTTTTGGTTTGGATGCCAGATGATGAGTGCAAGAGTGTCTTAAGTGGGGTGAATAATGAGGTGGGGTGATTAGTGAGGTAGGAAAATAGTGATCTAAAACTGCCTCGGTGATGTCAGATATTCCTTTATTCATGTCGACTCCCCTGTCAGGTTAAAAGATCTAAATGGTTGGCACTACTTTTAAGGTCGATAATGTGCCCAAGCTAGTGAAATTTTTCACGCCGCTATGGTCTAAGCCAGATCTGGGATGCTTCTTCAGGACCAAGAAAGTATCAAATAATGACCCCACTTTTTGAACGTATTAGGTCCCACATATGCAGGTGGTGCCTACATGTTATGTAGTGAATGATTGTCTAACCTGAAAAAAAAATATTTCATTTCTGGCACAGGTGTTCTTATATAACAGAAAATCCGGCAAGGGTGGGCTCATACGTGTGCCAGGGGTCTATCCCTGACATTGGTACATCTAACACACATGCTGTATTTCAATCATGAACCAGTCTTATTATATAAAATGCAACATACACCAATATGTGTGATAAATCACTTATGACATTATTGCATCCATTGTCAAACTGGTATCATATGGGTGCCCTTTGTGATATGTTCAGTATGCTCTTAAGACATGCAAACATGCTCCTCTTTGTGCTCCCCCGGCCCGATTTGCATAGCCTTACCTTGTGGATGGTCAGCCACGCCTTATTGGTCGGGTTAGAGGATACGCACTGTTGCGGGCTAAAAAGGAAGAGAAACAAGATACGAAGGAGAGGATAGAGATAGGTCTTCTGAGTGTAAGGAGTTGACACAGAGGAGGGTTGAGCATCAATCTCGACCTCCAATGTCCTGGCCAAGTACATGTAATGAAGTCAGCTGCAGCTGCTGCAGGTAACAGCAGCGGGCCGGCTGGGGGGGGATTTTAAGTGACACCTAAGAGGTAAAATTATTTATTTATTTAATTTTCCCTTGTGGTAGTCTCTCGAAATCCCCTCAAGCCAACCCCACCAGTCTTACCTACAGCGGCCGCGGCTGAATTCAGTACTCATGTTTTTTCAGCCCTCCCTATTCGATGCACCTACCCAGCTCCTCTGCTCGCCCGGGACAAGGACAAGCAAGTGGGGTGTATAGTTATTGCAGATGTTGCCGATGGAGGTAAAAGGAGAGCTGTCACCATGCATGTCTGGGGGCTATATTGTAAAGATATGGAAACAGGTTGAGCTCCATCTACCTCAAAAAACCAAAAACGTCATGCCAGTGTTGTATTTCAGAGGTGGTTTGGTATTATGCATAAGGTATAATAATTAAACTCACTGCACTTCCTTGAGACCTTTGTTACGTTTGGGGATCAGATTGTGTTTTTTAATAAAATTTATATTTAAATGGAGATTCTATGGTTGGAAATTTGATCAACCTTGCAATTTAAAATTGGGGTTTCTCTAAGGCTGAGCAGTTAGAAATATCGTTAGGTAGGGGATATTAAATAGTAGTAATATATAATTCCCCAAGGTTTAAGACTGCATTGGGAGTGTCTGGAGTGTGTTTTTAAATTTACATCCTGTTAAAGTTTGATCCAGAGTATCTCATTATTTAAGCTCTGCTTATGGGTACATAGATGAAAAATCCAATGTTGCTCTCTTTATCCAGCTATTTAACCTCTTGAAAGCTGAGGATATGCTGAACATGACCTTAACACTGCTTCTCAAATCCTACTACCCATCCTAGAAGGAACCAGTGGTACTCCCCCTTCAGTGCCTCCTATATACCTACACCAAAATTGGATTGTGTCTACCAAAATAAGTAGTCACTAAGCCCAGCTGCTTAGTGTTCACCAGTCACATTCTTATAGAATACTCAGCCAGATGCTAATCATGTGGTATTCTTCATCATCGTGTCTTCACCTGGTGAATTACTCACCACCAGGTGGGCTAAACTTCACAGTGGGAGGGAGCACTTTGATATCCTGTATGTTCTTAATGTTTTCTTAGGACAGAGGATATTTAAAAATCTCCAGGGAACCCTAATTGAATTCTTTATTAATATGGGCCCTGTGATATGGTTAAAAACACACCATGACACAAAGAGGCATTTACTGAGCCAGTGTGTCTATTACAGGTTGACATGTTTCATATCCTTCACAAAATGTGCAGATTTCATCAGGATTTCTAAGACCTTTGTTCTCCTAACCTATTCTGAGTGGAGTTATGCATCCACACGCATTCCATGCACGGTAAAGAGATATGTACTTAACCCTTTTATATAGAGTGAGTTAATTGAAAAGTGAAGATTGTCCACTTCAGGGATACTAAAAAATAAAAAGGAGCACAGAAAAGTGAATACGTCTGTATTAGAATATGGATAGTTCAAACAATGAAACCCCTGCACTCCACTACCATCTAAAATGGTCAGGTTTCTAATCTTAAAGATACCATCATCTAGAAGCTAAATTAAATGACCTGGTGTGACTTAATGAACAGCTAGCATTCAAAATATCAGGCAGTCATATCATTATCCAAGTATTTTTACACAGTGCGTCAAGTATCCACACAAAGAGGAGAGTAAATACATGAATGTAAGCCATCAGGCTCGTATTGTTTTGGGTGGGGTACATACGTGGCAACTGAGATTATCCAGGCCTCATGGGAGCAAAGGCGAGGGTTTTCGGGGATCAAAGATCAAACATGCACCAGCAGGGACTTCCCAACCTAGCTCCATGGACTGCATCACCCATATTTGGTGGAGAGACACCTCAAGCTAGTCCCTAAATAGTGCTGTTATGATCAGTTACACGAAGAGTCTTTTGAATAAATAGCTCCCAGCTGGTGTGGGTCACTGTGGCCATCTTATAATAGGTTTAACTGCTAAATATACTCAGCTTTCTATCCCTATTGCTATGTCTAGTTGCGGCATTAATTGCTACTGATAGATAAAATTCATTGCTTGATCCTTCCACTCTAGACCCAGAGACAAAATCACTAATACGGACTCATAAAATGCAGAAAAGACCCCCGTAAGTATAAACGTAAACTTTCTTTCATTAATCTTTATTTCGGCATTTGCCATAAAAGATGAGCATAAAATTACCACAAGGACATCAATGTTACATCGATAACAAAATAGCATACAGATAATACGAGAAATGCCCCAGCACATAGCGACCTATAATATAAAAACAATCAAGTAGATCAGTACTAGTTGATTATTTGAACAATCCATTACATAAAAAGCGAGAATAATTTTGTAAAATTTAAATTCCAGTTAAAAATGACCGATACAAAAAAGGATTGCACACTCAGTAGTACATGATCTAATCAGAGATGGGGCATCCTAGAAATTAAAACCCGTCTCTTATGCCATGCTGCTTCAAGAAATTTGGCCATTGTAAAAACAGTTGCTTTTGAGAGGTCAGTCTTGAGAATTCTAAAGGCCTCAGAGCAATTAACAAACCCTACATTTTTACATAATGGAATTATCCAAAACCTTCTAGCCACACTGTGGGCAGGACAAAAGAAGACTAAATGCAATTCGTCTTCAAGCCCACAATTGCAGCCAGGACAATTTTCCAGTGAATGGGGCTTCCATTTGCTTGTGAATGCTCTAAGCGGGAGAGTACCATACCGCCATTGGAAATATATTTTCCTGGCCAAGTTTGGAAAAATATCATCAAAGAACTGACTCAAACTTATAGGAATCTTTCACCCCAAGAAAGATGTTAACCTAGGAATCTGGGCGTGTACCCTGTGTGTGGGATGCAAGATTGCATGCATGAAAGGTTGCCACCAGCTGTTTACGGGACAACCCCAGACAGGCCACTTCAGGGTCACTCCACAGGGTAGGAAGACCTATCCGGGCAAACTCAGTTTTTAAATATTTGAACCACGGGATGTTTTCTATAGTAGGAAGAGCAAGAATATCCTACAATTCCTGCCTATAGTTGGCTAACTCGGGGGTAGACCATAATCTTCTCCAAAAGGTTAGAGGCTTGACACCCACAACTTTGTCCAAAGGTTTTAGACACAGGTCCAACCTAAGCGGCAGAAGGGGGGTGCTAGCCGGCAACTTTAGGAGTTGTCTAAGAAACCTATTTTCAACTGTGACCAACTCTTTTTTGCAAGCATGTCCCCAAAGTTCACTGCCATAAAGAATCGCACCTCTGGCCTGGAGTCTATAAATCTCCAACAGGGGGGCTAACGGTCTAAGAAATGATTTATTAGAATTGACTAGCCTAATTATTCCCCCTGCTATTTGGGCCAATCTGAGCTGGGACTTAACTTGATGATCGCCCCATTCCAGTTTATCATTCAAGGTCACACCCAGATATTCAAACATAAAGACTCTTTCTAACCTGTTCAGGCCTATGATGGGATTAGGGCGAGTTTTTTGGGGGGATTAAAAATCATGTACTTGGTCTTCAGGGCATTTATTTTGAGACCATGCTCATGACAGAATGCCTCAAAGCCCTCGAGAATGCGCTGAATCCCCATAGGGGATTTCGACTGCAGGAGGTATCATCCGCAAACATAATTGTGGGCACCCTCCTGCCGCCGAGTTTTGGTGCATCTGTGTTGGGGACATTGTTTAGGTGATCGACTACCCCGTTGACAAAGAGGCAGAACAGGGTCGGTGCAAGAACACATCCCTGCCTTACCCCTCTGCCAAGGGGAAATCTTTGTGAGAGGGTACCCAACCTCCCACACCTAACCTGTGCGTAGTTAAGTGTATGCAAACGGACAATGATGTCTAAAAGAGCAGGGGGGATACCAAGGTTAGCGAGTACTAGCCATAGTTTTCTCCGTGGAACCAAATCAAAGGCTGCACGGAGATCAACGAAGATGGTATACAGCGTGCCCCCCTCCAACCGCACCGTCTTCCAATACAGAAGGACCAAACGAAAAATTTGGTCCGTCGTTGACACCTTGCTCCTTAACCCTGCCTGGAACGTACTTAAAACTGAATGGTCCTTCATCCATTCCTGCAGGCGGTCAAGTATCAGCCTCGTGAAAACTTTTTGTGAGACATCAATGAGGCTGATTGGCCTGTAGTTGGCTGGGAGCAGAGGAGAGCCCTTCTCGAAGATCGGTACAATCTCTGCTCCCAGCCAAGTATTAGGGAACGCCATTCCCCCAAGGATTGCGTTAAAAACTTCCAACAGATACGGGGCCCAAACCCTGGGTTGGTGCTTAAATAGGTCTCCCGGGATTTTATCTAACCCGGGGGCCTTACCCGAGGGCAATTTAGATATTATATTAGTAACCTCCCCCAGAGAGAATTGCAGTGTCTCTGCCCCCTCCCTATTTCCAGATTGCGCGGTTAATCCACCGGAGGGTGGAAGGTATTCAGACATCAGGTCGTCTTGGCACTTGGGTGGGCCAAGGCTAACCTCTTCATAGAGGCTGCGGAAGTGGTCCTCCCAAACTGAAGCCGCTATATTGGCCTCCACAGCCTGAGTCGGCTCAGCAGACCCTGTCCTCACTATCTGCCAAAATTTGCGTGCATCTCTAATCTGAAGAGAGGCCGACATGTTATCCCAATTGGAATAGTCCCATTCCACCTTTGCGTAGTGAATTGCTTGCTTTAGTTCCGCCCTCCTAATCTTAGTTAGTTCTATATCCCTTGGGTACTTCAATACGGCGAGAAGGTTGGCTTTTGCCTTCCTGCAAGCTGGATTGAACCAAGAGGGTCTTTGCCCCCTGCGGGATCCTTTCCGCACGATTGGGTTTAGAAGATCTGCAAGGGTGTCCACCAGTTCCGTATGGAGGGTGCCCAGCTTAGGGAAAACATTTTCTAGTGTAGATTGACTGATAAGGTCCCCGACACGTTCAAATAGGGGGAGAATCCGAGCATACAGCTCGGGAATATGGGCAGGATTATCTAAAAGCTTAGCCCATTTCACTCTGCGCCTATCATTTGTTAAAATTAATTTAGAGTTTAAAGATGCCTCTACCGGCGGGTCGCCCAAGTAACCACTGGGATCGGCCAGCGAGAGAATCAGCGCGTTGTGGTCACTGTCAGTTCTTTGGACTACCACAAAGTCAAGGACCTTGTTCCAATCTGATGTCTGCACCAAGATATAGTCCAAATGAAACTCTTGCCCTGATTTATTAAAGGTAGGTTTTGAAGGGACGTCACTCTTAAGTCGGCCATTACAAGCCCTCAGCGAATTTGCCGAGAGTAAGTGCCGTAATTTGTGTTGCTAAAGGAGACCATGGCTTAGGTGGGGGGCCAACCAGTTGCGGAATTCCCCACTGGTCATCCTCCTCCATGAGTGCTCTCTCCTTAGTCAGGGTTAGGGGCTCATACTGGCAGTTAAAATCTCCCCCCAACACGATCCTAGCACCCAGAGATATTCTGGGGAGAAATAGAGAAAGCTCATCCCAAGTGGGTGAGGGCTTTGGTATACCCGTCGGTCTGGAGTATACGTTTATCAGTCCAAGTTGGGTATGGTTCATCCAGTTTGGAGGGCCCTTGCCTTGCATCCCAGGTGAGAGGCCACCCATATACAAAGACCCCCCGAGGGCTGTCCTTTCCCCTCCCATTTAGCTGGAATTGTGAAGGTTGCATACCCTGACCGCCATGTGTCCTTCCGTACCCATGTCTCCTGGAACAGGCATATATCCTGTTCCTCAATGAAGGACCCCCACTCAGGGGAGTCTAGCTTACCCTGAAGCCCCGCCAGGTTCCATGAAAGAATGGACAAACTGGATGTGTGCTCTCCGGGGAGAGTAGCAGGGGAATCAAATACAATAGTTGCTCTAGTGTCTGTCAACTCGGCAGGGGGTTTGGTAAAATGTAATTCCGCACCCATCACTCCCTCGCCAGTGGCATTTAGTTGAACACCCATACCCTGTTGGCACTGTAAACTTCAGCCACAGTCATCCATACCTGAGAACACATCAAACCTATTTACTGACTCCAATGGTGTAAAGGGTCTCAAGTGATCCATTCGCTATTCATATTTCTTTTAGGCCTGAGGGGTACCAAGTTCCACCCGAAGGGGTCAGCAACGGGAGGAGGGTGGGGGGCTTGTAGCGGATATCCAGTATTATAGGGTATTAAAGGATTAGTCTGATTGGGTGGGTAGCTGCCAGAATGGGTGGGATGAAACACTAGGGATCTAGGATAGATATAAGTCAAGGGGCGAGGGACGATGGAGTTGGTGCCGCTACCTAGGGGCCAATTTAATATATAATTGACCGCTCGTGGATCTCTAAAATTTACAACAACCAGGTCTCCTTCAATGTCCTTGGCCCTACTGCCCAACCAGGGAAGGCGCCTAACATGTACAATTTCGCCATTGATATTTTGTGTGAATGGTCTAAATTGGCTAAACGTAAACAAGAAGGCACATGCTGAGGCTAAACGATTGTATTTGCTGCAACGCTCCGATGAGTGATGATGCAGTGGCCTTCTTGCACTTCTCGGCAGACCTGCATTGGCACGTGTCAGACTAGACTGCTGTTGTAACTAATCTGCCCTGAAACTTGAGAACATGCTGGCCATCTTGAAATTCTCAGATGGGCAGCTAATACTGCTTATTGCAATATCTTTAATTTTTGGAAGCAGTATAGTAGACATTTAGAAGATTTTCAATACATTCCTGTCATCTAAACTAGATGGAAAAGGGCTAATGTGGGGGGATGGTAACTCAATGTGTCCCCAGGAAAAAGTACAAAATAAAGAGAATGTCAGCACATGTTCCAATCAAATGTCCATGCGTCTCTGATATGTCTCCTTAGCACACTGTGTGTGTATACTGTGAATCATTACTTATTAGCATGTCATAATTAGGGATGGTGGTAACTCACAGAATTTTACTCCAGAGAATTCTGCGGACTTACATGAATACTCTGCAAGATTCTTTAGGGGTAGAAGAAGCTTTATTTGATCTCTAGGATCTTAAAAGCAACATACAATACATAACAAAACAACAATAAATAGTTATACTTAAAATTATACATGGCTGCACAGTTAAACCTTTATATACAATTCGAATTACTAGTCGTGTTAGCCATAATTGTCTGAGAGCAGAGAGTAATCAACCTAAAACAACATTCCTTGTACAAATACTCTTACTCAATACAGGTTATCTCTCTAATATATTTTATCTAGACTAACCTTACAAGTATTAAATGAGACAAAAAACACAAGCACTATGACCTGTATCTTACTACCTTTTAAAAGGATAACAAACACTGTGCAAGTGCAGATAGAAATTAAAAAGTAATGGGACCTGTGTGCAAATAAGCAGAACATGATCTCCAACACCTAGCATCCGGTAGAGGTTTAAAACAAGTCATCCTATTCATTATTGTAATTAAGATGGAGCTTACTGAAGGCAACCACTGATGGCCTATTTTTTGATATATAAGGTCATTTCAGTAATCAAGAAACAGCAATTGAACAATTTACGCTTTGTTGTTCCTATCCTAGGCACAAAATATAACATTTATATATTAAAATATACACTTGGAAAAAAGTCCCTTTGTAAAGTTTGGTAGCCATATTATGAGAACTGGAGAAAAATTATTCTAAAGTACGTAAATGTTCACAGTCCGTCAAGACCAGAAAGTTGGATCACTGTGAAGCGGTAAAAAAACCTCTAAGCAAATAAAAGATAAACAGCATGTTGCCACCGCAGGGGATTCCAGATGGCACTCTGCGGAACAAATCATTGATGCATGTAGAATGGTACTAATCAGTATCAGAGAACAGTCTAAGGTTAATTATTGTGTCTTTTTAGCCTGGTTCCTTGTAATTAACTTTAATTGGAGGGTGCTAGCTTTACAAATTGAAGCAGCAGCTACTTTCTTAAGATCCGATTGTTGTTACCACCTATGGCAGTTACCTTATTTTCCAGTGATTTTATTGATACTAATGGATCACTTAAACTTCCGATATGCTTGATGGATAAAGATCGTAAACCTAATGTTTAGAGCTGTGTTCTCTGGATTCAAGGCCGCAATAATACCCTGCTTGAAGGTCCGGACTCCAAGTTTGTTCCACTCAGGCCTCAGTTTTGATCTACGCAAGTCCAACAGTGCTGGGTAGAGGTATATCACATGCACCAGAGATTCCACTGATTGTCCACAGCCCCTACACACCACCTGCCAGGTAGGAATATGTTTTTAAAAATGGCACTCACCCTGCCAAAGTGTCAAAAATCTCTGTTTTAAATATAAATAATATGTGCTAGCAAGGTGAGGCAAAGGTGGGGCAGACTGATACGATTTAATCACTGCCAATGCGTGCTTTCATTTAGCCAAAATCTCTCTGTCAATGAAACTGGAGCACGCTTGAGTTCACTTCTTGGTGCTTACTTTAAAGGCTTCTTTACTTTGGTTGAGAGCCCACAGTTCACTTGCTGATAATTTTAGAAGGCATTTATTAAAAAATCGATTGTGTGACCCACCGGGTTGCTGATGCTGTCAGTCCATAACAGGGACTCGAGAGAGACAGCGCTAGCCTGCCTCAACTTGTGGCACAAGTTAAGAAAGGCCCCCACACTTTGTAAAGAGTAAATTACAAGACCAAACTCAAGGCGAATCATGGGCAGCGGACTAGGTTTTTGGTAGCCGCAGCACCTTTTTGTAGATTGTAGTCACATGTTAATTGGGTACAATACTATTCTTGCCCAAAGAGATCTCATAACCTTACGACAAGGTGGGACCTATCTTGGCCCACATTACCTCCGTCTGCGAGATTCCACAGAGTTCCACCCGCCCCTAGTCACTACATAGTGATCCACCTCTAGCCATGTTTATAGGTGTTATTCACAGGACTGAGTGTTGTCTGCACACACCCCAAAGTGCACCACAATCTCCAGTTTCCTCCTGCTCAAACACACTCATGTCATGAAGCTCAATTCCCAGATCTCTGTGCCTAAGTTTGAGCTGCTGGCTGGTATCCCAATGCTTGAAATTGCAAGCGTAAAACAAACACAATAAATCTTTATTGGTGACTCTCGCTCTGGGCCAGGGTTGCTGATAAAGTAATGGTAGGTCATCTCTCCCGCTGCAAGGTGTCAGCCCGTCAGGCCTCAGCCAACCTTGTACTGGCAAGGGGGCGTGGAGGAGGGATGAAGAAGAGGAGACACGTGTGCGCATCAAAATTCGGATGCGCCACTATCAAGAAATATGATTGAGAAATGCAAAGCGTGTACAAGAACAAATACCACGCAGTCTCGGATTCTGCTAAGCAACAGACAACATGCTCTGATCTGCTCTGTTGCTGCCCTCATGCCATTTCTCAGCCACCCATCCCACAGCTGTATTCCTGGACCGCTGACCTTCATCATATTATATCGACGCCCATTCCTGTACCGAACCATGACTGCAGGGATGGCTGTGCACAATGCTCAGGTGTGCGCGCCAGCCAGTGCATGCCCCTACACATAGCTGACGTCTCTGCCCAGCATCGATGGCCGGCGCCTTAGGAGCACATTGCACGCATGCCCCATTCCCTACAGAGCCACCCCATACGCTTCAGTTGCACACTGCTGCATCACTGATTACAGAAGAAGCACAGTGACTCTTGTAGCATCACTGCCGAGAGTCAAAGCACCACAGTATGAAAGCCAAAGAGGGTGAAAATGGAAGTGCTAATGAATTCTGCCGCTGGAGTGGAGCCGCAGAATTTATTAGTGATTCTGTGTAGTAATGCAGAATTAATAAATTCTTTCAATTTCGCTGGTGGAATTAAAAATTCCGCTAACCATTATATAAAAGAAGAAGGTCTACCATTGAAGGACATTTGGCATTTTGAATTCACAACTTTGTTGCCTTCATCAGCACAGTGGAAATTGACTGTATCGCTCTACAATCATCTGCAAGAGGATCATTTTGTATTTAGTACTTTGCAATGTTGCTATGAAAGTGTCACTGCCTTTTGAAGAATATGAAACAGTTATCGATGAAGAACCATTACATTTGTCATGGCATGATGCCTGAGGTGCCCAGGATGGACAAAAAGGAGAAGTTTATATTGTAAATAATTTCTCTATGTAAAATGAAAGTAATTTGCAATGGATGGGGCAAAAATAATGCAATATGTGTGAATTAAGCAAGGACAAAATGAAAGAGTTAAAATATCTGACTCAAAAGAGTTATGTCATTAATACTTTTATCAACAGGAACACAAAGTATACTGTATATGCAGTGGGTTGTGAGTGTTTTTAAATTATATGTAGGAAGCAGAATGTGCCCGTTAAACTTACATGTTCAAGAGTATGTGAGAGCAATTAGAAAAAATAATGCAGATTGTCTGGTGCATTTCAAGGTCATCATCCCAAGAAACACAAGGTGTTGGTTTCATGCTCGGGAACATATAAGAAATACTGATAGAGGAGTAGATAGGGAGTTATTCCTGAGATAACCAGAAGCTAACTACATAAGCAGGTCAAGGACCATGGAGCTGGGACACAATGTTCATAATGAATTACACGATTTCTTATAGCCTTGGGCAGAACAGCTTTTCTTGTGTTTTAGGAGAGTTTTGCTTTCTCATTTATATGGTTCTTTACGCTGCTTGCGACCCCAATGTTCTTTTTCCGATTGCTATTTTTTTTTATAAGACGTGCACACCTTTTTATAATGAAATATTGTATATTTGTGAAGGGAATGTATCCAGTAGTCTTGCTTCTTTGTTGATGCGAGGGGGCTATGTAATTGTTGACAGTATTACTGTCAATTGCTATGTTGTATGTTGCATGTTCTTTTGCATGTTGCAGAGGCATATTTGGCATCCTTTGTATTGTGACCGTCAAATACACACACTCACTTTTGCAATCACTATGCAGATTGGAAGACAACATCCTCCGCGTTACGAGAGAATGCTTTCCTTTGCAAATATGGCTTCTTTGCCTATGAACGAATTCCCCTTTTTATGTTGACTATGTACAATGCATTGTCATTAACATAGCAACCTTACATAAAAAATATAAACTATGGTGCACCGAAAGCGCAGCACTAGAAGTGCCATTTGCATCCATACCATCGGTAAGAATGTTGGGCTGTTAGGGCAGGGCCTAATTTAATGGTATTTGCATCCCTAAATGGGTCCTTGTTATTTGAAGGCACTCTCGAGACTCAGAGTTGCTTCGTGCTGCGCTTCTTTTTTCATCATTAGAGGAATGTCTACAATGTGAGTTTGTTGAATGGGTTGAAATCCATTCATGCAAGTAATAGTGGAAAAAAATGACCAACACAGTTCTCGGATCAGGGCATGTCAGCCTTAATGTGGTTTAGCATACTAATAACACTGTCTTCCACCGGCCGTGCACGTTGCTCATAAGTCTCAGAATGTGTCTTAATGGGAAGATTCAAAGGGCAGTGCATCATATGCCTCCTGCATTAGAGTACAGTTAGAGCATGCCACTTTAGGGTCCTCATTTATGAAAAGTGACGCATCGCTGCGTGAAAACAGCGATGTGTCACTTTTGATTGCGCCCTCCTTACAACACCAATGATGCGTCATATTTAAAGTATGACGCATCATGTGGCAAGGAGTTACTGATATGTCAGTATTTCTGATGTATCTGTAGGCGCAAAAGTGACGCAACTCCAGCAATGTGTCCTTTCACATGGGGCAAGCCCCATTTGAAAGGGCCGCGTCAGTCTTACTCCTGCTGTGAGGCAGGCGTAAGATTTTGACGCATTTGAGTCCTAGAAGTGGCGCAGTGAAATCTCTTAGATTTCACTGAGTCACTTCCATGACCCCTTCTTGCGTCACAACGCCCCTCTTGCATACATTATACCTGCCGCAGGTATAATGTGGCGAAGGAGTTTACAAAGTGACGCATTTACCTAAATGCGTCACTTAGTAAATATGGCGCAACAAGGTGCATTTTTTACGCCACTGGTGCGTCACAAAAAGTGACGCAGCGGCGGCGTAAAAGTGACGCACGACCTCATAAAGGAGGCCCTAGGAGTCTACATCCGCACCATGAACATGGATTGCACGCCAAAGAGTAGTGACCAGTAGTGGTCAGTGGTGGGAGTGCTGCCGGGTGGTGACGTGGGGCGGGGGAGGGGCAGGGTGGGGGGTAGTAATGTACGGAATATGGCCAAATACAGGTAAGTGAAATATTAAGAATTTCCTTGTGCACACTGCATCGCCAAACACTCAGTGTTCAAAAGCTGCAAAAAATCATCCTCTCTATCTCATCCAAAATAAGACAAGGAGCCAAATGATAGATGCTCGACTGAATAAAGAAGGGTGGAAGGGATTTTAACCTTTTAGACAATCAGCATACGGAGAGAATTACTATGGGGCCATATTTTGTAAATTGAGTGGATTCGGCCTCATGTGCTAACACCTAAAATAATAGATGTTTTTATGTGCAGAGTCAAAAGCTATTTTTAAATAAACAGTAAAATTACCTTTTCCTGACTACAGAACTTCAAGTATGCTCCCAGAAAACAATTTGCTGCCTGCATTAAATAGGGTTATCTACATGTACCTTATTGGAATATTATGAGCACCTTTGTTATATTTTGGCATGATTATGCCACCGCCACATCTAGTAGGCGGGTATCCTGAGATAAGGCTGAAAGAATCTTAAACCTTAAAATCTATTCTATTTTCATAAACAAAACTGGAATTTGATCAGGGTACAAAGCATTGGATAATCTTGCACTGGAAATATGACTGTGGATGCATAAGTGGAAGATGAAGCTGCAAGTTTAGGTACACAGGACACACCATTAATGTCTGAATCATCTTTTTTACAGGTATAACGATTAGCAACATAGTTTGTTCATTCATTCTATTGAAGGGAAACATGCCCTGGAGATTCATTTATACCTGTGAGTGAAGCTTCTGTAGATTATGACATTCTCGATCCTATAAGATGTTCATCCTAAAATCATCAATAAAATGGGAGTTTCAAGGGGAATACCAGAACAGCCAGCCCCCCACTCAACAAATTTACTATCAATAATTAGCTGTCCCTACACAGATACACCATAAGTACTTTATAAATAGCAGTCCAAAAAGTGTCAAATCAATTTAAGACATCATTTTATATGAACCAATTCAGTAAGTTGGTCATTAGGCTGCAGTGTATCCTATTTCTAAAACAGAAAGAAATAAACTACCATCCACAGACCTTTCATCACAAAAAAAGTGTGAGAAGGAGAGAAGGCACCTCACGGTAGCAACACCAAGGGGGAAAACTGACTGGTACTCGCCAGTAACCCACTTCTCATCATTGGTTACCTTCTTTCCAGTAAAGAAATGTGCATATATAGTGAAACAAGTCCACAACCCAATGAAAACAAAAAGCAGGAGTAAGAAGAAGCAACCTAAATGTGAGTGTACTTCCTATGTGTACAAAGATCGTGCATGTGTTCAAGGATCCCGTGAGAACAAAAACGTAATCCTCAACAGTAAAAACTGGTAAAGCTTACTTGCCACCGATACTCTTTATTCCTTGCTGTAAGCCTTTCCACGTTAAAAATTACTCATATCAAGTCAAAAACTAATATTAACTAGCCAACATGTTTCGTTGCTATAATCAATTTGAAGCAACTTCGTCAGGGCTAGGGATCCAAATCAATGTTTTCAAGTGGGATTTACATCAAAACCTGTGGTGGTAGTAAAATAAAACAGAGAGGATAAAAACTGGTTACAACTGCAATCTCTTTCAAAGCCTTCCGAAGAAATTGTAGTACTCCACATCAGTGTTTCAAAGTGACGTAAATGTCATACCTTCCGGTTGCGTTACTGCTGCATACCGGCAACCTCACAGAAAAGAAAAAACGCGTCATATGATCGCGTCCTCTTGCTGATCATCCACGGGTCTGTATCACCTGTAGTCAAATTTAAAAGGCAGAGCAACCCCATGACCATCCATATTAAATATTATTGAGAACCACATTCCTCATTTGTAGGATCTCTCACATCCCTTCGCTAAGAGAAGGTCTCACCATTTCGCTGCATACAACCCTAACGAATATGAAATCTTATTGTCATACTTTAAATGCGTACTCATCATAAAAACGCATTTGTTCTCTTAAAAAGACATACTTAGAATTCTTCGCACTCAAACAACTACGTGCTCACTTCCTCATTCCATTTTGAATGGTGGACGAGAGTGGTTTCTAACTAAGTTCAGTAACTGTAACTCCACCAATGGTATCCATAGACTCACATGCAGTTGTGGCCTACACTATATAGGTCTGACATCTAGGAAGGCCAAAGTGCGGATACAGGAGCATCTTAGTACTCTAAAAGCCAAGAAATTGACAACAAGGTTGGTTCAGCATTTTGTTGAGAAGCAGCATGATCCCAGAGACCTACGGTGGCCCGTACTCGAGAGGGTCCTTGGAGATACACACAACATCGAGCAGATTTTGGCAAAAAAAGAAGCTAGATGGATTTATTCTGAAAAAACTGATAGACTGGGGCTCAACGATCTTATAGAGTGGAATAAGGTCAGTAGTCGCTAAAGTGCTAATAGTAGAATTACATCTCGACTCTCTGGGTTTATTTGTCCACAGTGAGATATATATATAATTACTGTGGAGTAAAAATCTTTTTAAAAAAAAAACTTTTTTTAATCTCAGCACGTTTGTATCCTCTTTCCTGGTACTGGCGTTGAGCACGTGCCACCGCTCCTGTCTATTTTAGTACTTACTCGTTGGACATTGAGTTTGAAAGTCTGTGGGAGTACCATCACAGTTGACTATAGCGGAGACAATGAAAAACGATAACTAATCAAATAATGATCATGAGAGAACATCTGGCTTTACACATTGCATTTCTATCAAAAGATTTGTATTCCTATTGTAAGATCTGATTTACAAGCCTGTTCGTTATTGGAGGAGTGGTACATAGTTCATCCTCCTTTCCCAATCTAAGATGGCGGCTAGTGCGAACGACTTGGCAATCACGGTCACATGACCTATACGTTCGCGCAATGTTGCGTGAGATGTCAGACGCTGTTTATCATGGTTGCAATCACAGAGACTGCGGCTGGATGATTGAAAGCGCACCGAGTCTGAGGTCGCGGTAAGAGTATGGGTGTGAGCTCAGGAAGTGAGCACGTAGTTGTTTGAGTGCGAAGGATTCTAAGTATGTCTTTTTAAAAGAACAAATGCGTTTTTATGATGAGTACGCATTTAAAGTATGACAATAAGATTTCATATTCGTTAGGGTTGTATGCAGCGAAATGGTGAGACCTCCTCGTAGCGAAGGGATGTGAGAGATCCTACAAATGAGGAATGTGGTTCTCAATAAT
The DNA here is from genome assembly GCF_964261635.1 of Lissotriton helveticus. Classification (NCBI taxonomy): domain Eukaryota; kingdom Metazoa; phylum Chordata; class Amphibia; order Caudata; family Salamandridae; genus Lissotriton; species Lissotriton helveticus. Next base: position 1,574,830,014 of record NC_136067.1, read on the forward strand.
ATTTAATATGGATGGTCATGGGGTTGCTCTGCCTTTTAAATTTGACTACAGGTGATACACACCCGTGGATGATCAGCAAGAGGACGCGAACATATGACGCGTTTTTTCATTTCTGTGAGGTTGCCGGTATGCAGCAGTAACGCAACCGGAAGGTATGACATTTACGTCACTTTGAAACACTGATGTGGAGTACTACAATTTCTTCGGAAGGCTTTGAAAGAGATTGCAGTTGTAACCAGTTTTTATCCTTTCTGTTTTATTTTACTACCACCACAGGTTTTGATGTAAATCCCACTTGAAAACATTGATTTGGATCCCTAGCCCTGACGAAGTTGCTTCAAATTGATTATAGCAACGAAACATGTTGGCTAGTTAATATTAGTTTTTGACTTGATATGAGTCATTTTTAACGTGGAAAGGCTTACAGCAAGGAATAAAGAGTATCGGTGGCAAGTAAGCTTTACCAATTTTTACTGTTGAGGATTACGTTTTTGTTCTCACGGGATCCTTGAACACATGCACGATCTTTGTACACATAGGAAGTACACTCACATTTAGGTTGCTTCTTCTTACTCCTGTTTTTTGTTTTCATTGGGTTGTGGACTTGTTTGACTATATATGCACATTTCTTTACTCGAAAGAAGGTAACCAATGATGAGAAGTGGTTTACTGGCGAGTACCAGTCAGTTTTCCCCCTTGGTGTTGCTACCGTGAGGTGCCTTCTTTCCTTTTCACACTTTTTTTTGTGATGAAAGGTCTGTGGATGGTAGTTTATGTCTTTCTGTTTTAGAAATAGGATACACTGCAGCCTAATGACCAACTTACTGAATTGGTTCATATAAAATTATGTCTTAAATTGATTTGACACTTTTTGGACTGCTATTTATAAAGTACTTATGGTGTATCTGTGTAGGGACAGCTAATTATTGATAGTAAAGATGTTCATCCTAACCAGCAAATATGTTTTGATTTGTGTACAAATGAGATTGTATACTTTAGAAGACGTTCATATTTATCATTTTTTGCCTGTTTTCTGTGTGGGAAAATATCATTCATTTGGAGTATTTTGACAAACTTTGAGACTCTGATCTTATATTCTTCAATTGTATTGTTTGGACTAGGCAAAGTGCAGAATTTTATTGTCACGCCTAATTTTTCACAAATCATACATGTAATGTAACTATTGTGATTGGGTAACAAAATAAGCGATTGCATGCGATTTAAGCTTACAACTCCGCCCCAAAGTTCCATGAAGGATTTAGTAGTGTGGATAACTCGAACCAGAATTGACATGGTCAATAAAAACTTAAACCCACTGAATTTACTTGAAGTAGTTTATAATTATGGGATGAGTCACAGGTTGTTAGTACACAATCAATTATTGAAGAGCATGTGAATCTCTTTCCTGTATAATTTGCAGGACCAGCATCATCGAACCTCCCATTTAGTAATATACATCCCAATTCTCTCAGCATGTCTATCAATAGCACAAAACACAGAGCTGATTTGTGTTTAGAAGGAACGACAGCTCCAGGTACATTGCAGGATGTCTCCATATTACATTTAAACTTTTGAAAATAATATTTTCATCATGATATTGCCTAGAATAATATTCTCTGAAGCATATACCACATAGTGCAAAACACTTCAAGTCATGTTCGCACTATATAAATCTGCACAAAAAACAGATATACTGTTAATGTTTATTTTTAAATGTACAAAAACTACTTCTAAGCCTTATAAAAATATTTAGGCATTATAGTATGTCTTTATATTTAGGGGCTGATTCCGATGTCGGATGGATCGGAGTCCGTCTGACATCAGTCATGAACTGGAACCGAACAACTTCTTGTCATCAGTTCTAGACCTACAAGTAGAATGTGGCTGAACCCTGTTCAGTCGCATGCCTATCCCTTTCAATGGGAGAATGCATTCCAAACGGAATGCATGCTCTCACTGAAAGAGCAGAGGTGTAGTTCATCCCTACACCCGTGGCAGGCACCCTAGGTGACCCCAATGCCTCCATTGTGCGGCCTCGCAAACATGAGGGCCCTGCTGGGGGCCCCAAAAGACAGTTTCCCACTGCCTTTCTGTGTCGAAAAGGATGGCACAGAAAGGCAGTGTGAAAAGGCCATCGTACTCCCTCAGCCGGAAAGAGCCGACCGGGGAATTACTAAAGGGTTTCCAGAAGGCAGATGGGCTATCCGAGCCTATTGTAAGCCATCTGGAATACCGGGTAAGATTCCTTTCTGACCAAGCCCATCGGAATGGCTTGGTCCGAAAGGAATCCGAATTGGTGACTCCGATGTGGTTAGGATGGGTCTGACCGAGGGTCGAATTAATTCCTAACCACATCGGAATCAGCCCCTTAATGTGCTTCCATAGAATACTTTGGGTAACCAAAGCCTATAATCATACATTATAGTTACTGTTTAAATTTAATGAATATAACTTACTTAATACTGCAAATGTAACGTTTCTTTTTCAGTCTGCAAAAAAACATAGAATATGTGCTAGAAATACATCTGTAACTTGCATCTGTTGCACAATCATAACGTCTTTACTCAGTAAAAATATATCTGTTATGCAATACAATAATGTAGCATATCTTAAATAATGCTCTGACCTTTGTGTGGACAAATTTCTATAATTACAAATGTAATAGTATGTATTTTTACAGAGTTTGCATATGCCTCTTTACCAAAGCCATTCAATTATCATCATTAATCCCATTTGTCCATGATGAGAAGACCATGTACACCCAACAGACATTAAAAATTAAAAGTCTGTTTAGATGACTGATTGTTTTTACAAGCCCCCAACGGAATGTATTCTCTTCGCTATGTCATATATTTTGCAATTTCTGTATCCAGGTCTGGTGGACTAGTGTCCGACCATTTATTTCTCACTGTATTTTATGGCAACTTTCCAAGTTCACAGTTAATTTGAACAATTTCTGTTAAACCTTGGTTAATTGAGTATGAGCTAATGCCCCCTCAACTAGATTAAAAATTCAGTTACTAATCGATGGTGCCTGAGAACAAAGTCACTGCATAGTCATATGGGTTTTTGTTCATTAATGAAAAATGTAAAAGTGTGCTATTCTGGCCCCTGCCTGGAAAAAGTTGTATTAGGCATTGTTTATGAGTATGAGCAGGTAGACCTTCTATTATCGATTTAAATATTTAAATTAAAAACTAGTTCTGACTTAAAATCTGTGCATGTGGGTAAGTGCATGTTATATGCACAAAGTTAAAAATGTGTCTTACTGCATTTTGGGTCACACGCTCAGTATATCTGACTACATTTTGGAAAATGTAATTGGTGTGAATAAGTTAAAAAAACAAATTAGAATTTTACATTGCTCAAGTCAAATTAACTTGGACACATGATTTCTCATAAGCAGTGTTCACAATCCTGTATTTTTAAATGTTCAATATATGTTTCCAATCAATCTTTCTCCATCTTGTCTTCACTAAATGACTATCATGGTGTGAATAGATTTGTGGACACAAAAATGCATTCCTTATGTCCCTGGTAGTACGCAACATTGCTTCTTCATTAATTCCATATAGGACAATGTCCTAGTGGATACAGCACAATGCCATATTCTCCACATATTGATGGTGTTTTAATTCAACCTTGACCACTCTTTAAATAACCTTTTCCAGCTGTTAGATCACACCTGGATATTTGTTGGGTATACCCCATCACATCATAAATTATTATCAATATTATTTGGGTATGCTCTATCACATCATCAATTATTGTCAAACTAACTTTTGCCTAAATATTCCCAAAACAACTTTCTCCAAATGCATTCCTTGACTACATTTTAGAATGTGTTCTGTAATTGATTGTCAATGTAGAAATGTTCTATATCATACAATCACAGTAGAAATGTTCTATATCATACAATCAAAGTAGAAAATAATATTATTTCAGCTTAAAAGATCAACTATGATTTAAAGTCTAGGCTAGCAAAAATGTACGTCAATCTAGTTGTTGATTTTGTTTTCAGTTTTTGGAACATTATTCCTTTTATCACTTATAGGTATCTTGTCTAAAATAGTTTATTTTCCAATGTCATTTTACTCATCTCTAAAGGATGGACAATCTTCTAGGACAACATGAAGCACATCTGTCCTTCAAGCATCATTGCTATGTTGAGGACTTTTCCGGTTTGCTCCATCATGTTTCGCCTGGAAATCTACACAGCCTAAAGTATTACTTTCACTTCGGGCTCCCATATCTGGGTACCCAGCATGATTTGTTTATAAGCCCCCTTCCCAGAAATGCTTACATCTTTGATTTATCCGAGTGAGTTTGTTGTCCTAATACTCCTTGAATTCCAATAACGTTTACTAAGAAGTAGTATAGGCAATTCTAGGGGGTTTCTCAAATAGTTTAGCATATTGTCTACACATGATTTGAGTCACCCAACTTTGTAAGCACATACTTCATGCTAGTTCTGTGTTTGCATTAAAATAAATCCACCATCCCTCTCATACGTCTCTATCAACTCTACATTGTTCAAACTCTCTATTGCCTACTCACAGTCTGGCTTTTGTGGCATATTTAATTACACCTAAACCAGATTGAAACATCTAGCTGAAGTCCATGTATGCCAACACTGCCCAAATATGCTTAAAAACAGGTGATTAAAAGCCATTGAAAGCTAAAAATTCCACAGCCTACCTCTCTTGCTCTTATGCTTCACTGTGTTCAATTAACTCTCATTGTTTGTTTAATACTATAAGCTTAATCAACTACCACCCAACATTCGTTTTTAACATTAGATTTAATCATGGAAAATACATAAATTAAATAAAAATATGTTTTTTTCTTTATCTGATTGGAGATCAGGGTACTCATACACTCTTGTTTTGTTGAAGGGGTTCCTATTTCACTGTTGGCCTAACAAATAAACCTGATAAAGTTTATTAGAGCTTCACGCTGAAGCCTTAAATACCTGGCAACCTCCCCTAATGCATGGGCCCAATCACTGTTAAATGCTCCTCTTTAGTGATGAAAATGTCCAATAACACCCATTGATTGTCGTCAATTGCTGTCATGCAGATGTTGTTCGAAGAGTCATGTAATTTGCCTCTATACAATTGTTTCTTCAAAAACCTGCTGCATAAGTACAACACACGACACTTATTCCACCTTTCAAGTTTATTTTATTTAAACTAGTGATCATTCCAGTTTATTTAAGGAGGCACAATGTTTACTTGTGTTCCGCACTCGTCTGTTTATTTTTAGTGTATATGCAATCCATGTACAACTGTCTAATGAAGGGTACATTAAATATGTCCTATTCCTTTCTTAACATGTATGTAATAGTTACTAATATTTGTATTGCAATAGTGACATCTGCTCAATATTTATTAAAATATGTATGACAAAATTATTATTTTTGAATAAGCAATAAATAAGTGCAAAGATGTATAATTAGTTCAATTTGTTTATAAAACAACAGAATACTAATTGTACAAAAGTATGAATCACTGCAGGATAGAGAAAGGCATTCAGAAGCTGTGCTAAACGTATTAGTAGGAAGGTGAAAATGAATCATAAACAAACAATAAGTCATGAGATAGAAGTACTTGACACATTCAACTTCAAAATAGGCAAGATATATTATTAGTTGAAAGGCAACCATGACAATGTCAAAGCGGTTTAAACAACATGAAGGACTGCAATAGAATAGAAGCAGTCACGGCATATATGTAAATGAAAGATGTAAAGGTTTTGTAAAAAAAAATGGGCAACTGAATTCTGGCAATTTGGACACAGTGGCTTTTTTCTTTCTCAGACGCCCCATCTTGCTACAACACTTGATAGGCATGGTTGTTGGTGCGTCTCTTGTTGACATACCTTAGGCAAGAATAACATTATTCCAATACTTTCCTATGGAGTAGCTAATCCTGCTACCTTGAAAATAGCTTTTGGGACGTTTCACAGTAAGCACACGTTTTACATTTAACATGTACATGCCATACTTTTAAATGTCACTCCTCCGACCTTACTGGGCATTAAGGCTTACTTAGGGGTGTTTTAATTAGTATGCATAATATATTGATGCAGTACATTAAACATTTTAAGTACATTTTTATATTATTTGTTGCAAGATACGATTACTATCCTAACTGTAACAAATACAAGTTTTTCATATTTATTGTAAAACCATGTTTTAATTATAGACATTGTAAGGTATAAATTTTAAGATTTGCATGTGTGCTTCCAAGGCATATTACAAATTTGCACTGTTGACAGGGACATTTTTAATTTAAATTAATAAACGCATTTTATTGTAAGCCTAGTAGTATTCAAGCTCTGACAAATTATATTTTAGAAATATATTCCTCTATATGCCAATCAAGGATTTTTAATATACTTCATACATCCCTCTAAAATATATGATGTTACCCATTATTTGTTTTAAACATTTTACACCTTTGTTAACTGCTAGGACGCCAGGGATTCAGTGTCCAAACATCCAACATCCAGTGGAGCGGATGGAGGAGGAGCCCGCACTCAGCTGACCCGCGCCATATGTTGTAAAGGCGCTGGGGCTTTTGGTTTCCTGTGTGCTGCCGCTAGAGCTTTCCTATTTGGATTAGGATCCGGACTTTCAAAGACTGTTGGGATTAACATACGAAGGTCATGAGTCTTGGGTGTGAATCAGGCAGTCCTCGCAGGTAAGCGCCCCATTTTTCATCTCAAGTGTGTGGGCTCTGTGTTTGACCTGTTGTTTACACACACTTCGTTGCCCTGTTATCGCAGTGGAAAATGCTTTACCTTGTGGGCTCTCTAATACTTCATCTTGACAGCCTGTTGGATACAGTTGGGCTATCGCTATGAGGCTGCTGGGTCTCTGGGGGTTCTCACAATGGGAAAACGTAGGCCTGCGTGACACACCCTAAGGGAACCTATGAACACGGTGACCACCATGCAGGCCTACCTGCAGCCAGCCATCAGGGTTTTGGATAAGGAAATTGAGCTGGCCACTTGGCCACAATCAAGATCCCCAATCCCTTCCTCCTGCCAGGGTTCTTTTGCACCTTGATAATTAGGGTCACCAGCACAAGTCTCTCATGCTAGCTTGACAGACTTGGTACCAGGCATGACTGAGGGTGCTTGCTTGTCTACACCAATCCTAATGCACAGGATAGTGCTCAGTCATCAGTGCCTTGGATAGTGTGTACAGCCCGTGGGGTGGGCCTTGGCGTGGGGAAGGGACTAGGGGGAGCAAAGAGAATGTACCCTTTGATGGGGGTCATGCGAAGTGCTGGAAGAGCATCAGTTCTCATCATAAATCGTCAGATTCCTTTGCAGAGCTAAGTACGGACATGACCCTTTTGCCTGACACTTTCAAGGTAGATATGCTATCAGCTCTGGAATCTAAACTAGACCCAATTTTCCATTGTCTATTTGTGATTGAGAATAACTTGATTCTCTGTGTCACCTGCTCCCAGGGCGCACTGCACCAAGCACAGCTGCCGCGAGTGAGGGGGAGGCGTGGTGATCGCCCTTAAAGCGCTGCCTCTACCCCTGCGGCGCGGGAGTCTCTGTCTCAATTGCTTTTGTTCCTTGCCTGCTGCCACTGTGGGGAACCTTTTGGGGGCACCACTGCTGGGACTGGTGCACTGCTGGAGGGCTGCTGTGTGGGTCCACCAACACCGGGACTCCATCCAGACCTGCCTTGACGTGAAGGAGGAAGCCTACAGCTCCCAGGGTGCACTGCACCAAGCACAGCTGCCACGAGTGAGGGGGAGGCGCGGTGATCGCGCTTAATGCGCTGCCTCTCCCCCCGCAGTTTGGGATGCGCACGGGAAAGAGCCCGGACAAAGCCTGTACCAAGGGCGGGCCCGTATGAGCCCGTCAGAGGCCGAAGGAGGCTGGGCTGAGCCACCCCCTTACCCCCATGCTGAGACTCACAGGTCCCTGGACTTTAACTTTGACTAAGCTCTGAGGCTTGTTTTTGTTTTTCAGATATGACTACCAAATGTAAGATCACCGGACAGAGGGTGGGAGGGGGTGGCAGGAACGCTGGATGCATTTATGACAAGGGTGGAATCAGTTTTAACTCATGAAATACAGCTATCAGAATAAAGGCTTTCCCTGGGGATGAATGTAGGGCAAAAAAGATCATCCCTGGGGACTATAGCGCTGGTTAAATCTCCCTTAGGAGTTCTACAGGCTATGGCCAGCCCAAGTGGGGATGTATTAGATGCCAGCCTGGCTGAGGGGACAGGTGATGGCTTAACCTCTAACCTGGGAACTTGGGAGCCGGCAAAGTCAAGTATCCCGGAGCGCAATCTAAGCCCAAAATGTAGTCCTTTTAAGGACCAGGGGGGATCGTTTCTGTGCAAAATCTAGACTTGCCCGCTTCCCTTTTCCTTCCTCAAGCGTACAACGAAATCATGCCCAGGGAAGCCAGAGAGGACCACGCCGCTAGATCCAAAACATCTATTAGGGTAAGGGATAGTGCGGCATGTTCCTCCAAAACTAGACTGGGAGCTAGTATTGAGGGAGGGAATGGGGAACCACCCGCAAAACGTACAAGGGGTGGTGTGGTACTGAGGAGCAAGGCTAAAGCTAAGTTAAAACATCAAGCCACAGGGAAAGGTGAAAACTATTCCCCGAAGTCCAATGGTGGCGAGCCTTCCTTTCTAAACCCGACTCACCCATTATGGCAGAACACGGAGGTGATCCTGATTATTGAAGCATTTGGAGTCTCTAATGCCTGCTCTCCTAGCTCACTTCTTGACCAAATTCGGGGTAATTGAAGAAAAACTATCTCATCTCCTAAAATTAAGCCAGGTCCCAGTAAATCCGGAAGCATGTGGGTGTCATTGTGCTATGAGGGGGTAGTTAAGGTACCTGTGGCGTCATCGCTGCGAGAGAACATTGGTCCTGTGGGGAATCATAATAGGGATGTTGCCATGGGATAGGGGAAAAACTCATTGACACTGCGGGCCCGGTAATACCAGGATTACTAAGTTTGCCACCTGGTCTGGGGAGGGAAATTGTACAATTGAGTACGGGGGACCAGGCGACAGATGTTAAAGTTAACTTTTTCTGTCAAGGAGAACAGAATCTGCCAAAGCCCCTAGGCCCTACGAGACCATTATTTGCTGAACAGACAAATCCAAATTTGAATCACAGTAATCATAACAAAGATTGCTCTATTATGGCAAATCCTGTGATGATTAAGCCCTCTGGGGACGTTTTAGATCTGCCCCCGGCTGCATGCCCTTATGTCTTGGTGTTTGTTGGCTGGTGTTCCCCCGCTTAGACCAGACCAACTGGTATTTTGGACCTAACTGCGCAATAAAACCGTAGATTGGTTATCCAGACATAAGGGCTTTAGGGTTCCCATGAGCAATAACATTCTAATGGTGCGCAGAGTTGGGTGGGTGGGACGGTCGAAAAAAAACATCGAGGGGGACGGTGTGGTTATCAACTTCTGGAACCCCTCGATTGCCCAGATGATTCTAAAGGCGCAGATCCCATTCTCAATGTCTGCAACCTCCATTTGGGCTTTGCCACTGGGCTATTTCTACAAAGCTTTACCAAGAACTCTAAAGGAGATAGCTCCTTCTGTCCCTGTCTTTAACATGTTTGAGGTATTGTCTGGGTTAGATACCCAAACTGACCACCCGTTAGTAACACAGTGTCAGCGGCTATAAACAATCAGGAGGAAATGATGGAGGATGAAATTCATGTCCTTCTGGCTAGTTCACTGATCCCAATTATATCTCCCCTCTGGAGCGCCAAGTCACTCTACCTGACATTGTACATCTATCCCTACCCAGTTACTATCTAATGGAGGTTGTACAAAAGTATTATCATGGAATATTGCTGGAAAAGGGCTGAAAGGGCTGACATCAACTGGGAATTTTTCCTTGCTGCTCACCACATTATAACCCTTCAGAAAACATGGGAGGCTAGTGAAACCTATATTTTAGACGGGTTTATATCCTTCTGTAAACATGCCATACCATCCAGTATGGGGAGACCTAGAGGGAGATTAATGTTACTGATAAACCTCAAATTGTCATACAAAGTAAAGCCGATAGACTCATGCTCCCCCATTATCTTGGCAGTTGAACTAACAGAGAAGAATTTACCAACTCTCCTTGTGGTTAACTTCTATAATTCATTCACTAGAAATGATGAGCTAGAGCACCTAAGAGACCTTACTGCTTTTTTGGTTGATTATGACGACAGTACTGAAACTCATTATAATATATTAGTCCTGGGAGATTTTAATGTTTATGTTTGCCCTAATCATTGTTTAGCTAGAGTGGAAGAGGAGCATGGCCCCCAGGGGCTAACTCACTTCGAGCATACCTCCTCTGGGTTCTTTTTAGAATGTTTTTAATCAACCCATAATTTGATCTGCCCCGTACAGTCAAGATAGGATAGCTTCTGTACCAACGTGTATTGGTAATGGCCGACAAAGCATAATTGATTATATCCTAGTTTCAGCTACACTACTGAATTTACTAGGCACATTAAGTGTAACGAATAATTGCCTTAGTGATCATAACCCATAATTCCAGAATTCTGCCATTGTGGTGTGAAGCAGTGTTTTCTTTTCCTTTCGCTCGCTCGAGTTTTCTTTTGACACTCAACCGCAAGCTCTAAGACTCTAAGGCCACATGCGAGCACGTGCAAAACTTCTCACACTCCTAGAAAGCTCCCCTGAGACATTGTACTCACTCACACGGCTTCTGGCTACAACAGCACCAATCTAGAATTCTTCAAGCCGATTCTGATCACAAACAGAGAGGTCGAGACGCTTTTTTTCAAGGCATTTGGAGTGGATTTTCTTCTCAGACTAGATGTTTGAGTTGTTTTTTTGTGTGCAAGAAGTCATTTTTTAAAAATGTTTTTGTTTCAAACCAGAAGGAAGTGTCCCAGAGACTCCAACTTCCTGTTCCTGTCCAGCAGGTTCCCACCAGTGCTTTGTCCCTCTTCTGGTAACTTTTCATTGGGATTTGGAGCTGGAAGTATCGCGCTCCTTGTCTGCTTCATATAAACCATTGGATTTAAGGACTTTGTTGTTTTTGAGATATCACAAGTAAGTTAAAAAACTATGAGGTTGTTGTTTGTTTGTCTGGGGACATGCACCTGAATATATTTGTATTTTTATTTCATTTTTAAAATTTATTGTGGTGGGTGGCCTGCAGTTTTAGTAGGGGTCTAGTTATTTTGTGCATGAAATGTATCTTCTTTTGTAAAGGAAAGATGTTGCACAGTTCAGTATATTTTCTCCTCCATTTTTTAAAAAGGTTTGCAATATTGATTGATTTAATTCACTATGTGGCCTAGATTACCAATGAGCCTTCCAGCCAGTAGGCCCTATACCTTTAATGGGTACATAAAGCAACTGTTTCTTTGTTGTCTGTAGAGATCATGGATGGCATTGGATTAAAGCACAAAATGTGGATTTTTTGTGGTTTTTCGCATTTTTTCTACATAAACAATGTTTGGGGTAATGCCTTTAAAGGATATGTGTTATTATGGACTTTTTAGCCCTTTTAATTTTCGTTTTTGGCATTGCTGAATTAATGCTGTGTTCTCTGTGTTACCATGACTCTTTTCTCCACCTACTGTGTGTGTGTATGTGTGTTTGGCATAGGCCACAATTTGTCTTTGTTGTTCAAGAATCATTATGCTATTTGGCCAGGGGTCATTTTGTATAGTGGGTGTCTACCCTCGGCCGGTATGTGTTTGTTGTTTTCCATGCCTCCTGCTTGTTGTTGTGACCACGTGGATGGCAGCCATTTGCGTAGCCAGCCACTGTGTTTTCCCCATAGGACTCCATTTCTTCTTTGCTTGTGGCCATGCCCCCCTTCTGGTTGATGTTGCCTGACCATATGGTTGGGGGTCATTTTGTGTAGCCAGCTAGTGTGCTTTTGCCATAGGCATGCATGTCTTCTCTTTGTTCCCCGTGCCTCCTTGCTTGCTGTTTGACCATGTGGCTGGTTGCCATTTTGAGGAGGCATCCAGTGTGCTTTTGCCATAGGCTTGCATATGTTGTTCTTCTATCATTATGTTGCGAACATGCCTCCTTGCTTGCTGGTTCACCATGTGATTGGTCATTAGCCATGTTTTGTAGGTAGTCAGTGCGCTTTTGCCATAGGCCTGCATGTCTTCTTCACTTTGTTCCCTTACCCAATTTTAGTTTTGTTTTAAAAAAATATTTTTTACCATTTTAATAACATCTGGCATTAATGGATCAACCCCATGTCTGCTACACGTGCAAAACAACACCCATTGTGTCAGGATTATTCGATTGTCAATGCATTTATCTGCTGCACATCCCTGCGGGCAACATCCCTTGTGATGTATTGCACACAAAACAAATATTTACATGTGTATTGCTTTGTTGTTGCTCTTTCTAATCATCCCTGAGTGTACAGTCACCATGAACGTTTTTGTTGGTGTAGTTTTCTGTTTTATGAATAAACACTGTATACTATTGTTAGTTATAATAACTTAAGTAACCACACTAAATGATATTGTTTGTTTGTACATCTACTTGCACTGCAATAATCCTACGTTTCACTGATTCTTTTTCTTGCTTGTTTGCTTTTAGGTGCACAAGAGAAGAGACATCACCCACAGTACTGCCAGGCAGAAGGCCTCTGCACAATGTGACATGTGACTCACTACGCAACACGGTCATCTCTTCAGCTTGGTGTGAAGCTAAGTGCCACTGCCAATTGACAGCTTCAAATTTGGCCCCAAAGAAAGGTTCTGCCAAGAAAGTGGCTAGGGGGAGGAGAAGAAGCAGATCTTCACCACTAGCATGCCAAATGCAACCTTTTTCAGGAAAGTTGTGCCTGTCGCACCAGCCTCCGGCAAGCAAGCTCAAAAGCAGCACCCTTCCATCAACAGAACCACCTCCTCAACTTAAGTCCAGGATGTCAAGGAGGCAGCCAGTGCAATCATGTTGACATCGACAAGTAGTGATGTTGACTGGATTTGTCCCTTTCACAAAGTAGTACACATTCTTTTCAGGAAACACAGGAAAGTGCACAGCAGCCACAGCCAGCAATGGATTTGAAGCAGAACAAGAGGTTGAGCTTCCTTCAGAGCAAAAATTGAACCTCCTCTTTTAGAATCATTGTCTCGCACATCTCCAGCAAGGAAAATGAAGTCTACTACAGCACCATCTTCTCCAAGCACCACTTCTGATGATGATGATGACAGGGACATAGGGCGGATCCCAACAGAGACCAGGAAACTACAGCAGATGCTAGGGAAAAGAAAATCTCCAGAAAGACTTAGACTTATAGAAGGGGATGAATAGGTGGATGATGATGTAGTCATGGTGGAAGGTGACACAAACGAATCTGACATTGCTATTCAACCAGCTCCAAGGGATGTGCCACAGGTAGCACTGCCACCAGCTCCCATATTTGCAAAGCCCCAGGTAAGACCTGCACAAACGCTTGCCTCAGGTGAAGCAGAAAAGCAATCAACGACATGCCCACCTTCCATACAGTTTGTCTTCAGCATCGTCAGTGGGCTGGTAAAAAAGTACTTCTCCCCAGTTTTTACAATTAGCAAAGAGGGATAGCACTATGCAGAATGTACCATTTGCCACGCAAATATTTGTTGAGGTCAGCCTGGCACACATTATGGTACTGAAGGCCAGATGACCCATATAAAAAAAAATCACACAATCAAGTGGGAGGAGCCCTTTAAAAAATTGCTGAACGTGTTCAAGGTGTTGGAGAGAGCTGGAGAACATCAGCTACAAGTACATTCATGGTGGTAGGTGATTATGAAGAAGAAGACGGTGACATCTTCACGCAAAGCAGCCCTGTCCCCAGCAGGGCTCCAGCAGAATCACCCATCTGAGTGACTTGACTTTGGCACAAGAAGACTCAGAGTGAGATGATAGAGACACCGTGCAATACAGTGACTGCCCAACCACCATGATCAGTAAGTTGAAACAGCTTCCAAGAGGAAGTTATTGTTATTGTCAGAAAAAAGAGACGCCATCCACTCAAGTAAACAGAAAGAACACAAACATGTTCCTCAATAAGTGGTGCCTCCAGCACCATCAGAGGACAACGTGTGTGATACTCAATGTAACTGCGTTGTAGGAAATCCTGTGCCGCTGCACAGATATTCCATTGTGTCAAAACTCCAAGCGCAGCCCCAACGGTTCCCAACACCGGAACACTATTGCTCATGGGACACTAAGGGACTAATCAGCAGATCAAAATCCAGTGCCGGAGACACCGTATTGGAGAGGCAAAGGTCCAATGCCCACTCAAATGAACATTCCAAGCAGTTGAAGACAGGTTGCACACAAGTGTAGTATGCAAAATGAAAGGACAATCTGTAAGCCACACTGAGTGTGGTCAAAAGAGAAACGTGACAGGATAAGGCTATCCGGTTGCAAACCAGGCAATGACTCGGTAGTGTGATAAGCATACTCTGTTTTCTCATTAAGACAGGTTGTTGGGAGGTTTAGCAAAGGGTTACTGTTCCAGCACAGCATCACAATGTGCTGCAGTTGGTTGGACAACCTTTGTAGCAAAGTTTTGTCCACACCATCCACCTGCTTACAGACATGTGGACCAGTTGTCAAATGACTGATAACATGTGCAACACTGCAAACTGGATCTCTTTTACAGGGGTAAAGCAAAAGATATCTTCATGTTTAGCCCCGAAGAAAGTTTTAAGGTAATTTTCCGGCATGCCACAGTGGCCATGTTAACCATATAGAAATCACATACAGCTGTAAACATCTTGGAGGATTTTAACAGCAAGGTATATGAATGGCTGCAACCCAGAGGTCTTAGAATTGGATTTGTTGCAACGGACATTGGCAGTAACATAGTCAAGGCCATATCATACGGAGGCTATTTCATGGTCCTGTGCTTGGCCCATTGCATCTACTTCGTGGTGCAAGACTTCCTCAAAAAGGTAGACATAGTCAGCAACATACTGACCACCTGCAAAAGAATCTGCACCTATTTCAGCCTTTCTTGTAAAGCCCAAAATCAGTTGTTATTATTCAGGGTTATAATGGAGCACAAATTAAAGCCCTGATATAGGAGGTGCCAAAATGTTTGAGCAGTTCAAACAGATCAATGACTATGTCATTCAAAGAGTAGGGGATGCTGTTGCAAAAGCTATGACCATGGATGCGTAAAAGTGGGGCCTAGTCAAATGCCAGGCACAGATGCTACTCCGTTTTGAAGGTTGGTTTGGGAAGTTAGCAAGGAGGACAGTAAGATAAACCAAGCTATCCCATTGCTACATCTCCTAAAAGACCAGGTAAAGAAGGCTTCTGATAGGTTCGCCCCCACAGGTGTGAATGAAAACAAAGAAGCACATGCCTTGGTTGAGATCTTATTCCTGAGCTTGGCTTCTCATATAAAGCTGCAACATAACATCATCGAGTCCAAAGAGTACATATATGCCACACAACTTAATCCACGGTACAAAACAATTCTGCCCACTTTCATCCCTTTTCTTGAATGGGATGTTTTAAAATGCAAGAGGTGTGTTGTACAACAAGTCAAAGACTTGGAAGAAGAACAGCTGGAACTTCTGGGGTGCTGCCTTCAACTTCCAGAGAGGGCAGTCTTGTCTCACAGCAATCAACAACTTCATCAACCAGAACACCAGCAACAAGAGCAAAAGAAGGACTAGAGCCAAACCTGGCATTGTATTAGTTTCAATTGACAGGGCTCAAGTCAGGTGCAGAGGTGATGGCAAAACAGGTAGAGTAAGTGGCAGCACCAAAGACTATCCACAGGATACTCCAGAAGTATCTGGATGATCCAAAAGAGGTCTCTGTAGATAAAACTCTATTGATGTATTGCTATGGGAATATGTGCCAATAGGAACCTTCATGGCATATGGAGAGACATTGTCATTGAAGCGGACTCACCTTGATGAATGTGTGTGTACAGGGAGATGCCCTCGATCCTACGCTTTTCTGAGCACAAATGGCTGTAAAACTCAATTATATCCGAAGTGTGAATACACGACCCATATGTGAGTATAGGGTCAGTCCTCGAATCACTTATAACAGGTTGGAAAGGAGGGTATGACTACAGGGATCAAGTAATCCTGACGAAAGCCGGGAAAGACACAACAACCGGCATATGAGTCAACAACATGTTGACTCATATGCAGAAAGGAAGGTTGAATGGTTCATAATTTACCCTGTTAACCACCATCCTCTGATTTGCTATACCTTTTTTATCCTGTCCGGGATTTAAATAGTGAATTGGATATCCTAAGCTAGTTTTAACATCTGTTTTCTCCGCTTATTCTTTGCTTGATCCCTACTCTACTTTGTGTTAGTATTGTTTCCCCCACCCTATTGCTCCCCCCTATGCGTTGGTCTGCGAAGGGTTGTGTTTAACAGCCCAATAATGAAGCATGCCACAATTTTGTGGGTGAGGGCAGTCCTTCCAACATATTGACTGTAGGAGAGTAGGATCTACTTACTATGGTTAGCACCACTTTGTGCTGGTGTCTCACTGTTTTTCAACTTTAATCTGTCTGGGGCCCTGCTATCCAGGACCCCAGCCTAGCTGCTTCCTCTCTAAATTGATTGCATGTACTTTAGGTACACTCCAGTTTGGTTACTGAGGTAACCTTGTGAGTCCCTAGTATATGGTACACTAGGTACTAAGGACATAGGTACCCCAGGGGCCTACCAGGGGCTGAAGCATGTATTATGCCATCCCTGGGAAGCCTTCCGAAATGGCACCACAGGACTGCTACTGCAGCCTGGGTAAGGTGGTGCATGCACCCCTTACTAAGATATAGGTTACCTATATCTACCTTTAATCACTGACACATATAAGCCTATCAGTCACTCCTATGGCAGGCCTTATCAATCCTGAAGGCAGAGTGCTTGGTTTTGTGCACGTGCGTAAGCTTGGCCCCTCTGCAGCTTTCGGAGCCTATTCTCTGAGGCTGTTCTGTGATGCAGCCAGACCATAACTTTGCGGTAAATTCTAACTTTGGAATAGCTGCATGGAAACATGTTGTGTTTGGTGTCAAACACTTCAGAATCCTACCCCTCCAGCCAATCCTGGTGGCGGGGGTAGAATCACACCCTTCTAGGGGGAGAGACATGTACACACTGGTCTAACCGGTAATAGTTTAAAAGAGCCCTGGCATCACAAAATGGATGCTGCAGCCACAGACACGAGTCTGGCCTCCTGCTGCTGACTGAAACACCAGCAGGGGAGGCCTGGACAATAGGTTTCCTGTCACAGGGAGGTGTAACCACCTGTCAGACAGGCTTTAGTGTATTGGGACTGGGTGGGTGCACTCCATGAGTGCTTTAAAAGTCTGCACTGGGGGTACACTTGGTGTCCCTGAACATTGCCAGGTTCAAACCAAACCGGTTGCAGGGGCTACCAGCCCCTGCTCTGGTACAAAGCTGGACATGGAAATGGGTTTAACCACTCCTCTTTCCAGACCCTCCCATAAGTGGGTCCCTAGAGTATGTCCAACCCCCTTTCTTAGTATAAGTAAGAGATCCCTGGCAACAGGACTTTAGATTACACCTGGATGAAACTCTGAAATTGAATCCTGGAACTTCGATGCTCTACTAAAGACTAGAGGATGGAAAAATCTCCCTTGGGGTCAAGGAGTGTCTCCCCTGCTCTAGCAGGCACCAACAAAGCATCTTGCCAGTCTGCATTTCGAAAGCTCCTGCTGGACTCTGAAGTATTTGCAACACAGGAAGAGGATTTCAAGACTTCTCATAGGCCGTCACGAGTCCCCAGCGAAGCTGAAACTCGCAGCCCTTACAAGTGACGTGGAACCAGAAACACCCCTGGACAACATGCCCATTTGCTAATGCGTTGACTTCTCAACATTCCTTGAAGTTGTGCTTTGGGTTACTTGTAGCCCCAGCCCGAGCACGATCTGCACCAAAGATTGTGAGCCTACACTCCACGAGTGTTCTGTGAGCCTGCTTCTTGCATTTCAGCTTCAGGCTCCTTCACGATCCCTGGTCCTTTGACTGGTGGGTCCCCATGAAGGCAACTCTGATTTTCCTTGGGATT
Organism: Lissotriton helveticus; assembly: GCF_964261635.1. NCBI lineage: Eukaryota > Metazoa > Chordata > Amphibia > Caudata > Salamandridae > Lissotriton > Lissotriton helveticus. The sequence goes on from NC_136067.1 coordinate 1,574,848,094, forward strand.
TCCTGGTTACTCCATATGTGCCCTGACTCTCACCATGTGGTGAGTCCCTCAGACTTTGCTGGTCATCACCGAAGCATTTCTTTGTTTCGTGCGTGGGTTGCTGTTGGCAATGCTTTTTGGGTCCAATCTGGACACTGACACCGCAGCACTCGACATCCTTCTTGGGGCAGCTCAATTCCAGATCCTGGTTGTCATCAACGCCTCCTGGTCCTCATGACTGAAGAGTCAAGCTTCACCTTCTTCACCAGAAATCACACAACATCATTGGGTATTCGACTATCCTGCCCCTGGTCACTGGCAAGTGATCCAGACTCTGTCCCCTCTGCTTTCAGATTCTTCTCATCCTTGATCCAGGCTTGGATCATCCCGGACACTTTCCACTTGGACGGCAGCAGCACTTTGCAGCAGATCACCATTGAAAATGACGACGAAACCCAACACCAAAAGATACCTATGCTCCCGGCTTACCTGGGTAAGGTAACTCAAGTACTCGGGTGCTCCCGTGGGTGTTGGCTCTAGAAGCCCTTAAGTCTATGGGGGTTTGCTCCAAGTCCTCTCCTAAGTGTCCTTTATCTTTAAAATTCCAACTGCAACTTTCCCCTTAGAAGTTAATGGTGATTCGCGGCTGTGTTTACACACTGTACGTGTCCAAGTGGGTCCCCTGTGTCACTACCTTGGGTAGTTCCTGGTGACCCCAGCGGTTCTACAGGCTCTTGGCCTTGTGTCTATGCAAGTCGTGGTTTTTATAGCACTTTATTAATATATGGTTTGGTACGCCCCTAGAGCTCAACGTGTATTGCGCTAATTTACTGTGTGATGTTATGTTTACTGAATGTACTTTTGCCTCTAGCCTCATAAAAGGACTAGAGGGATGTGTTTAGAAAAAATACATACATGTACTTTATATATATATATACCTGGTGTGGTTCTCCTTTCATTTGGTAATTCACGAGATTATATACTGGTAAAACAAGCTGCTTTACATTCCTCCAAGACTTAGCCTGAAGCCTGCTCTCCACAGCTACCACTAGGATAGCTATCTATTAAGGTTGTCTTTAACCTAACATCAATAAGGGTTGTTTCGACTGGTGCAACGTGCCCACTAGAATAATGGACAGCATATGCCAGGCCAACTTCTCACATTGACTTTGCAATGAGACTCTTTAAGCACATTTTTCCATTACTATTTCTTTTTCTTTGATTAATATGTGCCAATGGCCAGAGCTTAGGGGGCTGGCAATAAGGTATCTGGCTTGTCCTGTCATCCGTGAGCCTGCTGTACATGTATTCAGTGCAGCTGGTTAGGTCTTCACATTGAGAAGGACCAGTCTCTCTCTTCAAAATGTGGAGATATTGACTATGATCACAGGAGGAAGAACAGGTTGATTGCTCCAAAAGTTAATAGAATGTGTCAGCTGACCAACTTCTGGATGAGCCACCTAAGCTTGAGGATGGACTAAGGATACCTGTGCCCCCAAATAACTTTTAAAATGTTCTCTTTGAACTTTGTTCTTTCTATGCAATTTTTGTTTAGTTAGCTTGCAGAGCATTATTATTTTTGGGTTAGATTAATGCTGCCTTATATTTTTTATGAGTCACATATATTTTGACAGATTATAGGTAGACCAGTGTCCATTGTAGAAGCCTCCAACATTCCTTCATGACATTGGGGACAATGCCTGCCCCCCCCTTGCATGCCTATTACCTATTGCCTATCCCGTTTTGCATCACTTGGTACTAGAACAGCTGCCCCAGAACATTTGTTATTATTTACAGGTCAGCCGGCCAATACCAAATTCCAATATGTTGCCTGCATTAAAGATGATTGAATACCCAATACCTGAACTGCCCATGCTTGCCTTGGATTGGATAAGGTAAGTTTAACTATTGCAGCAGTGAGTGACTGATTGTGTGAGTGATCATTTAAGTTGATTGACGATTCATGTGGTGGCAGACACTCTGGGAAGGTGTCTTTTGAACTGTAATATGGTAAATTTCTTGAGATCATTATTGATTTGCATTGTTTGGGGCTTGAGTGATGGTCGTCTATTTATTTGTTCCCTGTAGGTAATGATCAGCCCTTTCACACTTAGCCAGATTTAGTTAATTGCAGGGGCATTTTCATTTTTTTTCTGGTTCTTCAGATACCAGAACAGTCACTTTAGTTCTCAAACCAAAACCTATGCAAAATACAAAAATTCTGTTTAATTTTCTACTTTTTCTTCAACAGCAGTGCACTGCACTCCACATCTATCTTGCTCGGGTCCTCGCGATTCATGATGATGATGTTGATGATGACTGGTCTGGTACGGGGTTATTCGGAGTGACTCAGGAGAGGAGGATGATCATGGTAGAACTCAGGGCAAGATCGGGAAAAGCAGGACTACCTCAAGAACAGGGGGAAGCAAGAAGTTACAGAGTATTGGCTTCAGTTCAAAGTTAAACCAAGAGTCTGTGGTCTTGTAGTACTCAGTTATTTGGAATAGAGAGAGGTGTGTTTGTGATATGCTGCTCTGTGTGTGTGTGTGTGTGTGTGTTGGACTTGTGGCAAAAGTGAAACTCTTAGACCCCCTCTTGTTGTTTTTTGTGCTCTGAATCTTCTTATCTTGATAAACTCCTCATGAAGCTATTTCCTTCTCCTCTACTCTAAAATAACCCTAGGCGTAGTGCCTCTATGCATATTTCCACGGAGTTTAACAAAAACTCAGTGGAAATTAATATGATGGGTAATAGTAATCCCCAGGAAGGGATAAGCTGCACCCTAAGTTAGAAAACAAGTCAAATCTAGCACTAGTAATAGCTTTCCTGTAATTAACAATTGGGGTGCTGAATAAACTAATAGCACCAATTATCCTACAGTGCTGTTGGCTGGTCACAAAACTTGCACATCCAAATGCAAAATAATTAGTATTAGCACTCCCTAATCCATTCACATTTGGTTCTCTTCGACCAAAATCTATGATATATGTCAAAAACAGTTTTTTAAGTGACTATGATGCTTCAAAATGACCCCTATGTGCTCATGGATTCTCCACACTGGATGTCAGTTGATCTTCTTTATTTTTCTATAGCAAATTCCCAGCAATAGATACAAGCCAACATGTTTTGCGTCTTGCAGTCAGCAAGTAAACTAGTTCTGTGTAGATTGCTCTGTGCCGCACTACACGGAACTAGTTTACTTGCCGACTGCAAGATTCCAGGGAGCCAACTTATCATGGTTTGGCTGCCCGGTGAAGTTCTACTTTGACGCTACCACGCACCATTTATTTTCCTAAGATACAACGCACTTTTGTCATTCATCTGGCGGGGACAGTGAAACTTTTCTGATTCTATTGGGCCACGATTGAGAACGAGTCAGATAATTTTATCCATTAATAGGATCGTCTTGCAAACTATTTCCCGACGGTGCATAATACTTTGCGTTTAATATTTGGACACCTGAGTTTCAACTCCTTGATGGCTTCAGTGAATTCTGACTTGACTCGCTTGATTGCCTTGAAGAAGTCTGAGTATTATTACTGTACAGACGAAGGACGTGTTGGCTTGTATCTATTCCTGGGAATTTGCTATAGAAAAATAAAGAATATCAACTGAAATCCAGTGTGGAGAATCCATGAGAATCTAGTGGTCCTTTTGAAGCTTCATAGTCACTTAAAAAAAACTGTTTAATTGTGTCAGCAGTGTAATTAAATGTACCTAATTCATAGATTTTGGTGGAAGAGAGCCAAATGTGACTGGATTAGGGAGTGCTAATGCTAATTATTTTGCAAAAACTCAGTGCAAATACTCTCTGCTATGCTCCCTCCCGCCTCCCATGTCAAATGTACAACGTAGTATTTTTTTTCATTATAGAAGGAGACTGAGGAGCAGGACGGAGAGCGGCCAGGCAGGGGAGGTGGCGGACAATAGGTAAATTGCTTTTTTTTAACGTTTTTAAAGATTTTGGGAGGCAGGAGGGAGCGTCTAACTCCGCTCCGCCATGGAGGTGGAGTTTTTAGTCTACTCTGCGTTCGCCACGGAGCACGGAGTAGGCAAATCTCGGCAATCTCGGCAATCTCCCAAAAAACGCCCAGGGTTACTCCAAAATACAGTTTCTCCTTTATAATCCGCAGGCCTTCTTCTAGTCTTCTTCATGAACAAAAGCCGAAGCTAGCTGAGCAGCAATTGCCAGTCTGGTAGGGGTGGCCGCAGTTGCCTAGTGTTGCACTGGCGATGGGATGGCCTGGAGGCAGGAGTTTGAAGGGGACCAGCTGCACTGGGGCCCGGGAGCTGTGCATTGATTTTTTTCCCCTCCTCTTCCAGGACCACCAGCCACCGGAATTCAAGCTGGATATGCTGAAGCCTCTAGTACTGCAAATGGGCCACCCTCTTCTAACTGTCGGGTCATCTGGCTGGACCAGTAGGAGCAGCTATATTGACAACAATAAAAAAGACAAATTGTAAATAATGCTCTGTGCAAACAGTTGTTTTAAATAAAAAATGTGGCACAGTAGCCTGTTCTTAAAACATCCGGCCCCTAGAATTAGCTATGAAATGGATAAAGAGCACTGCATGCAATTGAAGCATTATAAAGCATTTGCAGAAAATATAGAATTTAAAACCTATGCTCCCTATTTACGATTTCAACTTGAGCAGGGGGTAAGGCGCTGTATTCTACTTTTACGTCTGGGTATACTCCCTTTAGCAACATTCTAGGCTAGCTGGGAGCTCCAAAGGCGTATGTGAATTGTGCGAAAGAGGCTGACAAGATTTGATTCATGTTTTTATTAATTTGCCCTAATGCAAGTATAGTAGTGGCGCGACGACGATATATAATTCCAATCCTACTAAAGTATAATGCTATCTTGGCCCAAGATTTAATTTCGTAGTGTAACTCCTCATCCAATGAATTTGTATGCCATAACTTCTTTAAGTTGTTTAAAAGGTTTTCTGATGCTGTTCTAAAGGAAAAACGCACAATCTCAAGATTTTAATTTATTTTATTGAAGGTTGTATAAGTAGGCAATAAAACATTATTACTTTTCCATTTTACAGTGTGTTTTATAAGTTTTACCATTTCAATTATTTTAAAATCAATAATAATACATTTTTTATCTGTATTTGTTGACCTCAGTTGAGGTCTGAAACCAATAAATAAAAATTACTGGATTTATTTTTTTACAGTAGCAGTACATTGCTGGACCCCTAGGGCCATTTGAATATATTTGATGTGATGCTTATGATTAGTAAAATTGCAAGGCCAATTTTATGTTTTCTTTTACCCACACATGTTGCCAAACAACAAAAAGCAGCGAATGTGTGAAAGAAAAGTAACAGACCGACTGGCATAGAATAACATCACATGATTAAAAGAACAGTGACTGGGTTCTTTTTTTTTCTAAAGGCTTTTCAAGTAACTATAAACAGAGTCAAACATTTTGAGTTGAAAAATAAATTACTTCTCATTGATGAGTACAGCATTATACACTATTATGGAGTACAAGTTCTGTGTGGTGCTAACATAATGAAGCCATGCTCATTGCTAGCCAGTGTCTCTGCTAGTTTGCTATGGGCTGCAACTATAGTTGACAATTATCTAATTCCAATTGCCCTGCTCTTCTCCAAATGCATTTTGTTTTCTACCCTGTCTCCAAAGAGGATGAGGAATAATAAACAAGATACTACGTCAGTCAGACACCTCATGTGTGAAATTCGTATATCAATATATTATTCTGTCTGCCGTAAGCAGATGTTGAGACTAAAGGGAAAGGAACAGATTATACAGGTTTTGTTTGGCACATTCGTCACTCTGTATCCCATAGGCCAAACTTGATATCAAATCATGCACCTAATCCCACTTTACTCTGTGGCCTCACCCGCTGCCATGTTTTCCAGCAATGTAATTTGCTGGACAAGAACCAAGCAAAGGATACATTATTTTCTCTACTGCAGTGGGTAGGTTAGAGGGATTAGACAGGTAGGTAGAACCTTTTTATATATAGTAGAGGGGCCACTACACTGATCATCGATTCATCATATTTGGCTTATTCATTCATGGTTCAATTCATGAGGGAAAAATCTGAACAAGTGTGAATTAATATGTTATGGGAAATCTTGATATATGTTCTTGAATCACTTCACATGGGTATTGCATGATTAAATGTGGCACACGCCAAGAATGGCCCACCCACCCTTTCGGTCACATACAGTTTCCTTTCTTTTAAGTTGCCTTCCATTCTTTCATGTATCCCTCAAGCCTTCAAAGCACATTATGTGAGATTTTGCTGCATTGCAGATAGAAGAGTCCTTAATAACTCAGCCGCCGATGTGGCTGGTAAAGCTGGGGAGGTTCACTTCACAGTCATTTATGATGACGATGACAAATGACACCATGGCAATAGCTAGTGAGTCTAGTATTTACGATAAATATGTGACTTACCAGAACCTGTCCCTGCTGCCGCTTCTCTCCCTGCAACTGAGCCATTGCCTTCTCCTCCTGCAGCGGCACTGGAGCTGGCATCACCAATGTTCTGTGTGGCTAGAATATATAAAATTACACATAATTTAGATCCCAGATAGGCTACCCCAAATAAAACAGCAATGCAGCAATACAGCTCAGTTAGAACATATCTTCCAAATATCACTCCGGGCATTTGATTGGTTGGTCTCAAAGTTAGACAAGCCAGGCATGGAAAAACGCTCAATAAAAACCCTATGCTGTTTGGTGGCAAATGCAATGCCAGTGGTACCTCAATGGAAACTGGTGGTGTACTGTAACCATAAATGAATGGGTCTGCAGCACACTACACTGCAGGGGTGTGTGGTCCATAATGACCATTGCCACTGTCTCATGAAAAGAACTGTGTTAGCACTAGGAATAAGCAGGAAAAGGAAAGCCTTCTGAGCACACATATATGGTGATTTTTTAAATATAAAAAACTAGCTTACCTGGGCCTGCTATCTGAATCTTCACAAATCACGATAGATAGCATCAACATTCCAATAGGCAACATACCCTAAGATTATTCAGTTCTACCCTAAGAAGTCCACAAAAATCATATAAGGACGTACTGGGATCTGAAGAGCCCTCTGCACTAGTGCTTGTGGTCAGCTCTAGCTGACCACCTTGCCCGGACCCTCGGAATCGCCCTTCTTCTTCCCCTTGGGTGCTGATGAAATAAATTAAGAAGATGAATAAAAATAGAATAATGATTCTGATAATAATCTCCACAAAATGTTTTATGAAAAGCAAATGCAGTCGCTAAAACAGATCACCTATAGTACTACCAGTTTCTTTCGACTCAAGTCCATCGACTGTCATTAAATACATATTGCAAATCTCCTTAACAAAAACTACATATTGCAGTTAATGATCTTTTGTTTTATTCTATTCCCATTTCTCAACACCCTTGATGAGCCAACTCAGTCTCCTTTTTTGCAATGCATAGATGCATCATCACTGTGAATGCAATTAAATAACCTGGAACTGTACGAGCTACATAAACAAAGTCACAGTCCCTTTTTAGCGAAAGCCTTAGAGGCACACATTGCTAGATGTCTCTCTAACTTTTTGGAAGAGTCCAACTATCTAAAACCACATCAGGCGGGCTTTCGGCCTGCCCACTCAACGGAAACAGTTATCTTAGCTGTACTTGACACCCTCCGTGACAGTGCAGACCGTGGCTCCCCTCAGGCTCTGATACTCTTGGACCTCTCCGCTGTGTTCGACACGGTCGACCACACCATCCTGGTTGACCGTGTCAGACAAGCTGGTATCCAGGGTACAGCCGCCAGCTGGATAAGCTCCTTCCTGAAGGACAGGTCGCAGGCTGTTCTGTTAAAGATTGCAGGGATTTGTTAGCATGAGCTGAAATCCATTTTTGTACTTGGCAGCCATTTTAGGTAGCCATGTGCTCGCCATGTGCTGGTTCCCTCTTGGGAGCCTTACACATGCTCAGAAGGGCCTAGCTAGTAGAATGCACCTACTCCTCCTATATAACTGTCAGGCTATTTTTGCTGATGTATGGAGAAGTAACTCTCCTCCCACTTTGTTGAGCAAGCAGATCTTGCATGCCCATATTAGGCATTTTGCATGCTTACATGAGCCAGGACCTCCCCTTGGTTGTATGCTGACTATGTAACCTTCAGCATATATAATGCCCCAGTTTTCTGTACTCTGTAGACTGCCTCATACAGTTTCTGAGGGTACTGTGTGACGTAGTCTCCCTCATCTGAGGTTAATAAATGCACTATTTTCGCATTTCAGCTTCTGTGGCAATTTCTTCTTTGTTGGTTTAAAAGGACCAGGTATCAGTGAGACCCCTGAGAAGGTTTCTATTTTCTTCAAATGGCGCTCCAACGTGGACCTCATCACAGAAGTGGCTATCCAAGGGAGTGATCTTGACAGGAGACAGGAATATACTGAGGAGGACAAGACAGGATTCTACTAAGGAGGTACTCTGTGCACGGAGATTCTGGGGATTCTCTGTCTCCGCAACCCGGTATATTTCTGGTCTTCCTGATTTTGATCCTCCACATGTTTACCGCTCCTGACTGAGAAACTTTTTGGCGTGAGTATTCTAAAAAAATTACCTTTAGGTCATTCAGAACTTGGCAGTTAGAATCTGGACACCAAGTGATTGCTAAGCGTTGTTTTGATGAAACACTTGCTGTTGGTTTGATGCCTGGGATTGGTATGGTCATTTTGCGACGCTTGCTGTGGCTTTGGAATTTGTATTGGCAAATTTTGGAATCTGTGATTGAGAATATATGAATTGCAATTTGTGTAGGGAGGTAATGAGGAGACTTTTCTCTACTTTGTATAAGATTTGAACGGCACAACGTACAAGCGTATTTTAAGTGCTACTTTGCTTATAATATTTGCATATGTTGCAATATTTTTGGCATGCCTGTTTCAAGCACACATCGAAGAATGTGTTGCTTTTTGGAGGTACCATAGTGAGATGTGAAGTGAATTAGCCGGCTCCCCTAGAGGGAATACCTAAATAGGTTTAGGTAAAAAAACATATTTCTTCCTTGGTGATTCTGTACGCCATGGAATTAAAATATGACCACAAAACAAACAAGGATCCTATCCTGGCACTTTTATAAATGGAGATACGCAGAGCAATTTTTTGGTGTTCTGCCAGCCAAATCTAGTGAATTGAGGGTATTTTGGCTTCTTGAAAATAAAACAGACTGTTGGGCTGTTTTGTGCAGTCTTTTGGAATACTATTGAGAAGCTCTTCTTGTAAATATGACTTACAACTAGTATTTACAAATGGTTTGGTTAAAGTACAGTCTGTGGGCTTTCCTTTGTTTCTGTTCTAAGTGTTGATCTGTGGGTTAAATGTGTGTTTACATGTCTATGTGGCTTGTGGCTTAACATTGGTGCTTCTGTGAGTAAATAGCGATTGCGCTCTTTGTGAAAGAATGACTAGCCTTAAGCGCGCTGTATTGTGTGTTCTGAGTGTATGACCCCTTCTGTATATGTCCGGAATGAGCTCAATGTGTGTGTTTGTGTTTTTTTTGCTGTTATCAGTCTTATGCAAAATGTCATTTAATTATTATTAAATAAAAAATCAATACAAATCCAGAAATGAACCATATGATATGCTAAATAACTTACTGTTACTATTAAATTGATAGAGGAAGCAATTATGCACCTGGACAAATGGCCACAATTCTAAAAAGATGAAATTAGAATTCATATTGAATAGGAATACAATAGGCCTCAAAACCGAAATTGTGTGTTTTGCAATAAATAAACAACTATAAAATGTTACAGCATTTTCCTTAGATACATTGTATCAGATATTAACAGGCAAACACATCATATGAGTAAATTGGATGTTGCTGACCTAAACACACATTATAGAATGAAGCATTGAAATGCCTCAGTTTTAAATAGACTGTCACTATGCTTACATTTCAACACTAAAAAAAGCTTCCCAACAGCTGTGTTTTAACTGCCACTGAGAAACAGCTGTAGTTTTGCTTGTAGGCCATGGAGAGGAAGGGCTGTTGACTGTGCTAGGATTTTGTCAGTGCAAACACGGTGTAATATCCTGCATTTCAGACTGCAGTTTTAAAAAGTTACAAAAACCAGGTTCATTATTTTGGATAACAGGAAAACATTTAAAGTAAGGTTTCTTAATGCCTTTTTACATAAGCACATTCGTAGTTCTGATGTTAAATAATGACTGTCCTTAAAAAGTGGCGCAAAATTTTTCATAGTTCAAGTTAGGCTTCTGTGCTTAGGCTTATGAATGAATACGTTTAAATATGATAGGCAAGGGATGCAGCTTGCTTTTAATATGTAGAATAATCAAAATTATTGGTCTAAAAAAAAATATGAAAAAAAGTATTGTAAAAATAAGTGCTTTTAAATTAGTTTTTTAATCTTTATAAAGCTTAATAATCACACTGTGACCTCCTACCATTAAAATTTAATTTAAGTTGTGTTGTATCGCATAATGAGGAAACTCGCATGTGAAATTTTACTCTGCGCAGGCGTAAGAAACTCATTTTTATAAGGGTGTATATGATATATTTCTGATGCCCAATTTCTGGAATGTGTAGAGAACATTCTGGGGATGACTATTATGCACACAAATGATAGGATATTCATTTTTAAGTGCCCCAAATATCAAAGTCAAAATTGGGTAAAATTCACAAATTTGAAAACAAATTCTGCCACTCTGAGAAACTTTTAAACTACCTTAGGATTCAGTAAATGCACACATTTAGGTATAAAACAAATAGCTGACTTCTATATTGTTAGAAAAGTATACTGCACACTGCTTATAATTGAAAACATGTATTAAACCAGCAGACGTTATTCTCTCAACTCTAAACTGACAAACAGGGGGATAAGTGCTTTCCAGCTCTGTCTCTAGGGTGACTTTGAATTCGGAAATGAACAAACTACTGGGTGTGAGGTGCACTCGGTTAATCCTGCTTAACCTGCTGAGATGGCTTAACAAATGGTGCTGCGGCTCACAAGGGCTGTCACCCCTTGTCTGTTACATAAAGCAAACTAAATACAAACCAAGTAGTTTGTTTAAGTCGCGCACTGTTCACATGGCCTATTTACCACTAATTGTAAACAGACTCTTCACAATTTTTGATTTTACACTGTTATATTGTTTATATACATCATGTTTGTAAGTTAGGTACACTTCAATACATTGTCAATATGTGCATCATTCACTGTTATACATGTATCAATTCACAATGCATAAACACAATTTATAATCAATGTTCATTATAGTTCCATGTACATTGCCCAATGCATTTCGGAACCTGATGGTTCCTTCATCAGGGGCTGATCTGCAACACAAACATCATAATACCTTGTTAGTGGCCATGGGGATCAATAAAAGATCAAATATTTGAGTTAAAGCTCATATGGAGTGTGTGAGCCTACCTTGTGTATATGTAGTGTGGGGTGTCATGGGGAGCAATCCTCTTCTCTAAAAGAAGCAGAATTAGTCGCTTAGTCCAGATATAATAGCTCTACCCTTCATATACACTTCAAGTAAATGCAACGAACAACCTGTAAAAACTTCCGCTTACCATCAACGATGAATAAATTCAGTTAAATTCCTCTGTAAAAAACAATTTTCGGGGAGACGTCATGAATTTACCCGTGTGAAAATGAACAACAACCAAAATAGCAAAGATACAGTTCTACGCTTTCAGATAACATACCTCAATGAAAGACTCCTATCGTTGTGCTTTAAAATATATAAAAAACATATATAAAAAAACCGCTCAATTACACATCCTCACATACATGCACCAACTGGTGCAGTTGCCAGACAAGAATTCTTACCGCAGTGAAAGATATTAGTGCTTCCCTTAAAGACAAAAAACGAAAAGGACACCTCTAATTACTTCGACGCAAGTCTAATGCTGTATGGTATTTAAAGTAGCTAACTCGAACTACAACTGCATATCGTAAAAAACATACCTTGAAATGTTAGAGATTCGCCGAATAATCAACCCGTGTTAAACACCTTAACGCCTTGCACAGAAACCTGGAAGATCTTAAAGTGTTTCCTGATACCAACCAACAAAAATGATGACGGACTAAGCCCCATGTCCTCCTTCGATATCGGCGGCTATCTTAAAATGTCAAACGGACTCAAGTCACTGCCTAAGGATTAATAATGTCTTGAGATTCTAAGGCAACAATTACTTACTCGACATAACATAATTACTAGAATATCCAAAAACTATGAAACATCACAGCCCCACTAAAAAAAGGAAAAAAGCGAGGCAACCTTAATACGAGAAGGTGTGGGCGCCTAACTGATACTGCCTATCAGCCATTCGTCAATATGAAACACGCCCCTAATTGACCCAACAGTCGGTCAAAAAAACACAAAAACTACTGATAATATTAAAACAATATGAATGTGAGACTTGAGATGATAATCAAGAATAAAAATATGAATGTGCCAAATATCACTATGTTTCCTCCCTGCAGGTGGATGATGGAACTGAAATGTTGAGGATATGACTGTGTAGGTGCATATGTATTTTTATGGGAAGACATATATTTAACATTGCTTTGTCACACTCATAATTGCTATACATACTGAAATTATCAATAAACATAAGTAGGGACTATTCTTAATGATCTGAGACTAAAAAAGCTAAATAAAACAAGAAAAATCTACCCTGTCATTTAACCTCATGGGTGTCATGGTATTTAGGAACTTAATCCAATAAATCTCTCGTTGAAGCAATATTTCGTGGTTGTCAACCCCACTTTTAAGGGGTACTTTTTCAATAACCATAATGCGAAGTTGTGAAATGGTGTGTCTCCATTCGAGCCAATGAACTGCCAGAGTGGAATTAGTACTCTGAGTCCCTATCCGGCTTTTGTGTTCAGTGATTCTCACCTTCAATTTACGTGCCGTTTTCCCAACATACATTTTACCACAAGGGCACTTGATACCATATACGATGTTCTGAGAGTTACAATCCGAAGTATGTCTAAGACCAATAGTAAATCCTGTCGTTGGATGAGTAAAAGTGTTCCCAACAGCTATATTGTTACAATGGGTACAGTTATAGCATTTTAGGGTTCCCTTAAACTGTTGTATGTCCCTATGTTCACTGGGTTTTGATAAAAGTTGTCTCAAATTAGGAGCTCTGGTGTATGCAAGAATAGGTGGTTCCTTGAATATATCATTGAAATCTGGTTCATTTGACAGAAGGTCCCAACGATTTTGGATGATTTGTTTGATTCTTACTGATTGTGTTGTGTATCTTGACACAAAGACTATTTTGTCCTGTTTGAGGCGTTGTTTAGGCGTAAGCAATTATCTCCGAGTTAATGCTGATACTCTGTTTTCACAGGATTGCAATACAGTTGTCGGATAACCTCTATCCGAAAATTTCTGAAGTTGCTCTTGTTGTTTAATTTGAACTGTATTAGAGTCTGAACAAATCCATTTGATGCGTATGAGTTGAGACAATGGTAGGTTGTTAATTAAACTCCTCGGATGGAAACTGGTGTATAATAATGCATTATTCCGGTCAGTGGTTTTAGTGAAGAGCTCCGTTTGCAAGTTGTTACCTTCTGTGGTCTTAATTACTCGTACATCCAAAAATTCCATCGATGTCATGTTAATGTTATAAATGAATTTGATTCTGGGATGTGCCTGATTCAGTTGCTCTATCATGTCTTCAAGTGTCTCTCTTGAGTTTGTCCATATTAAAAAGATATCATCGATGAATCGACAATATAGTTTGATGTTGTTCCACCATGTCAACTTTGTCATCAAATGATCAAACTCAAATTGTGCCATAAAAATATTTGCGTATGAGGGCACCCCCAAAAAACCCATGGATGTCCCGGTTAATTGGGCGTAATACTGATCATTCCACTGAAAATATCTGTTTTGTAATCAGAATTTGAGAAGTTGTATCAGTAATACTTTATTGGTTGTTAGTTCTCCAAGTTGCAGTAGCGCCCATTCAACAGCTTCCAAACCATCGTGATGGGGTATTGAGGTGTACATCTATCGTACACAATAGCCATGATGGATTCATCTGTTGGGCTACTTCCTCAATTTTAGATATGAAATGAGTAGTGTCTTTGAAATGTGATCTCCAGTTTTGCACAAATTGTTGAAAAAAATGATCCAGAAATTGTCCAAGGGGATCAAAGATTGACCCGCACCCTGAAACTATGGGTCTGAAAGGTGGGTTCGAAATGCTCTTATGGATTTTTTGAATCATATATAGTCTTGGCCTTCTTGGATATAATGTAGTGAGATATTGCTGTGTTGATATGTCAATCCAATCCAAATCCACTGCATTTTGTAATATTTGTGTTAACATTGATTGTAGTAACTCAGTTGGGTCGCCTTCCAATAATAGATAGGTATTAGTATCTGTTACATGTAGGTTAACACTGTGTGTGTAAAAAGAAGAATCCATGAGAACCATGGCACCTCCTTTGTCAGCTGGTTAAATTGTTAATTCCTTGTTATTAGCAAAAGATCAAATAATGTTTTTGTCTGTAGTCGTGAGATTATGTTTCTTCACTGACTTAAAGTTCAATGCTTTGATGTCTTTTTTCACCATTATTTCAAAAGTGTCGAGCATCTTGTGTGATACTGGTGGTAGAAATGTACTTTTGGGTTTAAATTTCTTGTCTGCATTAGTTTCCAATGACGGGTCAGGTACAATAACGTTTGTGAAAAAATGTTTTAAACGTAATGTTCTCATGAACCGGTAAATACTGGCTTCAAGTTGTATTTCATTCGGTGTGTTAGTTGGTACGAATGATAGTCCTTTGTTTAATACTCTCAGTTCTTGATGTGTCAGATGTTTAGACGATATATTCACAATTAAACTACATATGGTTGTCCTGGTGCTGACTGTGGTAGTGGTGGCGGTGGTAATCTTTGGTCCTGAACCTGGGATAAAAAAGCAACCAAGCTTGTTGTTGGTATTTGCTCTGATGATGGTCCTACACTTGGGGTGATTTTTGATATCACTGTTTGTACCGGGGCTCGTGTGGAAGAAGTATCTTTATCTGAAACAAGACTTTCCTCAGAGGACCGATTTGTAGGCTTCCTTTGGGTGAATCTGCGTTGAGCATAGATCTCAGCCCATGTATGGACTTTGTTGAGTTTATAGTCTATTGTGTCTCGTTTGTATTTTCTTAGTTTTCCTTCTTGTAGCTCCTTACTGTGTTCATCCAGCTTCTGATTCAAACCCACTAGATTGATTTGCCAAGTGTTCGACTCAAGTCTAGTTTCCAGTTCTCCCTTTAATACATGAATTCTTATCTTCTAATTCACAAATTGTCTTTGAAAGTTCCTCAATTATAAGAAGTATTAGATCTAGAGAACATTTATTTAAAATACTATACCACTTGTCCATAAATTTTGTGTTAAGGTGAAAACGAAATAGCATGGGTTTGATGGATAGTCTTAAACTTCTGGGAATCCTCTTGGCCTTATGGTACTGCACCAAGGTTGATGCATGCATTTCCTGATTCAGTTGTCGTCGTGTCAAATTTTCTAGTTTCTTAAGTTGTTGGGATATTGATCGTCCATGGGCATCCATAGATCGTACTTCCTGGATGAGTCCATAAATTTAATTTGCCTGGTCGGAAGTGTAAACCTGAGTGTTTGCTCTGTTTTCTGTTATGCTCGTTATGCTTTCAAACATCATTTTTAACCACTTGGCTGCTAAGGCACCTGATGAGCTTCCATTGACTTTCCATTGAAATCAATGGAAAGTCCATGACGAGTTACCCTTGTCATTAGCGCTGAAGTGGTTAAACTGATTGGTGCAACCTCTAATGACTGTGTAAATGAACAAACTACTGGGTGTGAGGTGCACTCTGTTAATCCTGCTTAACCTGCTAAAATGGCTTGTTTATGCATTGTGAATTGATACATGTATAACAGTGAATGATGCACATATTGACAATGTATTGAAGTGTACATAACTTACAAACATGAAGTATATATACAATATAACAGTGTAAAATCAAAAATTGTGAAGAGTCTGTTTACAATTAGTGGTAAATAGGCCATGTGAACAGTGCGCGACTTAAACAAACTACTTGGTTTGTATTTAGTTTGCTTTGAATTCGGAAAGCCACATGGAAACACTTGCACACAGAATAGGACAGCTGGGAAGTGTTAAATGTCAGTTCTATATTTAGAAGCCTAGCATGGCTCCCAGAGCAAAGTTTGCCTTGACATTTTGACATCTGAAACTTTTTGAAAGACGACAGGGGAGAAAAGGAGAAGTTTTACTTTTTTTGGCAAAAGCATGCACTTTATGTACTCATATGATAAAAAATGACATAATTGTATATGTGAACTTTGTTTAATAGAACGTTTTGCCATTTATATACAGCACTAATGCTTTTAGTCTGAGGATTACTGTACAAAAGCCGAGGCAATGAAATTTAGTTTGAATTCATGTGCCCTCATGTTATAATTTGTACATCTGCTAAAAGGATTGGGGCGGGTTATTCATGTTTTAGCCCTCTCAAAAGTAATATGTACCTCCTATAACTTTGTTTATGCCCAGTTGCTACAAATAGGGGTTTGATAGTGTTGACAGAAGTGAAACCTGTTTCAGGTTTCCTATTGTCATAATGGGGGAAGGAGGCTGGCTCCTCTACAAATTAGGAGTAGGCAACATTTATTTTTCTCTCTCTTTTTCTCAATATTTTTTTTAGCCTGTCTAAGCTGTCTGTGAAATAGTAATGAGACATTTAATTGGCTATTCAGTAATTCTGTTTTAAACAAGGTTAGCATTAATAAAATGAATAAATATATATGTTATGTTACTGGCCATCCTGTTTGATGAAATTATGACAGGATTAATAGTCTAGATTGTTGTTCCCTTATTTGACCTTTAAGGGGAAAAAGATGTGGGTAGTTTCTGTTCTAAAATTCTTAGGTGATAACACCATTTTGTATGTTATTCTCATGCTACATAGTTTTGCAAGGACATTGCTAGTTTTTATTAGTTAGTCTGTGTAAATAAACTAACAGTCATGAAAAGTAAAACGCAGAGAAGATGTCCATGTGATCCTTAGCAAAAAATGTTGAAGGAAATATTGTTTTATAGATAAGAACCCCTGTTAAATTAGCAGTTTTAGACTTTCCTGTTGCTCCTATAACATGAGAGCATGACCTAAGCGTACAATGTAGGTGCTGTTATTAAAATAAATCATTTTAGAAGTGTCTGCAGTCCTATACAAGTAATATAAAGTTTATAAGCAAAAGTGTAGAACATTTCCTCTTGAGGGTTTTCAGATTGGTACACAGGAATACACCGATGTAAGAATTTAGGGTATGTCTGTATTGTTTTTCTCTTTTCCTAAGAATTTAGTAAATGAACACAGGCTTCCTTGGCTGCTTGGGATTGGGTGATGTATTACTCTTGTCAGTTCACCAAAGAGTTCCTTTTATACTTCACAATAGGTGTAGGCTGCTGTTTTCTTTACTCTCCCATAGATAAATGAAGTGGTTCTTGGGTGCTTTGCTAATATATGAGGCGTCCCAAGACTAGGAAGTATTCTGAGACTATCCTCTCTGTTGATAGACTATTAATGTACCTTTTGTTCTGTCCACCAATAGATATTTGCTGACTTACAACCATTGCCAGAGGGGCCCGGACATCGGATTCAGCTTGGGGAGTCAGCACCAGTCCAGCTTGAAGTGAAAATGAAGGTAATCAGCACAGGCATTGCTGGCAACTAGGATCTCAGTGAAGGAGTAAACCCTGGGATGAAGTGTGTAGGTGAATGAGCCACGCATTCCTGAATTCCAAGTAAGTGCCGGTGATCTGCTTAGTGGGCCATAACTGTCAGAAGGCCCCATTTTAATTTCGCAACTTTACCGAGATGAGAGACACCCATTCAATACCGGCATACCAACCAGCCATGTGTGCCGATCACTAACCCCGCCCCCCCCTTTTTCCTTACTATCCTCAGATTCGGGCAGGATACGAGCATCCCTCCGCAGACCATGGGGCAGAGCTAGGTCCCTTTTCAATGTATGTTTACTGTCTGTTTTACCTATTGTCATTTATGTGTTTTGTGTGTTTTTTAACACTGTTACAGGAATAATCTGTGTTAACTTCACGCCACTCGGCTTTTTTCACTATACAAGCATGGACAGAGGCGCAGTCAAGCACGGATGATTATCTGATGTGTATAAACAATGCTACTATGCTGTGGGGCTATAAACCCCCCCCCCCTGTTTTTTACAAAATGTTGTTTTTCTTTACAGGTACAATGTGACCATTAGGACGTATGTACTAATGCATGGCTTATTATTGCAGCATTGATTTCTTTAATTTCACTTTTTTTCTTAATATAGCACTGGTTAGGAGTGGCGTACACAGGGCTGGTCCCTGTGTAGTCCTGAAGAAGAAATAGGGGAATCTCGAAACATGTTGACACAAGTGAATAGGCATACCTAACTCATTGACAGTAGGGTTCCTATTTCTCTACCCCATTTTAATATACCACCCAGGAACAAGAATAAATCATTTATAGCTCACTAGGCAGGTATTTTTAACCCACATAGCCCTTACCACTCCATTTTCACAATCACCACTTGCACCACACATAGTCCATCACAAAATAAAGTGCTCCTACGTAGTTCGCAAGTCGTAGCACGCCTCAGTTCGTAGAGGGCTGGGATGGCCCCAATGATGAAGGATGTCACCGTGGGGAAACCCAGTGAGTGAGGGGACTCAAGAAATAAATATCTCCTTCTTTCTTCCAACATCACACAGATATTCCAACCCCATTCAGTGTTGTTAATACTATCTACAGGCCAGGTTTCTTACTTTTGTCTTACAAATGTTTTTTGGATTTATGAAGTGTGTACCCCTGCCACTGTCTTGGGCGAAAGACAGGGTCACAAATCAGAAAGGAGAAATTGTGGATCAAGTTTTTGATGCCTAGCTGAGAGTCACAGACCGACCAGACTGGCGAGGAAGCTTTGCTTGAGGTGACCCCTTTTGAAACAAGGGTTGCTTCAGAGATCCCAGCATCAGGCCTCTGAATCCTGGTCCCAAAGTGAATGCAAGTTTGCTCCTTTGTTTGTTAGTCAAGAGATACCTGGGCACACTGGATGCAAAAGTGTGGCCCCAATGAATAAGCAGTGCGCCAGCAGAGCAATACAGGAGTTAGGGAAGGACTTGAGTTTAGGGTACAGGTGCTGTGTCTCTGGTGCCTGTTAGATTGAAGTGAAGAAAACTGGTGCACTGCTGAGACACTAGACAGGATCGCTGAGAGCATTTGCCCTGGTGGGTGACTGCCCTAACCTGAAAGAAGAAACTTTTCCCTTGAAACTGGGCTGTAATTCTTGAGTTGTGCAGCTCCACCGTGGAAACAACAAGAGGCTGCCTGTGATGCTCAAACGGACACAGGGTCAAAACTCCCCTCTGGATTGGTTGTACAGCGGCTTCAATTTCCCCAAGAACTTCTTCTTTTTCGTCAATAATGTACCCCTTTAGTCGTCCCATTTTTGAGGAGGAGCAACCCTTTGCAGCTCTTCGTTCTAATTCCTATGGCCCTGTGTGGTCATCCTGGTCCCTTAGAGCCAGGATTGTTTTTGTAATAATCTGTTTAGTTGCTTTAATATTTGCATTAGTTATATTTATTCTGCATGAAAAACATTTTCTATTTCTATTTTCTTCAGTTTGTTTAAATAATATGCTGGCACCCAAACAGAGAATCACCTGCGGTGTCCCACAGGGTTCCTCCCTGTCCCCTCACTTGTTCACCTTTACATCCTCCCTCTGATTCAAGTCCTCAGAGATAGGAAGGTGACTGTCTACAACTATGCAGACGACCTCCAACTAGTCTTCATGGTTGACAACACTGACAGATCAATTATAGATTTTCAGCCCACGATGAGGCTCATTCAACAGGGGATCGACCAAAACCACCTTAAGTTGAATCCTAGAAAACCGAGCTTGTACTTACAGGAGACAGTCACAAGTTCTGGGGCCCGCACTACTGGCCCCAAGAGATGGGCTGTCCGCCTTCCCCCTCTTCCTCGGCCAAAACCCTTGCAATAACACTTAACGGCGATCTCTCACTTAAAACCCAAGTGGGTCTTGTAGTCTCCAAATGCTTCTTCCAATTATGAAAAATCAGGAAGATCCGACACCTCCTCACACAGGAAGCCCTCACCCAGGTTGTGATAGCTACAGTTCTATCTCACCTGGATTACTCCAATGCCACCTATCTGGGCATGGCCCTCTACCTGCAAAAGCGTCTCCAACTGGTCCAGAATCATGCGGCCAGACTGATACTACGACAACCCAGATGGAAACCAGCCTCCCCTCTACTGAAGAAACTTCATTGACTCCCTATCCCCCAACGCTGCATATTCAAAACCGGCAGTCTGATTTTTAAATCCCTGCACGGCAAAAGCCCTAAATGTATCAACAATTTGATACTCAGGCATATTCCCTCCCGCAACCTACGCTCGGCCCATCTCTCACTCCTTCACACCCCCACTTTCAGGCGGAAGCACCTTGGAGGTTGCAGATTCGCTGTTCTTGCCCCCAGGATTTGGAACTGCCTAACCTTGGAGATCCGTGCTTGCTCTGATCTCCTGAAATTCCAGAAATCTCTCAAAACCTGGTTGTTTGAGCAAGTCTACATCTGAAGCGCTCATAGATAATGGACTATGCTTTATTCGGACAGCGCCATGAAACCGCCCGGTGTACATGCGCTGTACAAGATATTTTTAACATTAACATTAACCATAACGCAGAGTACGCATTATTCTGTGATTCACTATAGTGACAGAAGAAGCAGTCTGCAATGGCTTCTTAATTAATCAGCCAAAGCAAGCACCTGATGAATGAGATTAGGCAGCAGCACCTGACTAACATAAACTAGAAACTAGATCACATAATAATATACCAGCGCAAACTTTACTAAACACATAGCTTACCTCTAAGTGTGAGCACATGCTATTCAGATTTATTTTAGCTTTATAGAACACAAACCCAACAAATAATTAATACTTATCGAGCCCCAGAACATAAACTCCTAGCAGGTCAAGCTCCTCTTGCTACCTGTCAAGAATGTCATCCCAGCGTTGCCTCAGTTGCTGGGTGGTGTGCCGACCCTCGCTGTGAAGCTGCACACATTGGTGCACCATCCCCCAGTGGCACAGACGCTACCGCAGGGATTAGCACCACCGAGCCTGACACCTGCTGCCAGCATGAAGGGGAAGTGGCCCTGCACAAAGTAGACTAGTGACGCCACCTCCTCCGCAAAGATCGCCCTGGGCTGCACACCTGGGTGGCGGCAGCACCTCCTGCATGGAATCCGCCCCTCTGCCATCACCAGGTTGGGGCAATAATAAACTAAGAGAGGGAAATTAAGAGAAAGTAAAGAAGAAAGAAAGAAGGAAAGAAGAGGAAGTAAAAAAGTCTCAACAACACGAAAAAATGTAACTACATAAAGACACATACTACTGTAATACGTAAAAATTAGGGTTAGAAAAGTAATTAAGGAGCAGGATGACAAAGATTAACAAGAGATTAAAAATTAGGCCCATCACCATAACAAAGAGCAGACAAACAGGATGGCCATGCCCATAGTGCTGTTTGTGCGTGATTTAGAACGTGAGCACAATTCAGGACCACATAGTGCCGATCCTGCATGATTTTGGACTGTGTAGACACAATACACATTCCCAACGCAATGCGACCGGGCATGCAGGCAAACTCCGGCCAAATGCAGAACGCCACATAGCATGGCAGAGTTTTTTGTGACTCCGCGGAATTCCACGTAGTGAAACTCCATTAATTCCGCCCATCCTTAGCTGGAACAATCGGGAACTGGAGGCCATAGGCAAATGGCAGGCTAGGTGCCCGCTAGTGCAGTTACACTGCAGCCCACAATAAGTAGTTCTTTGGGCTGGCAGGACTTTTTTGGCAGAAAGAAAGATGAGTGGGAAAGCCCAGGCAGTTAAACTGAGTAGCGGCATTTTCACTGGATCAGGCTGGAACAAGCAGGAACTGAAGGCCACAGGCAAGTGGCAGGCTAGGTGCCCAGGTGTCTTTTGTGTTTGTCCTCCATTCTGCTGCAAGGAGTTCTTCAGAAAGGAGAGTGCCACCTTAGGATTCTTGAAGAATGCATGTTTATTGTAGTACTTGAGCCACAATTTAGCAGAGTCAAAATTTGCATATTTAATTCAAGGTTTTGGCAGATGTTTCTGAGTGGGTGCAAATGTTCTTCTTGACACCCTAACCGCTAGTGGGATATTGGTAAAAAAGGAGATACTGGACACCTCATTATTTAGATCATGTTTCCCCCATGCCAGCCTCAGCACAGTGTATTGTAATTAAGAACTTTGGCTATGAGAGGTCTAGGAGCAGCTCCCTGAGAGGGGAGGTGCATAGTCAGTGTGTAATATACTTGTTCAACAATAAACATAGAAGAGAGAATTGCAGTGGCTGTCGGTGCAGGTATGAGTGGTGGGGCAGGGCAGAGGCCGGGGGAATGTTGACAGATGATGGAATAGGACCTATTTATTTAATTTTCCCTATTCCATTGTCTGTCAACATTTCTCTGCTCACCCCGCCGTCCTTACCTGCACCAATCGCTGCTGTAGATTGGCTGCCCTGAAAAAATTCATCAGCATTTTTTCAGTATAGATTTCCATCATGCCAATTTTTATGGACTCAAAGATTCCCAGTATTTACAAGTTATTGTCCCTCACCAAAATGGAAGATCTTCATTTAGTGTGATTCCAGTGGTTACAGGGGTATTCATGTACTATTCATTTACTATTAAAATGTAGTATTTATTTAGTATTCACGAAGACTAAGTAGTATGCCCCAAGCCGAAATATGCAAAAGAGGAATACTAGTTCTACTCAACTACCCTTCAAATACATAATGAACACTTCAATTGAATGCTAAAAGAAGACTAGTAGTATTCTAGACGAATAGTATTTGAAGCTTAGTAGTATTCTGTTAGGGTTTATTTGCAGCTCTTGTGCTATTTCAAGAGCAAAATGAAGGGTAGTCTCATTGATTGTGAACACTATTTGAAGACTAGTGGTATTCTTTGTGAGCAATATATGAATACTAACGGACCACGATTTGAAGACTTGTGGTATTCTTTGTGAGCAATATCTGAATACTAACGGACCACTATTTGAAGACTAGTGGTATCCTTTGTGAGCAATATCTGAATACTAATGGCAATGATTGTGAAGATTCAAGTAAGACTAGTAGAATTTAAAGTGAATGTTAATTGAACACTAGTCACATTCGCTCTGATTAATTTATAGTAATGTGATTGATTTGATTGCTTGCACAGGGCTTCTCTTAATAATGCCTTATGGGCCTTTCAGACTAAATTTTATTTGTTACATGTTTTCGGAGTGAATGATTATATTCTGCCTGTTACATACTCATTAGTCATACATTCAGCAAACATTTTATGATGTGTACCTGGAACATGTGTTTGTTTTCAGACTACCCAGAAGGAACAATTGTGCAAAATTGAATTAGTCGCCAGATAAAAGCTTAACTGTTCTAACTCCTCCTGTGTTGATTTTCACGCCTGCTTGGGTCTGTACTCTGCCATTAGGCAGGAATTTTGTCTTTGTGCACGCCCATTCCAATGCCCGTTTTCCTCGGGTCTGTAGTCAGCCATTAGGCAGTTTGTTATTGCACACCAGGGGGGTCATTAATAGGCTGTTTTGTTATATGCTCCTGGGGAGTCTGTTATGTTGGAATTTTAGAATTCCAAGGGCCCACTTCTCTTAGGCAGACTGCCCATTAATATTTTTCCTGCACCTGGGCTGTTGCCCTATTTAACGCAGGCTCTGCTTGTCCAAAGTGTAGGCTGACACCCAGCCCCCCCATATCTTACCTCCGAATTACCCACTTACCCTTTGAAGGGTTTTTCTGCCTGGTGTCATGGATTCCTATCAGGAGACTTACCAGGATGACCAGTGGGAGGAGGATCCCCTTAACGCCCTACCATGGGATGATTCCTTTTATGACGCAGTGGACAATTCCATAGTCCAGGAGGCATTGGCGTCGTTAGAGGAATGCTTGACACGTAAGATTGATAAGGCTTGTGAGCTATTGGCCAAAGCTGCGCTATTTGGGCCAAACCCTACACCAGGGAATGCCATGACAGATGCTCAGCCGCCACCTTCTAAGTGACC
The DNA here is from genome assembly GCF_964261635.1 of Lissotriton helveticus. NCBI lineage: Eukaryota > Metazoa > Chordata > Amphibia > Caudata > Salamandridae > Lissotriton > Lissotriton helveticus. Next base: position 1,574,872,294 of record NC_136067.1, read on the forward strand.
CAGAGACTCGAGCGTCGACACCGATGCGTTCAATCGCATTATGCAGGCGTTCCTCGATAGTTCGCAGGCCCCCACAACCCCTGCTGCAGCATCACCTGCTACCGAGGGGACGGATGATCAGGGTGGAGCGGATGATCAAGGGGACACTGCGCTATATAAAACTTTATAAATAAAAAAATAATAACCTTACCTCCAGTAAGTCCCACACAGCGAGATTGCTAAGAGGTCTTCGGAGGCCATGCCCCCTTTCTCCACTACTCCGCAAACGCGGCTCCTGGCACACTACTGGTTGGGGATGAAGTCCACTTTACTCCTGAGGGACCTTTGGAGGCTAAGAAGCCCTCCTTGTACCTCCTGTAAGTCCTACACAGCGGGTTTCCTGAGAACTGGTTGGAGGCCCATCCCCCTTTCTCCACCACTCTGCAAACGCCATTAATGCTTAAAAAACTATATCCATTCGCTGAAAAAAATAAAGGTTACAGGGGTGTTATAGCTGGGAAATGGAGAATATAAAAACGTTAGTAGTTCAATGAAAAAACCAAAGGTCACAGGGACATTTTAGCTAGGCTCAGGTTTCACTTGAACAAAACCAGTGAAATTCAGCTGTTATAGTTAGCTGAGCTAACTATAATTTACGCCCCCGCAATGCACCACCTATGACCTCATGTATTACATCACTCATGACATGGTCAGTGACATCACTGATGACATCATCCACAAAATCACTAACGCATCCACTCACATCCCCATAGAACCTTTCATACACCCACTCCCACATGATTCACAAACCCATTTACAGACCCATACCACTACTTACACACCCACTCACAAATTCATATATCTACACACACATCCACTCACCCATACAGCCATGCATACATCCACTCATTCATACAGCCACTAATATATTCACTCATACACCCATATTATCCCCCACACACTGGGTTAGTCAGCTGTAGAGCTACTGACACCTACTCACTCACCCATACAGTCAATCACACAGCCACTTACTCACCCATACAATTACACCCCCCCACTTCATATGCATACAGATACTAACAGGGGCTCACTCAAATACAGTCGCTGACACAAGCACACACTCACCCATTCAGCCACACACAAACCCCACTGCTCACCTATACTGCCCTTTACATACCCAGGTACTCACCCCTATACCACTGGCACATCCATTCACTCACCCACACAGCCATACACATACTCTCCCATAGAGCCCCTCACACATGCACTCACTAACCCATACAGCTACTGACTCACCCACTCATTCATCAATACAGGCAGTCGCACACCCCCTCACCCAGACAGGTACTCAGGGCCTGATTCACAGAACTAACTTAAGACAAAATCCTAAACTTACTACTTTTGATATTCACAGAAGTTAGGATTTTGTCTTAAGTTTGTCTTAAGACAGACTTAAGACAGACTTAAGTTAGGATTTTGTCTTAAGTTTCTTAAGTCTGTCTTAAGTTTGTCTTAAGACAAACTTAAGACACAATCCTAACTTCTGTGAATACCAAACGCAGTAAGTTTAGGATTTTGTCTTAAGTTAGTTCTGTGAATCGGCCCCTCAGACAACTAATCAATCGCCCATACAGCCACTCATGTACCCACTCACACACCCATACAACCACTTAGACACCAAATGACAGACATCCACAAACGTCAGGCATCCACAAGCATCAGACATCCAAAGGCATCAGGCATCCTCAAGAGTCAGGCACCTACAAGCGTCAGGCATGCACAAGCGTCAAGCATTCACAAACGTCAAGCATTCACAAGCGTCAGACATCCACAAGCGTCAGACATCCACAAGTGTCAGACATCCACAAGTGTCACACATCCACAAGTGTCACACATCCACAAGCATCAGACATCCACAAGCGTCACACATCCACACGCATCAGACATCCACAAGCATCAGACATCCACAAGCATCAGACATCCACAAGCATCGGCATCAGACATCCACAACCATCAGGCATCCACAAACATCCAAAAGAATCAGACGTCCACAAGCATCAGACATACACAAGCATCAGGCATCCACAAACATCAGGCATCCACAAGCATCAGGCATCCACAAGCATCAGGCATCAGACAACCAGGAGCATCATACATCCACAAGCATCATGCGTCCAAAAGCATCAGGCATCCACAAGCATCATGCTTCCACAAGCATCATGCGTCCACAAGCATCAGGCGTCCACAAGCATCATTCATCCACAAGCATCATACATCCACAAGCATCAGACATCCACAAGCAACAGACATCCACAAGCATCAGACATCCACAAGCGTCAGGCATCCAAAAGCATCAAGCATCCACAAGCATCAAACATCCACAAGCAACAGACATCCACAAGCAACAGACATCCACAAGCATCAGGCAGCCACTAGCATCAGGCATCCACAAGCGTCAGGCATCCACAAGCGTCAGGCATCCACAAGTGTCAGGCATCCACAAGCGTCAGGCATCCACAGGCATCAGACATCCAAAGGCATCAGGCATCCTCAAGCGTCAGGCATCCACAAGCGTCAGGCATCCACAAGCGTCAGGTATCCACAAGCGTCAAGCATTCACAAATGTCAGACATCCACAAGCGTCAGAAATCCACAAGCGTCAGACATCCACAAGTGTCACACATCCACAAGTGTCACACATCCACAAGTGTCACACATCCACAAGCAACAGACATCCACAAGCAACAGACATCCACAAGCATCAAACAGCCACAAGCAACAGACATCCACAAGCATCAGACATCCACAAGCAACAGACATTCACAAGCATCAGGCATCCAGAAGCATCAGACATCCACAAGCATCAGACAAGCATCACCCATCAGACATCTACAAGCGTCAGGCATCCAAAAAGGGTCTGGCATGCACAAGCATCAGGCATTCACAAGCTTCAGGCATCCACAAGCCTCAGGCATCCAAAAGCGTCAGCCATCCACAAGCGTCAGCCATCCACAAGCGTCAGGTATCCACAAGCGTCAGGCATCCACAAGCGTCAGACATCCACGAGCGTCAGATATTAAGCATGGGCGTAAAATCCGCTCCGCTCGCGGATTTTTCGGATTTTCGGCAAATTCGCAATCCGCGAACTCTCGCGAATTTGTCGAAAATCCGTGAATCCGCTCGCGGCGGATTTTTTGCTTGGTTGCGGTGCGCGGCGTGGTGCACGGCGTTCACTTTCCGTCATTAAGCGTTTGCCGAGTTGTTTTTCTCGATCGTATTTAGCGAGTGCCGCGCCATTTTGGATCTTGCTGCGTGATCCCGCGGGAGTTTGGCGCCCGCGAATACGTAATCGCGGCTTGCCACCTTGCACAGCATACCTCGCGAGAGTTCGCAATTGCGAACACGTAGTTGCGGCGGAAAGGAACAATCTCGCACTCGCGAAATAGAGATTTTCCAATTCTGCACAAGAAAATCACCAGCAAACAGGATAAACCTTCAGAAAATTATGATTTTTATCAGAATCACTCCTCAGGTTGACATTTGCATGGCCTTTTTTTTTGCAAGGAGTCCATTTTTGGGGTGTGGGGGAAGGAAGTGCCCCACAGTCTCCAACTTCCTGTTCCTGTCCAGCAGGCTCCTCCCAGTTCTTTGTCCATCTCCTGGTCACTTTCATTTGGATCTGGAGCTGGAAGGATTACTTTTTGTGGGTGCTGCTGGATATTTGGATTTGAGGCCTTTTTTGACTGTCTTTGGATCACTTTTGGATTAGAAATCAACTTTCACAAGTAAGTTTGTTTGGGGCATTACAGTTGCTGCAAGTACAATTTTGGAACTTTTTCAGAACATTAAATAAATTATATTGTTGGTAGCCACAGTATCCAGTAGGACCAGGGTTGGTTAGGGGTGCATGATACAACTGTTTTGTTGAATTTAAACACCATTGAGGCCATGGATGGGCTGGGATTGTGCTGATTTTATTGTTTTTTGTCGTTTTTTGGGGGCTGCTGGTGGGGCCTTTTGCCAAGGGGTAGTGGTGCATGGACTGAGTGTGCCTGTAGTGTGGTCTCACTCTCTTTAATGTAAACATCATGGATGGCATTGGATTGTGGTGATTTCTGGCTGGTTTTCTGTTTTTTGGGGGTGTACTGTTGATGTGGACTGTGGCCATGTGGGTGGTGGTGGTGGCCATCTTGAGTCCTGGCTGGTACAGGCAACATGTGCTTGGGGTGTAAGGGGCCATTTTTAAGAGAGGCAGTGTCTGAGGCCTGCACTTATTTTGCCTACTTTTCATCCATTATGCCCAGGGGTAGTGAGTGTTGCATGGGCCTAGTGTTTCTGAGGGGTGTCTTCTTGAATTTAAACACCATTGAGGCCATGGATGGGCTGGGATTGTGCTGATTTTATGGTTTTTTGTCGTTTTTTTGGGGCTGCTGGTGGGGCCTTTTGCCAAGGGGTAGTGGTGCATGGACTGAGTGTGCCTGTAGTGTGGTCTCACTCTCTTTAATGTAAACATCATGGATGGCATTGGATTGTGGTGATTTCTGGCTGGTTTTCTGTTTTTTGGGGGTGTACTGTTGATGTGGACTGTGGCCATGTGGGTGGTGGTGGTGGCCATCTTGAGTCCTGGCTGGTACAGGCAACATGTGCTTGGGGTGTAAGGGGCCATTTTTAAGAGAGGCAGTGTCTGAGGCCTGCACTTATTTTGCCTACTTTTCATCCATTATGCCCAGGGGTAGTGAGTGTTGCATGGGCCTAGTGTTTCTGAGGGGTGTCTTCTTGAATTTAAACACCATTGAGGCCATGGATGGGCTGGGATTGTGCTGATTTTATTGGTTTTTGTCGTTTTTTTGGGGCTGCTGGTGGGGCCTTTTGCCAAGGGGTAGTGGTGCATGGACTGAGTGTGCCTGTAGTGTGGTCTCACTCTCTTTAATGTAAACATCATGGATGGCATTGGATTGTGGTGATTTCTGGCTGGTTTTCTGTTTTTTGGGGGTGTACTGTTGATGTGGACTGTGGCCATGTGGGTGGTGGTGGTGGCCATCTTGAGTCCTGGCTGGTACAGGCAACATGTGCTTGGGGTGTAAGGGGCCATTTTTAAGAGAGGCAGTGTCTGAGGCCTGCACGTATTTTGCCTACTTTTCATCCATTATGCCCAGGGGTAGTGAGTGTTGCATACTTGCATGGCCCTAGTCTTTCTGTGGGGTGTCTTCAATATAAACATCATGGATGGCAGGGGATTGTGCTCATTTTTCTGTGTTTTGTCGATTTTTTGGGGTGTATAACTGAACTGATGTTCCTCTGTCTTCCATTGCTTTTAGGTGCACAAGACTCAAGAGAACCACCAGTGCCAGGAAGAAGTCCTGCAGCGGTGTGTGTGTGCAGCATAACGTCACGCGACGTCACGTCTGGACACAGACAACTCTGCAACTCGTGCAACTGCTGCCTGCTGTTCTGACCTGCTCTGAAGAAGATGGCCCCAAAAAAAGTAACCCGTAGCTCCTCTAGCAAGAAAGGTGCCAGTAAGGAGCAGAAGAAGCAAGTTACCAAGGAGACTGGTGTGCCACCCGCCCCTTTTTTGGGGAGTAAAAAAAAAAGTATGCCTGCAGCAGCAGCGGGATCTGCTGGGGACCAAGCTGGCAGCAGCACCCCCGCTCCATTGGGCTCAGTGCCACCACCACCACCACACCAACTTAAGTCCAAGCCCTTGAGTGCTGCAGAGGCAGCCAGTATAGTTCTTCAATCACCATCGACCAGTGATGTTGGCTCATCGCAAGAAAGCAGCAGCAATGTCCCTCAATCAACACAGGTTGTTGTAGCTCATCTGACGAGTGTTGAACAACCACAGCCGCAACAACAATCACATGTGCAAGTACAAGCCCAAGTACATGTGGAAGGAGAGGCAGCGCAAGGAGATGCGCAAGCAGAGGTGCATGGAGGGTCACAAGTGCCCACAATAGTTGTTCCTCCCGAAGTAGGGGCACATCAGGAAATCGACAATCAAGGCGAGGTATCATTTGAGGAAGCCACTCCTCCTGATGATCCTTCATTGTCTTCCACACCCCTAGCAAGGAAGAGATCAAGGGTGGTGTCTACATCTTCTTCAAGCACACCTCCTTCTGATGATACGGATCAAACTTGGGAACCAGCACCACTGCCGTCTGAGAGTGAGGCACACCATGATCCGACAAAAGTAGTTAAGCGTAAAAGGAAGCTCGTCCAAAGTCTCAGAGTTATGGAGTGTGATGAGGCTCAACAAGAAGTGGCGGATACTGCTGCTGATGAAGACTCTGCCAACGACGACCCAGTCATCATAAAGGTCACTGCAGCCCCAGCGGGCATGCAGCAAACAGACATTTTGACCCTAGCCCGAAGAGCTGCTGAGCGTGATGATGATGATGTTGTCGATGAGGAGGCAGTGGAAACACCACAATCATTGGAGTTAAGTAGTACACCAACTCGTCCCGCTTCCATATTTCTTTCTGGCAAGAAGAGACCTCCATCCACCTCGACCTTAATTAGTGGCGGTGAAAGTGCACAACGTACAAAAGTTGGGCAATCCAGATCCTCCACTTCATCTGGCATTAGCTTCATGACCACCACCACCAGTATCGCCGCCTCCTCCAGGTCCCACAGACACTTCAAGTCCCCAGTTTGGGACTTCTTTACTGTTTGTCAAAAAAATCCAAAGTTTGCCATTTGTACCCTTTGTAAGGTTGCAGTTAGTCGTGGTAAGCCAGGTACCAACTATGGTACCGGAGGCCAGAGAGGTCATCTTAGGAGACAGCACACTGTCCAATGGTTTGCGCACCTAGATGCGATCAAGAAAGGCCGAATTCAAGGAAACGTTGATGTTGCATCTGATGATGACGAGGAGGAAGAAGACGTGTCAAACACTTCCCTTACACCCAGTACCCCTGTCAGCAGCACACCCAATGTGAGGCACACTAAGAGTGTTGGAGCGAGTGAGACACCAACGCACAAAAGTTCACCAGCGAGCAAAATTGGGTCAACGAAGTCATTATCAGCCCGTAAATGCTTGGTCCAGTGCAACATTAGAACAATGCTTACTTCAGACGTGCCATATGAACGCAACCACCCACTGACGCGTCTGTATAACACTAAGCAGGCTAAAATGCTAGCTGTGGACCTTCTCCCTTTTTCTTTTGTAGAAGCGGTAGGTTTTCTAGAATTGGTGGCAACGCTCTGCCCTAAATGGAAGTTTACTAGCCGGTTCTATTTTGCCAGAGTTGCGGTTCCAGCACTACATGAAGATGTGCTGGAGGCGATTGGGGCAGCTTTGCAGAAGAGTGCTGTTCACACAATACATCTGACAACAGACATGTGGACCAGTGGCGCAGGCGCTGATTACATGTGCATCACTGCACACTGGGTCTCTTTTTCAGGTGTTAAAGCAAAGCTAAACGCAGGTGTTGACCCGGACAAAGTTTTCAAAGCTGCTCGGAAACATGCAACACTAGCCATGTTTGGCTTGGAGAAAAGTCACACATCCCAAAACATTTTGGACGAGTTTGACAAAAAGGTCTTGAAAATGCTATCCCCAAAAAAACGCCAGATTGGTTATGTTTCCACGGATAATGGCGCCAATGTAGTTAAGGCCATGGCGCTGGGTCGCTATTTTAGAGTGCCGTGTTTGGCGCACTGTATCAACCTGGTAGTTCAAAAATTCTTGAGTGATAGAGACAGTGCAGCGTTCGCGGTAATGGCCACCTGCCGCAAAATGTGCAACCATTTCAGCCATTCTGTTAAGGCCCGGAAGCATCTGAGGAGGCTGCTACTTCAAAGTCGAATACCAGTGAAAGCACTCATCCAGGAGGTGGCAACACGTTGGAACTCAACCTTCTACATGCTTGAGCGTCTGTATGAGCAGTATACGGTACTCGATCACTATTTCTTCACAGAGGGTACATCTCAGAAGGAGGACATGCGGATGGGTGCGGCGCAATGGGACATAGTTAAAAGCCTGACAGACATGCTTCGTCCTTTTGAGTTCTTCACGCGTGCAGTCAGCCAGAAGGACTGTAATTTGGGAAAAGCTATCCCATTGTTGTGCATGCTGGAGCACCAACTGATGGCGGTGTCTTCTGAGTTTGAAAAAGATGGAAAAAAAAGACCATTTTATTTTGTCTGAGAAATTATTAGAGCGCCTACGTGGTGATGAACGTCTTCAAAAGATCAAGTCAGAACAGCATTACATTTGTGCTACTATTCTGGATCCACGCTACAAAAAGGCGCTGGCAGGCGAAGCATTCTTTCCTTTTGCTGATGCAGATGTTCAAAAGTACAAACATTGGTTAGCCTGGTCAGCCAAGAGGTTTGAAAAAGAACGGCAGGTTATTGAAGGAGAAGACAGTACATCAGCATCAGCATCAGCAGGCCATCCCCAGTCACAAGAATCCACTTCTGCACCTGTGGCTGGGGCACAAGTGACCTCTCAGCCGTTAAAGACACCGGCAAGTGGATCATCTGCACCACACACAATGACAACACTAACGGTGGCTGCGGAGGAGGATTGGCTAAGTTTGATGGGGTATGGTTCTCGAAAAAATGTCACAGGCACAGCAAAAAGTAAGCAAAGTGGAGGAACAGTTGATGACCTTGAGTCGATGGTGCAGGACTATCTGAATGACTCAACAGAGGTCTTTCTTAATGATGAGCCATTGCAGTATTGGCATGGGAAAAAACAATTGTGGCCAGAGCTCTCCAACCTGGCTATAAACTATTTGTCTTGCCCACTCGCAAGTGTGTCTTCTGAACGTGTTTTCAGTGCTGCTGGTGGCATTGTAACTCCCAAACGGAGCCGCCTCTCGCCCCAAAATGTGGAGCGGCTGACAATGATCAAGATGAATCAGCACCTCATACCACCAGATTACAAAGTATGAGAAAGCACGCCGCATGAAGACGAGGAGGACGGCAACGTAGATGAGGGGATTTGTTCTCTGTTCGGTGGCACTGACCTCATCCTGCCTGAATTCGCAGAGTATGATGACGAAATCTTCTTCTTATTCCCTGACACCGAGCCCTGAAAATGAGACAATGAATCAATAACTTTCTTTTTCGTCCTTATTCACTTTTATTCCTGTGTGTCTCTCTTTCTTTGTTTTGCACAGTTAATTTAATTCAAACTTTAATCACCTAATCCTAAAAACTAGACCATCAGCAGAACTGTCTTCACTTGTTTGCTTATTGATTTGAAGGTGCCGCAGTCTACATTCCTCAGGTTCACAAGTTCTGAAGAACATGCTCCTCTATCCTCCTCCTCCAGACTGCGATTTCCCTCAAAGCAGTGTGCTGGATTACGCCCACTGAAGAAAGACTCAGCACTTGTGGGGGTGTTCTACTTCTTTGCGGGTGAGTTGACGGATTTGGGCCCATTGCTGTGAAGCTCTAATAATGGATAAAAGTGTTTTGGACCAAATATGAGGTGGAAATTTCTTGCCGTTTTTGCTGACTTGCTTGCCTTTGGGGTGCTCTTTGGCGGGGTTCCGGGTGTTTGTGGGTGAGTTTTGGGGTCTGGGAGTGGAGGTCCGTGGTGGAAAACAGGAGTTATGATGATTGATGATGACCTAGCTGCACAGCGCGTTTGGACCAGAAGGCCGAGAGATATTGTAAGTATGAGATTTAGCTTTTTCGCTGTTTGGGGGTGTTGTCGCGTGGTTTTTTGCGGGTGGGTTGGCGGGTCTTGGCTGGGGCATTCCTGGGGCATTCCTGGGAAGGTCTAATGCCGGATAGAAGTGTTTTGGACAAAATCCTTAAGGAAAAGCCTTTTTTTTGCTATTTCTTCTGACATCTTGCTCAATGTAGCGTTTTGGGGGGCTTCCTGCTGTTCGTGGGTGGGTTGCGGCCGGGGTCTCTGTCGAAGCACTGCTGCGACAGTCTAATCTTGATTGCATTTGCTTTTCAGGAAATCCGTGGTGGAAAACAGGAGTTATGATGATTGATGATGACCTAGCTGCACAGCGCGTTTGGACCAGAAGGCCGAGAGATATTGTAAGTATGAGATTTAGCTTTTTCGCTGTTTGGGGGTGTTGTCGCGTGGTTTTTTGCGGGTGGGTTGGCGGGTCTTGGCTGGGGCATTCCTGGGGCATTCCTGGGAAGGTCTAATGCCGGATAGAAGTGTTTGGGACAAAATCCTTAAGGAAAAGCCTTTTTTTGCTATTTCTTCTGACATCTTGCTCAATGTAGCGTTTTGGGGGGCTTCCTGCTGTTCGTGGGTGGGTTGCGGCCGGGGTCTCTGTCGAAGCACTGCTGCGACAGTCTAATCTTGATTGCATTTGCTTTTCAGGAAATCCGTGTTGGAAAACAGGAGTTATGATGATTGATGATGACCTAGCTGCACAGCGCGTTTGGACCAGAAGGCCGAGAGATATTGTAAGTATGAGATTTAGCTTTTTCGCTGTTTGGGGGTGTTGTCGCGTGGTTTTTTGCGGGTGGGTTGGCGGGTCTTGGCTGGGGCATTCCTGGGGCATTCCTGGGAAGGTCTAATGCCGGATAGAAGTGTTTTGGACAAAATCCTTAAGGAAAAGCCTTTTTTTTGCTATTTCTTCTGACATCTTGCTCAATGTAGCGTTTTGGGGGGCTTCCTGCTGTTCGTGGGTGGGTTGCGGCCGGGGTCTCTGTCGAAGCACTGCTGCGACAGTCTAATCTTGATTGCATTTGCTTTTCAGGAAATCCGTGGTGGAAAACAGGAGTTATGATGATTGATGTTGTAAGTATGAGATTTAGCTTTTTCGCTGTTTGGGGGTGTTGTCGCGTGGTTTTTTGCGGGTGGGTTGGCCGGTCTTGCCTGGGGCATTCCTGGGAAGGTCTAATACTGGATAGAAGTGTTTTGGACAAAATCCATAAGGAAACACCAGTTTTGGCACTTTTTGTAAGTTAGGGTTCGTTAGGGTTAGCCCTAGCAGCAGGATTGCATGTGTTTCGGGGTGTTCTATTGCAACGCAGTTCTGGGGTTTTAGAGCACTGTTGGAGCGATGCTGGCTATGGATACTTTTGCTTGCTTGCAAGTGGTTTGAATACAATCCACGGTCTGTATTTGGGCCTACTGTTACTTTCAAAGTACGTTTTGTCTCCATTTTTCTGCTAGGCATCGTTTTTGGAGATCTGATTGGGGGTCTTCTACATTTTTGCGACTGGCTTTAGTAAGGGTCTTGGTGGGAGCATTGCTGGGAAGGTCAAATTTTGTTCTAAAACACAGTTTACAGTACACCTACCTTGAGGGGAAAGATCCGCTATAATATTTTGGCCATACTTATTTATCCTTAAAAAGGTGACTCAGACAGAGCACGCAATTTCAAAAATATTCTACTGTCTATTAGGGAAATCAAAGTGTGACTTTTTGCACCACACAGCGTGCATACCTTTTATTTATTTATCAGTGGTATTGTAATAGCAATTCCTGTTTTCCGTTCAATAATTACAGGCCGGGTTTCAGTTAACATCCGCCAGGCAGGCAGTGGACAGGGTGTCTTCTGTCAGTGGTCACCAACATTGATGGACGAAGCGTCAGCTGGAATGGAGGAGTGCCGCTAATAAGAGGAATTGTTTGCTGCATGCAACTTACTTACCAAATTCAACAGGACAACTCCAACAACATACAGAATACAGATACAGTATCCATTGTTTTCTTCTATGAGTGTGACTGCATGTGCTTAGCTTTAGTTTGTACCCAAAGATTTCTTTATCTTCAATTATTGTTTGTCCAGGCTGTGCTTTTTTTTTCTTCTCTCAACAAAACCTACCCAAAAAGAAACCCCCATTCCCATCCATTTTCCAAACCCTAACCCTCTTCCCCCGGGCTGTGTTGTTTTGCTTGATGTCTGACTAAAATGACATCAATAATTCCACACACTTGCTGGGGAGGATAAGGTCATAGCAACAGGCTGGTGAAGGAATACGAGGATATCTTCTAGACTTACTCAGCTTCAGTACTATATCTTCTAGTAGTAGGAGCCAATGTCAAATAAATTCAATGCAAGTACTAGTTATACTTGCAAGCAAATACTTTACCATTCGTTAGGCTACATTATGGCACTGTTCTAGTGTACTGTCACCTGCTATATTCTCGATCGTACCGTAACCGTTGTAATGCTACAGTAAGGACAAACCAGGTTTCGTTTTCTTTTTTTCCATAGGCATGCAACTGCCACTGTGTCACACCACTAGTACCACCGCAATGAGGAAATTTCACCCGCCCATGATTGCCAACGTTAATCCCCATTTCACGTGGAGCCAGCCCTGGGCCTAGCCCTAATTTCTAACACAAATTACAGGTAAGATAAGCGTTTGGTGGGAGGTAGTATAATGGAGTATTATTTAGGACTAGACGAGAGATTGACGGTAGTACTACTAAAGTCCTACGACTGTTCAGGAAAACAAACTTACTGTTACACCCCCGTCCCCCACCCACCAGACTGAAAAGCAGTAAAAAACAGGTATGGTCAGATAAAGTTGAAAAATGTATATTTATGTAGCCCTAACAAAATAATCTCCCTCAAGACCCACCCTAACCCCAACGATTGTCTTTGAAAAGTCCCAGAAAGAACCCAACTCCCAAATCCCACCCCCCAAAAGTCTCTAAAAAAAGGGCAAGGGACACTCCACTACTGGAGGGTGCTGGTGCATTTTGCGGCATGGGCATCATACTCCTTGCGGAGGGTGGCAAGCTCGAAGCGGAGGCCCTCTACCAAGTTCTTATAGTTCTGGACCTCCTGCTCCAGGTAGGACATTCGGACTCGTAGGCGGCATTGGCGTGCCTTGCAGCTCCTGTGGGGGGCAGCTGGTCTTTCTGTTGCTTGGCGGTGGCGGTTGGCTTTGTTAGCCCGGCTCGGTCCCGCTGGAGCACTGCGCATGCTGGCGTCCCGTGGGGTCACGGAGGAGGATGCAGCTGTCCCAGTCGAGGATGTTGTTGTTGCACCGGTCGACTGCGTGTCCTCCTCCTCCTCCAGGGCCACCAGCCGCCGATATTCGGCGACAGTGGCATCCAGCCTCCGTTGCCGGGCCATTCGAGCCTGCTCCCTCCGTGATGTTGATTTGGAAGGAGCAACTATATGAAGAAAGAAAGACATAGTCTGTAACCAATGCTCCTTAGCATTAATAACACAAAGTGATTGAGCCGAAAGTTGGGTCACAGTACAAGTAGCAAATTGAAAGCACAGTACATAACTATTGAGGACAGTATCTATGTAACCTCCCACTTCTGCATCCTTGCTCTAACATTAGTGGTAGTTTAATGAACAAATTCTACGACCACTATGGACTTCCATTACAGTCGACTATGACAGTACACCAGTCTTATTCTTCTTCTTCTCTCTTGTTTAGGAAAATTGGTACGTTATCTTATGCAAGCCGGCAGAATGGCAGCACAGTGAACTTGCACCCGAGAAAAACAGTTGCACACCATGATGAGTGAGACAGACTTGCGTTACTGTACCGGTCCAGTACATGCAGGTGGTGAAGCTATTACTTTTCTATTACGGGTGGCACTGAGAATACTCTGTTACAAGGGCTACTGCTTAATTAATTTACCTTTCACCCTATAGTGCAAATGAGTACTAGAAAAGGAAAATGAACAAGCTAAATAATTTGATTATCTATCACTTCACATGGGACGTATTTGATGACATATGGGATGACTTTAGGTGCTTTGCTTAATATTGAGTGAACAGTGATACACCCACACATGAATGACGTACTACAACTAAACTAAAGTTTTTAAGAGAGGTACGGAGTGTCCACCGTAATAACCAGATATATGCTGTGCTTGCAGTTGCAATACAAAGTACTGCTACTATTCATGGTAGTATTGGACACATTTACAATTTCTTTTCCTTGCCTTCCCTACACTGGAACGGACGTGCGGGTGCGGTGGTACATGCTCTTCAAGGTAACACTTAGTTCATCCAGCGACCATCTACTCTCTCTAGATACACATGTGCTATCTAAGAGTCAGAGAATACCATGCTCCAGGAATCCATTCATTCAAAGTATACGCACACATACAGTTTCTGTTTCACCCACCCAGGCTGCTGTCCTTCCACCCATCCTTGCTTCATCATTGACCCAGCCATGCACCATACCATATTCTTTCCTTCCCAGCCACCTCGGGGGCCAAGCAAACACATATCGTTCTTCTTTGCCAGCCATCATACAATTTCGCGTCCCACTTACTTACACCCTTCTTTCGCTTTTCGTTCATCCCATCCATCACGTTCATCTAAGAACTTATTGGGATTCTTCTCACCAAAAACTTCACAGCTAAGTCGAAGTACATTTCGAGGAGGCTACTACCTGGTTGATTTGTAATACACCCGTGCAGAAAGCACACTATGCAGTCTTCAATCTCAATAAGTAAGGAATATATAGCTTACCTGTTCCCGACACCACCGTGCGAACCCCCACAGGACCGTCCGCCGGCTCTTGCACCGCCTCCTCCCCAGAGTCCTCCGAGTCCTCGCCCAACACCGCCACCTCCGCGCTGGCCCCGTCACCAGATGTTCCACCTACAAAGTACATTTAAGAATGTTAGAATACACCACTCACTACTATATAATATTTGGTCTAGGAGTAATAAAGAAATGTTAAAAAAACAGAATACAATGTAATAATTTGTGACTGTCTACTCTAAAGTAAAAATGTCCCTTTTTCCAGGGAAGGCTGTTGTCTTGCTGCACTTTTATGCACAACTGATGAATGCTTGCTTTTTATTTTTAACACGCACCACTTTTTCTCCTAACAGACAGAAGCTTGACTCCTAAGAACACGACCAGGATCAAGTTCAAACCAGGTGAGAGCTCGGCTCGACCACAAGAAATGTGTCCAATTAATCGTCAGCACTAAGCACTTTTCCGTTTTCAGTTAAATAGTTTTATGACAAAGTAGATTTTAATAAATGTGTTTACTTTTAATGAAGCTTTTAAACTTAAATAGACTCTGTGGTTTTTGGTCCTCCAGACTAGAGTGGATGAGCTAAAGGTTTTGGAATTTTTGCAAGCATGAGTGCCTCTGACACTTCTTGACTGTGACTCCGTACTCTTGTCCTGCGTACGATAATCTAGAGATCATTGGGGATCAATCATCGGTGACTTCGGGAGCTAAATGACTCTGCCACACTATCTAGTCAGTAAGGAGACAGTGCATAGAGCTATTGCTGAATAGAATGGGAGTACAATGGAATTGCCAAATGTCCAATCTTAGTTAGCTACACAGACAGACTAATAAGAATAATCTAGTAATACCACATGGAGTCATATTCGAGGCAGGATAAGAATTTATATCCAGTCTACAAGAAGATCAAAGACGATTTAGAAAAAATCGAATGAGGAACGCTAGGAAAAAATAGGTACTCTTTATTAAAATTTAAACTTACTGGGGCCAGCAAAGGAGCCCTCGCCTGCCCGATCCTGGCCTGCATCCTCCTGAACAGCACCCTCCTCCTGTGTCCTCTTGCCCTTGGGGGGAGCTGATGTACAACATGAAAGAAAGAAAGACCAGAAAACATGGATGAGATTTGTCAACCAAATCAAACATTTCAAAAGAACAATAACAACATATTTTGGAGAAATAGCAAATAGATAGACAACTATTCCACGGGATCTATCTCATGTGGTATACTACGTTATTCGTATTGCCTGATTTGCGGACCGTTGACTTAGAAAGTTCCTATGTAACTCAATAAACAGACTACTAAAGAGGTTTGCCTAGGCCTGGCAGGCAGCAGTCCGCAGCACGCGAAGTGACAGACAAAGTCCATCCTGCTTGCAGATCAGTGAATACTCAAACTATCAATCCACCGACCACCGCCACTATTTCTTCTTATAGCCATGTGTCTAAAGGAAGGACTGGACTTCAGTCTGTTGGGGCTGATTTAGAAGTCCCTTGCGGCTCATTTTCCTCCATTGTTGCATGACTTTTGTGACGCAGCGGCAGAACAAAAGACTCGCCATGGTGTTGGTGCGGTGTATATATGCATCACGTTGTAAAGCCCTGCGCCATCAGGGGGCGTTCCGGCGCAAGGGAGGGCGTACCTGCGCAGGAACGAATCCTAAAAGTGGCTGAGGGAAATCTACAAGATGTCAATCAGTCACTTTTAGGACAATGATGCATGACTCAAACCCTGCGCGCTTGAAGCCGACGTACGGCTTGATGCAGCATTGGGGAGATAGGGTACCCCAGAGCATTGCTGGAGCTGCGCCATCATTGGCACGCAACTCCAGCAATGCGCCGCCTTTACGGCACAGATGCGTAAGGCTTCTGTGACATTTTGGGCCAATCGGTGGTGGTGGCATGGCACACAATTACTGCCGCACCCCTGCTACTTTGCAGGGATGCGCCGGTAATTGAAAATATGACCCTTAGTGTCTAGCATTACGCAGTTCTTATCTTTACACTACACTCATACATAATTTCTCAGGCCAATGAAATGAACACAAAATACAAAACAAATAAGCATAGTAGCAAGCAAGGCTACTGAGAAGGAGAGCAGTGCACCTGAAATGCATAGAAGATTTTGAAATATAATTTACCTACAATGTAATCGGCAGCATTATTGCTCTTGGTAAAGAACAAAGATTTGCAAATGACAGAGCCGGATAAAACAGAGTAGTGATGAATAGCTACTACTACTCACCAAGCCCGGGGACCTCTACGCCGAGCGCGTCCAGCAAGTCCCGCTCCCGGTCCATGACATCTGTCCAGCGGTGGGTGGCCTGGTTATATGTGCGCCGGACCCCAGAGAGCTGAAACATGGCCCGGCACACCTTCTCCCACCGCTTCCGGCGCTCCCGGATGCCATAGCCGGTTGCGATCTTGCCGCCTCCCAGGATCGTCTTGGGGAGGCGGCGCTGGACGTGGAAGATGAGTGCGGCCACCTCCTCCGCGCTAAAGATCTCCCGTGGCACCACTTGCTCCCCCCTCAAACGCCCGCACGGGAGCCGGTCACGGGGTGCGGGACCCTTCCCCTTCTCAGGGTGCTTCCCGGCTCCCTTTACCATGGTCTGGGCAGAAATAAAGTTAAATGATAAAGAAGAAATAGAATAGTGAAGAAGAAAAGAAAAGAGTTTAAAAAAGTAGTTTAAAAGTAACTAAAAGCAGCAGAAAACACAAAAATATAGAGCTAGAAAAATAGAGGGATAGATTAATAAGTAAAATAGATCAAATAAACTTCAAACAAGCAAAGGATGGCAGAGATTCAGAGAGGATACAGAAAGCATGCCCAGAACCATAGCAATGAATGAGAAACAAGATGGCCGCGCCCGTTCCCGACCGCGTGGGTAAGTTCGCGCGAGATTTTCCTCGCGAGCACGCGCGAAATTGTACTAGCGAGCAGCACACTTTGCGAGATTACACATAGCGGCCGGAAACGGAATTACGTCACGCAAACAAGATGGCCGCGCCCGTGTACGACCGCTAGGGTAACTTGGCAAACGTATAGCTACAAGCGCCTCGCGAACACGCACAAAATCACGCGAACATACACGTCGCAAAAAAAAATTAGTTTATTCGCAAGCATTCGCGGCTTCCGAAATCGATCTCGCACGGATTCGCGCCCCAAAAAACGCGCAAAATTGCAGAAAAAACAATTTTTGCTAAACTGAAAGCAATGAGCAGGTGCAAAAGTTCAAACTTAACATTTGTAACATTCACTGTAGTGCTTCCTGAGGGGCCCCTCCAGAGTTTGCAACTATTCTATGACCCTGCTATGACCCAAACAGCAGGCTCATAGAATAGCTACAAGTAGACCATAAAGGTCCTGTGAAAAAAAATGTCACTGCAACAGAAAGCAAATTACAGATAAGGAAGGAAGCAGGTGCCAGCCAGACTGGAACTTTCTAAATAACTGACACATTAATCAACCCCAAATTAATTCATGGCAGTTGAAGTAGGGGAGGTGTGCTTGCTTTTTTCACCCCCCATAAACTACAGTGATAAACAAACCTAATGGGTGGCAGTGAGGATGTACCAGAGGGTGGCATGGGTGTCCCAGAGGGTGCAGTGGTGAAACAGAGGGTGCTGTGAACCTGTGATGATAAACCAGACGTAGAAACAACATAGTCGCGGCCGTTGCGAGCCGAAAAGTAAGTTCGCAATTGCGAAATTGTCCCAAAATCGGCGCGAACGCGCGCCAACACAAAAAACGGGAAAATCCGCAAATCCGCGAGAGTTCGCGTATCTTCGCGGATTGCGAATCCGTAAATCCGCAAATTCGCGTACGCGAGATCCGCTAGATCCGCCCATGCTTATCAGACATCCACTAGTTGCCACCACAACATCACTCAGCGCCACCACAGCATTAGTCTGTGCAACCATTCAACAACAACTGGTTAAAATATGTCCTCTCAATGTTTCAAGCTTTATTACAAATGTCACAAAAAGATGTTAATATTTCACTTCTGTTCTTGGATTTTCGTCACAATAAAATACACTGAATATAATCTTTACAAATGTTATTTACAAAGTTTAAGCTATTACTATTATAAATTACAATAACTTTTAAGTATTAATTATTTAAAAAAATTATAAGCCATTGTAATTTGTAATATCAATACATCTAAGTCACGTAAATACAACACATATTGCATTACAAATGCTACAGGTGTCACATTTGCCAAAGTTAAAACTATTGGCATTGTAAATGACAAAGCTATTAATTTCGCTATTTCCAAAACCAACACATAAATAAAAAATGTGTAATTTACAATACCAATAGCTCAAACTTTCTTAATGCGAGACCTATTGCATTGCAAATGCTTGTTTTTTTTGTGTTTTTATTTTTAAAAGGCTGACGTTCCGCTATGGTAATCCCCCTGATTACCACTATAAACTTACAGTACCTACGGATATAGTATTGGTTTGCTTTCTTGCCAGGGACTGGCGCTTCCCTGAGCTAACAGTTAATTGTTTTCTCTCTCTCTTTAATTTGACATATTATAAAATAGGTCAAAAGTTTTTTCATGTTATGCTCTGCTTATCACATATTTTTAAAATGTATAGCTAGCTGCTGTAATACTTTTGAATGAAATATTCAAAGTTATATGATGTAGCATGAACGAAAGCATGTCATCTGCGGGGGGCAGCATTCTGAAACTGGTAAACATTTGTAATGATCCATGGGAATGCAGAATAAATTAATGCAATGACTGCCAATCATCTTCTGGAAAAGGATCATGCAACTTTACTTCATCTCATTAATTACAGGTAGCCTTAACCTTCGTTTTGTTTCTAGCAAGTCATGTTTATTGTTTGAGCTAAAAGCTAGGGGTGGGGTAAATAGTGTGACGTTGGGCATAATTACCCAAAATACAAATATCGAATAAACGATATATTGTAGCCCTAATGCATTTCTGCATCCATTTTGGATGCAAGGACTAATTTCACGCTAAATAAGTAGCACCAAAAATATGAGAACAGTGAGCGGAAGGCCACTCTTCTTTTCATTTGCAATGCAGCATAATGGTGTAATTTTGGAAATTGAGCGTAATAAGCATAAAACGAAATTCCCCAAATGATGTGAATGATGCCGCTGTAATTGAAATTACACCCTGCCGAATAAAAGCATACAATGTTGTTATTAGACTATCAGAAGTATTTAAATTGTGCAATGTTACTGAAACAAGATGAAAACAACTGTTTAAAAGGAGAAATCATGGTAATATCAGACATATTAAATGCTTCGATTTAAGCTTTTAAAACAGTCCTGTTAAGCTTCCGTGCTTATAATGCATGCCAATATTGTGCCCATTTTGTTCCAATTGGAAATCAACATTTATTGATCTAGGATTGTATCACCAAGCTTCGGAACCCGAGTATACGTGTTGCAAACTGTGATCTGGTCACTCATTTCGTAAACCTCTGCGTCCCCTCTCACAAACTACATTTTAGCGCCCAATATGGCACGTTCCTGCGATTTGAAACAAAGGACGGCGTTTGAAGATAACATGAAAGTGCGATTAGATGAGGCAAAAAACAACCCATCACTGCCTCTCCTCCCTGCCCCAAAGCCAAAATACATAAAAATCTCCGTCCTTTCCCAGTCTCCCCAAATCTGAACTCGCGCAATAACCACTCC
The DNA here is from genome assembly GCF_964261635.1 of Lissotriton helveticus. Lineage (NCBI taxonomy): Eukaryota > Metazoa > Chordata > Amphibia > Caudata > Salamandridae > Lissotriton > Lissotriton helveticus. The sequence goes on from NC_136067.1 coordinate 1,574,892,356, forward strand.
ACGCATGGCTTAGCGTAAAAGGCCATTTATTAGGACAGGTATGACAACCAAATTCCAACATAACATCAATAACAGTTAACAATCCCTCCAACATCATGACCTCCAAACATCATCCATTCACATACTCCACTACTCACTCCAATTCACACCACGACCTCTTCACGCATACCATTCACTTTTCCCTTTCACCTTCATACTCCTCCAGCATATTCCGTTATCTCACCTCCGTCTACCACACCCCCCATCCTGCACCTGTAACCCCCTCCCCGGAAGGGTGATTCTGCCCATCATGGACTCCCCACCCCTCCCAAGTCCTGCAACACTCTCCCTGTGTCAACCCGTCCTAAACTGGCATGCCGAATAACTTGCAGCAAACCAATAACACTGCCCATACCCCACTCCTGAAAATTTGTAGGGTGGGAGGGCAGACAAACTAACTGCTACCCTGCGGCACCGGGGACAGGAAGAAGAAGGACTTCCTCCCCTGTCCCCTTAAGTACCCTTCCTAGCTCCCCACCCCTAAGCCCACCCCCCAGCCTATCCTAGCCTACCTGTCCTGATATCGCGCGAACACCCCAGGGGAAGACTGGTCTGCCGACCTCACTTCCCCTGGGGGCCGCATCGCGCAATAACCACTCCACGCATGGCTTAGCGTAAAAGGCCATTTATTAGGACAGGTATGACAACCAAATTCCAACATAACATCAATAACAGTTAACAATCCCCCCAACATCATGACCTCCAAACATCATCCATTCACATACTCCACTACTCACTCCAATTCACACCACGACCTCTTCACGCATACCATTCACTTTTCCCTTTCACCATCATACTCCTCCAGCATCTTCCGTCATCTCACCTCCGTCTACCACACTCCCCATCCTGCACCTGTAACCCCCTCCCTGGAAGGGTGACTCTGCCCGTCATGGACTCCCCACCCCTTCCAAGTCCTGCCACCCAGGGAACCCCCAGGGGGCGGTTACCTGCCCCACCAAACGTGCACCTTTCGCACTCAATCTCGCCTACACCAGATAGACTCGTTCCACAGGAGGCTGATGATATCCCGCATTTCCATTAGATAGTAAGCATTTCCCATGTGCGAAAGGTGCACACCGTCGTCACGGAACAGAAGGGGCTCCTCAAGCCGGAGCCCAACATGTGCCAGTTCTTTGATTCCGTGAGCATCACAAAAAAAAAAGTCTCATCGCCCTATTCAATTTTCGCCTTGCCCTCTCAATGGCAGCAGGCTTAAGTTCCCCCCTCCAAATCCCTCGTGGCACAAACTCTGTCCAAACAATACAGGCGCCAGCCAGATTGCTCCTCATTGCCTCCAGATCCCTCTGCATCAAATGTAACAAGGACACACCTGACAGTTTTACCAAGTAATTTTCTCCCAGGTGGACATCCAGCATGACCGGGCAACCCAGCTGAGACAACTTCTTCGTCAGCCAGGGCAACAAATCGCCCCAACGCATCCCACTCTTACCCCACCAATAGACCTCGTGGTGACTGCTCCGCAGGCCCAGGCTACGACCATACACCTGCCTGTCCGCATATTTTGAGGCCCAGTGTACAAAGGAGTGTCCAACAATCCAGGTAACCGTCTTGGCCCCTGGCCCCCGAATGCAACCTATGAAGAGAAAGGGATTACCACCACAGCAAAACAGATCTGTAACACAACCGCAGCAGCCCCCCCGGACTACCCTGCCTCCAACCTCCTTCATTTATGCACATAGCGTTCGCAGCAGCGGGACCTCCAGCGCCCAATTCTCCGAATCTCCTCCCAGGACCAACCCAGCCCGGCCGCCGCCGTAGCCGCACCAATACAAAACGAGTGAGTGCCAAAACGCGCTGGATCCCTGCCAATCTTCCGCAAAGCTATCCGCAACACAGCCAGCAACTGAAAGGACGTCAAGGGCCTCAAAGGAGCATGTACAAAAATCTCTCCATCAACCTCTGCACTCGCCCCAAAAAGGCCGTCCACTCGCGCACCGGGCACACGCCCGCACACCCGCTCTCCTTCAGCCATACCCATTTGCCTCGACCCATCTGGTCCGTCTTTGAATGACTCAACCATATACCCAGCCGGGCCCCATCCAACCTCACATCCTCAAACAAACGCCCCGGAGCCTCACGCACTCCCAACAACTCAGACACTTGAAACGCTCCAAAGAACATCCAGACCATGCACAATCGGAACAACGCCACCTCCCTATCATCATAACAGCAATGGGGCAACTCCCCCAGCACTCTCGTCAGCAACTCAAATGTGATCGCTTCATGCGGCAACTCCCCTCTCCCCCCTCTGACCTCATGCGACCCCAACCTTTCAACATTCGACTCAACAAATCCGTCCTGGCCGGATCAAGTAAACCATGCTGTTAAACTAGATGCCAGCCAGTTTGCCAGCTATCGTAGTCTGCGACAATCCTCTGTCAATGCAATCCAAAACAAAACGCACCACTCCCCGTTCACAGTCACTCTGGGGCATCCCCCACGCGGCCCTGTTCCAACCCAAAAAGGCACCAAACTCAGACCATGCCAACCTGTACGCTCGCCTCGTGGATTCAGCTATAGATTTCTCTACCAAACCCACCACTCTCACTCCCCCCAGGCCCAGATACCCTCCGGCACCTTGGTCTTGCAAGCCTCTGCTCCCGGCTCAGCCTCCTGAAGCGCTGCCACTGCGAACGAGATAACGCATCCGCAATTTCATTACTCGCCCCAGGCACATGTTGCGTGCAGAAAAGCACATTAAAACGCAAGCAGAGCAGCATGAAACTTCGCAGCAGGCGCAGCACTCGCAGATCCCTTGCCTTCTGATTGTTCACCAGTTCCACCACCGTCATATTGTCAACATGGAACAAAACCGACCGGTTCCGGAACTCCGGCCCCCACACCACCAATGCCACCAACAGGGGAAAGAACTCGAGAAATGCAATGCTCCTGCCCTGCCGCAGCCAATGAGCCGGCCACTGCCGGTCTCAAAAAACTCCGAAACCTGCTGCACCCGCCGCATCAGAGTAGAGCTGCACCTGCCAAACCATCGTGTCAAGCGCAAAATCCAGACACACCATTGAATTCATCCAGGAACACCGGCCATACACGCAAGTCCGACCAGACTCCCATCGTGACCCTGACCCTGTGGTGAGGGAGCACCGCCCCCGACATGGCCATGCCGAGGCACCTACAGAACGTTCTCCCCGCCCTCACCACCCGGCACGCAAATGTCAGCAAACCGAGCAGGCGCTGCACCGACCTCAAATCAATCTTGCGAACGCCGATCACCTGTGTCAGAACATCCTGTATCTCCGCCACCTTCTGCACCGGCAGCCGCGCCTGCCACACCACCGAATCCAACTCAATGCCCAAAAAAGTCAAACAACAACTAGGCCCCGCTGTCCTCTCCGGTGTGAATGGAACCCCAAACTCCTGCGCCAACAACTGCAACTGTCCCAGAGCCTCACCACACTCTCCCGTCAGCCCTTTCCCGACGAACAAGAAATTATCCAGGTAGTGCGACACCTGCCGGTGCCCACTCTTCTTCACGAAATCCTACTGCAAAAAGGAACTGAAGGTCTCAAACAGCGCACAAGAAATCGCACAACCCATCGGCAGCACCATATCCACAAAGATGGCCCCTTTGAATTGCATGCCCAGCAAAGAAAAATCCACCGGGTGAATGGGGAGGAGGCGAAAGGCCGACTTGATATCACATTTGGCCAACTCTGCCCCCTTCCCGCAAGCCCTCACCAAGCCAACGGCATCATCCACTGACGCATACAACACCCTGGAATCCTCCTCTGCGATGAAGTCATTCACCGAACTCCCTTCAGGCCACGACAAATGGTGAATCAGTCTGAACTCCCCTCGCTCCTTTTTGGGAACCACCCCCAGTGGAGAAATGATAAGGTCCGACATTAGCCACGTGTCAAACGGGCCAGCGATCCTACCCTCCGAGACCTCCTTCCGCAACTTGCTCGCCACCACATCAGGCAATTCCTTCGCCGAACGCAGGTTCTCCGCCCATCGCCTCTCCCTGGGACCCTGATAGCCAATCCGAAATCCTTCCACAAACACCCAATGAATCTTCAAAGTCACCTCTCTATCAGGGTACCTAGAGAGCCATGGACCCATGGCCTCCACCTTAACCGGAGTAGGGGCCCTTCGACCCAGATTGGCCCCTACCCTTGGTAATCTTCCACTGTTCTGAAGGTGTGGCAAGAGTAAGGCACTGTGTGACCGGGTGACGCCCCCCACACTTGGAGCACTCGTGTTTAAACTTACATGGGTGTCGCGTGCAGAAACCAGCAGGCCCCAGTGTTTCCAGGTTTATACTGCTGTCCAGCTGCCCCCGTCCACGTTTCCTCACTCCCTGACCCCCTGGACACTCCCTGACCCCCCGCCCCAGACTGGGCGGGACGAGGCTGAAAAGGCCGGTACGCAATCGGGAGACCACTCGCCGTATGAGTAGATGCCGCCGCCTGCGTAGAAGACATCCACTGCACCCAAAGCTCCTGATCAATGTCACCCCATGGCTTGTCCGGGTTCACACTAATCCTGGCCCTAAACTCCTCATCATAGCTTAGCCAGGCAAAGCCCCCAAAATGCAATTGGGCCTTCCGTATCACATCCATATATTTAAACAATGCTATCGCCCTGTCCGCATGCTTCTCGCAATAGATACTCGCGTATATCAAGAACGCCGACGTCCAGTTCTCCATTGTCACAGGCACCCTCGGCCGCCTGGTCAACTCCCACTCCTCCTCCTTAGACCCCTCCTTCGCCTGAATTTCTCTATGTAAAAGTTTGAAAACATCCACATACTCATGCTTCCAAATCCCGGACTTTGTCTTTTCCGACAAATGCGACCCGAGTGGCATGGCCAAACCCACGTAAGGCAACTTCTTCATCAACTTATCCGATCCATCCTCCTTTCCACCCTGATCCTCCGCCGCGTCTGTCTGCACGCTGACCATCATGACCTGCTTCTTACCATCCTTTTTAACGGTCCCGTGTCCCCAAAGGCCCCGACATCCCGCACAGAGCCGTCCCCCACACGCACCGACTGGCAGGCTTTCTTCCGCCCCCCTCTAGGACCTTCGTCCCAAGCATCCCACCATGTGCCCTCACCTGCCAAAGTCGTTGGAGCTCCGCGCTCCGTCCTCCGGGCTTCCATCGGCTTCTGACTCCATTTGGCCGTCCGGACTGCTCCGTCCTGTGCCGCCTGTAAAACACCAATCCTGCTTGTTGTTGCTCCCCCTTTTCCCCAACATTCATCGTCACGCACTTCACCTTCCTCCAACTCCACATCCTCGTCCTCATAGTCCAACCATTCCTCATCCACTTCCACTGCTGCCACTCTCCGCACCTCACTCACCATGCGTTTCGCACCTTTCCCTTGCACTCCAGGTATAAACTCGCACTCCAGCATTGCAGTTGCGCGCTCCCTCGATGGAGGGCAGGCCGCCGCGGACTCCCTGCTGCTTCGTCCCGGCGTTTGGAGGCCATTTTGCTCTCCGCCGGCCCACCCTTGCCTCTGCCAGCACTCACCGCTGGCTTGCTCCCGCCCCCCCCGCCCCCCGAGCCGTCTGCGCCCGGGGAGGCCCCAGTGCCAACAGGTCTCTGCGCCGCCCCCTCTACCCAGACCCATTCACCCCACGACCCGGGGGTCCGCCCGCCACGGCCTCTACCAGAGCCTGCCCCACGCGCAGGTGCCGGGGCCCCATTGCCCCCATGCACCCCACCAGCCCGTGCCTCCTTGGCAGCGCATAAACGTTGCCACGCCTGTTCGGATTCCTCAATTATGCGACGTTTGTCGCTGATCCTCTCCTCCTCAGTCATGTGCGCCCACCTGGCATACCACGTGCCGTGCCCGGAGGGTTCCTTGGAAACATCCGCCTCCCGTTGTGGGGCCGAGCAGCCCCCTTTCGGGTGAACCCCTCCTGCCTGCTGGTATAGTGCCTTGGCCGGGCCCGTCACTTTGGGGACAGGCGACCTGGCCACCCCCTTCCTGCCACAAGACAAATCCACTGGCTGCTCCCCCGACGTGGCACCCCCCACCTCGGGTCCAGACTCCCCTTCCGACAACTCCAGGGTGAACTCCTCCCCCGCGGACAACTCTGGGTCGCCATCCCCTTCTTGCCCGCTAGACTCGTCAACCTCTGCCAAGACCTCCTCAATGGCCCCCGAATCCTGCCTGTCCCCCTCCTAGTCGGAGCGGTCTGGGCTGCCTACATGCATGACCGGCGGCGTGCGGCCCATGGCCGCGCCCCCCCCCTCCTCTGCAATCTCTAGGCCCCCCCCCGGCCCCTTTGCCACTTCCACAAAATGCGCGGGGAGGCTCTGATGCCATCCTGCATGCTTACGCGCCTCCTGCTGCTTCTGGCCTCCGCCCCTCCCAGTTGTGCTTCTACGGGCCGGGGACGGCTCATCAAGGCATGCCGCCGCCACCGCCGCCGCCACCCCTGCTGACGTGGACCTCGGCGTCCGGGTCATGCCGACCCAAGCCTTGTCCAGGACTCCTGGTCGCAAGCTCTCAGTCCTCCCCAGCACAAGCAGAGCCTCGCGAACTGCCTCCGTATCAGGTGAAGCCATGGCTCCCCCCTCCTCCTGCACTAAACTTCGAAAATGCACTCCGGGCGTTAGAAATGCGCCCGCGAGATGCGTGGGATTTGGCAACCTACACGCGTCCGCGAGATGCGTGAGATTCGGCACCCCGCGACTGTGCGAGGAACTCTAGCTGGGTCCCGCTGCCCTTGCCACAAGAACAATTAACCAGGACCGCACTGGGGCACCAGCGGAGTCCTGCCCTCTCCCCCCAAGCACTAAACACCACCTCAAAAACCTAGACTAAGGCCCTAAGCACTAACCTCCTCAGACAAACTAACTGCTACCCTGCAGCACCGGGGACAGGAAGAGGAAGGACTTCCTCCCCTGTCCCCTTAAGTACCCTCCCTAGCTCCCCACCCCTAAGGCCACCCCCCAGCCTATCCTAGCCTACCTGTCCTGATATCGCGCGAACACCCCAGGGGAAGACTGGTCTGCTGACCTCACTTCCCCTGGGGGCTGCAACTGCATTTCGACGAAGAACTTTCTCTGCGCCCCAGTCTGATTCGGTGCCTGCACCTCAACTTCCACTTCCGTCCCATGCAGAGGAGGCGCTGCTGTGTGATTTAGATAATAGAGGGAAGACTAGTAAACCGCATCAAGTCATCAGGCAATGACAACCGATGCCCTAACTTGCCTATACAATGTAAAGGTAGGTGAGCTAGACTACAAATTAATAGCAAGACCTTAGTTACTGGGGCTCACATAGCTGCCAAGGTTTCAAATTGCGATGTGTGACATTTTCATATTTTCAGTGTAAATATGAGTGGCATTTGAATGACTATGAGTGACATTTTCTTGTGAGGAAAATCATGCAATGAATAAGGGGAAACGTAAGTGTAAGAAATTACACCCAACGAGAAACTAAGCACCAGACATAAAATAAAGACCAGAGTCTAAGAAGGGGAGAGCAGAGTTATAGGAATTATAAGAGTGCTGTCATCATTCTGATTAGCAGAACCCAGAGCTCCCTGCAGAACATCCATGGCGTGTTACTTTTAATAAATACTCATCTATGCAATTATATTTATGCAGTGACATTCTAATGGAAAATGTTTACGCACGTTAATGAAATACACTTATCTGGAATTTGAAAATCCTTTTCTCAGATTGTAGCATTGATGCAGCGCAAGCGGGGTGAGTTCGCTCATTAACACTTAATACTCACCTGGGCCCATGTGAAAATAACATTTAAAGCAAAAGCACTCGAGCAGCACTCTACATTTGACTTACAATCCTTGTTTCCGGACCTAGGGATCGAAAGGGAGTTAGTTTGATAAGAAACTAATTTTCTTAACTCTATAAATTCAATAACCACAAACTCGGGAAGGTTTAAACTCTCTTTATCTCAATAATTTGTAAACATTGTCAAAAAAATCCATACATGATTTATTTAGCTTAAATGCAGAATTATGAAAAATACAAGAACAACAGTTTGAAATGATTTTCTAGCTGCAATGTAAAGGGAGAGGAAAACAGGAAACATGCTATGAATGCATAAATGACTTTGAAACCCTAAATAGAGGAAGGGGAAGATAAGGGAACATTCAATATAAACAGTTTATCTCGGAGAATAGCTTTTAAGTACTAAGTACGAGGAAGGGGAAGAAAAGGAACATTTAGACTAGAACAGTTTCCAAGAAATTATTATTTCTAAGTGCTAAGTTTAGGGATGGGTAAAGAAGGGAACATTCAAACTAAACAGTCTATCACGAGTTATTTAAGGTACTGAATAACCAGGAAGGGGAAGAGAAGGAACATGCAATCAGAACAGTCTGCAATTTTACTAAATGAGGAAAAGGACGGAAGATTTACCTAAAGTGATTGAAGACCAACCAGGGACAATGGGCTGGGAAAGGACAGGACCCCAGGAAAGTGCAAGTGCCAGGAAGGAAGACGGAGAACCAAGGAAACCAGGAGGAAAACCAGTACGGACCAAGTTGGAAAACCAGGAATGTACCACCTCAGACTAGAACCGGAACCCACAGGTTGAGGAATAACGCCAGCGTTGGACCTCTCTGCAGCTAACAGTTGGACCCCGAATAGTCAACAAATCCCAAAGACAAAGTGCTTCACCAGCACTTCGCCTTCCCACCCCGATTGGGTTATCGAACCTTCTGACAGAGTGCTCCGCTGCACCTCTGTTCTCGAGCCTATTGAGCGCGTTGGGTCAGTGTCAGGTCAGCTATTCGAACAAGACGGACAATTTTCTTAACTAAACCTAGTCTATTTTTACTAAATTTTAGGTCAGAGTACCACCCTTAAATGTTGCCTGTGTCAGAATCCCCAAATCTTATTGGACAAGGGGAGAGGGAGAGGTGATCACACCACACAAAAATGAAACTTTTAATGGAAATATTTAAATCTTAGGAACGCCTACTTGGGTCTCACATGTTCCCAAGCATGATAGTTTCGCCTAACAATGAACATTGTAAAATATATACAAGGTAGTATCAATTGTTCATTCTGCCTTCCTCTCGTGGGGTCAGTAGGTGATGTTCCCATGGGTGCCGCAGTCAAGACTGTCCCTTGGCACCCGTTCAATGTCATAGCCGAGTTGTTCTTGTGTACTTGTGCGCATGTCAGGCCATTAGGGTTTCAGTGGACAGCATCAGGCCCGAAACGATACATGTAAAAATAGGAGATAGACAGTTTTAATACAAAGAATAAATGCACATTCTACATTTTACTTATTTTTATCTTATGCCTATGTACTTTATTTTCAATCAATCAATCAGAAGAATTTGTACAGCGCGTTACTCACACGTAAGGGTCTCAAGGCGCTGAGGGGGGAGGGGGAGTCGCTATTGCTTGAACAGCCAGGTCTTGAGTTGTTTCCTGAAGGAGAGGTGATCCAGGGTCAGCCGTAGGTGAGAGTGGAGGGAGTTCCATGTCTTGGCTGCCAGGTAGGAGAAGGATCTTCCCCCGACGGTGGATTTCCGAATTCGTGGGACGGAGGCGAGGGCCAGGCTGGCGGATCGGAGCTGGCGGGTGGGTGTGTAGAAAGTGAGGCGGCTGTTGAGGTACTTCAGGCCCATGTTGTGAAGAGCCTTGTGTTCGTGGGTGAGGAGTCTGAACATGATCCTCTTGTTGACGGGGAGCCAGTGCAGGTCTCTCAGGTGGGTAGAGATGTGGCTGCGGCGAGGGATGTCCAGGATGAGTCGCGCTGAGGTGTTCTGGATGCGCTGGAGTCTTTTCTGGAGTTTGGCTGTGGTTCCAGCATAGAGGGTGTTCCCGTAGTCCAGATGGCTAGTGACGAGGGCCTGGGTGACCGTCTTCCTGGTTTCTGTGGGGATCCAACGAAGATCTTTCGGAGCATGCGCAGAGTGTGGAAGCAGGATGATGAGACTGCATTCACTTGCTTGGTCATCGTGAGGGAGGAGTCCAGGATGAAGCCCAGGTTGCATGCGTGGTCCGTTGGTTTGGGTGCACTGCCCAGGGCAGGGGGCCACCAGGAGTCATCCCATGCGGAGGGAGAAGGTCCGAGGATGAGGACTTCGGTCTTGTCTGAGTTCAGTTTCAGGCGGCTGATCTTCATCCATTCTGTGACGTCTCTCATTCCTTCCTGGAGGTTGGATTTGGCGGTGGTGGGGTCGTTGGTGAGGGAGAGGATTAGCTGGGTGTCGTCAGCGTAGGGGATGATGTTGAGGTTGTGTCGGCGGGCGATGGCTGCGAGAGGGCTCATGTGGACGTTGAAGAGGATAGGGCTGAGTGAGGATCCTTGCGGGATGCCGCAGATGACTTCGGTGGCCGTGGATCGGAACGGGGGGAGGCGGTCTCTCTGGGTTCGTCCGTCGAGGAATGAGATGATCCACTCTAGGGCCGCTCCTTGGATTCCGGTGTTGCTGAGGCGCTGTATCAGGGTGCGGTGGCATACAGTGTCGAAGGCTGCTGAGAGGTCCGGGAGGATGAGGGCAGCCGTTTCCCCGATGTCGAGCAGGGACCTGATGTCCTCGGTGGCTGCGATGAGGGCGGTCTCGGTACTGTGGTTTGCTCTGAAGCCAGACTGTGATGGGTCGAGGGATCCGTTGGTCTCGAGGAAGGCGGAGAGTTGTCTGTTGACGGTCTTCTCGATGACTTTGGCTGGAAAGGGGAGGAGCGAGATGGGGCGGAAGTTCTTCAGGTCCGTGGGGTCCACAGTGGGTTTCTTGAGGAGGGTGCTCAGCTCGGCTTGTTTCCAGCTCTCCGGGAAGGTGGCGGATGCGAAGGAGCTGTTTATGATGTTCCGGAGTTGGGGTGCGATGATGGAGTCAGCTTTGTTGAAGACGTGGTGAGGGCAGGGGTCGGTTGGGGAGCCGGAGTGGATAGTGTTCATCGTGCGGGTGGTATCTTCGGTGCTGACCGGGGTCCAGTTGCAGAGGGTGGTGGTTTGGGGTGCTGGTTCAGCGGTTGGGTGCGTGGTTTGTGCGCCGAAGCTGTTGTGAATGTCGGCGATCTTGCGGTGGAAGAACGAGGCGAGAGAGTCGCAGAGGTCTTGCGAGGGAGTGATGTCGGTGTTGCAGGCGCTGGGATTTGAGAGCTCTTTGACGATGCTGAAGAGCTCCTTGCTGTTGTGGCTGTTGTTGTCCAGTCTTTCTTTGAATGTTGTCTTCTTGGTGGTGCGGATCAGCTGGTGGTGTTTGCGAGTGGCGTTCTTGAGGGCGGTCATGTGTGCTGTTGTCTGGTCGTGGCGCCAGGCTTTCTCGAGGGTGCGGCAGATTTTCTTGGAGTTTTTGAGGTCGGTGGTAAACCACAAGGCTTTCCTGCTGCTGGGTCTGCTGGGGGCGTTCTTCAGTGGTGCGAGTTCGTCGGCGCAGTCGGTGAGACACAGTGTGAGGTTGCGGGCTGCTTCGTCGGGGTCCGTCGTGTTGGTGGGTGAGTTCTGGCTGAGGGTGGTGGTGAGCTGGTCAGCGGTGATCTTGCTCCAGCTTCTGCGGGGAACTTGTTGCGGGTGGTGGTGGGTCGTGGTTCTCCTGAAGTTGAAGTGGACGCAGCTGTGGTCTGTCCAGTGTAGTCCGGTGGAGTGGCTGAAGGAGATGTGCTTGCTGGAGGAGAAGATGGGGTCAAGCATGTGGCCGGCGTAGTGGGTGGGGGTGTTCACCAGTTGCTTGAGTCCGAGGTTGGCGAGGTAGTCCAGCAGGGCGGTGGTGTTGCAGTCCTTGTTGTTCTCCAGGTGGTAGTTGAGGTTATAGTCTGAGGAGGTGAGGGCGTGCGGGCTGATGAAGTCTGCGATGGCTTCGCTGAATTGAGTGCGTGGTCCCGGGGGTCTGTAGATGAGAGTGCCTCTGAGGGAGGTCTTGAGGTCGGTGTGGATCTGGAAGTGATGGTGTTCGGCAACGTTGAGGGTGTCGTCGGAGTTGGTCGTGATGCGGATGGTGTTTCTGTGGACGATGGCGATACCTCCTCCGTTTTGGTTGACGCGGTCCCTCCGGGTGATCTTGTAGCCGTCCGGGATGGCTATGGCGCTGTCGGGGGCTGAGGAGGCGTTCATCCAGGTTTCGATGAGGAAGGCGACGTCTGGTGAAGTTGTGTCGAGGAGGTTCCAGAGTTCCACGGCGTGCCTGTGGATGGAGCGGGTGTTGAGCAGGATGCACTTGAGGTGGTTGTTGTTGGTGATCGGCTTTGCGGGTGCGGTGCAGGTTCGGCGGCAGGTGAATCGGCAGGCTTGGCAGATGAAGGGTCCGTGGGTGCATTTCAGGGAGGCTTGGTAGCAGGCGGGGTTCCGGCTGGCGTTGAGTGCTTGGAGGGTGGAGGCGTCATAGGTCCGTCAGGTGGTTGGCATCGTCGGGGGCTAGGGGTCATGGCGCTGGGAGCGGTCCAGGCGCGGACGGGCGTAGACGGGCTTGCCTTGGCACGCCTTTGGCGCACAATCGGCACGCCCGCTGCGCGTGACCGTTGCGCGTAGGCGCGGGCTCTATAAGAGGCTAAGTGGGAGGGAGGGGCAGCTGGGAGGCGGGAGCGGGGCGGGGGTACAAAAGAGAAAAAGGGGGTGGGGCCGCGAGGGAGCAGCGGTGGGAAGTGGGGAGCGGGGGGGCCTACCAGAGGAGACAATGAACAATAAACACAATATCACTATCAGCACAAAAGGCACAATATCACATTACCAGCAGAGAGGAAGTACAATCACGAGGGGCACGAAAATGAGGACAGGAGCAGCGTAGACGAGCGAGCAGCAGCGAGGGGGCACTGGGGTCACAGCTGGCAAGCCGTGCGGCGTGGGGGTGTCCTGGGGTCAGGACAGATTTTATCTAACGCATTAGAATTTAGGCAGGACAGACAGCTTTGAAAAAGCATCAGCACAAGCTGCATGCATGCTATTACACACAGCAGCCATCTTAGCTTCAGTGCGCAGAAGCAAAAGTTTCCCACCAAGAAAGAGAAGACGTCAGATCACACTGACGCGTGCGCATTAGAGAATCCCGCGTAGCAGTGGCCATTTTAGATTGCAAGCGTATTAAGGATTAGTAAACACATAAGCAAGCTTCTAAATGATACGGAACATAACGAATAAAGAGTAAATATTAACAGACAAACATATAGATTACTTGTTATGGTTAGGTAGAGGAGATATGACTTCGCAAGTTGCTCTGTATGCAAATTCTTGCTCCATCAGCATCATTGTTGTTGGACTTACATGTACAATATTTTCAAGGTAGTACTCGTGTATGTGCTCTAAGAGCTAGACCATCTCCTGTCTCAACTGGGTCAGCTGTCTTTGTCAGCTCGCCTGCTGGTCCCAGAAATGAGCGCAGGTGGCCCCCACCTGCAACCACCCCTCAGATTAAGCACTGTACTGGTTTCGATGGAGCGGGCGTGGGGTGTTTGCCGAGTAGTTATCTGCATTATGGGAGGTGGTTTAGACAAACTGTAAGTCCCAAAGTTAAACTTTCGTATTTATCATTTATGGGGATTTCATCATTTTATTTTGGCAGCCAATTTATTATTTTATAATTTTCGGTCTTGTCGAGTTCGCTTTGGATAGATCTCATTGCACCTCTCTGATATATATATATATATATTCACTGAAAAAATCATAGGTTATAGACCATATATAGTTAGGAATTAGCAATTAAAAAACCTTTTTTTACTCACACAAAACCATTGAAATTCCATATATAGTTAGTTGTACTAACTATATATCGCGCACCCACAATCCACTGCTGATCATGTCACATATTACATCATTCATGACATGGTCAGTGACATCACTGATGACATCACTGATGACATCTCAAATGACATCACTGATGACATCACTGATGACATCTCAAATGACATCACTGATGACATCTCAAATGACATCACTGATGACATCACTGATGACATCTCAAATGACATCACTGATGACATCACTGATGACATCTCATTTGACATTACTGATCACATCACTGATGACATCATTCATGTGATAATACGATGAACCTCTTCAGACTCTAATATAACCTTAGAAACACTCAGTGTAAACAGACACTCACAGACTGTCACTCATCCATGGAGTTATTCACACACTTAGTCAGTCATGCAAAGAATCAATCACACCTCCATTTCCTCAACTATACAGTTATACACACCTTACTTATTCAAACATATACTAACACATATTTACTGTCTTTTACAATGCCTGATACAAGTACACAATGATCCATACAGCCACTCACACATTCACTGGCTCTTATGCACAGTTATTTATATATGTCAAATGTCACATGTACTGTGTTTTACATATGTACTTACTTTGACATGTAGCACTGAGATATCCATTCACTCACCAATGCACTCAGTCAACCGCCCATACAGGTGTTTCCACATGCACTTTTGAACCCATACATCTAGTGAATCAACTGCTCACACATCTATGCACAGAGTCACACATCCCAGCCACCCACACACACACACTCAGTCTCCCATACAAATACTTGTGCAACCAATTAATAACCCATATACTTACTCATATAGCTACTGATCAACACATGCAGCAGTGAACAGAACAACAGACATAATGATGCACAAATTGAGACAGTTTAGTCACTAACTCATGCACTCAGTGACACACATTTATTCACTCACTCATACAGTCAATCATGCACCTAATAAATCCTTCATCCAGACACTTATACCTCCACTCATTCTTCAATATGTAAGACATATTTTACCTTTACAGAAACATACAGTCACTGGATGTAGTCATCAGTGATGTCATCAGTGATGTCATTTGAGATGTCATCAGTGATGTCATTTGAGATGTCATCAGTGATGTCATTTGAGATGTCATCAGTGATGTCATCAGTGATGTCATTTGAGATGTCATCAGTGATGTCATCAGTGATGTCACTGACCATGTCATGAATGATGTAATATGTGACATGATCAGCAGTGGATTGCGGGTGCCCGATATATAGTTAGTACAACTAACTATATAGGGAATTTCAATGGTTTTGTGTGAGTAAAAAAAGGTTTTTTAAATGCTAATTCCTAACTATATATGGTCTATAACCTATGGTTTTTTCAGTGAATTTTCAAGGTTTTGTAAATGCTAATTTCTAACTATATATGGTCTATAACCTATGGTTTTTTCAGTGAATTTCATTGGTTTTTTAAAAGCTAATATCTATAGATGTAAAATGTATTCTTCTTTAAATCAAAAAATATATTTTATATGTTTATTAATAATTTTTTTTATTATTATTTTTTTTTGTTCGCTCCCGGTTCGCGAAGCGGGAAGCTTCCCGTTAGCTCAATTTGGTGCCGCGACCCGGTCCGCGAACCGGTAAACGTTCCGTTTGCGCAACTGCCGCGTTAGAAATCAACATCGTGACGCGTCGCGGAAGCGCGATGTATCACGTTGTCGCGTAATGCGTCTTATGACGCGCCGCGTTAGCGCACCCGGAAGTGCTCCGGTACGCGAACTGAGACGCGAAGCGCAGCTCCCCGGAACCGATCCGGGGAGCGTCGCGAAAGCGCGACGTATCGCGTTGCCGCGTAATGCGTCTTATGACGCGCCGCGTTAGCGCACCCGGAAGTGCTCCGGAGCGCGAACCGAGGCGCGAAGCGCAGCTCCCCGGAAGCGATCCGGGGCGCGTTCCGCAGCGCGTAACATAAGCGTAACAGGTCATGTGACTTGTTAATACAACTTTTCATTGGTTCATTTCACTTTTGGTTTCCTAATGATGTAAGGCTAGGTCAGGTGACCTAAAAATAACACTTTTCATTGGTTTAGAACTATTTTTTTCCCAAATGATGAAAGCCCCCACCTTTTTTCTCACTCTGACTTTCAACTTTGTGAAAGGAAGACCTATTTTGCTCAGTGGAAAATGGCTTCACTAGTAGCTGCAGCTGGTGCACCCCCACCACCACCACCACCTCCTCATAGGAAGAGAGGACCACCTCCACAGTTCCTTCCCAACACAGAGGAGGAAGAGGATCAAGAAGAGGAAGAGGAAATACAGGCAACACAGTTTTTACAAGAGGAGCCCCGGGTATCTCATCATAAAAATAGTTTTATTTGGCAGTTTTTTTCTTTTCCTGAAGGACAGAAAAAAGTTAATGCTCGGTATGTGATGTGCCTCATATGCAAAGAGGACTTATCTAGAGGCACAGATAAGAAGTATAGTTACGGCAACTATACTATGCACCGTCACATGCTGAGGTGGCATCCACTAAATTACAGCCGGGCAGAGATGCGTGACCTCCAGGACAACCCACCAACTCCTGTGGCCAGGACATCGGCACAGGTATCTCTGTCGGGGCCAGAGGCATGGGAAACAGTGCCAAACATTCAGGATAACTTTGTCCACATGAAGATTGTCTGTTTATATTGCGGTACCTTACTCTCATGTGCCAATATGAGCATTAACTAAATAAACAGAGCATTTGAAAACCACAAGTGCTCTAAACGCCCCAAAAAAAAAATGTTGCTCCTGTTGAGCCCTTTCCAATGCCTGCTTTTTGTTGTTTCCCCCCCCAAAAAACAAAAAAAACATAAAATTGTTCAAAAAATACAAAAAAAACAAAAAATGTTCAGAAAAATAAAAAAAATATATAAAACAACAAAAACATTAAAAAAAAGTTCTTTTCAGAACTACCTCCCCTTTATAAAAAAATTGCTAGAATGTTTAGCACTCTGGCAAGCTCTATTTCTTTTGGTTCGCTTCCCGGTTCGCTCGCCGGTACGCGAACCGGGAGCGAACCAAAACATTTTTTTAAAAAAAAAAGAAGAGTAAGTATAAGGGAAGTAAACTGAGACTAATGTTAAAAGAAAGACAGCTATAGGGACTAAACCAGAGATACTGTTTAATAGATCTATTTACCGAAGAAAAGATGGAAGAGGGTATAATTGTGAAAAACAAAATAGATAAGGAAGTGAAAGAAAAAAAGGAGAGTAGAAGAATAACACAGAAGAGTTTCTTAGAGAATGTGAGTGAATGTTCAAAATAAGATTAAAACATGTGGAATAACAGAGAGAAAAAACAGAAAGCAGAAAAGAAGAAGTAACAGAAAAAGAATAATTGAAACAGCAAAGAAATGTAAATAACATAGGCCCATATTATCAACATAGGCAATAAAAGTTTTGCAGCTTTTATCGGCAGAAATGTGTCGCTAAAGCCGCTTTTGCGGCAGAAAACTGCCGCTAAAACCGCTTTTGCAGCAGTTTTCTGCCGATAAAAACAGCAATAATTTTATTGGCTCTGTTCATAATATGCCCCTTAGTGTGCTTCAACTACACAGAGAAAGCATAATGAACAAGTAGTGAAAGAGTGATCAGTCAAAGACACTAAGAGTAATAGAGACGGAGTGAGTGAACAAGAGTGAGGAACTATGAGAAGAGAGGGACTGAGAAAAGGAGTGGAAGGAGTAGAGTAAGTAAGTAATAGAGAAAGGAATGAGGGAAGTAGCAAAGGCAGGAAAGTGAGGGTTAAAGAAATGAAGCAGTGGAACTAATAGTAGTTAAATGTGATAGAAATGTAATGAAAAGAGTACCAAACATTTACCTTATAATTGTCGTTAACTTAGTCACTTGTTATTTTTATACTTTCAATCTGTGAAAGAGAGAACAAACATTTGAAAAATATTAAAACATGTATTTAAAAATTAGAAAAGTCAAGGGAAAAGATTGAAGGACAAACAGTTTTTCAACAACTTTGACACTTACAGAAGCTTCTGCTTCTCCAGGCCCCCTACACAGTCCTAAAGATATACATTTTAAACTAACAGTATCTTGATGCAGATGAAGTGAGGCCTATCTTGGAACATGGTGCATCTTTTGCACTGCTGTTGTCTCACAAAAGTGACGCAATGGCAGCGCAAAAGAGGTGCACAATCATCATAAAACTGTTCCTAACATTTTAAATGATTGTTTCAGGATGGCAATAAGGTGTGTCCTATCCAGACGTTTGTTTCAGGTGAGGCCTACTCAGGATTGCAGATCAAATTTAGCCTTGTTGAAGAGTACAGAGGAGATAATACATGTGCAGGCCAACCAATAAAGTTCAGACTTCCTCTGTTTCCCTGGACAGGCCTAAACTTCATCTGCACAATT
This sequence comes from Lissotriton helveticus, assembly GCF_964261635.1. NCBI lineage: Eukaryota > Metazoa > Chordata > Amphibia > Caudata > Salamandridae > Lissotriton > Lissotriton helveticus. The sequence continues at coordinate 1,574,910,483 of NC_136067.1, forward strand.
TGATTCGTAATGTTACGAAACACAGGTAATGTATTTGAAAAATGTGCAATTTCTTTTGCTCATTTCACAATCACATCACTTGTGTTTCCTTTGGTTAGGTATCTCATTGTGCAGATGTAGTCCAGCATATGAAAGAGTACGCACTGCATGCAACAACTTTGACACTTACTGAAGCCTCAGCTTCTCCATACCCCCTACACAGTCCTAATTATATACATTTTAAACTGACGGTATCTTGCTGGAAAAGAACTGAGGCCTATCTTGCAACATGGTGCATCTTTTACACAAAAGTGACGGAACAGCGGCGTAAAAGAGGCACACAGCCTTCATAAAACTGCCCTTAACATTTTAAATGATTGTTTCTAGATGCTGATAAGGTGTAACCTATCCACAGATTTGTTTCAGGTAAGTCCTACTCAGGGTTGCAGATGATATTTAGGCTTGTTGAAGAGTATAGAGGAGATAATACATGTGCAGGCCTACTAACGAAGTGAGTCATGCCCACTGCACTCTTGAACAAATGTCAGACCTCCTCTGTCTCCTGGAACAGGCCTAAACCTCATCTACACAATGTGATGTGTAATGTTAGGAAACACAGGTAATATAATTGAAAAACGTGCAATTTTTTTTGCTCATTCCACAATCACATCACCTGTGTTTCCTTAGCTTAGGTATCTCATTGTGGAAATGTAGTCATTCATATGAAAGACTATGTAGAATGTGAGCACTGTATGCAACAACTTTGACACTTACAGAAGCCTCAGCTTCTCCATGTCTACTACACATTTCTAAATGTAGATCATAAGTACAAAAAGTACAGAATTAATTATACATGTTAAATGGTTTATTTTTGCTGTTCTCAGAATTTATCAAGTTTCACTAAAAACAGTGACTTAAGGTATTCATCATATAACAGCGGGGAAAAAAAAAAACAATCAAAATGATTGTGTTTAAAAAACCCACATAACATAACCAATCAGAAATCAGAACTCCTCAAAAGTAACTTACTTTCCATGACGTCGAAGGATGTCCTATGAACAGCTTACACTCGGTTGTGCTGTTTCATTTTCAGCCCGCCACTTTCTGAAAGAAAACCTCCATCGTTTTGAAAAATATGTTACATACAATAAATGACTTCTCGCTCTCTACCACATGTTTCCACAAGGCCAAATCATGTAAGAGCCATTTATAACTCTTGGAATTCTTGTAAGCAAATCCCGTCATTTTGTATTTCCGCAACTTTCAGAAAGAAAACGTTCAAGATCACTTTCACAATCCTGGACTAGTAATATCTTACCCTTCTTGCTCACTCATGTTCTACATTTCCTATGACACTGATACTGCTTACTATGAAGCAGACTTACACTACCTCTATGACTACTACAATTATTTAATTGTCTACATCACTTTTAATCACAAAGCAATATAAAACAGTAGATAAAATTATATCAACCCCTAGAATCATTATACGCCAGTTACCTACCCTAAATTCTCTTTTCTGAAATCAGAAAGTAAGAATATTTTTAAATAAAAAGGCAACATTGTATCGTAGTCAAATGGGAATAATTTCCGAAACAGCAATTTTTTTTACATTTTAAGCTGTGTAATAAGCGGATCTGTCAAATGACCATCATGCCATATAATAGCTGCAGTTACAAATGTTCTTCCTAAAATCAACGACTGTGTAGCCACAACATTTGTAATTAAAGTTGAAGACTTACTTTCATCAGGTTTATATAGTTGGATTTTCAAAATGACATTATAATCAAAAGTTTGGACCAATAATCTAGACAGCATTGCAGACTTACATTCCCTCTACTCCATGTTTTGATTGGCTGCTTGAATTAGCTTATAAAAAGAAACAGTTTTTCTGAACTCATACAAAGTGCAGTTATTTTTCCATGACGTCAAGTGTTATGGTAAGAACACCGTTTGCTTTGGGAAATACTCTGTTGTCCTTCAACTAATCTCTGCCCACCACTTTCTGTAAGAAAATCTTCTTTTTTTCCAGGAACTATTTAAAACTCAAAAATAACTTTTGACTCTGTACTACACTTATCCTCAAGGCCAAATCGTGTAGGAGCCATTAGAACCTCTTGAAATTCCTCAGAGCAAATCCTGAGATTCCTTCCCTAAAATTTTGGTTTTAAAAACACCAGGTAAGAATTTTTAAGGTCAAAAGGCAATTTTTTTAAAAAAGTTAAAACAGAATCATTGCAGAATGACCAGCCATTTCTAGACTTTAAATAAGCTGTGTAATGTCCTGATGTTATTGAAGGACCGTCATGATATATAATTGCTGCAGTTACAATAGTCCTTCCTGATATTGACAACTGTGAAGCCACACATTTTTTAATTAAAGTTGTCAATTTTGTTCCATCAGGCCTACATCGTTGGAACATTAAAATGACATAATGGCCATATGTTCGTATAAATAATGTTGACAACATTGCAGACTTACATTGGCTACACTCCATGTTGTGATCAGCTGCTTATTAAAGGACACTGATTTACTCTCTGGCAAAGTTAAATATATAAATCTTTCTGAGTCTACACTAGTAGTACTTGATACCCTACAGTTCTCGCAGTCATGCTGCCATTGATAAGAAAGCCCAAACAGGTGATCTACATCTACACCTTCAGCATGCAATACATCAAGCATATACATTAAAAACTCCTGACAATCTTGCTGAATATTTTGAGAGAATTGTGTTTGACCTGAACATCTGTCTAACACATTTCGAATTTCAGACACACTTTCTATTTTTGTTCTATCAGTGCTACATTTCTCTAACACAGAATTTAACAAACTGCAAAATCTTTGATCAGAATTGACCACAATCTCTTCTTTTACATTTTCTAGAGAAAACAAAACATTAACCACTACATTAGCATAGCAGTTGACACCAGAACTGTTTTCAAATTGAAAACCAACAACATCTTCAACAGAATCCTTTTTCTTTCTGCTTATAATTTCAGGTTCATCGACTTTTCGTCTTTTTGCTACAACCTCCCCAGTATTGGTCACATTTCTTCGTTTCCGGCCTACCACACGTTTCTCAAACAAAGGATATTGAGGCAATTGTGGCGCATACTCTCTTCTTAACCTATTGTATTCCTTAACACAATCTAGATCCGCACAAATGTTTGTGACATCACACTCAATCAAGTACAATCCCGATAAAGTTCTAACTCGTGACAATGCCACATATGCCATACCCTCCTTGAACACAGAACTGCCAATATTCACCAATGCACTGTCTACACTTAAACCTTGCGATTTATGGATTGTCACCGCATATGCCAAGCAAACAGGAAACTGCATACGGCGAACATATAAGTCTTTTACAAGCAAAAATCTAGCAGAACAACGACCAATTAGCTGTACTTCCTCAATGCCATCAAATTTAATTTTTAAAAATTCAATTCCATCTCTATTTCTGTATTTCACAAAATCAACAACATTACCCATTGATCCATTTACCAGACCTCTTTCAACATGTAAATTCCTTCTTAAAATTATACGGCAATTTAAGCACACATTCAGAGTCTTTTCAAAACCCGCTGTTTTACATATAGTCTTCTCTAATGAATCCAATTTTGTTTTCAAATTCTCAGACAAAATAATTGTTGATCCCATATGCTCTACTCTGTCAATAGCTTCCAGTTTCACAATCTCTTGGTTATCTAAATGCAACATTTTGTTGTTGAAGATGGCACATTCTGCAAGATTTGGCATCAAACATATTACAGATTTCTTCTCAGTAATTTTCTGAAAAATATTCTCAGGCACAACGTCTTGTTCTGGATATAAATTTGACAGTAATCGTGCATGTAAAGCTTCTTTCCCATGCTCGGTCACTTTTCCAATTCTAACATCTTGTAGAATATTCTTGTAAACTTCATCCTTCGCCTGACGCATATTTTCATGCAGTTCAGCATAATTGAAGTTTAACCATATATTGACGTTGCCAATGCTCCCTAGGCACTTCCTGGTATCTTCATGCGTGAGCATTTTGAACACAGGTTGTCCTTTCACTGGTGTCAGCTGTCAGCTGCAGAAGATCTCCGAAAACAATGATGTGTTTGCCACCAAATAACACATCATACTCTGTTTTAAGAACTTCTTGCATTCTCAAATGCACAAAGGCAAGCATGACATTAGAAACCATGCTTACTTCGTCAATGATAAGAAGTTTCGTTTTCCTCAAGACTCTTGAAACTTCACAACAAGCATCTCCAGATAACTTGCGGTATTGTAATTTGTTATCATGCTCCACTGGCAGCATCAATAGACGATGCAAAGTAATACCTTTAATGTTATGTGCTGCCAGTCCAGTTGGAGGGGTGACAACACAAGACAGCGATGACTCTGTCCTTTCCTGCAAATAACATGAAATTGCTTTAATGAGGAAACTTTTTCCAGTTCCCGCTTCTCCACTCACGTACAGTCGGACAGGCTTCAACGACGTACATGAGCACTCTTTCTTCTCATGACTTAATCCATGATCAATTTGCTTGGTAACTTCGTCATATATTTTCCTCTGCTCAACGTTGAGTTGTCTTTCCAAGTCTTCTAAGTTAACCACATCCTCCTGAGCATGTGCCATGGCTCTTTCCACTTCATTCATGGCAGTGGCAGCTTCATTTTCGATAACAGGTCCTCCTAGTGGATCCTGACTCAATGAAACAGAACTCTGACTGTCCTGAGAACTGTCTCTGGCAATCTCGGCTGCAATCGTTGCTTCCTGCTCGATTTCCGCATTCAACATTTCAAGATATTTGGGAAAAGCAGGACATTCTATGGTCTCCTTGGCGGCAGTGAAAGAGTCTTCGTAACAGAGGAAATCTCCAAGCAGTTCCTCTTCTGCACGCCAAGGCTTAAAAAGTTGCAAAAGTGCTAAATAGAAAAACTCCTTTTTTTCAGGAGATTCGCCACTCAATTTTCGATGGTTTACCAAGTGGCATTTTCTTTGCTTGACCAGACATCCCTCACTTCCAATTACAGCATACACTCCTTTATCAATATCTTCGTTGATGTTCCTCTTGAATATGTAATTTTGTAGAACCTCATACAGACAAACATTCTCGAGGTGACTGCTACGATTTGGATAATATGTATCCAACATGTTGGTCTTCAAAATATCGGTACTGTTTGGCTCCTTTTCCGCCAAATACTCAATTTCCCGCACAGGTTTCAGAACTCAATTACGCGTTGCAGCAAGACCAAGACTCGCCCAAACGATACTCCTAGATTTGGCATAGAGACTTGCTGAAGACAACCGGTCAGAACATTCGTAAGCTCCGATTTCTCGATGCGACAACATCTTCAGACTGAAACTGTACAACTTCTTACTGAGGCTCTTTTCATGGGAAATGTCCTCCCACATATCCTTCAATTCTGTCTTTTCTTTTTTGGTGATGTAAGATGTCACATACCGAGCCACAGCCATACAGTTATCAGCCACAAACTGTATATCCATGTTAGCATTCCACATGGACAAAATCACTGGGTTGTAGTCGTTGATGTACTTGGAGTCTTCGTTCCTTTTCAAATTGTATGTGTTTTTAGGTGATTTCTTCATCAAATTATGTCGCAGCGAAGACATCAAACTGTTTACTCTTCCTTTAGAAATCACCGGTCGTGGAAAGGCGAAACGACATTTGGTGTAGAACTTGTCCTTGTTTCTGAATTTACGACGACAGTACTTTCCGCAACAATGGCTTTGGAAGGGTAGAACTTGTTCTCTTAGGCTTTTGTCCTCCTTTGCATTTGGAACAGCACATGTAGAATACTGTTCTATGAAACTCATCACTAAGTCTTCTGGATCCGTTCCAAATTTAGGTGCATCCTTGATCCACAGCAGCATATGTATATGAGGAGCACCTCTTGCTTGGTACTCCTTTCTCCAGAAGAAATCCAACACCTCTCCAAGAGGTGGATTTCTCTTGTTCATGATGAAAGACATCATAGCTTCAAATATATGATTGAAGTACCTGCATACATTCACTGGATCCAAAGAGCACAGTTCTCCGGGTGTCTTGAATTCGATATTTTCAATGTTTCCATTTGCCTCTCGTAGAAATTCAAGTAAGTCTTCCCAGCCATACTCGGCACAGCTCAGAGTGAGGAACCATGTTGGAGTTCCTAAGTTCCTCAGCATACATTTTAAATCACCATGACGACGGTACCAGTACTCATTAGTACCACGCTGACACGCCATGAGATTAATCAGGTGACAATCCAAAATACTGTCTTGCACATTGACTTTATCCATAAAGTCACTTGCAGAGATGTTTTGCATCTGTATACCACTTTTCAAGATGTGGTTCACTGCATATGACAATCCAGACAGATCGCTTTCAAACAGGAGATGAAACAAATAGGGAATGCATTGTCGAAACCTAGCATCTTCTGCATACAATCGTAAAGTCCGGTATTCAGAAGCAGGAATTTGATGAGGTCGCTCATCATATCTTCCTCCTTGACCTGTTGGAAATAGCTGTGGGAAACACCGAGCTTCCAAACTTTCCTCCCAAACACTAATGGGACTCCCTTTGGCTTGTTTCATTTGAAACAACTCAATAGCATTCCCCATGCCTTCCTTGGAATGCAAAGGATGAACACTATAATGTTCATATATTTCTTCACTTTTAGAGGGTTCTACTTTCTCAATTTGACCAGTACACAAATCGCTATCCTCTTCCTCACTTACTTCCTCTTCTGCAACATATACATTCTTATAGTACTTATTTTTTTTTTTCAAATACAATGTTGCCTTTTTGACTTTCCTAACATCCACTAAATCTTGCCATATTTTCTTATTCTTTGTCGGAACCCCATTAACTAAGATAACCAGAGGTTCCTCTTCCACTTTTTCTACTCCAATTGTGTTAATGTTTTTCTTCAAATCTAGAGGCAAATAAACAACTCTTCCCTTTAATCCTCTCTGTAAATCTGATGGAGTCAATTTCCCTGTCTTTGGCTCCATTCTTACAATAGCCTGAAAGGGATGGATACTTTGAATCAAAATAGATTCATAAGTATTTAAATCCTTCAATTCAGAAGGAATCTCAACCAATTCCAGATTATTATGAACCGCTCTAGCAGGCATCTGGTTTTGATTTAATTTATTACAACAATAAGTACACACACGTTGATCCATTCCCAAATCAAAACAATTTTCTACAATCAAGTATGTTGCAAAATCCTTCCATTCACTATTATTTTCCCTTTCACTTTTTGCATATAAATCCACTAACTTAGTCTGATTCTTATAATAAGTGCGTCGACAACACACACAAGTGAAATTAGGCCTCTCACTTGATTTCACCTGAAACGTGGCAATTTCCTTCTGAAAATTATCTGTACTGGAAACCTGTACACTATCTTCCACATTACCCTCTTCTTGTGGGTCAATTTCAACATTCTCCTCTTTACTTCCAAAGTAACAAAACTCAATTTCTTCACACATATTCTTCACATCTATTTCAGAACCATGCAAAAGAGCAGCGCATAATTGTTTAAGCATAACTGCTGGACTCTTAGCATAATACAACATTCTAACTAATTTCCTCACTTTATTATGATGCACTGCTAGCATCCTGAAATGATGAAAAACACTCTGGCATACTCTCCTGGAAAGACAAGCCAGTGAATGACCATGCAAACCTGTCACTTCTCTCACTCTGCAAGGATCTAATTCTTGCAACAACTTCATTTTCTGCTTCAAACTTTTCTTATTAAATGTCCGTACAAAATCACAAAGCAAATTGATGGAATCCTGTCGCACACTGCAAATACTACTACACTTCCAGGTGTACACAGGACCCTTAGGACGTCTTCCTAAAACCTCATTACCTAACACCTCTTCTGTCTCTGTTGTCACAAGTTTTTCTTTTTCAACTGGACAACCATCTTTCACCTCATAAGCTCGACCATTGGTGTCAACTGCATGCACCAAATCATTATCCTGGAAATAACTCATTAAAAAATGCCTCACAACTTGAACTATGCATCCATTCTCCGGAAAAAAACTTCACAAAAATGACTACGATTAACTATTCTCTTCCATCTACTATTTCTTTTGAAATCATAAATTGCCTTGTTTAGCTTACTAATTCTATTGATTATCAAAATAAATAACTTTCGTTTAATTTCAAATGCCTGATCAATAACTTTCTCAACTTTTTTTTTTCTCTTATAAAAAAACACTTTCTGTTGACCTTTCTTAATATTTTTTAACAAATTGCCAATTGTCCTTTTGCGGAACATTCGTTTACGAATGTCCCTAAACTGTTGTTTCCTTCTACTATCATGCACAGAGTTATCTCTTGCTCTTCCGTTTAAATTGCTTCTCTTTTTCTGGACTAAAACATTTTCTGTAGTACTACTTTTTTTTTTTACAAATGTTTCTTATGAATGATTTCGTGGTCTTACCCGGTGCTTTCTTGGTGACTGGACGATTTTTTATTGTAGAGGACTGCTGCATTAATTGATGAACCTGCTGTCTTTGACGTTTTGTAGCCTTTCTGATTCTATCCTTAGACGGCATTCTCAAAATTTGAAATGATCTGCAGTTGAATCTGTGGTAAAAGATAATAAAAAATGTTATTAACCACTATTACCAAACAGTAAATCAATAACAGTCATCAAAAACTTAACACACTACTTGACATTTTTACATAGAATATTTTTTAGTGCTTTGGCAAATTTAGAATACACAAATAGCAGAAAAGAAATGGAATTCTTCTTCATTTTACCTGTCCTGTTTTATATGTGAATCTGGTCTAATTTTATGAGCATATTTTAATATTTTAATATTTTATTGAAGACACTACACATAACCTGTTTTTGAAGGTGTGTTTAATTTTAAATGAAACGGTTTACATTTTTACTTTTCATTTATTGTAAATTTTAAAAATAAATGTTTATAGTTCCATAGGCTCAAGCAGGTCAGCTTCCCACCCTATGTCATACAATTCTGACAAATCGGCATCCTCATCATGTTCTTCATCATCCTCAGGATTTAAATCATCCAAGGGATCTACTTCCACTGACGTTTCAATTACAAGTTCAATGATAAGGTCGAGATCAACTGATTGCTGATTGTCACTCATGGTTGATGTTGTCGTTATCTTTAAAGAAAGAGAACAACAATGAGATGTTGCAGAGTAAGAGACAAATCTCAGAGATTATAATAGTAAAATTGTTTAACAAGAGTGAGGCCTATGTCCAAGTTTTCAGTGAACAGGACTCATCTCTTCTTAACCTTGGATAAGCCTCACCGACTCTGTGTCCCCTGCTCATACTTAAATGTACAGGGGCAGATTTATGCTAAGTGGCGCATCCCCACGGATGCACCAGTTAATGTGCACCGCTGCTCTGCCACCCATAGTGTGCCGCATTTACAATGTGGAGCACCATTGAGCAAAAACAGCACAGATGCGTCACGCATCTGTACTTCAAAAGCAGCACATTGCAGGAATCACGTCATAAGCGCGACATGTCTACTGCAATGCACAGGAGGAAGCCTCACATTGCATGGTGCATCACTTTTTATGCCTGTTTCAAACAGGCGTAAGGATTTGATTCAGCAATGCTATAAAGCTGACTCAGTGAAATCTTCTAAATTTCACTGTGTTAGTTTTACAGGGCTTTCATGCAAATTAATGCATACCTTGCAACAAAACACCTATATGAAAACTGACGCAGGTTTCATGTGGCACAGGACTTTACAGCATGACACATCTGCCTAGATGCATCAAGTTGTAAATATGTCGCCACATAGCAAATCTTTTGCACCGCCGCTGCGTCACAAAAGTCACGCACAGTGACGCAAAATAAGCTTACACCTATCATAAATCTGTCCCTAACATTTTAAATGATTGATTCAGGATGACGATAAAGTGTGGCCTTTCCAGAGGTTTGTTTGAGGTGAGGCCTACTCAGGGTTGCAGATGAAATTTACGCTTGTTGAAGAGTACAGAGGAGATAATACATGTGAAGGCCTACCAATGAAGTAAGTCATATCCACTTCACTCTTGAACAAAGGCCAGACCTTTTCTGTGTCCGTGGACAGACCTAAACTTCATCTGCACAATGTCATTCGTAAACTTAGGAAACACAGGTGATGTAATTGAAAAATGTGGAGTTTCTTTTCCTCATTTCACAATCACATCACCTGTGTTTCCTTTGCTTAGGTATCTCATAGTGCAGATGGACTCTAGCACATCAAAGAGTACACATAAGTTGAGCAGTGTATACAACAATTTTGACATTTACAGAAGATTCAGCTTCTTATCTTGTTGCAGATGAAATGAGGCCTGTCTTGCAACATGGTGCATCTTTTGCATCACTGCTGCATCGGTTTCATGTGGCACGGGACTTTACAGCATGACACATCTGCCTAGATGCATTAAGTTGTAAATATGTCACCACATAGCAAATCTTTTGCACCGCCGCTGCGTCACAAAAGTGACGCACAGTGACCCAAAAGAGGCATACACCTATCATAAATCTGTCCCTAACATTTTAAATGATTGATTCAGGATGACGATAAGGTGTGGCCTATCCAGAGGTTTGTTTAAGGTGAGGCCTACTCAGGGTTGCAGATGAAATTTACGCTTGTTGAAGAGTACAGAGGAGATAATACATGTGAAAGCCTACCAATGAAGTAAGTCATGTCCACTTCACTCTTGAACAAAGGCCAGACCTCTTCTGTGTCCGTGGACAGGCCTAAACCTCATCTGCACAATGTCATTCGTAAACTTAGGAAACACAGGTGATGTAATTGAAAAATGTGGAGTTTCTTTTCCTCATTTCACAATCACATCACCTGTGTTTCCTTTGCTTAGGTATCTCATAGTGCAGATGGACTCTAGCATATCAAAGAGTACACATAAGTTGAGCAGTGTATACAACAATTTTCACATTTACAGAAGATTCAGCTTCTTATCTTGTTGGAGATTAAATGAGGCCTGTCTTGCAACATGGTGCATCTTTTGCATCACTGCTGCATCGGTTTCATGTGGCACGGGACTTTACAGCATGACACATCTGCCTAGATGCATCAAGTTGTAAATATGTCACCACATAGCAAATCTTTTGCACCGCCGCTGCGTCACAAAAGTCACGCACAGTGACGCAAAATAAGCTTACACCTATCATAAATCTGTCCCTAACATTTTAAATGATTGATTCAGGATGACGATAAAGTGTGGCCTATCCAGAGGTTTGTTTGAGGTGAGGCCTACTCAGGGTTGCAGATGAAATTTACGCTTGTTGAAGAGTACAGAGGAGATAATACATGTGAAGGCCTACCAATGAAGTAAGTCATGTCCACTTCACTCTTGAACAAAGGCCAGACCTTTTCTGTGTCCGTGGACAGACCTAAACTTCATCTGCACAATGTCATTCGTAAACTTAGGAAACACAGGTGATGTAATTGAAAAATGTGGAGTTTCTTTTCCTCATTTCACAATCACATCACCTGTGTTTCCTTTGCTTAGGTATCTCATAGTGCAGATGGACTCTAGCATATCAAAGAGTACACATAAGTTGAGCAGTGTATACAGCAATTTTGACATTTACAGAAGATTCAGCTTCTTATCTTGTTGGAGATGAAATGAGGCCTGTCTTGCAACATGGTGCATCTTTTGCATCACTGCTGCATCGGTTTCATGTGGCACGGGACTTTACAGCATGACACATCTGCCTAGATGCATCAAGTTGTAAATATGTCACCACATAGCAAATCTTTTGCACCGCCGCTGCGTCACAAAAGTGACGCACAGTGACGCAAAAGAGGCATACACCTATCATAAATCTGTCCCTAACATTTTAAATGATTGATTCAGGATGACGATAAGGTGTGGCCTATCCAGAGGTTTGTTTAAGGTGAGGCCTACTCAGGGTTGCAGATGAAATTTACGCTTGTTGAAGAGTACAGAGGAGATAATACATGTGAAAGCCTACCAATGAAGTAAGTCATGTCCACTTCACTCTTGAACAAAGGCCAGACCTCTTCTGTGTCCGTGGACAGGCCTAAACCTCATCTGCACAATGTCATTCGTAAACTTAGGAAACACAGGTGATGTAATTGAAAAATGTGGAGTTTCTTTTCCTCATTTCACAATCACATCACCTGTGTTTCCTTTGCTTAGGTATCTCATAGTGCAGATGGACTCTAGCATATCAAAGAGTACACATAAGTTGAGCAGTGTATACAACAATTTTGACATTTACAGAAGATTCAGCTTCTTATCTTGTTGCAGATGAAATGAGGCCTGTCTTGCAACATGGTGCATCTTTTGCATCACTGCTGCATCGGTTTCATGTGGCACGGGACTTTACAGCATGACACATCTGCCTAGATGCATCAAGTTGTAAATATGTCACCACATAGCAAATCTTTTGCACCGCCGCTGCGTCACAAAAGTGACGCACAGTGACGCAAAAGAGGCATACACCTATCATAAATCTGTCCCTAACATTTTAAATGATTGATTCAGGATGACGATAAGGTGTGGCCTATCCAGAGGTTTGTTTAAGGTGAGTCCTACTCAGGGTTGCAGATGAAATTTACGCTTGTTGAAGAGTACAGAGGAGATAATACATGTGAAAGCCTACCAATGAAGTAAGTCATGTCCACTTCACTCTTGAACAAAGGCCAGACCTCTTCTGTGTCCGTGGACAGGCCTAAACCTCATCTGCACAATGTCATTCGTAAACTTAGGAAACACAGGTGATGTAATTGAAAAATGTGGAGTTTCTTTTCCTCATTTCACAATCACATCACCTGTGTTTCCTTTGCTTAGGTATCTCATAGTGCAGATGGACTCTAGCATATCAAAGAGTACACATAAGTTGAGCAGTGTATACAACAATTTTCACATTTACAGAAGATTCAGCTTCTTATCTTGTTGGAGATGAAATGAGGCCTGTCTTGCAACATGGTGCATGTTTTGCATCACTGCTGCATCGGTTTCATGTGGCACGGGACTTTACAGCATGACACATCTGCCTAGATGCATCAAGTTGTAAATATGTCGCCACATAGCAAATCTTTTGCACCGCCGCTGCGTCACAAAAGTCACGCACAGTGACGCAAAATAAGCTTACACCTATCATAAATCTGTCCCTAACATTTTAAATGATTGATTCAGGATGACGATAAAGTGTGGCCTATCCAGAGGTTTGTTTGAGGTGAGGCCTACTCAGGGTTGCAGATGAAATTTACGCTTTTTGAAGAGTACAGAGGAGATAATACATGTGAAGACCTACCAATGAAGTAAGTCATGTCCACTTCACTCTTGAACAAAGGCCAGACCTTTTCTGTGTCCGTGGACAGACCTAAACCTCATCTGCACAATGTCATTCGTAAACTTAGGAAACACATGTGATGTAATTGAAAAATGTGGAGTTTCTTTTCCTCATTTCACAATCACATCACCTGTGTTTCCTTTGCTTAGGTATCTCATAGTGCAGATGGAGTCTAGCATATCAGAGACTACGCAGAAGGTTAGAACTGTATGGAACATGGCTATGTAAGTCAAATAATCAAAATCTAAATTTGCCAAGCACACATGGGGGCCTATTTACAAGGACCTTGCACCACAGGGAAAGGTCTTAAATTAAAATGGGAAAAATAACATCAGAGAGACTCAAAGGCCTTATAAATATGCCCCAAGCAACCTATGAAGCTCTAGCATTACATATCAAGAAACCTAATTGATTTCAAAAATCGTTTTTAAACACATCATCTAAATAAATTATATACCTACATTCATTGGGAAGTGACTTAAAATGCCCTAAGACACATGAAAGCGTTTTTTTAAGCCCTTGCTCCATTTTTAGATCACTTTTAACATGGCTATGTAAGTCAAATAATCAAGATCTAAATTTGCCAAGCACAGATGGGGGCGTATTTACAAGGACCTTGCACCACAGGGAAAGGTCCTAAATTAAAATGGGAAAAATAACATCAGAGAGACACAAAGGCCTTATAAATATGCCCCAAGCAACCTATGAAGCTCTAGCAGTACATATCAAGAAACCTAATTGATTTCAAAAAACGTTTTTAAACACAACTTGTAAAGCAATTATATTCATACATTCATGGGGAAGTGAGTTAAAATACCCTAAGACACATGAAAGCATTTTTGTAAGACCCTTGCACTATTTTAGCGTCACTTTTAACATGGCTATGTAACACAAAGAAACAAAATCTATTTGTAAAACACTTGACACAAATCAAAATTTTAAATACACAACTTTCTTCATAATGTTCTCCCTAAACCATACTATTCTCTATCTAAATTAAATGAATCTTTTCTCACCTTAGCAAATACTTTATGAGTTTCAAAACAGTCTCAGAAACACACCAAATTGTCTTTAGCGGAGCAAAAGGTATGCACTCCAGAGTCTGCAGCCATAAAAAGCACAGAAAACCTGTAATTCATCACACATATCTCTAAAGTCACCCAATCAAAACTCTTCCCTCACTTTTTTCAAATCAACACCCTTCCCCCCTCTGCCCTTTCTGCCTTTTTTGCATAGCAACCACCTCCTGAAAGACCTCTCATGTTTGCAAGTTCACACAACAATGTTTCAATTGAACTCTGAACTCTCAGTACACCTGCGTATCCAGTGCAATCTTTCATAAAATGATTTTTTTTTTACCATTCAAATTACATCTTTCAAAGAACTCATCCATGCACCCTAACTTTCTGTTTTCAGCAATCAAAATCCACCAATCACTGCTACTGCTTCATTAACACAGAAACTCCACAGTTTTTTTCATTTAAAACTCTTATTTTTTCAACTCCCATTTCATTGCCACACTTCATCTGACTGCAGCAGAACCTCCTCTCACCATGTTTTCTGTCTGGATTGTTGGACATAGTTACATCTACTGGGCTCAGAGGTATGCTGATAACAGAAATTTACCTAACCTCAATTTACAAGATGTGGAAATTAAGTGGTTTGGCCACAGAGGATTAAAATGTCACCAATTGATACCATTGGTGAAAACCTTTATGCATTTGCCTAAACCTGACCTGTTAATTGTGCACTGTGGAGGAAATAACTTGGGCACTTTGACTGGGGTAGGTCTGGAAATGCTTTTAAAGGACACCTTTGAGCAATTGATGGCACTTTTTCCTCAAACTGCCTTGGTATATTCAAATATATGCCAAAGACAGAAACGGAGGTGGTCGAACCAATTTTGTCCACAAATTGAGAAATCGAGGAAGCATGTAAACAAATCTGTTTCAGCTTACATGAGAGACCATGGAATGGGCTCCAACTACAACAATAACTTACGTTACTACATGCAAGATATCTACAGAGGAGATGGAGTTCACTTCTCAGATGAAGGGAACAGAGTTTTCATTCTGAATTTAAAAATGTGCATTGGTACCTACTTATAAGTACCTAAATGTACCATAAACCCAAAAGCTCTTCTCAGAGCTACCCTACATCTGATCACTCACAATTATTATTTTACTCTAACTTTTTTCACTAATTTTCAACAAAGTACGCTCCCCGGAGCGCTACCCGGTACGCGAACCGGAAGCTAACCGCGCGAATTTTTTTTAAAAAATTATTTTTTTTCACACATATGGGCCTCCTCAGGCACCCTCAGAAAACCTAGGGGGTCAATATACGTCTACCGTGCCCCCTTCTACCCATTCTGAACATTATTTGCCCTCCATCTTGTATCTTTATTCGACCGAAACACAAAATGGTGGACTCCCGTAACGCTGCCGGTTCGCGTACCGGGGCGCTCACCGGGAAGCGCTCCATTAAAAAAGGTGGGAAAGTAATTTACAGAAGAAACCCTGGAGACACTTTCACCAAATATAGATTAGCTCATACTACATATCAATCCCTACCATTTTCACACATTTGGTTGGAATTCCATTTAGCCATTTAGCCTGTAGACCTCTCTAAATACCCTGAGGTAAATTACTTCACAAAACACATCTGAAGTGTTGGAATTGACAACCAATTAAAATGTTACTTTCATTTTCTACTTTTTTTACCTGACATTTGATTGGTTATGTACCTGAATATATATAAAAAAAGAGAGAGAAACACAGCCATTTTGACTACTACTTCCTGAACTACATTGCAAGATCATTTTCACTCACAACTTAAACTTGTTTTTAAAAGGTAAGATATTATTTTATAAATTTGAAAACATTTTCAGATAGTTATATACTATCCCTCTGTAAGAGTTAGACATTGAGAAAGGCTTGTTTATTATAATTATGGATTGATTTAGGTTTCTGTGGTATTATTATGAATTTACATAGGCTTTCTCACAGGCACTTTTTAATAGTACTACTTCATGCCTCAAAACTACCTGTCTGAACTTAAACCAACAGTGCCCTATCTCTACTGATATATTTATTTTTTATTCAAATTTCAGCACAAAAATGCAAGGAGAACAGAACGTTTCCTTTGAAATTGTCCTAGACATGAATAATGAGGAAATAATTGAACCCATTGACTTGAAATTCATGGATGAATCACGAGACCATGAACTTCTACAATGTGTAGAATCTGTGGATCATTTACTTCATTATGATGACGGTCAAATGTGGGAAGTTATGTTCACTCAACAAGAGGACGTATCGGACAGTCAAATGTTAGACGTTCTATTAAATTTTGAAAAAGAATCAGAAAAATAAAAATATATTTAATATTTAAAAATTGTTTGAGTCTTTAATCATTTTTATATGTAATTCATAAACTAGTACCAAATTGATTATAAAGTAAAGTCAGACTTATAGTATACTGTGCACAATTTCAAAAATACATTTATATTTAATAATCATTAATACTGCTACTTAAATAAAAAAAAAAAAAACAACAAAAAAAACAATCAATAAACATACAATATTTCAAAATATCATAGTCTATCATCTTTTTTCCTTATAGTACGCTCCCCGGACCGCTTCCCCTTGCGCGTACCGGGCGCTACCCACGCAAAAAAAACAAAAAAAAATTATTTTTTTTGCCCCGCGGGGCCCTTTTAAAGCCTCCACATCAAACCTAGGGGGTCAGGAAGGATCTACTATGCCCCCTTATGGTCATTTCCCCCTTTCTTTTGGCCTCCTCTTGTCTCTCGATCCTACCGAGAGACAAGATGGAGGCCGCTCCGGACTGTTTAGAATGTTGACAGACACCGGAGAGCCAATCAGCTTCGCTTCGCGAAGTTCCGTTACGCGTCAAGTACGCGAACCGGGGCGCTGCCCGGAGCGGGCTTACAGATATATATATTTTTTTGAACGTTAATTTCTCAAAATCCACTGGAGCACATATCTTGAGACCTAGCAAAGGCACATCGGGCTAACAGTCCCTACAATTTTGCCAAGTTTCGTGCAAATCCATTCAGCCATTCGGGCTAAAAGTGAGGCCAACCGCCAAATGGAAATTAACATGGGAAAAACGCATTTTGGGACACCCCTTTTTTCTCGGCCCCCCCTTGACGAACCCCCCCCCCCAAATTTTCAGTGGCTGCTCAGAAACAAAATGTTCCATTTTCCTGAAAATTTCAGCCAATTCCGTCCACAAACGCCAAAGTTATTAGACATAGAATTTTCAAAAATCCCATAGAGAAAAAATCCTAACTATATATACCTACTGGCGACCGCCAGTAGGTAATATATATATATATATATATATATATATATATATATATATATATATATATTACCTACTGGCGGTCGCCAGTAGGTAGTTATAGTTAGGATTGTTTTCCATAGGAAATCCGCAACATTCTATTGGGAATAACTTTGGCGCCGGTGGGCGAATTTTCACGAATTTCTCAAAGAAGATGGCCCGCTCCGCTCCATCCCTGAAAATTTGGGGGGGATTCATGAAGTGGGGGCCGAGATAAAAGGGGGGTCCCAAAACGTGTTTTCCCCATGTTAATTGCCATAGGGCGGTTGGACTCACTTTTAGCCCGAATGGCTGAATGGATTTCCACCAAACTTGGCAAAATTGTAGGGACTGGTAGTCCAATGTGCCTTTTCTATGTCTCAAGATATGTGCTCCAGTGGATTTTGAGTAATTTAGGTTAAAAAAAATATATATATCTATGAGCGCGCCCCGGTACGCGCACCGGGGAGCGCACCGGGCGCGTTACGCGAGTTCGCGAGCGGAAAGCTGATTGGCTCTCGGGTGTTTGTCAACATTCTAAACAGTCCGGAGTGGCCGCCATCTTGTGTGTAGGTAGGATCGAGACACAAGAGGTGGCAAAAACAAAGGGGGAAATGACTAAAAGGGGGCAGGGTAGATCCCCCCTGACCCCATAGATTTGATGTGGGGGCCATAAAAGGGCTTCGCGGGTCAAACATTTTTTATTTATTTTTTTCGATTTTCGCGGGTGGAGGGCCCGGTATGCGCACCGGGGAGCGTACTGGGGAGCGTACCCTGGAGAAAAAAGAAACACAGAGTTTCCAAAAAATTTAGCATTTTTTTATGAATTAGAGGTAGTTCTAAAAAGTACTGTTTTTTTTATTCTTTTTGTTGTTTTATATTTTTTTATTGTTTTTTTTACATTTTTTACTTTTTTTGGGTTTTCTGAACAGTTTTATATTTTTTTTGTATTTTTTATGGGGAGAAACAAAAAACAGGGAATTGTAAATGGCTCAACTGGAGCAAAAAAAAAAAAAGGAAAAAATGTATATTTCTTCGGGCACTTGTGGTGATCCCAAGCACGGTTGATAAGTGTAATGCTTTGCTCACCATAGCATATTGTCCCTCCACAAAATATGCAAACGATTTTAAAATTGGAAAACTTTGTTTGAATAGTTGGGCTCATCTCCATTGCTTCTAGACCCGATGGGGTGGGTTGATTACTTTGGGAGGTGCTGACAGAAGATTGGGCAGGGTTTTTGGCCAGTTCCCTGACCTCTGCCCTAGCATAGTTATTAGGGTGCCGGCGTTGCATGTGCTGAATCATGGTGTTGTTGCCAAAAGAGTATTTTTTGTTAGGGTTCCCCCTTGAAAGTTGAGCACCACAGATTAATCAAGTCGCCTTTGGCGCATTAACTTTCTTCTTGTCCTTTGGGATGAAAAAAACTGCCAGATTATGTGCTCCTTTCGCTTACATGGGATAGTATCTTCTGGTAGGAACCTACCCTCCTCCTCCTCCTCCTCCTCCTCTTCTTGGTCTCCACCACTGTGGTGTTGTGGTGGTCCTTGTGGTGGTGGTGGTGCAGATGCTCCTGCAGCTGCTGCTACTGTAGCCATTTTTCAGACAAATAGGTACAGTGAGGTTTTTCAACAGGTCTTCCTCACTCAAAGTACAAAGTGAGAATGAGGAAAATAGGTGGGGGCTTTCATCATTTGGAAAACAAAACTGTCCTGAACCAATGAAAAGTGTTACTTTCAGGTCACATGACTTGGGCCTTCATCATTTGGAAACCAAAACTGACCTGAACCAATGATAAGTGTTATTTTCAGGTCACATGACCCGACACGCTTACGCTACGCGCCCCGGGGCGCGCCCGGGGGCGCGTAGCGCAAACGCGTCTGGACGTTGCGCGATCGTATACGTCCGGGCGCTTCCGGGTGCGTTTACGCCGTGCGTCATAAGACGCATCACGCGGCTACGCAAAATGTCCCAATGTTGTTTTTGTTCGCGGCAATAGCGCTAACGGGACGCTCACCGGTACGCGCACCGGGGCGCGCCGTAAGATTGCGCTTACCAGTGAGCGCATCGATACGCGCCCTGGAAGCGCTCCGGGGCAAAAAAAATAAATAAACATAAAAAAAATAGTATTACATAATAATACAATATAAAATTCATTATAAAAAATATTACATTTCATACCTATAAAGATTTGCTATTAAAAAACCCATGAAATTCACTGAAAAAACCATAGGTTTCACACCAGTTATAGTTAGGAATTAGCATTTAAAAAACCTATTAAATTCACTGAAAAAACCATAGGTTTCACACCAGTTATAGTTAGCTGGAAATTTTACTCGCATAAAACCATTGAAATTCCCACGTTATAGTTAGTTGGACTCACTATAACTTGCGCGTGCAATGCACTGCTGATGACGTCACATATTACATCACTCATGACATGGTTAGTGACATCACTCATGACATCTATATATATATATAGAAGAACACAGGTTGCCCCGAATGAGAACATCGCACCAGCAGGGGTTACTGCACACAGCCACCAGCAGCAGAATCACTCAGTCATTTCCATCCAAGGTACGTATGTGACTGCCAAACGTGTTTCGAGCGAGTAACGCTCTTGATCACTGGCCCTATTCAAATTATACAAGAACAGCGGTTTTGGAGTGGAACACACCTTATATTTAATTATTAGTCCCGCCTCCATGGGCGTCAGCAAAGCAAGGCATCATGGTCTTTGTAGTATTGCCCATCGCTGCTTAGACCAATCAGTTCCATCAAAAACCCGGTTGGGCACCGCAATTCAAATTGAAAAGTTCACTAAAATGTCAACCCCAGTGGGCACGGGCTCTTGGAGGGCTGCTGGTAATTCCGCCAATGAAAATCCGGCGGTTAGGCCCCCTGCTCTCCTCACAGCGCTCGATGTCGAATGCCAAGGACCCGCAACACAGCGGTGGGACATCCTCGCGGCTAGGCTTGCCGCTAAACATAGAAGAACACAGGTTGCCCCGAATGAGAACATCGCACCAGCAGGGGTTACTGCACACAGCCACCAGCAGCAGAATCACTCAGTCATTTCCATCCAAGGTACGTATGTGACTGCCAAACGCGTTTCGAGCGAGTAACACTCTTGATCACTGGCCCTCTTCAAATTATACAAGAACAGCGGTTTTGGAGTGGAACACACCTTATATTTAATTATTAGTCCCGCCTCCGTGGGCGTCAGCAAAGCAAGGCATCATGGTCTTTGTAGTATTGCCCATCGCTGCTTAGACCAATCAGTTCCATCAAAAACCCGGTTGGGCACCGCAATTCAAATTGAAAAGTTCACTAAAATGTCAACCCCAGTGGGCACGGGCTCTTGGAGGGCTGCTGGTAATTCCGCCAATGAAAATCCGGCGGTTAGGCCCCCTGCTCTCCTCACAGCGCTCGATGTCGAATGCCAAGGACCCGCAACACAGCGGTGGGACATCCTCGCGGCTAGGCTTGCCGCTAAACATAGAAGAACACAGGTTGCCCCGAATGAGAACATCGCACCATCAGGGGTTACTGCACACAGCCACCAGCAGCAGAATCACTCAGTCATTTCCATCCAAGGTACGTATGTGACTGCCAAACGCGTTTCGAGCGAGTAACGCTCTTGATCACTGGCCCTCTTCAAATTATACAAGAACAGCGGTTTTGGAGTGGAACACACCTTATATTTAATTATTAGTCCCGCCTCCGTGGGCGTCAGCAAAGCAAGGCATCATGGTCTTTGTAGTATTGCCCATTGCTGCTTAGACCAATCAGTTCCATCAAAAACCCGGTTGGGCACCGCAATTCAAATTGAAAAGTTCACTAAAATGTCAACATACGTACCTTGGATGGAAATGACTGAGTGATTCTGCTGCTGGTGGCTGTGTGCAGTAACCCCTGCTGGTGCGATGTTCTCATTCGGGGCAACCTGTGTTCTTCTATGTTTAGCGGCAAGCCTAGCCGCGAGGATGTCCCATCGCTGTGTTGCGGGTCCTTGGCATTCGACATCGAGCGCTGTGAGGAGAGCAGGGGGCCTAACCGCCGGATTTTCATTGGCGGAATTACCAGCAGCCCTCCAAGAGCCCGTGCCCACTGGGGTTGACATTTTAGTGAACTTTTCAATTTGAATTGCGGTGCCCAACCGGGTTTTTGATGGAACTGATTGGTCTAAGCAGCGATGGGCAATACTACAAAGACCATGATGCCTTGCTTTGCTGACGCCCACGGAGGCGGGACTAATAATTAAATATAAGGTGTGTTCCACTCCCAAACCGCTGTTCTTGTATAATTTGAAGAGGGCCAGTGATCAAGAGCGTTACTCGCTCGAAACGCGTTTGGCAGTCACATTCGTACCTTGGATGGAAATGACTGAGTGATTCTGCTGCTGGTGGCTGTGTTCAGTAACCCCTGCTGGTGCGATGTTCTCATTCGGGGCAACCTGTGTTCTTCTATGTTTAGCGGCAAGCCTAGCCGCGAGGATGTCCCACCGCTGTGTTGCGGGTCCTTGGCATTCGACATCGAGCGCTGTGAGGAGAGCAGGGGGCCTAACCGCCGGATTTTCATTGGCGGAATTACCAGCAGCCCTCCAAGAGCCCGTGCCCACTGGGGTTGACATTTTAGTGAACTTTTCAATTTGAATTGCGGTGCCCAACCGGGTTTTAGATGGAACTGATTGGTCTAAGCAGCGATGGGCAATACTACAAAGACCATGATGCCTTGCTTTGCTGACGCCCACGGAGGTGGGACTAATAATTAAATATAAGGTGTGTTCCACTCCAAAACCGCTGTTCTTGTATAATTTGAAGAGGGCCAGTGATCAAGAGCGTTACTCGCTCGAAATGCGTTTGGCAGTCACATACGTAGCTTGGATGGAAATGACTGAGTGATTCTGCTGCTGGTGGCTGTGTGCAGTAACCCCTGCTGGTGTGATGTTCTCATTCGGGGCAACCTGTGTTCTTCTATGTTTAGCGGCAAGCCTAGCCGCGAGGATGTCCCACCGCTGTGTTGCGGGTCCTTGGCATTCGACATCGAGCGCTGTGAGGAGAGCAGGGGGCCTAACTGCCGGATTTTCATTGGCGGAATTACCAGCAGCCCTCCAAGAGCCCGTGCCCACTGGGGTTGACATTTTAGTGAACTTTTCAATTTGAATTGCGGTGCCCAACCAGGTTTTTGATGGAACTGATTGGTCTAAGCAGCGATGGGCAATACTACAAAGACCATGATGCCTTGCTTTGCTGACGCCCACGGAGGCGGGACTAATAATTAAATATAAGGTGTGTTCCACTCCAAAACCGCTGTTTTGTATAATTTGAAGAGGGCCAGTGATCAAGAGCGTTACTCGCTCGAAACGCGTTTGGCAGTCACATACGTACCTTGGATGGAAATGACTGAGTGATTCTGCTGCTGGTGGCTGTGTGCAGTAACCCCTGCTGGTGCGATGTTCTCATTCGGGGCAACCTGTGTTCTTCTATGTTTAGCGGCAAGCCTAGCCGCGAGGATGTCCCACCGCTGTGTTGCGGGTCCTTGGCATTCGACATCGAGCGCTGTGAGGAGAGCAGGGGGCCTAACCGCCGGATTTTCATTGGCGGAATTACCAGCAGCCCTCCAAGAGCCCGTGCCCACTGGGGTTGACATTTTAGTGAACTTTTCAATTTGAATTGCGGTGCCCAACCGGGTTTTTGATGGAACTGATTGGTCTAAGCAGCGATGGGCAATACTACAAAGACCATGATGCCTTGCTTTGCTGACGCCCACGGAGGCGGGACTAATAATTAAATATAAGGTGTGTTCCACTCCAAAACCGCTGTTCTTGTATAATTTGAAGAGGGCCAGTGATCAAGAGCGTTACTCGCTCGAAACGCGTTTGGCAGTCACATACGTACCTTGGATGGAAATGACTGAGTGATTCTGCTGCTGGTGGCTGTGTGCAGTAACCCCTGCTGGTGCGATGTTCTCATTCGGGGCAACCTGTGTTCTTATATATATATATATATATATATATATATATATATATATATATATATATATATATATATATTACCTACTGGCGGTCGCCAGTAGGTATATATAGTTAGGATTTTTTCCCTATGGGATTTTTGAAAATTCTATGTCTAATAACTTTGGCGTTTGTGGACGGAATTGGCTGTAATTTTCAGGAAAATGGAACATTTTGTGTCTGAGCAGCCCCTGAAAATTTGGGGGGGGTTCGCCAAGGGGGGGCCGAGAAAAAAGGGGGGTCCCAAAACACGTTTTTCCCATGTTAATTTCCATAGGGCGGTTGGCCTCACTTTTAGGACGAACGGCTGAATGGATTTGCACGAAACTTGGCAAAATTGTAGGGACTGTTAGCCCGATGTGCCTTTGCTAGGTCTCAATATATGTGCTCCAGTGGATTTTGAGAAATTAACGTTCAAAAAAAGATATATATCTGTAAGCTCGCTCTGGGCAGCGCTCCGGTTCGCGTACTTGACGCGTAACGGAACTTCGCGTAGCGAAGCTGATTGGCTCTCCGGTGTCTGTCAACATTCTAAACAGTCCAGAGCGGCCGCCATCTTGTCTCTCGGTAGGATCGAGAGACAAGAGGAGGCCAAAACAAAGGGGGAAATGACCATAAGGGGGCATAGTAGATCCTCCCTGACCCCCTAGGTTTGATGTGGAGGCTTTTAAAAAGGCCCCGCAGGGCAAAAAAAAGATAAACATTTTGTTTTTTTGCGTGGGGAGTGCCCGGTCCGCGAACCGGGAAGCGTTCTGGGGAGCGTACTAAAAGGAAAAAAGAATGATAGACTTTTCTAATATTGTATGTTAATTGATTGTTTGTTTTGTTGATTATTTTTTAATTTCTTTATTTTTTAAGCAATTATTTATTATTTTGATTGTGTTTCAAAATTTAATAAAATGTCTAACATTTCACTGTCTGAAATGTCGTTATTTTCATTGAACATAGCTTGTAATGTTTGAGTGTGTAAAATGTCCTCATTTTCAAGGAGGACATCTACTGCTTCCACACATTGCAGTAGTTCTTGGTCCCAAGTTTCATCCATAAATTCTATATAATTTGGATCAATTATTTCTTGGTTGGTCTCTTGCAAGACAATTTGAAATGAAACTTTCTGTTCGCCTTCCATTTTGCCTGAAATTTGGATAAAAAAAAATATATTAGTACAGATAGGGCACTGATGGGATTAATTTTAGATAGGCAGTTTTTATCAGTGAATTTATCTTTGGGCAGTGTATAGTATCAGAGTGGAAGTAGGAATATAAAAAAGTGTATGTGATTTAACGTAAGTAAATTCATAATTATACAAGAGAAACCTAACTCCATCCATAACTATAACAGAGAAGTCTATCTAAATCTATAACTACTACAGAGGGATAGTATATAACTATCAGAAAAAGTTTACCATATTAACTTATAGTGCACAATATACTTCAGTTTTTAAAATGACAACTTACCTTTACAAAGAAGTTGAAGTGATTAGTGAAAATCCTATTGAAATGTACACCAGGAAGTAGTAGTCAAAATGGCTGTGTTTCCTTCTCTTCCTTTATATATATTCAGGTATATAACCAATCAAATGTCAGGTAAAAAAAGTAGAAAATGAAAGTAACATTTTCATTGGTTGTCAATTCCAACACTTCAGATGTGTTTTGTGAAGTAATTTACCTCACGGTATTTAGAGAGGTCTACAGGCTAAATGGCTAAATGGAATTTCAACCAAATTTGTGAAAATGGTAGGGATTGGTATGTAGTATGAGCAAATCTATATTTGGTGAAAGTGTCTCAAGGGTTTCTTCTGTAAATTACTTTCCCACCTTTTTTAATGGAGCGCTTCCCGGGGAGCGCCCCGGTACGCGAACTGGCGAGCGCCCCGGTACGCGAACCTTAAGCGTTACGGGAGTCCACCATTTTGTGTTTCGGTCGAATTAAGATACAAGATGGAGGGCACATAATGTTCAGAATGGGTAGAAGGGGACACGGTAGACGTATTTTGACCCCCTAGGTTTTCTGAGTGTGGAAAAGTAAATTTTGCCATGTTGTATGTGCCTACGTGTTCCCCATCTTATACTATATGTGCATGATCGATATGCATGTATACCCCTCTGATCGATTAAAGACGCAATTACAGTTGTGTCCATTTCTAGTATGTCAGTTTCCAGTTCTCGTGAAAGCAACGAATATTAGGCCTATGTAAACCTACGTTGCCACATTTTACAGTGTGCACGTTAACTCATTGAATTGTCCCCGTTTCTAGGCCTCAAAAGGGCCCGGACACCAGATTCAGCTCCTGTCTCCTCAACCCTCTCCGAGGAGCGATACAGCCCCACCTGCATCCCTGACCCTTCGCTTACTTTCTGCCTCACAGTGCCCGGCTCGGCCTGGCTCTGCCTGCCAGTCTGCCAAGAATATGTTATGCTTCTAGTTATCAGTCCAGCCCTCCTTCTCTGCATTCCTAAGCTACTGCACCGCATCAATAGTTTCCGTCATGGTCTAGCCTTTATGTCTCCATGTAAGAGAAATACTGTATTAATATTCATAGAATATTCCTAGCACACGCAATACATGTAGAATTATGCATGCATCAGTCTTAGAGTCTAGTAGCCTTTGCCCTGATAACTTTTGGATTCTATCAATATGTACTCCAAACACCAGATACCAGATATGCCTTAGGTACGTGTCGCTCTGACACTCCAGACTTTAGTCTCCTCTTCTAGCGCAGAAGTCATAGCCCCCAGTTCTCCCTGGTAACACGTCATTGCCCGTTTGCGCGCACCACTAGGTTAGAGGTCCCAGCTGCTCAGGTAGCCCCCTCCATGTTTCCGCCCCGTTTATGACACTTCTGTTACGTTTACATCACATGTCTATGTATACGCCCTGTACACGCCTTCTTGTTACATCATTTTGCCCTTATCTTTCGCGACTGCTACAAGAAACGCCTACTGCTACGCCTACTGTATTGAATGTAATGCAATTGTTTTGATATATATACTGTGAACTGTTACTGAAAGTTGTCCAAGCCCCTTGTCCCTTCCCTGGCAGCTGCCATCCCGTACTATTGCAGGCTGTCCTGTTCCTGTCCTTATGCCTGATTAAAGCCTGTCGACTCAAGATACCTCGAATCCTGACTCTTATTCATTGAGCTACCTGTTTTATTGATTATATGAAAAATAGTACCGGTAATTAATTATTTATTTACCACATAATGGCGCCCGAATAGGGACTTGCCCTTTCCCCACGCGCCGGCGAAGCCACGCAGGCCCCCTGATCCTCTGCAGCCGTGACGGAACCATACCGTGCACGTGCAGATATTTCTGCTTCAAGTATCCCTCAGGCCCACGGAGGAGACGTAGGTTGCGGTCCAGCATCCAGACGAGGCGGTGAGGAACGCGGCGAGTCCCGACCAGAGCCCAAGCCGAGAGTCCAAGGTCCGAGGTATCCGGAGGCCCACCTGTAACTGAAGTCCGAAGTTGGTAGTCCGTCGTCGTAGCAGTCCAGTCCAGTCCGAGGCCTTCCGTTCTTGCTGCCCGGTGAGTACCGTTGCTGGGGTAGTATCTAGACAGGGTCAATTAATTTGTCTCTGGTCCGTGGGTTTGGGTACACAGATCCAACACGAAGTGTCCACCTAGGTGGATGCGGGTCCTGACGTGTCTCTTTATGGGACCGGTAAGTTTCGTACTGTTTAGCAGTGCATCTAGTAATTCTAGTAAGTTCCGTTCTCGAGAAATTCATGTGTTCTGTTCTCAGTATATCAGGTAATATTCTGTCCGAACTGTTATTTTAAATGTCGTTTAATGTGTTTTCAATGTTGTGGTATGAATGATTTGTTTTTCCAGTCATTATTGTGTTTATCGTGTATTGTATTGTGTCCAGATTCCAGCCTAGACAATGCCTCTATTCTCCAAGTTACGTCAGTTAAAAACCAGAAAAGGGTTATTAGAGGAAGCAGTTCCTGTCCCGCCTAGGGACAGTCCAGGTCATTTTATGTATCATAAGCATGGCTTAAGTGCCATATTATATCTAGACTTATGGGTGGACTACACCAAGGAATTAGAAGAGAAATATAGATGGCCTGTATCAGGTACATGGGATGCCGAGTGCATCATGCGAGTAGAAGAAGCATTATGGAAAAAGAAATCCAGACAGTCCCAGAAAGATGCCATCGAGTTATGGCGCAAAGAATCTCATAGAAGAACCGAAAAAGAAACCAGAAAAACAGAATTAAGTAGGGAATCCTCAGAAAAAGCCCAAGAAAGGGAATTAATCGAAGTAGGTGAACGAGTTAAAGCAGAACAGTCAGATAGACAGAGAAATGCCCTTATTAAGGGTATGTATCCTCTTCTTGCCGAGGGCTTGCCAAAAGCAACCCCGGAAGCACCATGTAATTTTCCGCCGCCCTTGGTTCCGATTAAGCTACGTCACAAACCGACCGCCGCTGATATTTTTCTCTCGTCCTATTTGGACGACACAGTCCCAGCGTATGCAAATCCTGTTCCGCCAGCTCCCGTAAATAATGTAATTCCTGTTCCTCCTGCCACCGGGGCACCCGCTGCAGCACCTGTTACGGTACCCCCGGTCCAGCCTACAGTACATGTACCCGCTACATCAGTCACTCTCCCAGCACGTACAGTACCCGTTGACGATTCTAGTCTAGGGGCCACGGGGGGAAGTCCTCCTGGAACCCCGCCTCAACCCAGACGTATCACACTACTCGAGCTACATGCACGAGCGTTACAGCGTTCGCCCAAACTTCAGTCAGTTGCAGATATCAAGCGAGCACTTACCGAATGCCGTTATGATCCGGTCCCAGGCGATGATGATATGGTCCTGTATTCATTGCGTGTAAGACGGGTGACCGAATATTTGGACACCCTGCCCAATATGAAAGGATATCTAGACAGAATATATCGTTTCATCCGTACAGGAGTAGATCCAGAAAGTATTGGCGACGCCATGATTCAAAGAAAAGTCGAGATTCAACTCATGCTTTTAAAGTTTCTAATAAATTGTTTAATAAGAGAACAAGATTATCCGGATAAAGATCCGGAAGAAATGAAAGTTCTGACCAGGTGGAGTGACCATATAGTCGAGGGAAGACACAAGACACAGAACTGTATAGAGAGTATACCGATCACATTCTGAAATCACGAATAGGTTATAGTGAGCTTAGTACCATGTATGAACAAGAATTAGCCCGATCAGCAGTCCGGTGGACTACTGATTCTACCACTTTTCCAGACAAAATAGTGGCACAAATGTTTCTGAAACTGCCCCCAGCCGAGCAGCGACTGGTGGGTATGTATATGATTCAGCACCTCATTACACTATATGAGGGACAGCATTCTGATCCAGGTCCGTTACATGATGTATTGAACGAGTTACTCCAGTATAGATGGAGAGGTTTAGGTACTGATTTAATTAGTATCATTCTAGAACAGCGCCACAAATATCGAACGTTTTTGAATCCACATTTTGTTCATGTCTCACCTCCAGAAAGTAAATCATTTTGCATAGATAGACAGCATCCGTTACGAGAAGTACACCCAGTTAGGACAGCGGGTGGTGAACTAGAACGAGTATTTGTTTACACCCCTATCACAAAGATGGAACTCTTAGAGATGAAGAAGTTAATTCCCTGTCACGATAAAGATCCAGCAGGGTTCCACCGTGAATTAAAAGACATGCTCCGTATGGGAGAATATACGTATCCTGATATCATTAAAATGTTAAAGGTCCTGTTGCCCGCAGGGGTATATGAAAAACTCAAGGAAAAAGAATGGGAGGTGGGAGAGAAAAAGATAGATTGGACAGCCCTAGAAGCTGAAGAAAATTCACGAGTACCAGGTACCGGTCTTGGGGGTAAAGTTAAAGAATTACCCGAGTTATTGATACAAGTTTTGCCAAGATTACTAGCCACGAAAAAGGAAGACTGGGATGCAATCTCAGCCTGTAAACAGAAACAGGATGAAGACACTAGTGATTTTTATTCTAGATTCGAAAAATGTTTTATTATTAACAGTGGTCTGAAAACAAGTAGTGAATCATACCCTCATCTTTTTGTTACCAAACTAGTCGAGAATTCAAGTCCACAAGTTAAAAATCGAGTATTGAAAGTCGAAAGTACCTGGCAAGCTAATACTCCGTCACAGATGCTTCAAATGCTCCAGTATCACCAGAACAGAATCAGGGAAGAGCAAGAACACGAAAGAAGACGTATGAAAGACACGAAAATGAAAGTATTAGTTGCACAATCTGTTCCACAAGACAGTCAGAAGAGGGGTCCGAATCAAGCCAGTCATCCTACAGCTCCCGTTAAAGGGACCTGCAATTACTGTAAACAGCCAGGTCATTTTATAAACGAGTGTGCAGTTCTGAAACACAACATAGCTACTGGTAAGACTAAAGAGAGACCACGTCCGCCTAGACAAGAACAAGTTTCACAGACTTCTCAGTCACCACAGAATGCACAACTGACAGTTCCAGCACCGCAGCCTATAGCTGCAACACAGCATGTTACACAGCAGATGTACCAGTATGCTCAGACAGAGTATCCAGATTATCAGCCGTATTCATGAAACAGCCTAGAGAGGGAGGTAGGCTTGCCTCTCATCGAGATACCTGTAGATCAAGAGGGTCCCTATGTATACAGTCAAGTATTAGGGAAAGACAGAAAGTTTTTGATTGATACAGGGGCAAGTAGGACTACTATCAGTCATGACGAGGTTCCAGGGGCTCCGCTCTCAGGCTCTAAAAATGTTTCCGTTGGATTTTCAGGAAAGCCAATTGTTAATGAAATTTCGAAACCAGTTACTCTAGAAGTTGGTCCCTTGTCCCGAACCACTGATTTGTTACTCACGAAATCATGTCCAGAAAATTTGTTAGGCATCAAGACATTAAAAGAATTAGGAGTAGTTATTTGCTGTTCCCCAGAAGGGGTCCGATTGTTTTTGAGAGACTTTAAAGGTCATTATGTATTACGTGATTTTGATCCAAGATTATTGAATGTACCACAGCATTTATGGGCGCAAGGTCCAACTGATGTAGGTTGTATGCATATCACACCCCATCGTGTGACCCTCAAGCAAGGTGTAGTTTTACCACGAATCAGACAGTACAAATTGCCATCTGAGGCTGTAGCAGCCTTATCCAGAATTATTGACGAACTTATTGCTCAAGGAGTGGTTGTAGAAACTGACTCCAATGTATGTAATTCTCCTATCATTCCAGTCCTGAAACGTACTGATCCAAATGCACCTCCAGTATATCGATTAGTGATTGACCTTCGAGAGCTTAATAAATGTATCATACCTCAGTATCCAGTAGTCCCAGATATTTCATCCCTTTTGACAGTCATTGATTCTGAAGCTACATTTTTCACAGTTATCGATCTCAAGAATGCATTTTTCAGTGTTCCCATTCATCCAGACAGCCAGTACCTTTTCGGTTTCTGTTTAAATGGAAGAAGCTATAAATTCACACGAGCTCCTCAAGGTTTTACAGAAAGTCCTAGTATTTACAGTCAAGCACTTAAGAGACAACTAGACAATATCCGCATGCCAACTGACACTGCCCTGCTCCAGTATGTCGATGATCTACTGATCACAGCCCGTTCTGAACGTGACTGCGAGCGTGCGTCACTTACAGTTCTGTATTTCCTAGCCGAGCAGGGGCACAAGGTGTCCCCTTCTAAATTACAATTCTGTGTCCAGCAAGTGGTATACTTGGGACACTTGCTGTCCAAGTGGGGTAGGCAGTTGACACCTGACCGTGTCCAGTTAATAGCGAGTCTTCCACAGCCCAAGACACAGAAGGAGGTACGAGCTTTTATCGGCCTCACTTCTTACTGCAGACAATGGATTCCTCAGTATGCATTTCTAGCCAAGCCACTGATACAGTTAACGACACAGGAGGCAGCCGTATCGACTGTCCTCCCTTGGACCCAGGAACATACACTTGTTTTCAATGAATTAAAGAAAGCCTTATGTCAAGCACCTGTTCTAGCAACACCCAACTACAGTAAGCCTTTTACACTTTTTGTTACAGAACGTGATGGTACTGCATTATCTGTTCTCACACAAGATCAAGCAGGACAATACAAGCCCTGTGCTTATTTTTCTAGCACATTAGATCCAGTAGCCCAGGCTCTGCCTGCGTGCCTCAAGTCAGTTGCAGCCACAGCTCTAGCTATCAGACAAAGTGATTCTATAGTGTTAGGACATTCCCTGACAGTACAAGTTCCACACTCCGTGGAAGTTCTTTTAAACCGAACCCAGACTCAGCACTTGACAGTTGCACGTTTAACAGGTTATGAACTGACACTGTTCCAGCCACACATAGAAATCAGACGCTGCAACATTCTAAATCCTGCTACACTGTTACCGTCAGTTACTTCAAATCCTGCCACACATGACTGTGTGGAAGTTGTTAACACTATGACAAAGCCAAGACAAGACTTGAAAGATATTGCATTACCTGATCCTGACCTGACACTTTATGTGGATGGTTCATGTATGAGAACGAGTACAGGAGAACTAGTAGCCGCGTATGCAGTGACTACTGAAACCGAAGTTATAGAAACACATCGTATTGACACCCTGTCTGCTCAAGCAGCAGAGCTGGTAGCTCTGACCCAAGCCTGCATACGTGCCAAGAACCTGAAAGTAAACATATATACAGATTCACGTTATGCATTCGGAGTCGTACACGACTTTGGAGTGCTCTGGCAAGAACGAGGTTTCATGACTTCTCATGGAACCAAGATTCAGCATGGTCTCCTCATTCAAGCTCTGTTAGATGCAATACATTTACCGACAGCTATCGCTATCATGAAGTGCAAGGCACATACGAAAGTCACTGACATCATTTCCCAAGGTAACGATTTAGCAGATCGCACAGCCAAGCTTACAGCTCAGATACCAGACATTCCAGTTAACACGACACCGACACTTACTCCAGATCAGACTACTTGTATGACAGTTAAGGACCCTACACAAGATGTCATAGACATACAGTTACATGCTACTCCTGAAGAAATCAAGAAATGGTCTGAACAAGGAGGGGTCCAGACAGATCAAGGATGGTTAACGAAGGGAAAAGCCACATGGTTTCTCCCCGACTCTATGGTTCAAGTCATTATTAATACCGCACATAGTCCAGCACATCTAGGAGAAAAAGCTATGTTAGACAGTATTCAGAACCTTTGGTTCAACAAGCACTTACGAGCTGCAGCCAAGCAGAATGTCCGTACCTGCATGATATGTTGTCAGTTCAACCCAGGTAAAAGTGTCCCGGTGGAACAAGGTGGATTCCAACCTCCTGACCACCCTTTTGAAGTCCTCCAGATGGATTATATTCAGATGGAGCGATGTCGAGGTTTCAAGTATGTTCTCGTAGTTGTATGTGCTTTGTCCAGGTGGACAGAAGCATATCCAGTTCCAGATTACACAGCCACGACCACTGCCAGGCAGTTGGTTCGTGAGTTCTTTCCCCGCTATGGACTCCCTAGGGTCGTGTATTCAGATAACGGCCAGCCATTCTCATCCGAGCTCATGAAACATGTTTCCCTTCTGTTAGGGTACCAGTGGAAGTTCCATGGTGTACGCCATCCTGAAGCAGCCGGTCTCGTAGAGAGACATAATCAGACTCTGAAAATATGCATTGCAAAAGTATGTAAAGAGAAAGGTGTAGACTGGCTAGTAGCTCTGCCAGTTGCTTTATTTTATATGAGGATGGTTGCACATTCCAGATCAGGTCTGTCCCCGTATGAGGTCGTATTCGGCCGCCCCCCAAACATGTGGGGTACACCTAGACCCCGCAGTATTACAGATGTTTCCAGTAATATGCTGACAGATTACCTAGCTTCCTTGATGTCTGCCCTACACTCTTGTCGTTCACAGGTTGCCGCCGCATTTCAAGACAACACCGAGGTGAAACCGCATGAGGTCGTTCCCGGTGATCTTGTATTCGTCCTAAATTTTGATCGTTCAAGTCCGCTGGAGCCCCGCTGGAAGGAGCCTCGCATGATCTTACTAACAACAAGGACCGCGGTGAAACTCGAGGGCAGGAAGGGGTGGGTCCACCTGAGCCACATAAAGAAATTCCATGGATTCCGAGAAAAGACTTTTGCTAAGGACTGCCTTATTCCTAAAGACTGCCTAAAAACAGACTCTGAACTCAAGCCTCCCCTGTTAGAGAAAACTCCGCAACAGGAGTATAAAGATAAACTCAGGTCTAGTAAAATAAGTCAGCCAGTTTAATTGTCTAAGTCCCTCTCGGGTGAAACGGTTAGACAGGTTCCTGACATGTATGAGATAGACCCCCACAGTGAGAGAGTTAGTCAAAACTCTAAAATATGTATTATTGTTCTAAGTTTCTTGTTATTTTTGAGTCTTATGGTTACCTGCACAAGTTATGCATTACATTTATGTTTTCCAGTTTCACATGTACATATGTTTTCTAATGCTACAGTAGAGCACACATTTAGTGATCTGCCTCCTCACGAGCTATCCTATCGTCTCGCTATGCGTAATAACACATTCATCCGAATGTTACATTATTCACACCAGACCAGCAATGCCACTAATTGTTGGGTGTGTGGTCGACTTCCCCCTTTCCAGACACCGAAGGGAGTTCTGCCACTCTTTCCTTATCCGTTCTCACATAATGGTTCGTGTGGAGCATGGTCCACGTTAACGTCGTCCTCCAATGATATGTCCCTTCTGAATAGAACATGTTTTCCAGACAAGCAAGGTCTCTCCCATAGAACAGGGTTAGATCTAGAAAATGAAGTATATGATTTAGGTAATTATTCTTCGAATTTCATGGTCCTGAATGTTCAGTCCGATACTACTCCAGATTTGCCTGCTATTTCAGTACTACCAGTCAAAGGCGAATTATGTGTCAGAAAGAATGGTTCCGCACATGTGGGACATAGTGATTGTACTACTACTGTCGAGTATAGTGACAGTGGGAAATCTATTTTCAAAGCCTCACGTCATTCTTATTTTGTTTGTGGTCAGACCGCATATGTTCGTCTGCCCCTCGATTGGGATGGAACATGTTACATTGCCTTCCTACTGCCACCAGTTTTTCTAGCCCCATCCGATTATCACAGAAACACACATCTAGTGCACACCACACATAGAAGGGAGATCGAGTCCCCAATTGTCGATCAAACTGAAACTACTCTAGAACAGTATCAAGACTTCAATAAAGGTTTCTTCTTCTTTATAGGACCTATCCAGAATAGTAAGTTAATACGTAGGTTAACCAGAACCCTTGAAGCTGTAGTAAATGAGACTACTTCTGCTCTAGGTAACTTAACTGAAGAGCAATCTGCTATGAGATTTGTCGTGCTCCAAAATCGTCTCGTTCTTGACGTCATACTGGCCGATAGAGGAGGAGCATGTAGAGTCATCGGATCTAGTTGCTGCATTTTCATTCCTAATAACGCGCCGTCTGTTTATTCAGCTATAACCAGACTTCATAAAATTGCCCATCAGTTACACCAGAATCCAGGCACCTGGACATGGTCCGGTTGGCTTTGGAGTATCATATCTGCCTGGGGATGGAAAGTATTGTCATTCCTAGGTATTGCAGTAATGATCATATTCAGTTGCTGCCTCTGTATACAATGTGGCCCTGCGATTTGCGGCATGTGTGCTACCTCTTGTATTCCTAGTCCTAAATCCCGTTCCAAGACAAATCGAGACGAGCAAATGATGCTATATGAAATGATAGATGGTATCATGAATATTGATGTTTCCTGATGGAAACGTAGGGCACAAGGAGGGAATGTGGAAAAGTAAATTTTGCCATGTTGTATGTGCCTACGTGTTCCCCATCTTATACTATATGTGCATGATCGATATGCATGTATACCCCTCTGATCGATTAAAGACGCAATTACAGTTGTGTCCATTTCTAGTATGTCAGTTTCCAGTTCTCGTGAAAGCAACGAATATTAGGCCTATGTAAACCTACGTTGCCACATTTTACAGTGTGCACGTTAACTCATTGAATTGTCCCCGTTTCTAGGCCTCAAAAGGGCCCGGACACCAGATTCAGCTCCTGTCTCCTCAACCCTCTCCGAGGAGCGATACAGCCCCACCTGCATCCCTGACCCTTCGCTTACTTTCTGCCTCACAGTGCCCGGCTCGGCCTGGCTCTGCCTGCCAGTCTGCCAAGAATATGTTATGCTTCTAGTTATCAGTCCAGCCCTCCTTCTCTGCATTCCTAAGCTACTGCACCGCATCAATAGTTTCCGTCATGGTCTAGCCTTTATGTCTCCATGTAAGAGAAATACTGTATTAATATTCATAGAATATTCCTAGCACACGCAATACATGTAGAATTATGCATGCATCAGTCTTGGAGTCTAGTAGCCTTTGCCCTGATAACTTTTGAATTCTATCAATATGTACTCCAAACACCAGATACCAGATATGCCTTAGGTACGTGTCGCTCTGACACTCCAGACTTTAGTCTCCTCTTCTAGCGCAGAAGTCATAGCCCCCAGTTCTCCCTGGTAACACGTCATTGCCCGTTTGCGCGCACCACTAGGTTAGAGGTCCCAGCTGCTCAGGTAGCCCCTTCCATGTTTCCGCCCCGTTTATGACACTTCTGTTACGTTTACATCACATGTCTATGTATACGCCCTGTACACGCCTTCTTGTTACATCATTTTGCCCTTATCTTTCGCGACTGCTACAAGAAACGCCTACTGCTACGCCTACTGTATTGAATGTAATGCAATTGTTTTGATATATATACTGTGAACTGTTACTGAAAGTTGTCCAAGCCCCTTGTCCCTTCCCTGGCAGCTGCCATCCCGTACTATTGCAGGCTGTCCTGTTCCTGTCCTTATGCCTGATTGAAGCCTGTCGACTCAAGATACCTCGAATCCTGACTCTTATTTATTGAGCTACCTGTTTTATTGATTATATGAAAAATAGTACCGGTAATTAATTATTTATTTACCACACGAGGATGGCTGAGGAGGCCCATATGTGCGGAAAAAAAAAAATTAAAAAAAAATAATTCACGCGGTTAGCTTCCGGTTCGCGTACCGGGTAGCGCTCCGGGGAGCGTACTTTGTTGAAAATTTGTAAAAAAAGTTAGAGTAAAATAATAATTGTGAGTGATCAGATGTAGGGTAGCTCTGAGAAGAGCTTTTGGGTTTATGATAGATTTAAGTACTTATAAGTAGGTACCAATGCAGAGTCTTAAATTCAAAATGAAAACTCTGTTGCCCTCATCTGAGAAGTGAACTCCATCTCCTCTGTAGATATCTTGCATGTAGTAACGCAAGTTATTGTTGTACATGGAGCCCATTCCATGGTCTCTCATGTAAGCTGAAACAGATTTGTTTACATGCTTCCTCGACTTCTCAATTTGTGGACAAAATTGGTTCGACCACCTCCATTTCTGTCTTTGGCATATATTTGAATATACCAAGGCAGTTTGAGGAAAAAGTGCCATCAATTGCTCAAAGGTGTCCTTTAAAAGCATTTCCAGACCTACCCCAGTCAAAGTGCCCAAATCATTTCCTCCACAGTGCACAATTAACAGGTCCGGTTTTGGCAAATGCATTAAGGTTTTCACCAATGGTATCAATTGGTGACATTTTAATCCTCTGTGGCCAAACCACTTAATTTCCACATCTTGTAAATTGAGGTTAGGTAAATTTCTGTTATCAGCATACCTCTGAGCCCAGTAGATGTAACTATGTCCAACAATCCAGACAGAAAACATGGTGAGAGAAGGTTCTGCTGCAGTCAGATGAAGTGTGGCAATGAAATGGCAGCTGAAAAAATAAGAGTTTAAAATGGAAAAAACTGTGGAGTTTCTGTGTTAATGAAGCAGTAACAGTGATTGGTGGATTTTGATTGCTGAAAACAGAAAGTTAGGGTGCATGGATGAGTTATTTGAAAGATGTATTTTGAATGGTCAAAAAAAAATCATTAAATGAAAGATTGCACTGGATATGCAGGTGCACTGAGAGTTCAGAGTTCAATTGAAACATTGTTGTGTGAACTTGCAAACACCAGAGGTCTTTCAGGAGGTGGTTGCTATGCAAAAAAGGCAGACAGGGCAGAGGGGGGAAGGGTTTTGATTTGAAAAAAGTGAGGGAAGAGTTTTGATTGGGTGACATGAGAGATATGTGTGATGAATTACAGCATTTCTGTGCTTTCTATAGCTGCAGCCTCTGGAGTGCATACCTTTTGTTCTGCTGAAGACAAATTGGTGTATTTCTGAGACTGTTTTGAAACTCATAAAGTATTTGCTAAGGTGAGAAAAGATTAATTTTATTTAGATAGAGAATAGTGTGCTTTAAGGAGAAAATTATGAAGAAAGTTGTGTTTTTAAAATGTTGCTTTGTCTCAAGTAGATTACAAATAGATTTTGTTTCTTTGAGAAATTGTAATTGGAGAAAATGTGAAGTATTAGTACTGACAGGGTGTTTGTGTGCATAGGAGCTGTGCAGTGTTTTCAAATTATGACTTGAAAATCGTTTTTGTGGAAAAGGAATGCTTTTAAAATTTATGACAAGGAAATAATGGTGTCTGCTTCTTTATAAGGCATTTGAGTGTCTCTGATGTTATTTTTCCCATTTTAAATTAAAAGAC
Organism: Lissotriton helveticus; assembly: GCF_964261635.1. Lineage (NCBI taxonomy): Eukaryota > Metazoa > Chordata > Amphibia > Caudata > Salamandridae > Lissotriton > Lissotriton helveticus. Next base: position 1,574,948,792 of record NC_136067.1, read on the forward strand.
CTTTATCTGTGGGGAAAGTTCCTTGTAAATATGCTCCCACCTGTGCTAGGCAAATTTAGATTTTGATTCTTTGCGTTACATAGCCATGTTAAAAGTGACCCAAAAATATTGCAAAGGCAATCAAAAAACGCTTTCATGTGTCTTAAGGACATTTTAAGTCATTTCCCCATGTGCAGTGTTTTCAAATTATGACTTGAAAATCGTTTTTGAGGAAAAGGAATGCTTTTAAAATTTATGACAAGGACATAATGGTGTCTGCTTCTTTATAAGGCATTTGAGTGTCTCTGATGTTATTTTTCCCATTTTAATTTAAGACCTTTCCCCGTGGTGCAAATTCCTTGTAAATATGCTCGCATCTGTGCTTGGCAAATTTAGATTTTGATTCTTTGAGTTACATAGCCATGTTAAAAATGACCCAAAATTGCTGCAAAGGCAATCAAAAAACGCTTTCATGTGTCTTAAGGACATTTTAAGTCATTTCCCCATATGCAGTGTTTTCAAATTATGAATTGAAAATCGTTTTTGAGGAAAAGGAATGCTTTTAAAATTTATGACAAGGACATAATGGTGTGTGCTTCTTTATAAGGCATTTGAGTGTCTGTGATGTTATTTTTCCCATTTTAATTTAAGACCTTTCCCCGTGGTGCAAATTCCTTGTAAATATGCTCGCACCTGTGCTTGGCAAATTTAGATTTTGATTCTTTGAGTTACATAGCCATGTTAAAAGTGACCCAAAATTGCTGCAAAGGCAATCAAAAAACGCTTTCATGTGTCTTAAGGACATTTTAAGTCATTTCCCCATATGCAGTGTTTTCAAATTATGAATTGAAAATCGTTTTTGAGGAAAAGGAATGCTTTTAAAATTTATGACAAGGACATAATGGTGTGTGCTTCTTTATAAGGCATTTGAGTGTCTGTGATGTTATTTTTCCCATTTTAATTTAAGACCTTTACCCGTGGTGCAAATTCCTTGTAAATATGCTCGCACCTGTGCTTGGCAAATTTAGATTTTGATTCTTTGAGTTACATAGCCATGTTAAAAGTGACCCAAAAATGCTGCAAAGGCAATCAAAAAACGTTTTCATGTGTCTTAAGGACATTTTAAGTCATTTCCCCATGTGCAGTGTTTTCAAATTATGACTTGAAAATCGTTTTTGTGGAAAAGGAATGCTTTTAAAATTTATGACAAGGAAATAATGGTGTCTGCTTCTTTATAAGGCATTTGAGTGTCTCTGATGTTATTTTTCCCATTTTAAATTAAAAGACCTTTATCTGTGGGGAAAGTTCCTTGTAAATATGCTCCCACCTGTGCTTGGCAAATTTAGATTTTGATTCTTTGAGTTACATAGCCATGTTAAAAGTGACCCAAAAATATTGCAAAGGCAATCAAAAAACGCTTTCATGTGTCTTAAGGACATTTTAAGTCATTTCCCCATGTGCAGTGTTTTCAAATTATGACTTGAAAATCGTTTTTGAGGAAAAGGAATGCTTTTAAAATTTATGACAAGGACATAATGGTGTCTGCTTCTTTATAAGGCATTTGAGTGTCTCTGATGTTATTTTTCCCATTTTAATTTAAGACCTTTCCCCGTGGTGCAAATTCCTTGTAAATATGCTCGCATCTGTGCTTGGCAAATTTAGATTTTGATTCTTTGAGTTACATAGCCATGTTAAAAATGACCCAAAATTGCTGCAAAGGCAATCAAAAAACGCTTTCATGTGTCTTAAGGACATTTTAAGTCATTTCCCCATATGCAGTGTTTTCAAATTATGAATTGAAAATCGTTTTTGAGGAAAAGGAATGCTTTTAAAATTTATGACAAGGACATAATGGTGTGTGCTTCTTTATAAGGCATTTGAGTATCTGTGATATTATTTTTCCCATTTTAATTTAAGACCTTTCCCCGTGGTGCAAATTCCTTGTAAATATGCTCGCACCTGTGCTTGGCAAATTTAGATTTTGATTCTTTGAATTACATAGCCATGTTAAAAGTGACCCAAAAATGCTGCAAAGGCAATCAAAAAACGTTTTCATGTGTCTTAAGGACATTTTAAGTCATTTCCCCATGTGCAGTGTTTTCAAATTATGACTTGAAAATCGTTTTTGTGGAAAAGGAATGCTTTTAAAATTTATGACAAGGAAATAATGGTGTCTGCTTCTTTATAAGGCATTTGAGTGTCTCTGATGTTATTTTTCCCATTTTAAATTAAAAGACCTTTATCTGTGGGGAAAGTTCCTTGTAAATATGCTCCCACCTGTGCTTGGCAAATTTAGATTTTGATTCTTTGAGTTACATAGCCATGTTAAAAGTGACCCAAAAATATTGCAAAGGCAATCAAAAAACGCTTTCATGTGTCTTAAGGACATTTTAAGTCATTTCCCCATGTGCAGTGTTTTCAATTATGACTTGAAAATCGTTTTTGAGGAAAAGGAATGCTTTTAAAATTTATGACAAGGACATAATGGTGTCTGCTTCTTTATAAGGCATTTGAGTGTCTCTGATGTTATTTTTCCCATTTTAATTTAAGACCTTTCCCCGTGGTGCAAATTCCTTGTAAATATGCTCGCATCTGTGCTTGGCAAATTTAGATTTTGATTCTTTGAGTTACATAGCCATGTTAAAAATGACCCAAATTTGCTGCAAAGGCAATCAAAAAACGCTTTCATGTGTCTTAAGGACATTTTGGGGTCGATTCCGATCCGGTAAAATAATCCGGCGTACGAATCGTATCCGGAGCCGTTTCCGTACGACTCGTACAGACGCCGTACGACCGGACGATTCCGATCCCGATCGGCCGACCCGTACGCGATTCGTACGGTTCACGTCGATTCGTACGGAAAATCGCGCGCTCACCTACACACCGTACGGCGCGTACCCCCCATGATCGCAGGGGTACGCGGCGTACCCCTCTGGTCATGCGGGGTACGTGCCGTACACCCAGCGTACATGGGGTACGTGCCGTACGCCCACTGTACATGGGGTACGGTGCGTACCCCATGTACGCTGGGTGTACGGCGCGTACCCCGCATGACCACAGGGGTACGGCGCGTACCCCTGCGATCATGGGTGGTACGTGCCGTACCCGGGGGGGGGCCTTCCGTACCTGTTTCGGCGCGAACTCTGCGTTTACGACTGTTTTCGGCTCCCGTAGGAAAAGGGTCGTACGGCGCGTACCCGACACGGATCGTACTTGCTGGGTCGTAAAAACATGCCGCGATGTCGCGTACTGCGGGTTCCGAGTGAGATTCGTACGGAGATTTGAGTCGTACGGAGTCCTGTACGACTCGTACGGAGTTCGGCACCTAGTACGGATCGTACTTCATCGTACGTACGGGACGTCTACGGATACGATTCGTACGGGGAAAAAACTCTCCGTACGACCATTCGGAGCGCATTTTACCGGATCGGAATCGACACCCTTAAGTCATTTCCCCATATGCAGTGTTTTCAAATTATGAATTGAAAATAGTTTTTGAGGAAAAGGAATGCTTTTAAAATTTATGACAAGGAAATAATGGTGTCTGCTTCTTTATAAGGCATTTGAGTGTCTCTGATGTTATTTTTCCCATTTTAAATTAAAAGACCTTTATCTGTGGGGAAAGTTCCTTGTAAATATGCTCCCACCTGTGCTTGGCAAATTTAGATTTTGATTCTTTGAGTTACATAGCCATGTTAAAAGTGATCCAAAAATGCTGCAAAGGCTTTAAAAAATCGCTTTCATGTGTCTTAAGGACATTTTAAGTCATTTCCCCATGAATGTAGGTATACAATTGATTTATATGTTGTGTTTAAACACGTTTTTTGAAATCAATTACATTTCTGGATATGTACTGCTAGAGCTTCATAGGTTGTTTGGGGCATATTTATAAGGCATTTGAGTGTCTCTGATGTTATTTTTCCCATTTTATATTAAAAGACCTTTCCCCGTGGTGCAAATTCCTTGTAAATATGCTCGCACCTGTGCTTGGCAAATTTAGATTTTGATTCTTTGAGTTACATAGCCATGTTAAAAGTGACCCAAAAACGCTGCAAAGGCTTTAAAAAAACACTTTCATCACCTGTGTTTCCTAAGTTTACGAATGACATTGTGCAGATGAAGTTTAGGTCTGTCCACGGACACAAAAGAGGTCTGGCCTTTGTTCAAGAGTGAAGTGGACATGACTTACTTCATTAGTAGGCCTTTACATGTATTATCTCCTCTGTTTTCTTCAACAAGCGTAAATTTGATCTGCAACCCTGAGTAGGCCTCACCTTAAACAAACCTCTGGATAGGCCACACCTTATCATCATCCTGAATTAATCATTTAAAATGTTAGGGACAGATTTATGATAGGTGTGTGACTCTTTTGCACCGCTGTGCGTCACTTTTGTGACGCAGCGGCGGTGCAAAAGATTTGCTATGTGGCGACATATTTAAAAATTGATGCATCTAGGCAGATGTGTCATGCTGTAAAGTCCTGTGCCACATGAAACCTGTGTCAGTTTTCATATAGGTGTTTTGTTGCAAGGTATGCATTAATTTGCAAGAAAGCCCTGTAAAACTAACACAGTGAAATTTAGAAGATTTCACTGAGTCAGCTTTATAGCATTGCTGAATCAAATCCTTACGCCTGTTTGAAACAGGCATAAGGAGTGATGCACCATGCAATGTGAGGCTTGCTCCTGTGCATTGCAGTAGACATGTTGCGCTTACGACGTGATTCCTGCAATGTGCTGCTTTTGCGGCACAGATGCGTGACGCATCTGTGCTGTTTTCACTCAATGGTGCTCCACATTGTAAATCCGGCACACCATGGGTGGCAGAGCAGCGGTGCACATTAACTGGTGCATCCCTGGGGATGCGCCAGTTAACATAAATCTGCCCCTGTACATTTAAGTATGAGCAGGGGACACAGAGTCGGTGAGGCTTATCCAAGGTTAAGAAGAGATGAGTCCTGTTCACTGAAAACTTGGACATAGGCCTCACCTCCTCAGCATCGCTGGACATGGCTAAATAATAGCTGCAAAATGTTACTCTTGTTAAACAATTTTACTATTATAATCTCTGAGATTTGTCTCTTACTCTGCAACATCTCATTGTTGTTATCTTTCTTTAAAGATAACGACAACATCAACATGAGCGACAATCAGCAATCAGTTGATCTTGACCTTATCATTGAACTCGTAATTGAAACGTCAGTGGAAGTAGATCCCTTGGATGATTTAAATCCTGAGGATGAAGAAGAACATGATGAGGATGCAGATTTGTCAGAATTGTATGACATAGGGTGGGAAGCTGACCTGCTTGAGCCTATGGAACTATAAACATTTATTTTTAAAATTTACAATAAATGAAAAGTAAAAATGTAAACTGTTTAATTTTAAATTAAACACACCTTCAAAAACAGGTTATGTGTAGTGTCTTCAATAACATATTAAAATATGCTCATAAAATTAGATCAGATTCACATATAAAACAGGACAGGTAAATGAAGAAGAATTCCATTTCTTTTCTGCTATTTCTGTATTCTAAATTTGCCAAAGCACTAAAAAATGTTCTATGTAAAAATGTGAAGTAGTGTGTTAAGTTTTTGATGACTGTTATTGATTTACTGTTTGGTAACAGTGGTTAATAACATTTTTTATTATATTTTACCACAGATTCAACTGCAGATCATTTCAAGATTTGAGCATGCCAACCAAAGAAAGACTTAGAAAGGCTGCAAAACGTCAAAGACAGCAGGTCCATGAAATAATGCAGCAGTCCTCTACCAAAAAAACTTGTCAAGTCACCAAGAAAGCACCGGGTAAGACCATAAAAACATTCATAAGAAATATTTGTAGAAAAAAAAGTATTACTACAGAAAATGTTTCAGTCCAGAAAAAGAGAAGCAATTTAAACGGAAAGGAAAGGCCAATGAAAAATGTTACTGCTAGAGCAAGAGATAACTCTGTGCATGATAGTAGAAGGAAACAACAGTTTAGGGACATTCGTAAACGAATGTTCCACAACAGGATAATTGGCAATTTGTTAAAAAATATTAAGAAAGGTCAACAGAAAGTGGTTTTTTATAAGAGAAAAAAAAAAGTTGAGAAAGTTATTGATCAGGCATTTGAAATTAAACGTAAGTTATTTATTTTGATAATCAATAGAATTAGGAATCTAAACAAGGCAATTTATGATTTCAAAAGAAATAGTAGATGGAAGAGAATAGTTAATCGTAGTAATTTTTGTGAATTTTTTTCCGGAGAATGGATGCATAGTTCAAGTTGTGAGGCATTTTTTAATGAGGAGAGTTATTTCCAGGATAATGATTTGGTGCATGCAGTTGACACCAGTGGTCGAGCTTATGAAGTGAAAGATGGTTGTCCAGTTGAAAAAGAAAAACTTGTGACAACAGAGACAGAAGAGGTGTTAGGTAATGAGGTTTTAGGAAGACGTCCTAAGGGTCCTGTGTACACCTGGAAGTGTAGTAGTATTTGCAGTGTGCGACAGGATTCCATCAATTTGCTTTGTGATTTTGTACGGACATTTAATAAGAAAAGTTTGAAGCAGAAAATGAAGTTGTTGCAAGAAATAGATCCTTGCAGAGTGAGAGAAGTGACAGGTTTGCATGGTCATTCACTGGCTTGTCTTTCCAGGAGAGTATGCCAGAGTGTTTTTCATCATTTCAGGATGCTAGCAGTGCATCATAATAAAGTGAGGAAATTAGTTAGAATGTTGTATTATGCTAAGAGTCCAGCAATTATGCTTAAACAATTATGCGCTGCTCTTTTGCATGGTTCTGAAATAGATGTGAAGAATATTTGTGAAGAAATTGAGTAATGTTACTTTGGAAGTAAAGAGGAGAATGTTGAAATTGACCCAGAAGAAGAGGGTAATGTGGAAGATATTGTACAGGTTTCCAGTACAGATAATTTTCAGAGGGAAATTGCAACGTTTCAGGTGAAATCAAGTGAGAGGCCTAATTTCACTTGTGTGTGTTGTCGACGCACTTATTATAAGAATCAGACTAAGTTAGTGGATTTATATGCAAAAAGTGAATGGGAAAATAATAGTGAATGGAAGGATTTCACAACATACTTGATGGTAGAAAATTGTTTTAATTTGGGATCAGATCAACGTGTGTGTACTTATTGTTGTACCAAATTAAATCAAAACCAGATGCCTGCTAGAGCAGTTCATAATAATCTGGAATTGGTTGAGATTCCTTCTGAATTGAAGGATTTAAATACTTATGAATCTATTTTGATTCAAAGTATCCATCCCTTTCAGGCTATTGTAAGAATGGAGCCAAAGACAGGGAAATTGCCTCCATCAGATTTACAGAGAGGATTAAAGGGAAGAGTTGTTTATTTGCCTCTAGATTTGAAGAAAAACATTAACACAATTGGAGTAGAAAAAGTGGAAGAGGAACCTCTGGTTATCTTAGTTAATGGGGTTCCGACAAAGAATAAGAAAATATGGCAAGATTTAGTGGATGTTAGGAAAGTCAAAAAGGCAACATTGTATTTGAAAAAAAATAATAAGTACAATAAGAATGTATATGTTGCAGAAGAGGAAGTAAGTGAGGAAGAGGATAGCAATTTGTGTGCTGGTCAAATTGAGAAAGTAGAACCCTCTACTAGTGAAGAAATATATGAACATTATAGTGTTCATCCTTTGCATTCCAAGAAAGTCATGGGGAATGCTATTGAGTTGTTTCAAATGAAACGAGCCAAAGGGAGTCCCATTAGCGTTTGGGAGGAAAGTTTGGAAGCTCGGTGTTTCCCACAGCTTTTTCCAACAGGTCAGGGAGGAAGATATGATGAGCGACCTCATCAAATTCCTGCTTCTGAATACCGGACTTTGCGATTGTATGCAGGAGATGCTAGGTTTCGACAATGTATTCCCTATTTGTTTCATCTCCTGTTTGAAAGCGATCTGTCTGGACTGTCATATGCAGTGAACCACATCTTGAAAAGTGGTATACACATGCAAAACATCTCGGCAAGTGACTTTATGGATAAAGTCAATGTCCAAGACAGTATTTTGGATTGTCACCTGATTAATCTCATGGCGTGTCAGCGTGGTACTAATGAGTACTGGTACTGTCGTCATGGTGATTTAAAATGTATGCTGAGGAACTTAGGAACTCCCACATGGTTCCTCACTCTGAGCTGTGCTGAGTATGGCTGGGAAGACTTACTTGAATTTCTACGAGAGGCAAATGGAAACATTGAAAACATCGAATTCAAGACACCCGGAGAATTGTGCTCTTTGGATCCAGTCAATGTATGCAGGTACTTCAATCATAGATTTGAAGCTATGATGTCTTTCATCATGAATAAGAAGAATCCACCTCTTGGAGAGGTGTTGGATTTCTTCTGGAGAAAGGAGTACCAAGCAAGAGGTGCTCCTCGTTTACATATGCTACTGTGGATCAAGGATGCACCTAAATTTGGAACAGATCCAGAAGACTCAGTGATGAGTTTCATACAACAGTATTCTACGTGTGCTGTTCCAAATGCAAAGGAGAAGAAAAGCCTAAGAGAAAAAGTTCTACGTTTCCAAAGCCATCGTTGTGGAAAGTACTGTCGTCGTAAATTCCGAAACAAGGACAAGTTCTACACCAAATGTCGTTTCGGCTTTCCACGACAGATGATTTCTAAAGGAAGAGTAAACAGTTTGATGTCTTCGCTGCAACATAATGTGATGAAGAAATCACAGAAAAACACATACAATTTGAAGAGGAACGAAGAGTCCAAGTACATCAACGACTACAACCCAGTGATTTTGTCCATGTGGAATGCTAACATGGATATACAGTTTGTGGCTGATAACTGTATGGCTGTGGCTCGGTATGTAACATCTTACATCACCAAAAAAGAAAAGACAGAATTGAAGGATATGTGGGAGGACATTTCCCATGAAAAGAGCCTCAGTAAGAAGTTGTACAGTTTCAGTCTGAAGATGTTGTCGCATCGAGAAATCGGAGCTTACGAATGTTCAGACCGGTTGTCTTCAGCAAGTCTCTATGCCAAATCTAGGAGTATCGTTTGGGCGAGTCTTGGTCTTGCTGCAACGCGTAATCGAGTTCTGAAACCTGTGCGGGAAATTGAGTATTTGGCGGAAAAGGAGCCAAACAGTACCGACATTTTGAAGACCAACATGTTGGATACATATTATCCAAATCGAAGCAGTCACCTCGAGAATGTTTGTCTGTATGAGGTTCTACAAAATTACATATTCAAAAGGAACATCAAAGAAGATACTGAGAAAGGAGTGTATGCTGTAATTGGAAGTGAGGGATGTCTGGTCAAGCAAAGAAAATGCCACTTGGTAAACCATCGAAAATTGAGTGGCGAATCTCCTGAAAAAAAGGAGTTTTTCTATTTAGCACTTTTGCAACTTTTCAAGCCTTGGCGTGCAGAAGAGGAACTGCTTGGAGATTTCCTCTGTTACGAAGACTCTTTCACTGCCGCCAAGGAGACCATAGAAGGTCCTGCTTTTCCCAAATATGTAGAAATGTTGAATGCGGAAATCGAGCAGGAAGCAACGATTGCAGCCGAGATTGCCAGAGACAGTTCTCAGGACAGTCAGAGTTCTGTTTCATTGAGTCAGGATCCACTAGGAGGACCTGTTATCGAAAATGAAGCTGCCACTGCCATGAATGAAGTGGAAAGAGCCATGGCACATGCTCAGGAGGATGCGGTTAACTTAGAAGACTTGGAAAGACAACTCAACGTTGAGCAGAGGAAAATATATGACGAAGTTACCAAGCAAATAGATCATGGATTAAGTCATGAGAAGAAAGAGTGCTCATGTACGTCGTTGAAGCCTGTCCGACTGTACGTGAGTGGAGAAGCGGGAACTGGAAAAAGTTTCCTCATTAAAGCAATTGCATCTTATCTGCAGAAAAGGACTGAATCACCGCTGTCTTGTGTTGTTACCGCTCCAACTGGGCTGGCAGCACATAACATTAAAGGGATTACTTTACATCGTTTACTGATGCTGCCAGTGGAGCATGACAACAAATTACAATATCACAAGCTATCTGGAGATGCTTGTTGTGAAGTGTCAAGAATCTTGAGGAAAATGAAACTTCTTATCATTGACGAAGTAAGCATGGTTTCCAATGTCATGCTTGCCTTTGTGCATTTGAGAATGCAAGAAGTTCTCAAAACAGAGTATGATGTGTTATTTGGTGGCAAACACATCATTGTTTTCGGAGATCTTCTGCAGCTGACACCAGTGAAAGGACAACCTGTGTTCAAAATGCTCACGCATGAAGATACCAGGAAGTGCCTAGGGAGCATTGGCAACGTCAATATATGGTTAAACTTCAATTATGCTGAACTGCATGAAAATATGCGTCAGGCGAAGGATGAAGTTTACAAGAATATTCTACAAGATGTTAGAATTGGAAAAGTGACCGAGCATGGTAAAGAAGCTTTACATGCACGATTACTGTCAAATTTATATCCAGAACAAGATGTTGTGCCTGAGAATATTTTTCAGAAAATTACTGAGAAGAAATCTGGAATATGTTTGATGCCAACTCTTGCAGAATGTGCCATCTTCAACAACAAAATGTTGCATTTAGAAAACCAAGAGATTGTGAAACTGGAAGCTATTGACAGAGTAGAGCATATGGGATCAACAATTATTTTGTCTGAGAATTTGAAAACAAAATTGGATTCATTGGAGAAGACTATATCTAAAACTGCAGGTTTTGAAAAGACTCTGAATGTGTGCTTAAACTGCCGTATAATTTTAAGAAGGAATTTACATGTTGAAAGAGGTCTGGTAAATGGATCAATGGGTAATGTTGTTGATTTTGTGAAATACAGAAATAGAGATGGAATTGAATTTTTAAAAATTAAATTTTATGGCATTGAGGAAGTACAGCTAATTGGTCGTTGTTCTGCTAGATTTTTGCTTGTAAAAGACTTATATGTTCGCCGTAAGCAGTTTCCTGTTTGCTTGGCATATGCGGTGACAATCCATAAATCGCAAGGTTTAAGTGTAGACAGTGCATTGGTGAATATTGGCAGTTCTGTGTTCAAGGAGGGTATGGCATATGTGGCATTGTCACGAGTTAGAACTTTATCGGGATTGTACTTGATTGAGTGTGATGTCACAAACATTTGTGCGGATCTAGATTGTGTTAAGGAATACAATAGGTTAAGAAGAGAGTATGCGCCACATTTGCCTCAATATCCTTTGTTTGAGAAACGTGTGGTAGGCCGGAAACGAAGAAATGTGACCAATACTAGGGAGGTTGTAGCAAAAAGACGAAAAGTTGATGAACCTGAAATTATAAGCAGAAACAAAAAGGATTCTGTTGAAGATGTTGTTGGTTTTCAATTTGAAAACAGTTCTGGTGTCAACTGCTATGCTAATGTAGTGGTTAATGTTTTGTTTTCTCTAGAAAATGTAAAAGAAGAGATTGTGGTCAATTCTGATCAAAGATTTTGCAGTTTGTTAAATTCTGTGTTAGAGAAATGTAGCACTGATAGAACAAAAATAGAAAGTGTGTCTGAAATTCGTAATCTGTTAGACAGATGTTCAGGTCAAACACAATTCTCTCAAAATATTCAGCAAGATTGTCAGGAGTTTTTAATGTATATGCTTGATGTATTGCATGCTGAAGGTGTAGATGTAGATCACCTGTTTGGGCTTTCTTATCAATGGCAGCATGACTGCGAGAATTGTAGGGTATCAAGTACTACTAGTGTAGACTCAGAAAGATTTATATATTTAACTTTGCCAGACAGTAAATCAGTCTCTTTTAATAAGCTAGTAAAAGCAGCTGATCACAACATGGAGTGTAGCCAATGTAAATCTGAAATGATGTCAACATTATTTATACGAACTTATGGCCAGTATGTCATTTTAATGTTCCAACGATGTAGGCCTGATGGAACAAAATTGACAACTTTAATTAAAAATGTTGTGGCTTCACAGTTGTCAATATCAGGAAGGACTTTTGTAACTGCAGCAATTATATATCATGACGGTCCTTCAATAACATCAGGACATTACACAGCTTATTTAAAGTCTAGAAATGGCTGGTCATTCTGCAACGATTCTGTTTTAATTTTCAAAAAAAAATTGCCGTATGACCTTAAAAATTCTTACCTGGTGTTTTTAAAACCAAAATTTTAGGGAAAGAATCTCGGGATGTGCTCTGAGGAATTTCAAGAAGTTCTAATGGCTCCTACACGATTTGGCCTTGAGGATAAGTGTAGTACAGAGACATAACTTCTTACCATAACACTTGACGTCATGGAAAAATAATTGCACTTTGAATGAGTTCAGAAAAACTGTTTCTTTTTATAAGCTAATTGAAGCAGCCAATCAAAACATGGAGTAGAGGGAATGTAAGTCTGCAATGCTGTCTACTGTTTGATATTGCTTTGTGATTAAAAATGATGTAGAGAATTAAATAATTGTAGTAGTCATAGAGGTAGTGTAAGTCTGCTTCATAGTAAGCAGTATCAGTGTCATAGGAAATGTAGAACATGAGTGAGCAAGAAGGGTAAGATATTACTAGTCCAGGATTGTGAAAATGATCTTCAACATTTTAATTCTGAAAGTTGCGGAAATACAAAATGACGGGATTGGCTTACAAGAATTTCAAGAGTTATAAATGGCTCTTACATGATTTGGCCTTGTGGAAACGTGTGGTAGAGAGCGAGAAGTCATTTATTGTATGTAACATATTTTTCAAAACGATGGAGGTTTTCTTTCAGAAATTGGCAGGCTGAAAGTAATAATAGCACAACAGAGTGTAAGCTGTTCATAGGACATCCTTCGACGTCATGGAAAGTAAGTTAATTTTAAGGAGTTCTGAATTCTGATTTGTTATGTTGTATGGGTTTTTTAAACACAATCATTTTGATTGTGTTTTTTTTCCCTGCTGTTATATGATGAATACCTTCAAGTCACTGTTTTTAGTGAAATTTGATACATTCTGAGAACAGCAAAAATAAACCATTTAACATGTATAATTAATTCTGTACTGTTTGCATTTATGATGTACATTTAGAACTGTGTAGGAGGCATGGAGAAGGAGAGGCTTCTGTAAGTGTAAAAGTTGTTGCATACAGTGCTCACATTCTACGTAGTCTTTCATATGATAGACTACATTTCCACAATGAGATACCTAAGCAAAGGAAACACAGGTGATATGATTGTGGAATGAGCAAAAAAAATTACACGTTTTCCTATTATATTACCTGTGTTTCCTAACATTACACATCACATTGTGTAGATGAGGTTTAGGCCTGTTCCAGGAGACAGAGGAGGTCTGACATTTGTTCAAGAGTGCAGTGGGCATGACTCACTTCGTTGGTAGGCCTGCACATGTATTATCTCCTCTGTATTCTTCAACAAACCTAAATTTTATCTGCAACCCTGAGTAGGACTTACCTGAAACAAATCTGTGGATAGGTTACACCTTATCGGCATCTTGAAACAATCATTTAAAATGTTAGGGTCAGATTTATGATGGCCGTGCGCCTCTTTTGCGCCGCTGTGGGTCACTTTTGTGTAAAAGATGCACCATGTTGCAAGATAGGTTTCAGTTCATCTCCAGCAAGATACCATCAGTTTAAAATGTATATAATTAGCACTGTGTAGGGGGCATGCAGAAGCTGAAGCTTTTGTAAGTATCAAAGTTGTTGCATGCAGTGCTGCACTTCTGGGTACTGTTTCATATGCTGGACTACATCTGCACAATGAGATACCTAAGCAAAGGAAACACAAGTGATGTGATTGTGAAATGAGCAAAAGAAATTGCACGTTTTTCAATTACATCACCTGTGTTTCCTAAGTTTACGAATGACATTGTGCAGATGAAGTTTAGCTCTGTCCACGGACACAGAAGAGGTCTGGCGTTTGTTCAAGAGTGAAGTGGACATGACTTACTTCATTGGTAGACCTTCACATGTATTATGTCCTCTGTTCTCTTCAACAACTCGAAATTTCATTTGGAACCCTGAGTAGGCCTCACCTCAAACAAACCTCTGGATAGGACACATCTTATTGGCATCCTGAAACAATCATTTAAAATGTTAGTGTCTTGCGACACTTTTGTGAGACAACAGCAGTGCAAAAGATGCACCATGTTTTAAGATAGGCCTCACTTCATCTGCATCAAGATACTGTTAGTTTAAAATGTATATCTTTAGGACTGTGTAGGGGGCCTGGAGAAGCAGAAGCTTCTGTAAGTGTCAAAGTTGTTGAAAAACTGTTTGTCCTTCAATCTTTTCCGTTGTCTTTTCTAATTTTTAAATACATGTTTTAATATTTTTCAAATGTTTGTTCTCTCTTTCACAGATTGAAAGTATAAAAATAAAAAGTGAGTAAGTTAACGACAATTATAAGGTAAATGTTTTGTACTCTTTTCGTTACATTTCTATCACATTCACCTACTATTAATTCCACAGCTTCATTTCTTTAACCCTCAGTTTCCTGCCTTTGCTACTTCCCTCATTCCTTTCTCTATTACCTACTTACTCTACTCCTTCCACTCCTTTTCTCAGTCCCTCTCTTCTCATAGTTCCTCACTCTTGTTCACTCACTCCGTCTCTATTACTCTTAGTGTCTTTGACTGATCACTCTTTCACTACTTGTTCATTATGCTTTCTCTGTGTAGTTGAAGCACACTAAGGGGCATATTATGAACACAGCCAATAAAATTATTGCTGTTTTTATTGGCAGAAAACTGCTGCTAAAGTGGTTTTAGCGGCAGTTTTCTGCCGCAAAAGCGGCTTTAGCGACACATTTCTGCCGATAAAAGCTGCAAAACTTTTATTGCCTATGTTGATGATATGGCCCTATGTTATTTACATTTCTTTGCTGTTTCAATTATTCTTTTTGTGTTACTTCTTCTTTTCTGTTTTCTGTTTTTTCTCTCTGTTATTCCACATGTTTTAATCTTATTTTGAACATTCACTCACATTCTCCAAGAAAATCTTCTTTGTTATTCTTCTACTCTCCTTTTTTTCTTTCACTTCCTTATCTATTTTGTTTTTCACAATTATATCCTCTTCCCTCTTTTCTTCGGTAAATAAATCTATTAAACAGTATCTCTGGTTTAGACCCTATAGCTGTCTTTGTTTTAACATTACTCTCTGTTTACTTCCCTTATACTTACTCTTCTTTTTTTTTTTTCAATTTTTTTTTGGTTCGCTCCCGGTTCGCGTACCGGCGAGCGAACCAGGAAGCGAACCAAAAGAAATACAGCTTGCCAGAGTGCTAAACATTCTAGCAATTTTTTTTGAAAGGGGAGGTAGTTCTGAAAAGAACTTTTTTTTTAATGTTTTTGTTGTTTTATATTTTTTTTTTATTTTTCTGAACATTTTTTGTTTTTTTTGTATTTTTTGAACAGTTTTATGTTTTTTTTGTTTTTTTTGGAGGGGAAACAACAAAAAACAGGCATTGGAAAGGGCTCAACAGGAGCAAAAAAAAAATTTACTTTCTGGGGCGTTTAGAGCACTTGTGGTTTTCAAATACTCTGTTGATTAAGTTAATGCTCATATTGCCACATGAGAGTAATGCACCGCAATATAAACAGGTAAACTTCATATGGACAAAGTTGTCCTGAATGTTTGGCACGGTTTCCCGTGCCTCTGGCCCTGACAAAGATATCTGTGTTGATGTCCTGGCCACAGGAGTTTGAGGATTGTCCTGAAGGTCACGCATCTCTGCCCGGCTGTAGTTTAGTGGATGCCACCTCAGCATGTGACGGTGCATGGTGTAGTTGCCGAAGCTATACTTTTTTAAGGTGCCTCTAGATAAGTCCTCTTTACATATGAGGCACGTCACATATCTAGCATTAACTTTTTTCTGCCCTTCAGGGATTGAAAAAAACTGCCAAATAAAACTAGTTTTACGATGAGAAACCCGGGGCTCCTCTTCTAAAAACTGTGGTCCCTCTGTCTCCTCTTCCTCTTGTTCATCCTCTTCCTCCTCTGTGTTGCTGATGAACTGTGGAGGTGGTCCTCTCTTCCCATGAGGAGGTGGTGGGGGTCCACCAGCTGAAGCTACCAATGAAGCCATTGCTCAAATATCAAAAAAGGTCTTCCTCTCACAAAGATGAAAGTCAGAGTGAGGAAAGAAGGAGGGGTTTTCATCATTTGGGAAAAACAATAGTTCTAAACCAATGAAAAGTGTTATTTTTAGGTCACCTGACCTAGCCTTACATCATTAGGAAACCAAAAGTGAAATGAACCAATGAAAAGTTTTATTAACAAGTCACATGACCTGTTACGCTTAAGTTACGCGCTGCGGAACGCGCCCCGGATCGCTTCCGGGTCACTGCGCTTCGCGCCTCGGTTCGCGCTCCGGAGCACTTCCGGGTGCGCTAACGCGGCGCGTCATAAGACGCATTACGCGGCAACGCGGTACGTCGCGCTTTCGCGACGCGTCCCGGATCGCTTCCGGGGAGCTGCGCTTCGCATCTCAGTTCGCGTACCGGAGCACTTCCGGGTGCGCTAACGCGGCGCGTCATAAGACGCATTACGCGACAACGTGATACGTCGCGCTTCCGCGACGCGTCAGGATGTTGATTTCTAACGCGGCAGTTGCGCAAACGGGACGTTTACCGGTTCGCGGACCGGGTCGCGGCATCAAATTGAGCTAACGGGAAGCTTCCCGGTTCGCGAACCGGGAGCGAACAAAAAAAATATTTAAAAAAAATTTATTAATAAACATATAAAATATATTTTTGGATTTAAAGAAGAATACATTTTACAGCTACAGATATTAGCTTTTAAAAAACCAATGAAATTCACTGAAAAAACCATAGGTTATAGACCATATATAGTTAGGAATTAGCATTTAAAAAACCTTATTTTACTCACACAAAACCATTGAAATTCCATATATAGTTAGTTGCACTAACTATATATCGCGCACCCGCAATCCACTGCTGATGATGTCACATATTACATCATTCATGACATGGTCAGTGACATCACTGATGACATCTCAAATGACATCACTGATGACATCACTGATGACATCATCCAGTGACTGTGTGTTTCTGTAAAGTTTTAATATGTTTGATATATTGAAGAATGAGTGGATGTATAAGTGTCTGGATGAAGGATTTAGTAGGTGCGTGACTGACTGTATGAGTGAGTGAATAAATGTGTCGTACTAAATGCATGGGTTAGTGACTAAACTGTCTGAATGTGTGCATCAGTATGTCTGTTGTGATGTAAACTGCTGCATGTGTTGATCATTAGCTATACGAGAGGCTATATGTGTTATTGATTGGTTGCCCAAGTATGTGTATGGGAGATTGAGTTTGTGTGGGGGTGGCTGGGAGGTGTGTGACTCTGTGCATAGATGTGTGAGCAGTTGATTCACTAGGTGTATGAGTTCAAGAGTGCATGTGGAAAAAGCTACATGGGCGGTTGACTGTGTGCATGAGTGTATTGATGAGTGAATGGATATCTCAATGCTACATGTCATAGTAAGTACATATGTAAAACACAGTACATGTGAGAGTTGGCATATATAAATAACTGTGCATGAGAGCCACTGAATGTGTGAGTGGCTGTATGGATCATTGTGAACTTGTATCAGGGATTGTATAAGAGAGTAAATATGTGTTAGTATATGTTTGAATAAGTAAGGTGTGTATAACTGTATAGTTGAGGAAATGGAGGTGAGATTGTTTCTTTGCATGACTGACTAGGTGTGTGAGTAACTCCATGGATGAGTGACAGTGTGTGAGTGTCTGTATACAGTGAGTGTATCTAAGGTTATATTAGAGTCTGAAGAGGTTTATCGTATTAGCACAAGAATGATGTCAAATGAGATGTCATCAGTGATGTCATCAGTGATGTCATTTGAGATGTCATCAGTGATGTCATCAGTGATGTCACTGACCATGTCATGAATGATGTAATATGTGACATCATCAGCAGTGGATTGCGGGTGCGCGATATATAGTTAGTGCAACTAACTATATATGGAATTTCAATGGTTTTGTGTGAGTAAAATAAGGTTTTTTAAATGCTAATTCCTAACTATATATGGTCTATAACCTATGGTTTTTTCAGTGAATATATATATATATATATATATATTACCTACTGGCGGCCGCCAGTAGGTAGTTATAGTTAGGATCGTTTTCCATAGGAAATCCGCAACATTCTATTGGGAATAACTTTGGTGCCGAATGTGGGATCTGCCTGTAAATTTCCTTAACTTTGCCTCGCTGCGCTCCGCTCCTTCCCTGAAAGTTTTGGGGGATCCGTGATCCGAGATAAAAGGGGGGTCCCAAAACGTGTTTTCCCCATGTTAATTTCCATAAGGCGGTTGGACTCACTTTTAGCCCGAACGGCTGAATGGATTTCCACCAAACTTGGCAAAATTGTAGGGACTGGTACCCCGATGTGCCTTTGCTATGTCTCAAGATATATGCTCCAGTGGTTTTTACGAAAATTAACTTTGAAAAAATATATATTGGGCTACATTGGGCTATATATATGTTAGAGCCCAAATGTAGCCCAATGTAGCCCAAAGATGGCCACCAGAGACAAAAAAAAACAAATGTAGCCCAAATATCAGCCAGATGTAGCCCAACTATAGCCCAATGACAGAATGTCCCAGAGTGTTCTAAAGAACAACTAGAGCGCTAACAGTCTTACTTATGACAAAAGTATGGCACACCTGAAGTCATCTTGATTGGAATAAAGTGTTAACACTTAAATCATTTAATTTGAAAAGGAACAAAATGAGGAGTTTCATTTTGCCATAGAAATTTTATATATATATATATATTAGCTACTGGCGGTCGCCAGTAGGTAGTTATAGTTAGGATTGATTTCCATAGGGAAATCGCAACATTCTATTTGGAATAACTTTGGCGCCGGTTGAGGAATCAGCCTGAATTTTTCCCTGAAAGTTTGGGGGGGATTCTTCAAGCGGGGGCTGAGATAAAAGGGGGTCCCAAAACATGTTTTCCCATGTTAATTTCCATAGGGCGAACTGTCGCACTTTTAGCTCGAACGGCTGAATGGATTTTCACCAAACTTGGCAAAATTGTAGGGACTGGTAGCCCGATTTGCCTTTGCTATGTCTCAAGATATGTGCTCCAGAGGATTTTGAGTAATTTAGGTTCAAAAAAATTTATATATCTATAGCCGCGCCCCGGTACGCGCACCGGGGAGCGCTCCGGGCGCGCCACGTGACTTGCGCACAGAAAGCTGATTGGTTCTCGGGTGTCTGTAAACATTCGCAACAGTCCGCAGCGGCCGCCATCTTGTGTCTCGGTAGGATTGAGACACAAGAGGTGGCAAAAATCAAAGGGGAAATGAGCAAAAGGGGGCAGGGTACAACCCCCACTGACCCCCTAGGTTTGATGTGGGGGCCATAAAAGGGTCCCACGGGACAAAAAAATATATATATTTTTTTCGATTTTCGCGGGGGGAGCGCCCGGTACGCGCACCGGGGAGCGTACCGGGGAGCGTACTTTGGTGAAAAATAGTGAAAATAATAGTGTAAAATAATCATTTTGAGTGATTACAGGTAGGGTAGCTCTGAAAAGAGCTTTTGGGTTCTGTGGCTGTTTTAGGTACCTACAAGTACGTCCCACACACACCCACACGCACACAACCCCACACCTCCACACCCACACACTCCCCACACACACCTCACACACGCACACCTCCACCCACACCCAAACACCCCACACCCACACACCGACACCTTACACATCCACACCCACACATCCCACACACCCACACACACACACACACCTTACCCCCAACACACACACACACATGCACACACAGATACCTCACAGACACACCCCACACATCCCACGCACACACCTCCCCCCACACACACACACACAAACACCTCACAGACACACACACATCCCACACATACACACACATCCTACACACATACCCCCCACACCCACACACACACCTTACACACCCACATCCCCACCCACACCCACATACCCCACACACCTATACACCTCATCCCCCAGACACACACACACACACATACACACCTCACAGACACACCCCGCACATCCCCCACACACACCTCCCCCACCCCCACACATGGGGAAAACTCAGTGAAACACTAAAATAATAATTTAAAGTGCTTAGAGGTAGGGTATCTCTGAATAGAGTTGTTGTGTTGTGTGGGTGATTTAAGTACCAACATGTAGGTACCAATGCAGAGTCTTAAATTCAATGTACACCGTTTCCTCTGTAGATAATTTGCATGTTGTTATAGAAGTTATTGTGGTATATGGAATCCATACCATAGTCTGTCAGGAAAGTAGAAAGAACATGGAGGCAGGAGATGAAAAATAGATGTCAATTACACATTGGAGATAATATAGAGGGAGAAAGGAAGTATCTATGAGCAAAATTACTATGTAAAACAAAAAAGTTGCACAGTATACTATAAGTCTGACTTTACATTATAATCAATTTGGTACTAGTTTAAGAATTACATATAAAAATGAATAATGTCTCAAACAATTTTAGAATTATTAAATATAAATTTATTTTTGAGATTCAGTTTCAAAATTTGATAGAACGTCTAACATTTGACTGTCCGAAATGTCCTCTTTTTGAGTGAACATAACTTCCAACATTTGACTGTCAGAAACGTCCTCATATTGAATTAACAAATTCACATATTCTACACATTGTAGAAGTTCATGGTCCCGTGATTCATCCATGAATTCCAAGTCATTGGGTTCAATGATTTCTTCATTGTTCATCTCTAGGACAATTTCAAAGGAAACGTTCTGTTCTCCTTCCATTTTTGTGCTGAAATTTGCATTAAAAAAAATCAGTAGAAATATGGCACTGTTGGGTTTAAGTTCAGACAGGTAGTTTTGATTTTTTTACAGTGAAGTTAACTTTGGGCAGTGTATGGTAACAGGCAGGAAGTAGAAATATAAAAAAGTGCCTGTGAAGAAACGTAAGTAAATTCATAATTATAGCAGAGAAGCCTAAGTCAATCCATAAATATAACAGAGGAGCCTATCTCTATCTATAACTATAGCAGAGGGACAGTAAATAACTATCAGAAAACATTTTTACAAATTAACTTAAAGTGCCCCTTACAAATTATCAACTTACTTTACAGAGAGGTGAAGAAGACAAAATGCGAAAATCCTTTCAAGATGTACCTCAAGTAGTTGTAGTCAAAATGGCCGTGTTTCCCTCTCATTTTTCATTTATATTCATGTACATAACCAATCAAATGTCAGGAAAAAAAGTAGAAAATGAAAGTAACATTTTAATTGGTTGTAAATTCTAACACTTCAGATGTGTTTTTGGGAAGTAATTTACCTCAGGGTATTTAGAGAGGTCTACAGGCTAAATGGCTCAATGGAATTCCATCGAATTTGGAAAAATGGTAGGGATTGTTATGTAGTATGAGCTATTCTATATTTGGTGAAAGTGTCTCCAGTGGTTTTTATGTAAATTAACTTTTAAAATTTATTTTAGAGAGCTTCCCGGTGCGCGCCCCGGTACGCGTACCGGCAGCACTACGGCAGTCCTCCATTTTGTTTTCGGTAGATTTAAGACAGAAAATGGAGGACAAACAACGTTGGGAATGGGTATAAGGGGGCATCGTAGGCACTCCTTGACCCTCTATGTTTTGTGAGGTGGTCTTATGAGGCCCAAATAGGCAAAAAAAACACCGGGAAGCGTACCGGGGAGCGTACTATGGTGAAAAATAGTGAAAAAAGTTTGAAAAAGATAATCATTTGGAGTGATCAGAGATAGAGTAGCCCTGAAAAGGGCTTTTGGGTTCTGTGGCTGATTTAGGTACCTACAAGTAGGTACCAATGCACAGTCTTAAATTCAAGAGGAATATTCTATTCCCCTCATCTGAAAAGTGCCCACCATCTCCCCTGTAGATATCTTGCATGTTGTAACGCAAGTTATTATTGTATATTGAACCCATTCCATAGTCTCTCATGTAAGCAGAAATAGATTTATTCACAAATGGTCCGTGCTTTCTCAAATTGTGGACAAAATTGATTGGACCACTTCCATTTCTGTCTTTGGCATATATTGGAATATACCAAGGCAGTTTGAGGAAAAAATGCCATCAATTGATCAAAGGTGTCCTCTAAAAGCATTTCCAGACCTACCCCAGTCAAAGTGCCCAAGTCATTTCCTCCACAGTGCACAATTAAAAGGTCAGGGTGTGGCAAATGCAAAAAGGTTTTCACCAATGGTATCAATTGGTGACATTTCAATCATCTCTGGCCAATCCATTTAATCTTCACACTTGGTAAGTCAAGGTTGTGAAAATTTCTGGTAGCTGCATACCTTTGAGCCCAATGGATATAGCTATGTCCAATAATCCAGACAAAATACATGGTGAGAGGAGATTCTGATGCAGTCAGATGAAGTGTGGAAAAGAAATGGCAGTTGGAACAATAGGAGTTTTCAAAAAAAAACCTGTGGAGTTTCAGTGCTCTTGAATCACAAGCAATGATTGGTAGAATGAGATAGTTGAAAACTGAAAGTTAGGGTGCATGGTTGTGTTCTGTGTAAGAAGTAATTTGAATGGTTAAAAAAAAGTCATTTAAAGAAACCTTGCACCAGAAAAGCTGGTGTATTCGCAGGTCAGACATCCTTGCTGAGGTGATTTGCAACATTGTAGAATAAACTTTTAACCCTGGGAGCTCAGTGAGGAGGGAGTTGCTATTGTAACAGGTAGAAAGGGCTGAGGGGGGGAAGGGTGTTGGTTTGAAAATACACAGGGAAGAGATTTGATTGGTTACCATGAGCAATATGTGTGTAGAATTAGAGGTTTTCTGTGCCTTTATGGTTTGCAGTGCCTGGAGAACATACCTTTTGCTCTGCTAAAGAAATATTGGTGTGTGTATCTGACACTGTTTTGAATCTCCTAAAATATTTGTAAAGGTGAGTTATGATTCATTTAATATACAGAGAGACTTGTATACTCTATGGAGAAGATTTGGAAGCAAATTGTGGTTTTTTAATGTTGCTTTGTGTCATGCTTTTTGATAATGCTTGGTAAAAAGTTTTTACTGCATAGAGTAATTGTATTTTGTAAAATTGTGAAGTTTTAGAAGTGACATGGAATGCTTCTACATAGGACCTGTGCTGTGTTTTGTAAATGTGATGTCAAAAACGATTTTGGGAAAAATGAATGGCTTTTACATTTTTTAAAAGAAATAAAGAATGTGTGCATGTTTAAAGAAATACATTTGACTCTTTACAATGATGTTACCTGTGTTAACTCAGTGTAGGAAGCATATTGAGATTGTTTGCATAGAGGAATTGTATTTTGTAAAATTGTGGAGCTCCATGTGAAAGCTTTTGCCTCAGTCTTATCCCTGCTGTGAGGCAGATGTTTGTACATAGGATCTACTCTATTTTGTGGAAAATGAATGGTTTTTACATTTTTGAGTATTATGTGGTGCAGAGGTTTAAAAAGTGACGCATCTAACTACATGCGTCACTTTTTAAATATGGTGCAAAAATGTACATGTTTGGGCTTTCCTGGGGAGCGTAGGTGGTGAGGCTTGTATCTAAGAGTGCAGTGGACTAGGCTTCATGAAGCCTATCCCCGTCTGCATTCGTAGATACAGGTGTCAATTTGACTCTTTACAATGATGTTACCTGTGTTAACTTAGTGTAGGAAGCATATTGAGTTTGTTTGCATAGAGGAATTGTATTTTGTAAAATTGTGAAGCTCCATGTGAAAGCTTTTGCCTCAGTCTTATGTTATGTTATGTTATGTTATGTTACGTTGTTTTTGTATAGCGTACGGCTACTCGAAAGGAGTGTCCCGACGCTTTTCCACCCGTGGCTCATAAAAGTAACACAACACAGCTAAAACACAAGACCCTAAAAGGAGAAAAAAAAAGAAACAGTTTAATAAAAAAACAGACTAGGAATTAAAAAGCCAAGTCTTCAGGCTCCTCCTAAACTGAAGCAGATTGGCAGTACTGCGCAGCGCAAGCGGAAGCGAATTCCACACCTGAGGCGCTCGGCAGCTGAAGGATCGCCCTCCTGCGCGCGCCTTCCTCACCCGTGGAACCACCGCTTTAAAAAGGGTTTCCGAACGGAGAGAGCGAACTGGATGATAGAAGTTCAGTCTCCGCTGTAAGTATCCCGCCCCTGATCCATGCAAAGCTTTGTGCATCAGGGTCAAGGATTTAAACAGAATCCGCTTCCTAATAGGGAGCCAGTGAAGCTTCTGAAGCAACCCTGAGGCACGGGCACGTCTGCCAAGACCAAAAATTGCCCGGGCAGCAGAGTTCTGCACCACCTGAAGGCGCTGAACCAGATAATCTGGAAGGCCAAGAAAGAGGGCGTTTACATAATCCAGCCTAGAGCCGATAAGAGCCTGAACGGTAATCCTCCTGTGTTCCTCCGACAACAGGGGCAAGAATTTGCGAAGCATCTTCAGGATTCCGTAGCAGGTACCAGCCAGACCAAGGATATGAGTTCGCAACGCCAGCTGATTATCTAGCTTGACACCCAGATTTTTAGCAACCTGGGAGGACTGAGCCGGAGGATTCATATCAGACGGCCACCAATGCTGCCAATCAGGCTCGACGACACAGCCAAAGAATAAAATCTCAGACTTGCCCGAGTTGGCCCTCAGACTGTTCCGTTGGAACCAGTCGAAGACCAACGCAAGGCAGTCCCGGATTCTCTCTCCATCAAACTCTTGGTCTTTCCCGCAAGTGAAGAGGAGTTGCGTGTCGTCGGCATAGGAGACGATCTGGGCCCCACAGGCCTCCACCAAGGCCGCCAAAGGGGACATAAAGATGTTGAATAACGTGGGGCTCAACACAGAACCCTGTGGAACCCCAACTCCCAGTGGCGGCATCTCGGCGGAGCTCTGGGAAACCCAGACCGACTGGCGGCGATCTTCCAGGAAAGAGGTGAACCACCTGAGCACCGTCCCCCTGAGGCCGATGTCATAAAGCCTCGCTAAAAGCGCCTTATGGGGGACGGTGTCGAACGCCGCCGACAGATCTAACATGACCAGCATGGCCCTACCGCCGACATCCAGAGTCTCCCTGATAATCTCAGTCACCTCCAACAGAGCCGTTTCCGTACTAAAATTAGGACGGAAACCCGATTGAGATGAGTGGAGCAGATTGTTAGCTTCCAAAAAGCCCGACAGGACTCCGTGGGCGTGTTTTTCCATGATCTTCGCCAGTGCAGGTAAAAGCGAGATTGGCCTGTAGTTCGCCAAAACCTCGGTGTC
The DNA here is from genome assembly GCF_964261635.1 of Lissotriton helveticus. Classification (NCBI taxonomy): domain Eukaryota; kingdom Metazoa; phylum Chordata; class Amphibia; order Caudata; family Salamandridae; genus Lissotriton; species Lissotriton helveticus. The sequence goes on from NC_136067.1 coordinate 1,574,974,022, forward strand.
AAGACCCGGTTTTTTTAAGAGGGGGATCACCCCTCTTATCTCTGCTGTGAGGCAGATGTTTGTACATAGGATCTGTGCTATTTTGGGGAAAATGAATGGTTTTTACATTTTTGAGTATAATGTGGTGCAGAGGTTAAAAAAGTGACGCATCTAACTACATGCGTCACTTTTTAAATATGGCGCAAAAAGGTACATGTTTGGGCTTTCCTGGGGAGCGTAGGTGGTGAGGCTTGTGTCTAAGAGTGCAGTGGACTAAGCTCCATGAAGCCTATCCCCGAATGCACTCTTAGACACAGGTGTCAATTTGACTCTTTACAATGATGTTACCTGTGTTAACTCAGTGTAGGAAGCATATTGAGTTTGTTTGCATAGAGGAATTGTATTTTGTAAAATTGTGAAGCTCCATGTGAAAGCGTTTGCCTCAGTCTTATCCCTGCTGTGAGGCAGATGGTTGTACATAGGATCTGTGCTATTTTGGGGAAAATGAATGGTTTTGACATCTTTGAGTATATTGTGGCGCAGAGGTTTAAAAAGTGACGCATCTACCTACATGCTTCACTTTTCAAATATGGTGCAAAAAGGTACATGTTTGGGGTTTCCTGGGGAGCGTAGGTGGTGAGGCTTGTGTCTAAGAGTGCAGTGGACTAGGCTTCATGAAGCCTATCCCCGACTGCACTCTTAGACACAGGTGTCAATTTGACTCTTTACAATGATGTTACCTGTGTTAACTCAGTGTAGTAAGCATATTGAGTTTGTTTGCATAGAGGAATTGTATTTTGTAAAATTGTGAAGCTCCATGTGAAAGCGTTTGCCTCAGTCTTATCCCTGCTGTGAGGCAGATGGTTGTACATAGGATATGTGCTATTTTGGGGGAAATGAATGGTTTTTACATCTTTGAGTATATTGTGGCGCAGAGGTTTAAAAAGTGACGCATCTACCTACATGCGTCACTTTTTAAATATGGTGCAAAAAGGTACATGTTTGGGGTTTCCTGGGGAGCGTAGGTGGTGAGGCTTGTGTCTAAGAGTGCAGTGGACTAGGCTTCATGAAGCCTATCCCCGACTGCACTCTTATACACAGGTGTCAATTTGACTCTTTACAATGATGTTACCTGTGTTAACTCAGTGTAGGAAGCATATTGAGTTTGTTTGCATAGAGGAATTGTATTTTGTAAAATTGTGAAGCTCCATGTGAAAGCTTTTGCCTCAGTCTTATCCCTGCTGTGAGGCAGATGTTTGTACATAGGATCTGTGCTATTTTGGGGAAAATGAATGGTTTTTACATTTTTGAGTATAATGTGGTGCAGAGGTTTAAAAAGTGACGCATCTAACTACTTGCGTCACTTTTTAAATATGGTGCAAAAAGGTACATGTTTGGGCTTTCTTGGGGAGCGTAGGTGGTGAGGCTTGTATCTAAGTGTGCAGTGGACTAGGCTTCATGAAGCCTATCCCTGTCTGCATTTTTAGACACAGGTGTCAATTTGACTCTTTACAATGATGTTACCTGTGTTAACTCAGTATAGGAAGCATATTGTGTTTGTTTGCATAGAGGAATTGTATTTTGTAAAATTGTGAAGCTCCATGTGAAAGCGTTTGCCTCAGTCTTAACTCTGCTGTGAGGCAGATGCTTGTACATAGGACCTGTGCTGTGTTTACTAAATGTAATGTCATAAACGATTTTGGGGAAAATAAAAAAAAAATAGATGCGTCTGTTTTTAAACCTCTGCGCCACATTATTCTCAAAAATGTAAAAGCCATTTATTTTCCCCAAAATCGTTTTTGACATCACATTTAGGAAACACAGCACAGGTCCTATGTACAAGCATAGGCTTCATGAAGCCTAGTCCACTGCACTCTTAGACACAAGCCTCATCACCGACGCTTCCCAGGAAAGCCTAAACATGTACCTTTTTGCGCCATATTTAAAAAGTGACGCATGTAGGTAAATGCGTCACTTTTTAAACCTCTGCGCCACATTATACTCAAAAATGTAAAAACCATTCATTTTCCCCAAAATCGTTTTTGACATCACATTTAGGAAACACAGCACAGGTCTTATGTACAAGCATTCCATGTCATTACTGAAACGTCACTATTTTACAAAATACAATTCCTCTATGCAAACAAACTGAATATGGTTCCTACACTGAGTTAACACAGGTAACATCATTGTAAAGAGTCGAATTGACGCCTCTGTCTAAGAGTGCAGTCAGGGATAGGCTTCATGAAGCCTAGTCCACTGCACTTTTAGACACAAGCTTCATCACCTACGCTCCCCAGGAAAGCCCAAACATGTACCTTTTTGCGATATTTTTAAAAAGTGACGCATGTAGGTAGATGCGTCACTTTTTAAACCTCTGCGCCACATTATACTCAAAAATATAAAAGCCATTCATTTTCCTCAAAATCGTGTTTGACATCACATTTAGGAAACACAGCACAGGTCCTATGTACAAGCATTCCATGTCATTACTGAAACCTCACTATTTTACAAAATACAATTCCTCTATGCAAACAAACTCAATATGCTTCCTACACTGAGTTAACACAGGTAACATCATTGTAAAGTACATAACACTTGACAGAGGTATACTGTGGCGCAGAGGTTTAAAAAGTGGCGCATCTACCTACATGCGTCACTTTTTAAATATGGTGCAACAAGGCACATGTTTTATACCGCCAATGCGTCACAAAAAGTGACGCATCAGTAGCGCAAAACTGACGCATGGCTTTATAAATGAGGCTCATCTTTTTCTTGCACACTACTCCAGTTTAATCCTGTCCACTGCACTCTTGGACACAAGCCTCACGTTTTGTGCTCCCCTGGAGAGTCTTCATCTCATCTGCACTCCTGCTTAGGTGTGAGAATCGTATCACATGGGGAAAGCCCCATGTGAAAGCGTTTGCCTCAGTCTTATCCCTACTGTGAGGCAAGTGCAAGATTTTGACATAACAGTTTCCTAAAAGTGACGCAGTGAAGTTTTATAGATTTCACTGTGTCATTATTACTAGGCTTTTTGCAGAGAAATGACCCCTCTCTGTACATTACACTTGACAGAGGTATAATGTGGTGCAAAAGGTTTTAAAAATGACGCATCTACCTACATGCGTCACTTTTTAAATATGGTGCAACAAGGCACATGTTTTATGATGCCAATGCATCACAAAAAGTGACGCTTCAGTTGCGTAAAACTGACGCATGGCTTTATAAATGAGGATCAATTATGTCATCTGTGTTACCTGAGATTAGGAAGTAGATTGTGCAGATGAGGTGAGACATGTCCAGAGGGACAGAGGAGGTGAGGTTTATGATCAAGACTGTAGTGGGAGAGAGGGCTTTCCCGGGAAGCATAGGTGGTGAAGCCTGTGTATAAGAGTGGAGTGGACTTAGACACAGGTCTCATCTTCTTTGTTCCTGTGGACAGAGCTGTCTTCCACTATACTCTTCAATACAGGCCTCACCTTTTGTGTACCCCTGGAGAATCCTCACCTGATCTGTAACCCTGAAGAGATCGTTTGCTTTTTGTCATTGCTTTGTTGTTTGGTAATAGTGGTCTATAATGTGCTATTTTTTTCTTTAACACAGATTGAAATCAAGATTTCAAGAGTTAGCAAACATGCCCACAAGGGAAAGGACAAGAAAACAACGTAACCGAGAAAAATCAAAAACAGCAACGGAATTACAGTACTCTTCCACAACAAATACTTCAAAAAACAGGAACCAAGCTCCTGGTAAGACAACTAAGTCTTTTATTCAGAACATATGTACTTAAAAAAAAAATAATGGACAGCATGTAGAAAAAGAAAATGAGAGAGTAAATTTGAAAAGGTAGGAGAGAACCTCAAAGAATCCTACAACTGGAGCAGGAGAGAATAATATGTATAGGAATAGAAGGCAGAATCAGTTTAGAGACATTCGTAGACGAATGTTTCGCAATAGGGTGGTTTAAAATTTGTTAAAAAACATTAGGAAAGGTAAACAGGGAGCTGCTTTTTATAAGAAAAAGAAAAGTGTAGAGAAGATTGTTGATATGGCTTTTGAAGTTAAGAAAAAATTATTTATTTTAATAATCAATAGAATTAGGACACTTAACAAGACAATTGATGTTTTCAAATCAAACAGTAGATGGAAAAGAGTAATTAATCGGACTCATTTTTGTAAAGTATTTTCTGGAGAATGGATGCACAGTTCAAGTTGTGAGCCATTTTTTAATGAGGAGAGTTACTTCCAGGAGAATGATTTAGTGCATGCAGTTGACACCAGTGGTCGAGCGTATGAAGTGAAAGACGGTTGTCCGATTTAAAAAGAGAAACTTCTGCCTAGAGAACCAGAAGAGTTGTTAACTGATGAAGTTTTAGGGAGACGTACTAAGGGTCCAGTGTACACTTGGAAGTGTAGTCGTATTTGTAGTGTGCGACAGGAATCAATTGATTTGTTTTGTAATTTCTTAGTACATATAGTAAGAAAAGTCTAAAGCAGAAAGTGAAGTTGTTGCAAGACTTAGATCCTTGCAGAGTGAGAGAAAAGACAGGTTTGCAAGGTCATTCACTGGCTTGTCTTTCTAGAAAAGTCTGTCAGAGTGTTTATCATCATTATAGGATGTTAGCAGTGCATCATACCAAAATGAGGAAATTAGTGAGAATGTTGTATTATGCAAAAAGTCCAGCACTTAAGCTTAAACAATTAAACAGTGCTTTTTTGCACGGAACTGAATTAGATGTGAAGAACATTTGTGAAGAAATTGAGATTTGTTATTTTGATAAAAAAGAGGATAGTGTAGAAATTGACACAGCAATTCAAGGTAATGTGGAAGACAATGTACAGATTTCAAGTACAGAAAAGTTTGAGCAGGAAATTATCAGGTTTAACCCCTTTAGAGCTTGTAAATAAACCTCCCCAGTGCTGCGCTGTCCATTGGAACTAGTGCTGAATGGACGTCCAACGGTCGTGCGCAGCACTGGGGAGGTAGTGGCCATGACGACCGTTGGCCGACGGCAGCAATTAAGGGGTTAAGGTGAAATCAAGTGAAAGGCCGAATTTTACTTGTGTGTGTTGTCGACGAAGTCATTATAAGCATCAAACTAGATTAGTTGATTTATATGTAAAAAGCGAAAATATAAATAATAATGAGTGGAAGGATTTTGCAACTTATTTGTGGGTGGAGAATTGTTTTGATTTGAGTTCTGATCAGCGTATTTGTAAATATTGTTATGATAAATTAAATCAAAACAGAATGCCTGCTAGAGCTGTTCATAATAATCTGGAGTTGGTAGACATTCCCCCTGAATTGATGGATTTAAATACATATGAGTCTATTTTGATTCAATGTGTCCACCCTTTTCAGGCAATTGTTCGCATGGAGCCTAAGATAGGGAAATTGCCTCCTACAGATTTGCAGAGAGGATTAAAGGGAAGAATTGTTTATTTGCCTCTAGATTTCAAAACAAATATTGATACAATTGGTATAGAAAAAGTAGAAGAGGAACCTTTAGTTATTCTAGTTAATGGGGTTCCGACAAAGAGTAAAAAAATCTGGCAAGTTTTAGTGGATGTTAGGAAAGTCAAAAAGGCAACGTTGTATTTAGTCAAAAACAATGAGTATTATAAACATGTATGTGTTGCAGCAGAGGAAACAGCTGCAGATGAAGACAGTGATTGTTCAGTCGGCCAAATTGAAAAAGTTGATGTCTCTAGAAGTGAAGAAATATATGAACATTATACTGTTCATCCTTTGCATTCCAAAGAAGTAATGGGGAATGCAATTGAATTGTTTCAAATGAAAGCAGCAAAAGGAAGTCCCGTTAGTGTATGGGAAGAAAGTTTGGAAGCTCGTTGTTTTCCACAGCTATTTCCAACAGGTCGAGGTGGACGATATGACGATCGACCACTTCAAATTCCTGCATCTGAATAACGAACTGTAAGATTATATGCTGAAGATTCAAGGTTTCGCCAATGCATTCCCTATTTGTTTCATCTACTGTATGAAAGTGACTTGTCTGGGCTTTCTTATGCAGTAAACCATATACTGAAAAGTGGAGCACATCTGCAAAATGTTTCGACGAGGGACTTTATGGAGAAAGTGAATCTGCAAGATAATATTTTGGAATCTCATCTAATCAATCTCATGGCATGTCAGCGTGGTACAAACGAGTATTGGTACTGTCGTCATGGGGAATTGAAATGTATGCTAAGAAACTTAGGAACTCCTACATGGTTCCTCACTCTTAGCTGTGCCGAGTATGCATGGGATGACTTACTTCAATTTCTACGAGAGGCAAATGCAAATATACTAAATATAGAATTCAAAACACCTGGAGAACTGTATTCTTTGGATCCAGTAAATGTATGCAGATATTTCAATCATAGATTTGAAGCTATGATGTCTTTTATTATCAACAAAAAAAATCCTCCCCTTGGAGAGGTTTTGGATTTCTTTTGGAGAAAGGAGTATCAAGCGAGAGGTGCTCCTCACATACATATGTTGTTGTGGATTAAAGATGCACCCAAATTTGGAACAGATTCGGATGAGACAGTGATGAGCTTTATTGAAGAGTATTCAACATGTGCTGTTCCGAAAACTACTGAAGAAAACAGTTTAAGGCAACAAGTTTTACGCTTTCAATCCCATCGTTGTGGAAAGTACTGTCGTCGAAAATTCAGAAACAAGGACAAGTTCTACACAAAATGTCGTTTCGCCTTTCCTCGACCAGTGATTTCTAAAGGAAGAGTAAATAATTTGATGTCTTCTCTGCGACATACTGTGACGAGGAAATCACCAAAAATACATACAATTTAAAAAGAAACGAAGAGTCCAAGTACATCAACGACAACAACCCAGTGATTTTGTCCATGTGGAATGCTAACATGGATATTCAATTCGTTGCTGACAACTCTATTACTGTGGCTCGATATGTGACGTCTTACATCACAAAAAAAGAAAATACAGAACTGAAGGAAATGTGGGAGGACATTTCACATGAAAATAGTCTAAGCAAGAAATGATACAGTTACAGTCTGAAGATGTTGTCGCATCGAGAAATTGGAGCATATGAATGTTCTGATCGATTGTCATCAGCAAGTCTATATGCCAAATCTAGAACCATCCTTTGGGTGAGTCTAGGTCTTGCTGCAACACGAAATCGAGTTTTGAAATCTGTACAAGAAATAGAGTATTTGGCGGAGAAAGAACCAGAAAGTACAGATATTTTGAAGACCAACATGTTGGATACATACTATCCAAATAGAAGTAGTCATCTTGAGAACGTTTGTTTGTATGAAGTTCTGCAAAACTATATTTATAAGAGAACCATCAGAGAAGTTATTAACAATGGAATATATGCTATCATTGGGTGTGAAGGATGTCTAGTGAGACAGAAAAAAGGCCATTTGATTAATCATTGAAAATTGAGTTGCGAAAATCCAGAGAAGGGGAATTTTACTATTTAGCTCTTTTGCAACTCTTTAAGCCATGGCATACAGAAGAGGAACTACTTGGAGATTTTCTCTGTTACGAAGATTCTTTTAATGCAACCAAGGATACCATAGAATGTCCTGTTTTTCCAAATTATCTGCAAATGTTGAACGAAGAAATAGAGCAAGAAGCCACAATTGCTGCAGAGATTGCTAGAGACAGTTCTCAAGAGAGTCAGAGTTCTGCTTCATTGAGTCAGGATCCACTTGGAGGACCAATTATCCAAAATGAAGCTGCCACTGCCATGGATGAGGTGGAAAGAGCTATGGAACAAGCTCAAGATGATGAAGTTAACTTAGAAGATTTGGTGAAACAACTAAACCTTGAGCAAAAACAGATATATGACGAAGTCACAGAACAGATTGAACATGGATTCAGTCATGAGAAAAAAGAGTGCTCATGTACATCATTTAAGGCTGTCCAACTGTACGTGAGGTGAGAAGCGGGAACTGGAAAAAGTTTTCTGATTAAAGCAATTGCAACTTATCTGCAGAAAAGGACTGAATCATCACTGTCTTGTGTTGTTACCGCTCCAACTGGGCTGGCAGCACATAACATTAAAGGGATTACTTTACATCGTTTGCTGATGCTGCCAGTGGAGAATAATAAAAAATTGGAGTATCACAAGCTATCTGGAGATGCGTGTTCCGAAGTTTCGAGAGTCCTGAAGAAAATGAAACTTCTTATCATTGATGAAGTAAGCATGGTGTCAAATATAATGCTTGCTTTTGTGCATTTGAGAATGCAAGAAATTCTTAGAACAGACTATGATGTCTTATTTGGAGGAAAACATATTAATGTTTTTGGAGATCTTCTGCAGTTGACTCCAGTGAAAGGACAACCTGTGTTTAAAATGCTCATGCATGAAGATACCAGGAAGTGCTTAGGGAGCATTGGAAACGTTAATATATGGTTAAACTTCAAATATGCAGAACTGCTTCAAAATATGCGGCAGGCAAAAGATGAAGATTATAAAAATATTTTACAAGATATAAGAATCGGAAAACTAAGTGAGCAAGGGAAAGAAGCTTTACATGGACGATTAATTTCAAGTTTGTACCCAAATGAAAACATTCTTCCAGAGAATATTTTTAAGAAAATTAACGAGAGGAAATCTGCCATATGTTTGATGCCAACTCTAAAAGAATGTTCCATGTTCAACAACAAAATGTTAAATTTAGAAAATGAAGAGATAGTGAAACTGGAAGCTACAGATAAAATAGAGCATATGGGAGCAACAATTGTTTTGTCTGAAAATTTGAAATCAAAATTGGATTCATTAGAGAAGAGTATATCTAAAACTGCTGGTTTTGAAAAGAATCTGAATGTGTGTTTGAATTGTCGTATCATTTTGAGAAGGAATTTAAATGTTGAAAGAGGTCTGGTAAATGGAGCAATGGGTCATGTTGTTGTTTTTGTGAATTACAAAAATAGAGATGGAATTGAAATTTTAAAAATTAAATTTGATGGCATTGATGAAATAGAACAGATTTGTCGTTGTTCAGCTAGATTTTTGCTTGTGAAAGACTTATATGTTCGCCGAAAACAGTTTCCTATTTGTTTGGCATATGCAGTGACAATTCATAAGTCTCAAGGTTTAAGTGTAGATAGCGCTTTGGTGAACATTGGAAGTTCTGTGTTTAAAGAGGGTATGGCATATGTGGCATTATCACGAGTCAGAACTTTATCAGGATTGTACTTGATTGAGTGTGATGAAACAAAGATATGTGCAGATCTAGATTGTGTTAAAGAATACAATAGGTAAAGAAGAGAGCATGCTCCACATTTGCCTCAATATCCTCTGATTGAAAAAACGTGTGGTAGGCCGAAAAAGAAGAAATGAGAGTAATTGCAGTGAGGTAGTAGCAAAAAGACAAAAAGTAGATGAAACTGTAATTGTAAGCAGAAGGAAAAAGGATTCTGTTGAGGATGTTGTTGGATTTCAGTTTGAAAACAGTTCTGGTGTCAACTGCTTTGCTAATGTAGTAGTTAATGTTGGTTTTTTTCTTCAAAATTTACAAAAACAGATTGTCGAAAATCGGGAACAAACATTCTGCTGTTTATTGAATTCTGTGTTAGAGAAATGTGGTAGTGATACAGCAAAAATAGAAAGTGTTTCAGAAATCAGAAATCTTCTAGACATATGTTCAGGTCAAAATCAATTTTCACAGAATATTCAGCAGGATTGTCAGGAATTTTTAATGTATATGTTTGATGTATTGCAAGATGAAGGAGTAGATATAAAAAATCTTTTTAACCTTTCTTATCAATGGCAACATGACTGTGATAACTGTGCTTCATCAAGTACTACTAGAATAGACTCTGAAAGATTTATATATTTCACTTTACCAGACTGCAAATCAGTGCCTTTTAATAATCTAGTTAAAGCAGGGGATCACAATATGGTGTGTACCCAATGTAAGTCTGCAATGCTGTCCACAATATTTCTACAAAATTATGGTCACTATGTCATTTTAATGTTCCAACGATGTAGACCTGATGGAACTAAATTGACAACTTCTATTAAAAATGTTGTGGCTTCTCAGTTATCGATATCAGGAAGAACCTTTACAACTGTAGCTATTATTTTTCATGACGGTCCTTCTACAACATCAGGGCATTACACATGCTATTTAAAAACTTCTAAAGGTTGGACCCAACGTAACGACACTCATTTGACTTTCAAACAACGTTTGCCTTTTGGCTTTATAAATTCATATCTAGTGTTTTTACAGCCAAAATTTAGGTAAAGGTAATTGGCCTATGAAGATGGGAGGAGTACTGATATATACTCATACATCTGACACTATTTGGCCAAATGGAAAGGTGCAGGAATGAGTAAAGAGTCATGACTGAAAAAAAGGAGTATATGAAAATATTGAAAATATTTCAGATGTTCTTGGAGTTTTTCTTCTAGAAAGTCGAAGAAATTGATTTTTTACTGAACAGCAAAGTACTTTGCAACGAGAAAAGGACCTCCATGATATACTATTGAGCCTCAAGGAAAAGTAAGTCAATCAAAGATTAGTGTACATTTGTCATTTGTCAGTATCTAAGTTTTTTTTTAAAACACAATCTTTTAGATTGTGTTTTTTTTTTTAAAACACAATCTTTTAGATTGTGGGTTTTTTTTCCCGCTGTCATATGATGAGTAATTTGAACTCACTGTTTTAAGTGAAATTCAATATATTCTGAGAACAGCAAAAATAAACTATGTAACATGTTGTACAAGTTATTCTATACTTTGGATTGTGTAAATTAAATTGTATTCCCATTCTCTGACACTCACTTTCCTTTTTCCATCCGCTTTGAGCTCTTTTAACTCACTTATAATGTCTTTCTCTCACTCTCTGTAACCCCCGTTCTTTTACTCCACTTCTTTGACAAGTCCTCATTCTCATTTCAACTATCTGCATCCCCTCTCTCCCTTGCATAACTTTTCAGCTTTCAGTCTCTCTGCTTTACTTCCCTTTTCCGTATTTTCCTCCTTTGCTCTTTTAGTAATTCCTCTTTACTCACTCACCAGTATTATTGCACTCTATCACTATAAATCACCCACTCTCCCTAGCTTATCTTTGTTTGCTCCTTACTTTTGACCTCTTCTCCCTATTTTTCGTTCACTAGTTCTATGTCCTCAGTGTCTCACTCTACTTGTGTTATTTTCACTTGTGTTTATCTACCTTCTATCACTTCTTTTACAACAACTTCACTGCTCCTCTCTCATCGTTCTTTATCCCATTTCTTTTACTCTGGTTCCATTACTGTCCCTCATTCCCTTTCTTTCAATGTCCTTCTCTTTACTTTCATCACCAAATTATTTTCTCTCAGTACCACTGTTTTAGTCCTCTTCTCCTCTCTTTCCTTCTTTTTGCTTCCTTACTCATTTCCTTTTCTCACTCATTGTACTCCACCTCACTCAGTTTTTCTCTTAGTGTGTCTACCTACTAACTTCCTCAGTCCATTTCCCTCAATCGTTGTATATTATCCTCTCTCCCTCCATCCTTTCACTCTATGACTGTTCTTCACTTACTCTGAGTTAACTTCTATTCCTCATTCTTCTAAATGCATCCTTAATTAGACTGTTTTCTGTCTCAGTCATTATCTTTTTACTTACTTCTGTTTCCTGATTTAGTTTTGCTAACTCACATTGTTTTAGTATCTTTCTTACCTTCAGTTAATTTCTCTGTTCTTCTCTCTCTTTTTGTCAGTGACTCTATATGCCTTACTCTTTGTAATTTCCTCTTCTTCTATTTCTTTTTCTCTCTTTTTGTCCTTCTACCTTGCTTTATTTCCCTTTCTGTGTCCTTCACTCTAACTTTATTTCTAAATAGTTATGATTTTTAACCTCTTCATTTGTATCTTTGAATTTAAAATACATATTTTACTAATTATAACTTATTTTTTCTTCTCTCTTTCACAGATACAAAGTGTTGTAAAAAAAAAAAAAAGTGACATTTATTATATGGTAAGTATGACTTATAAAAGTGACATAGTGATAGATTTTACAGCGTCACCTCTACGACCCTTTCTTGCGTCAATACGTCCCTTTATATGTAGGTATAATGTGGCGCAGGGGTTTACAAAATGATGCATCTACCTAGATGCGTCACTTTGTAAATATGACTGAATAAGGTGGATTTTTAAAAGCACTGGTGCGACACAAAAAGTGACGCACCGGTGGCGTAAAAGTGACGTATGGCCTCATAAATGAGGCCTTCAGTCTTCTAGTAATGTGTCATATCAAATATATGACGTATTATTTCGCAAGTACTTACAGAAACGTCAGTATTTCAGACGTATCTGTAAGTGCAAAAGTGATGCATTGCTGGAGTGTGTCACAAAAATGATGCAACTCCAGCAATGCATCCTTTCACATGGGGCCAGGCCGCATGTGAAAGGGACTGCATCTTACACCTGCTGTGAAACAGGTGCGAAATTTGGACGCAACAGTGTCATATAAGTGACGTAGTGATATCTCACAGATTTTACTGCGTCACCTCTACGACCCTTTCCTGCGTCAATATGTCCATTTTGCATACATTACACATGACATAGGTATAATGTGGTGCAGGGGTTTACAAAGTGACGCATCTACCTAGATGCATCACTTTGTAAATATGACTGAATAAGGTGCATTTTTAACAGCACTGGTGCGTCACAAAAAGTGACGCACCGGTGGCGTAAAAGTGACGCATGGCCTCATAAATGAGGCCTTCAGTCTTCTACTCATGCGTCATATTAAATATATGACGTATTATGTCGCAAGTACTTTTAAATACGTCAGTATTTCAGACGTATCTGTAAGCGCAAAAGTGATGCATTGCTGGAGAGTGTCACAAAAATGATGCAACTCCAGCAATGCATCTTTTCTTACCCTTCCACACCCCCGTTCCTTTTCTACATTTTGTTTGAATAACCACATTCCCCATGTTCACTCTCCTTCTCCTTACTTTCGTTCCCAACACTCACCTTCTTTCAGTCCCTCTACTTCACTTCCTTTCTCCTCTGATACTTTTCTGTTCTTTCTTACTCATTTTCCTTTCATTTATCAATGCACTCCACTTCACTTACTGGCAATTAGGTGCCTGTAAGGTCAGGCTGCACATTCTGCGCTTAAGGACTGCGCGATTTCTGCGCTAACGCGGTGATTTTAATACTGCTCGCATAGCGTTATATTTTTTTCTTTTTTGTATTCTGATTTTAAAAGAATTTATCTTGTGTGCCTAGCGCTTTTTCCTGGCCCCTCACTTGCACGTTAAAACAATACCTTGCACCGCTGTTTAGCGGGACCGGTTCTGGGGTGGTGAGGGAGCGCCATATTGGTGTTACCATTGAAGCCTGACGCCGCCATATTGGTGCGGGTCGTGGCGCCTTGTTCTCTTGACTTCCGCCGGCCTACTTAAAGCTCCACTTTTTCAACGCGCAGCGGGGACGCGCAAGGGGGCGCCTTCCCTGCGCCTGAGTCGTGCCAGAGTCCTGCCCGTCTGCGCCCGTCAGCGTTCCGGCAGCAGACGGTGCAGGACGGCTGGCAGGCTCTTTTTAGTGGCTGGTATTGTACGTTTTATTTTAATTTTTATAATGTGTTACTTTTACTCTTCAGAGACTCTTTCCGATCTTCGTCCGCCGTTAGGGCGCTGCCATTCGGTCTTTCCGGGACACCGGGCCTTAAGGAAAGGGTGTCAGGTTTGTGGCTGGCGAGCCCCTCCATGTAATAGACCTAAACATACCTATCCGGAGACTATTATCACCTGTCTACTTCTTAATACTCGGTCGTTAGGCTGTCATGCCCTAGATATATGGAATTTGCTTGATAATTCCGATATATCCTGCCTTTTTCTTACGGAGACATGGTTGAGTGATACCTCGGCCCCAGATTTAGCCAACGCCATCCCACCTGATTACTCCATCATTAGGAGAGATAGAACATCTGGGCGTGGGGGCGGTGTAGCGATTATAGTCAACAATAAGCTGCACTGCACCACCTTTGCGGTAGATAACATCCAGAACACCGAGGCGCTGGGTTTCACTCTCCATTTATCTCCTCATTATGCTTGTACCGGTATTTTGGTATATCGTACCCCCGGTCCTTTAGGCTCTTTTGTGGACGAGCTACAGGTTGCTCTTTCAGTTCCATGTCTCAAATCTAAACATTGCTTATTATTGGGCGATTTAAATATACACATGGACGAGGCTGCAAACCCCGATACGACGAAACTTATGGAGGTCACGGCAACATTAGGACTCACTCCTTTCATTCATGATCCCACACATAATAAGGGTCATATTTTGGATCAAGTATTTTCTACTGTTCCGATCAATGCACTTGTTCCTCAACCCGTACTATGGTCGGACCATTCTCTAATTACTTTTAGTCTTTCAAGTGTCTCTTCTTCCAGATTGAACTCTGTTAGCTCTGCCAAACGTTTGTTCAGGCCTTTTCATCTGTTATCTAGTGATACGTTGATCCAGGTTTTGGCTCGCTCACCTTGCACTTTGTCCGGTGATGTGGAAATTGACCTACCCCTTTATACGGAGTGGCTCACAGCCATATTGGCGGATCTCGTGCCTGAGAAAGTTGTCAAACCTGGAATGAAACGTTCTTCTGCTCCGTGGTTTTCATCTAAGCTTAGAGAAGTACGTCAAAATTGCAAGAGAGCAGAAAGAACTTGGAGGAAAGACTATAACCCTCGCGAGAGAGAAAAATTTAAAGATTTGACCAAATCCTATCATAGGATGATTTGGAGTGAAAAAAAATCCTATTTTGAACGTCGGATAGACGAATCGGATAATTCCTGTAAGGAGATTTTTAAAATTGTTAGAGACTTCACTTCTCCATCCTTAGCCACTTCTGTGCACTGTCATTCAGAATCCTGGCTGAATGAACTGGCACATTATTTTGTTGAGAAAATAAGCACCATTCAAGCCGACCTTGCCACTCATTCCAATCAGCCTCGGGCTGTTGATCCTGATGCTATTTCTTCCGTAAATCCCACTTTCTGGGAATTTCCGCAGTTAAGCCTTGCTGCTTCATTAGATCATTTGACAGGCTTGAAATCGGGCTCCCCTCTGGATCCTTGCCCGGTCTCGTGTCTTAATAAAATAGCCTCGGTGCTAAATAGTCCTATTAATTCCATTCTAAATTCCTCATTGTCTTCTGGCATTGTTCCACAGGCTTGGAAGAGTGCTTGTATTATTCCTTTAATCAAAAAACCAACTTTGGATCCCATCATACATGCCAACTATAGGCCTATTTCTCTCCTCCCCGCTCTGGCAAAGGTGGCGGAAAGACATGTGCACCGATCCATCTCCGATTTCATCGAGACTAACAACTTGTTGCACAGTACTCAATCTGGGTTTCGTGCGAATTATAGCACAGAGACCGCATTACTGGAAGTCACCACCGCCATTAGAGAGGTTTTAGACTCGGGAGGAAAGGCCATGTTGGTTATGCTAGACTTGTCGGCGGCGTTCGACACCGTTCCCCATGACACTCTCCTAATTCGACTCTGGGATTGTGGTCTTAGGGGGACGGTGTGGAAATGGCTCAAATCATTTCTAGCCAACCATCGACAAACGATCTGGGCGCCACCTCACTCCGCAGCTATGTCAGCCCTGGAAGTGGGGGTCCCTCAGGGGTCTATTCTTAGTCCCCTGCTTTTTAACATCTTTATGGCCCCCCTTGCAGAGGTTGCGGAGTTGTTTGGCGCCCAGATCGTGTCTTACGCTGATGACACCCAGCTCTTGTTCACTCAGAATAAGAACGAGGTGTTTGATGGGACCCGTATCAGAGGCTGCTTAGAAGCAGTCTTTGATTGGTTCAAGAGACACGGCCTGAAATGCAACTCCGACAAATCGGAGCTGCTCTTTTTCGGGTGTGTCTCTGAACCAAACTGGAAAAGTTGGTGGCCTCAGGATCTCTTTCCTCCTGCCAATGCTAGTACCAAGGGTAAAAATCTTGGTATTATTGTTGACAATGAGCTGACGTTTGGACCTCAAATAGCCTGTCTTGCAGGAAAGTGCTTTGGTATCCTGCGAATGCTCAGAAAATTTCTCCCTCTGATTTCTGTGAATCATCGAAGGGTTATTGTCCAGGCATTGGTAGGGTCGCGCCTGGACTATGCTAATGCCCTTTATTTAGGTCTTCCTAAATATCTTGTAAGGAGACTCCAGGTTGTGCAAAATTCAGCTGCGCGGGCTATTTATGGTCTTCCTAGACGAGCTAGCGCTTCAAACCTGCTGAAGGAATTGCATTGGCTTCCTATAGCCAAAAGGGTGCTGTTCAAAAGCTTGACGCTAACCTATAAGGCCCTCCATGATTTAGGCCCTAGGTATATCAGAAAGCGCCTTGCATTGTATCAACCGAGCAGAGCTCTTCGCTCCGCCTCCTTGTCCAAAATGCTCGTTCCATCCATCAAACGAGCTAGACAAGGGGGGCGCTCGTTTCATTACCTGGCCCCACGTGCTTGGAATGAACTTCCGATTGCTCTTAGACAGGCCCCTAGTCTGTTGTCTTTTAGAAAAACATTAAAAACATGGCTTTTTATTTAGGAATTGTGATGTCTTTTATTCTCAGTTATGTTTCCTTTCCAATAAAGGCCCTCTTCGCCAAAGCGCCGGGACACTCCATTGCGAGTAGCCGTTGCGCTATAGAAGAGCCCAATTAACATAACATAACATAACTTACTCTTTTTCATTTTTTTAAGAATATAGCTCTTTGATGAGAATTGGAGGTAGTTCTGAAAATAACTTTTTTTTTCTTCTTTTTTCTTTTTTTAGAACTACAACAAAAACAGGGAATGGAAACTGCTCAACAGGAGCAAAAAAAAAAAACAAATTAGGGCTGGTAAAGGCAGTGATGGTTCTCCAATGCTCGAACCATGAGCAAAACACTTTGCTCCCCACAGGAAAGTAGCTTATCACAGTATCTGCATTTAAGGGCGCCTTTGTTAAATGCAGGCTGAATGTTCGGAACCTGCTCCTGTGATCTCCCCCTCACCGATGGTGTTCGTCCTCCGGTTGATGTAGAGGCCCCATCACTGGGAACCTTTTGTGCTAGAGCCCTGAGACTTTCTCGGGCAACATTCTGGGGGTGCCTTCTCTCCACATGGCGAATCATTGTGGAGTTCCCAAAAGAATATTTTTTATTGGGGTTGCCCCGTGACAGGACTGTGTGACAGATCCTGCACTCCACTTTTGGAGCATTCACCTTTTTTTGACCAGCAGGTATGGAAAAAAATTTCCAGATGAAATGTTCTACTCGTTTTGGCTGAGGAGGCTCTTCATTGATGAATTCTTCGGAGTCATCTTCACTGCTGGATGGTCTAGCAGCCATGATAATTGAAGATATCTAACAAAGAACCAAGAGAAAAACAGGCAGGTCTTTCAGTCACAAAAGTGAAAGAAGAAGTGAAGGAAATGGGTGGGGATTTCATTCTTTATAAAAAAAACTGTTAGCAACCAATCAAAAGTGTTATTTTCAGGTCACATGACCCGACGCGCTTACGCTACGCGCCCCGGGGCGCGCCCGTAGTCGCACTCCGGGGCGCTCCCGCGGGGGCGTAGCGTAAGCGCGTCAGGACGTTTCGCGATCGTATGCGCTCGCGTGCTTTCGGTTGCGCTTATGCTGTGCGTCATATGACGCATCACGCGTGTATGCGATACGTCACGATGTTGTTTTTGTTCGCGGCAATAGCGCCCCAGGGCGCGCCATAATATTGCGCTTACCCGTGCGTTCACCGGTACGTGCCCCGGGAGCGCCCCCGGGTTAAACATAAAAACATTTTTTTTTACATATTTATACTATATAAAATTTTTTTCAAATTTTCCACTTTCTATACCTATAAAGATTTGCTATTAAAAAACCATTGAAATTCACTGAAAAAACCATAGGTTTCACACCAGTTATAGTTAGGAATTAGCATTTAAAAAACCTATTAAATTCATTGAAAAAACCATAGGTTTCACACCAGTTATAGTTAGCTAAAAGTTTTACTCGCATAAAACCATTGAAATTCCCACGTTATAGTTAGTTGGACTCACTATAACTTGCGCGTGCAATGCACTGCTGATGACGTCACATATTACATCACTCATGACATGGGCAGTGACATCACTCATGACATCACTGATGACACCATCCTAGTGACAGAGTGACACATCTCCTTTCACTGTAATGTAACCCTTGAACACATATTATAAAATAGAAACTAAAATTTTCAAAAAAATGGAGATACCCATATCAGTTACAACAACCAATTAAGTAATTCCACTATCTATATACACATCCACTCATTCACCAACAGTTCTATGTAGTCACTCATACATATACTCACTCATCATATGTAGTGATACACCTATATATCCTGTTACACACCGACAGTCATCCAAAAGTTACTCACACACATACTCACACATGCAAATAAACTATTGAACATCCATTTATTTCCATATACAGCTATACACACACTACCACCTTACTTCTAAGAAAACATACATATATTTACTCTGTTAAACAATCACTTATAGAAAAACATACTTATTTAAACAGGAACTCTTACAATGCCTCAGTCTCACATATACTCACTTATATGCATTAATATTCACATATAGTAGATTAAAACATATGTAGTTATTGATAAAGACACTAGTGAGACAGTCATTCACTCACTAACACACACACATACACACTCATCCACCCATACAGTCTGACCTGCACATATGCTGTCTTCAAAACACATACAAAGAGAGAGTCAGTCATTCATGCATCTATGTGCTAAGTAATACCCCACCAAACCATATAGACACTCATACTGATATAAAAAAACATCTAATAACCCATATACATACAAATTTAGCTACTCACCAACCCATGCAGCCACTTTTAAACAAACTGAAACACTAATACATATATTTAAATATTTAAACATTACTCACTAATATATGTATTCACTAATATATTCAATAACATATACATATATAACATATATTTATTTTTCAGAAAGACACACATTCACTGGATGGTGTCATCAGTGATGTCATGAGTGATGTCACTGACCATGTCATGAGTGATGTAATATGTGACGTCATCAGCAGTGCATTGCACGCGCAAGTTATAGTGAGTCCAACTAACTATAACGTGGGAATTTCAATGGTTTTATGCGAGTAAAACTTTCAGCTAACTATAACTGGTGTGAAACCTATGGTTTTTTCAGTGAATTTAATAGGTTTTTTAAATGCTAATACCTAACTATAACTGGTGTGAAACCTATGTTTTTTTCAGTGAATATATATATATATTACCTACTGGCGGTCGCCAGTAGGTATATATAGTTAGGATTTTTTCTCTTTGGGATTTTTGAAAGTTCTATGTCTAATAACTTTGGCGTTTGTGGACGGAATTGGCTGACATTTTCAGGAAAATGGAACATTTTGTGTCTGAGCAGCCCCTGAAAATTTGGGGGGGGTTCGCCAAGGGGGGGCCGAGAAAAAAGGGGGGTCCCAAAACGCGTTTTTCCCATGTTAATTTCCATAGGGCGGTTGGCCTCACTTTTAGCCCGAACGGCTGAATGGATTTGCACGAAACTTGGCAAAATTGTAGGGACTGTTAGCCCGATGTGCCTTTGCTAGGTCTCAATATATGTGCTCCAGTGAATTTTGAGAAATTAACGTTCAAAAAAAGATATATATCTGTAACAGCGCTCCGGGCAGCGATCCGGTTCGCGTACTTTTCGCGTTACGGAGCTTTGCGAAACGAAGCTGATTGGCTCTCCGGTGTCTGTAAACATTCCAAACAGTCCGTAGTGGCCGCCATCTTGTCTCTCGGTAGGATCGAGAGACAAGAGGAGGCCAAAGCGAAGGGGCAAATGACCATAAGGGGGCATAGTAGATCCTCCCTGACCCCCTAGGTTTGATGTGGAGGCTTTAAAAGGGCCCCGCGGGGCAAAAAAAAAAAACGTTTTTTATCGTGGGGTGCGCCCGGTACACGTAACGGAAAGCGGACTGGGGAGCGTACTACAAGGAAACAAGAATGATTGACTTTTAACTTATTGTATGTTTATAGACTTTTTTTTTTTTTTTTTTTTTTGCTGAGTGACGTCTCGGCCTATCTCCACGGGATGCAGTCCCTACCATCTCGGCGTTTAAGCCCAGGGGGACCGGTAGTGTGGGAGAGATAACGTCTGTTAACGTTCAATTCGAAGGAAATCAGGAAGTGTTGATAAACTTTGTCTGCGCCATCTTGCCTTTTTTCAAATGCCACACTTTTGTCGTGCACGGCAGCCATTTTAGATGCCTTGACCAGACCCACTCTCTGCACGCTGTCGATCCTTAGCATGGGTCCCCACCCTCGCAAGCATCTCCCCCAGGCACTGGTCACCCCCGCTCTCTGTCTTATGCATGGGCAATAAACCTCCCCCCATCTGCGCTGCTCTTCCTTGAGAATCACACCCTGTGCCCGCCCGACACCTCCCTTTCGCCATATTCACTACCGCACCCTCTGACACTCCTCTTCCTCTGTGTCCGATTGTCCAGGCCGGTCCCAGGCTATCACCTAGCCATGCAGATGTAGTTTATGGCCCCAGCTGTAAAGAATCACCCCTCTTCAAAGGAGTTACAGTAGATCAAGGCCCCCACCCGATGAGATCTGTCACACCACACGCGTTCCTACTATCTGAAAACCATCCTGTATTGTGATTGGGGAGGGGACCGAGCCTGAAGCGGAAGATTCCAGGGATGCCTCTTTGTACATCAAGGTTTTTACAATTATGTGTCACATTAAAAATATATAGCACTCCAACAAAGTAGTAGGATTATAAAACTTTAATAACTTATAAATATATACAACGCAACAAAAACAGTAAATACATTTAAACATTTTTTTAAAAAAAGAAGCAACAATGGTCAGTAGCTGTGTTTTGTGCGAATAGTCCCAAGGCAGCACAACGTGCTGAATTCTGGACGGCACCCAGGTGATGTTACCTGGGTGCCGCACTGGTTTTTGGTATCCTCCGAAAAACGGCGTGGGGCGTCCCGGGGGGTGCGGGGGGAGGCCTCGTCAGTAGCGGTCTGTTGTGCGAATAGTCCCAAGGCAGCAGAACGCGCTGAGATGTTAATGGCACCCAGGTGATGTCCAGTAAGTTGCCGCACTGGTTTTGGTATCCTACAATGCTGCTCCGAATAACGGCGTGGGGCGCCCCGGGGGGGGTGAGGCGGCGTGAACGGGCCTCCCCAGGTGGAGGCTCGTCTGCTGTAGTAGGGCGCCCCTTTACCGTTTCAGTTGCCATTCCGCCCGCTTTTGGTACACTGTGCCAAAATCCGCCATTCAGCTGAGTTGCGCCCACTCTTGCGGTGCAGCGATAGGCGGCTGCCACAGGACTCTCAAAATGGCGGCAGGCTCTTTCCTTTTTGGGCCTGGTCCACTGAAATGGCCCTGGGACACTTTGGAACTCGGACGCTTGTCTACTAGGTCTTGGACCCCATTCTCGAAAGCGTCCCCTCAGCCTTGAAGATTCTACAAAAGTCATGGGGGCCACCGACTCCTGCAGGCTTCCGGTGGGGAGCGGCTGCCATGATTGCTCGCGGAATGACCACGACGGAGCCACGAGATGGTGGTGCTTTCATGCTGACGCCAGCTTCAGTCTGAAACATCCAGAAACAAGGTGGGGCTTTCATCGTTTGGGAAAAACAAATGTTTTAATCCAATGAAAAGTGTATTTTTAGGTCATATGATCAAGCCTTCCATCATTAGGAAACCAAAAGTAAAATGAACCAATGAAAAGTTTTATAAACAAGTCACATGACCTGTTATGCGGCATAGGGCTATGAAAAGCGTAGAAAATCCGTTGGCACGTGAGGCGGCGTCAGTAGCGGACCGATGTGCGAATAGGCCGAAGGCAGCACAACGCGCCAAGATCCGGATGGCACCGAGGTGGTGTCCAGCAAGTTGCCGCACTGGTGTGGCCATCCTACAATGCTGCGCCGATAGTCGGCGTGGGGCACCCCGTTGGCCTGTGAGTTCGCGTCAGTCAGTGGGGGCTGTTTGAGGATCTGACTGCATTGGAAAGCAATGTGATGCTGTGCGTCGCCCCCAAGATGAGGCGGCGTCAGTAGCGGACCGATGTGCGAATAGGCCGAAGGCTGCACAACGCGCAAAGATCCGGATGGCACCGAGGTGGTGTCCAGCAAGTTGCCGCACTGGTGTGGCCATCCTACAATGCTGCGCCGAAAGTCGGCGTGGGGCGCCCCGTTGGCCTGTGAGTTCGCGTCAGTCAGTGGGGGCTGTTTGAGGATCTGACTGCATTGGAAAGCAATGTGATGCTGTGCGTCGCCCCCAAGATGAGGCGGCGTCAGTAGCGGACCGATGTGCGAATAGGCCGAAGGCAGCACAACGCGCCAAGATCCGGATGGCACCGAGGTGGTGTCCAGCAAGTTGCCGCACTGGTGTGGCCATCCTACAATGCTGCGCCGAAAGTCGGCGTGGGGCGCCCCGTTGGCCTGTGAGGTGGCGTCAGTAGCGGACCGGTGTGTGAATAGGCCGGAACCAGCACAAGGCGCCAAGATCCGGATGGCACCGAGGTGGTGTCATAGTTCAGAGTTCTGAGAAGCGGGGGGGAGGCGGCGCAAACGAGTCTCTCCCTCCATGTGGAGGCACTTCATCTGCAGTGGGGCGCCGAGATCAGGATGGCACCGAGGTGGTGTCTAGCAAGTTGCCGCACTGGTGTGTGTTGAAAATATGAAAGATCCTCAGCAAGTCTATGTTACTTCAATGGAGCGCCGTCTAGCTGAGTTTAGCCCGCTCTTGCTGCTACAGCGACAGGCGGCTGCAACAGGACTCTCAAAATGGCAGCCTGTTCTTTGGATTTGGGCCTGGTCCACTAAAATGGCCCTGGGACACCTTAGAACTCGGACGCTCGAATTTTTTTTCCTTTCCTCTACATGCAAAAAAGGTAAATGCCCGGTACGTTACCTGCCTCATCTGCCACGATGTACTCTCCAGAGGAACCGAAAAAAAATATAGTTATGGTAATTGTGGCAAATAAATTTCATGTGGACAGATGAGTGTTACTCTAATAAATACAGCATATGAACATCATCATAGTCGATGGTTGGTGGAGACATTTTGACTATATCCTGGACCTGCCCGTCCTCGCCCAAAATGGCGCCGGAATAAATGGGACTCGTAACTCCTTGTTGTGTACTGGTTGCACAACCTTGATATCACAAGATACGTATGCAGTTTTGAAGCACATGGCGGGCGGGGACGAGAATTGATTGAATATTTCGACATCCCTATTGATATTAAGTTCTGATGTGTTATTGATTACTGTACTATTGAAAGTTCGAATTAACGTCACCCATGGTACTTACCCGCAAATGTATATCTAGATAATTTTATTGTAACTGGCCCTGTCGTTTTTTAATTATAAAATGTACGTCCACCGATTCCGCAACTGTTAGACACCTTAGTTCTTGCAACCTAATGGCCCGCCCGTTACGTTCCTCTACAGTGTAAATGTCTCCTCATCATATACGATTACAGTTTGCTCCGTGGCCGGCCCACGTGGTTATAGGCCCGTATTTGTATACTGACATTTTCACAATAAAGGTTTTTGAAAGAAAACATGGTAGTAGTATTTACATTGGTAAAGTTTTTAATAATAGTCACTGTTTTCGAATCAGGAAAAGGCAAGTGAAATAAAGCAGTCCAATTACATGAAGGGTAAAAGGTATAATACGCAGGTACGCAGTAAAGATAAATGGTCAAGGGCTGTTGTGTTTTCTACTCCTGCAACATAAAGTGATCGATAAGAATCTGATATTCAGGCGTATCGGCGACTAAGACAGCAGGCCGAGCCTCTTTTGCTCAACGGCTCCGTCATGGGACGAAGAAACGCCCTTTTTCTCGAAAAAGGAATATATTTTACTTGCAGGACAGTTGTAAATTTTCCGGGAAAGTACATTAGCCTGGAACATTATAACATATGTGTTTAAGAAAAAATAATGTTCGAAAGTAATAAAAAGTGTAATTTTTAGGTCATATGACCAAGCCTTTCATCATTAGAATAAGAAAAGTAAAATGAACCAATGAAAAGTTTTATTAACAAGTCACATGACCTGTTATGCTTACGTTACGCGCTGCGCGCCGCGCCCCGGATCGCTTCTGGGAAGCTGCGCTTCGCGCATCGGAGCACTTCCGGATGCGCTAACGCGGCGCGTCATATGACGCATTACGCGACAACGCAGGTCGAGAATATAGTCAAAATGTCTCCACCAACCAGCGGTCGGAACACAACCCCTTTCAGCAGGCTAAATAGTTCTGTTAAATGACAACAGAAGGGACAGGCAACAAGAACCATCAGTCAAAGAGGGGAGGGAAAGTTCTTCTCTACCGGGTCACATTGGGGCGCTACCGGAACTGATCGAATTGGTAGTCTACAGTGTTTCTGGATGTTTCAGACTGAAGCTGGCGTCAGCATGAGAGCACCACCATCTCGTAGCTCCGTCGTGGCCATTCTACGAGCAATCATGGCAGCCGCTCCCCACCAGAAGCCTGCGGGAGTCGGGGGCCCCCAAGACTTTTGTAGAATCTTCAAGGCTGAGGGGACGCTTTCGAGAATGGAGCCCAAGCCCTAGCAGACAAGCGTCCGAGTTCCAAGGTGTCGCGGGGCCATTTTAGTGGACCACGCCCAAATCTGAAGAGCCGGCCGCCATTTTGAGAGTCCTGTGGCAGCCGCCTATCGCTGCACCGCAAGAGCGGGAGCAACTCAACTACATGGTGAGCGAAACGCTGTAGTCGCAAGAGCGGGCGGTAAACAGCTGAATAGCGGAAGAGGCACAGTGTAGCAAAAGCGGGCGGAATGGCAACTGAAACGGTAAAGGGGCGCCCCTCTACAGCGTGTCTTCAGGTCAAACGGATTGTGGGACAAGGTCCAGAATGGAAGAGTCACCAAAAGGCAAAAAGTTCCGCTTAACCCCGGGAGCCGGCCACCTATGTCGGGGGCGATCTCAGGCCACACCAGGGCAACACGACTTGGGGAGGGGGCCGGAGCCAAGCGCCCCCTCCGAGTCCGCGCCATCACACCATCCCTCGGGGGCCTCCGTCAAGCGTTTCAGGGAGGCACCGCATCACATTGTTTTCAAATGCAGTCACGTCCTCAAACAGCCCCCACTTACATTGAGAATAGTGAAGCTGTAGCAGGTGCAAATAAGCTTCAGACAGTCTAACAAGCACTCCTCAAAACTTTGAACTATCAGAGTGCATGAGTTTCATGCTCGATCGATTGAGCTAGCCGGATCGGGCAACAAAAAGTATAAAATAGTTATGTAAATAGTTATTTAATAAAATGTTTTACCCTGTTACTTTGCTGGTGTGTTGTATATATTTGTAATATTTGCATAGAGTTTATCGTTATTTTGGGTGGGGTGGGTGGCGGAGCCGAGCTGTCTTGCAGCCATCATGGTGTGGAGTTCAGTTCATCTCACTAGTTTCGTATTTCTCATGAGGGGTTGTTCCTAATGTTTCTATTTTAGCGAGGTCAAAAAGAGATCCCATTAGTGGCCTACTGATTTTGCTCGATCCCTTTTGTTTTTTTACACGATTTTTCACTATCTGCAAAGACTAAACAGAGTATTGCGACTCTGTGCTTGTTTGTAAATAGAGAATGAACCAAAGAGAACCAATTCTAAAACAGTAAATGCTTGGATAACAATCAATCAAATGGAGAGAGAAGCAGGCACGACGGATTACAACAGGGGCAAAGGCCTGCGTTAACTACCCTTCACTATCTGCAAAGAGGGAGTACTCCTAATAGAAATGAGGGGGGGCAGCATTCAAAGCAGATCAGTGTGCATAAACACGAAAATGTTTTTACTTACCACGTACTTGACATTCGACAGCTTATGATATTTGCTATTAAAAAACCATTGAAATTCACTGAAAAAACCATAGGTTAGAGACCATATATAGTTAGGAATTAGCATTTAAAAAACCTTATTTTACTCACACAAAACGATTGAAATTCCATATATAGTTAGTTGCACTAACTATATATCGCGCACCCGCAATCCACTGCTGATGATGTCACATATTACATCATTCATGACATGGTCAGTGACATCACTGATGACATCACTGATGACATCTCAAATGACATCACTGATGACATCACTGATGACATCTCAAATGACATCACTGATGACATCACTGATGACATCTCATTTGACATTACTGATCACATCACTGATGACATCATTCATGTGATAATACGATGAACTTCTTCAGACTCTAATATAACCTTAGATACACTCAGTGTAAACAGACACTCACAGACTGTCACTCATCCATGAAGTTACACACACACCTAGTCAGTCATGCAAAGAATCAATCACACCTCCATTTTCTCAACTATACAGTTATACACACCTTACTTATTCAAACACATACTAACACATATTTACTCTCTTATACAATCCCGGATACAAGTTCACAATGATCCATACAGCCACTCACACATTCACTGGCTCTTATGCACAGTTATTTATATATGTCAACTCTCACATGTACTGTGTTTTACATACGTACTTACTTTGACATGTAGCACTGAGATATCCATTCACTCACCAATACACTCATGCACATAGTCAACCGCCCATACAGCTGTTTCCACATGCACTTTTGAACCCATACCTCTAGTGAATCAACTGCTCACACATCTATGCACAGAGTCATACACCTCCCAGACACCCACACACACACTCAGTCTCCCATACAAATACATGGGCAACCAATCAATAACCCATATAGTTACTCATATAGCTACTGATCAACACATGCAGCAGTTTACAGAAAAAAAGATATAATGATGCAGAAATTAAGACAGTTTAGTCACTAACCCATGCACTCAGTGAGACACATTTAATCACTCACTCATACAGTCAGTCATGCACCTACTAAATCCTTCATCAGACACTTATAAATCCACTCATTCTTCAATATGTAAGACATATTTTAACTTTACAGAAACATACAATCACTGGATGTTGTCATCAGTGAGTGATGTCATCAGTGATGTCATTTGAGATGTCATCAGTGATGTCATCAGTGATGTCACTGACCATGTCATGAATGATGTAATATGTGACATCATCAGCAGTGGATTGCGGGTGCACGATATATAGTTAGTGCAACTAACTATATATGGAATTTCAATGGTTTTGTGTGAGTAAAATAAGGTTTTTTAAATGCTAATTCCTAACTATATATGGTCTATAACCTATGTTTTTTTTCAGTGAATATATATATATATATATATACATATATAATATGTATATATATATTCACTGAAAAAACCATAGGTTTCACACCAGTTATAGTTAGGTATTAGCATTTAAAAAACCTATTAAATTCACTGAAAAAACCATAGGTGTCACACCAGTTTTAGTTAGGTGGAAATTTTACTCGCATAAAACCATTGAAATTCCCACGTTATAGTTAGTTGGACTCACTATAACTTGCGCGTGCAATGCACTGCTGATGACGTCACATATTACATCACTCATGACATGGTCAGTGACATCACTCATGACATCACTGATGACATCTCAAATGACATCACTGATGACATCATCCAGTGAATGTGTATCTTTCTGAAAAATAAATATTTTTTATATATGTATATCTAAAGGTTGATGGAAGAATAAATGGGTAAATAAATGTCTAAATGGATGTTTTTTTTGTGTAAACTTGATTGGTTAACTGACTTATTAAATGTATCTTAGTGAATACATATATTAGCGAGTAATGTTTAAATATTTAAATATCTGTATCTGTGTCTCACTTTGTGTATAAGTGGCTGCATGGGTTGGTGAGTAGCTACATGAGTGTGTATATGGGTTATTAGTTGTTTTTTTGAGTATCAGTATCAGTGTCTGTATGGTTCGGTGGGGGATATTACTTAGAGCACAGATGCATGAATGAGTGACTCACTATTTGTATGTATTTTGAAGACAGCATGTGTGCAAGACTGTATGGGTGGATGATTGTGTGTATGGGTGGGTTCGTGAGTATGTGTTTTTATAAATGATTGTTTAAGAGAGTAAATATGTTTCCGTTTCTGTAGAAGTAAATGTTTTTTTGATAGTTTATTTGCATGTGTGAATTTGTGTGTGAGTAACTATATGGATGAGTATCAGTGTGTAACACGATGTATAGGTGTATGAGTACATATGATGAGTAAGTACATGCATGAGTGACTATATAGAACTATTGGTGAATGAGTGGATGTGTATGTAGATGTTGGAATTACCTAATAAGTTGTTGTAATTGGTATTGGTTTCTCCTTTTTTAAGAAAATGTTAGTTTCTATTTTTGAAAGTGTGTGTCAAAGGTTATTTTATGCTGATAGGAGGTCTGCCACTTTGTCACAAGGATGTTGTCATCAGTGATGTCATTTGAGATGTCATCAGTGATGTCATGAGTGATGTCACTGACCATGTCATGAGTGATGTAATATGTGACGTCATCAGCAGTGCATTGCACGCGCAAGTTATAGTGAGTCCAACTAACTATAACGTGGGAATTTCAATGGTTTTATGCGAGTAAAATTTCCACCTAACTATAACTGGTGTGAAACCTATGGTTTTTTCAGTGAATATATATATATATACACACTTGCTAGGCTGTAGGTGGAATTACTGTGCAAAATAATAATTTGCCATTATTAAAAAACACTTTAACTTTAGGGATGCAAAATAAAAGCACTTTGAATGTAAACTGCTATGTAAGGTTGCTCTCAATGCACTGCGGCCTGCTCTGGCGCCTCTCCCCTTCACTTGGGCTGCCATTGGCGGCTGCAGCAGCTTTCTCCTTCGGCCGTGCTGCCTCTTCACCCGGGCTGCCTCCTGGGACCCTGGACTTTGGGCTTGGAGCTCTTGGAGGCGGGGTAGGCTCCTGTCCTCACTTCCTTAGGCGCATCGGGGCTCACATCTGCTCTGGGGAGCCCCGGACCATCACCAGCACTTCTTCCGGTCCTGCTGCCGGCCCCGCCCACAGGCAGGCAAACTTTTGCTGGGCATCTTGGTCTGCGGCCATTTTTCACTCGGGCTGAGGCGGTGATCTGTTTTTCGGAGCAACGAGGCTCCCACTTCATAAGAAGTATACCGTGTGGTGGGCACCATAATGCAGGGTGGGCACCTGCAATTAAGACTGCAATACGTGGGGTGGGCACCCGCCGTGTCCTTCATCACGGGCATGCTGCCAAGGTTTCAGATTGCTGTGAGTGACGTTTTCATAATTTCAGTGTAACGAGTGACATTTCAACAACTATGAGTAACACTTTCTCGCAAGCAAAATCAAGCAATGAAGACATGGGTAACATATAAATAGCAGAAATTGCATCCATTTGAGTAATAAGAAACTCGTAGAAGAACTTAAAATCACTGCAAGCACCAGAAATGGAAGGGCACTGCCACAGACTGCTGGTATAAGTTAAAGAGGGCAGGCTGGCACTGCAGCTGGTCTGAATATGATCTAATTAATCTGCTCATTCATGACAGTGCATAAGACCATCCTTTGTATTTTAAATTTACTGCCATAGTGTGAGACATTTCATCAAAATGAATATAAAGTAGGGTTGCCAGGTCGACCCTCCCCGACCCCCAGTCCGGTCCCCACTCTTAAACACTACCCTGCACAACCCCCCAGCACTACCCTGAACCCTAAAACACTACCCTGCACTACACAACAATACCATAAACCCTAAAACACTACCCCCAGCACGACCCCCCGACCCCCAGTCCGGTCCCTACTCTCAAACACTACCCTGCACTACTCCCAGCACTACCCTAAACCCTAAAACACTACCCTACACTACACAAACACAACAACACTACCCCAAACCACTACCCCCAGCACGATCATCCCCCGACCCCAGTCCGGTCCCCACACTTAAACACTACTATGCACGACCCCCAGCACCAACCTGAACCCTAAAACACTACCCTGCACTACACAACACTACCCTTAACCCTAAACCACTACCCCCAGCATGACCCCCAACCCCCAGTCCGGTCCCTACACTCAAACACTAACCTGCACGACCCCCCAGCACTACCCTAAACCCTAAAAAACTACCCCCAGCATGACACCCCTTCCAGTCCCTACAGTCAAACACTACCCTGCACGACCCCCCAGCACTACCCTAAACCCTAAAACACTACCCTACACTACACAAACACCACAATACTATCCTAAACCACTACCCACAGCACGACCCTACCCGGACCCCCAGTCTGGTCCCCACACTTAAATACTATCCTGCACGACCCGAGCACCCTAAAACCTGAAACACTAACCTAAACACCACAACACTACCCTAAAACCCTACCCCAACATGACCATCCCCCAATACCCAGCCTGGTCCCTACACTCAATCACTACCCTGCACGATCCCCCAGCACTACAAATAATCAATCAATCAATCAGTAAAATATGAATAGCACACTCATCACCCGTGAGGGTCTCAAGGCGCTGGGGGGGGTCGCTACTGCTCGAACAGCCAGGTCTTGAGTTGTTTCCTGAAGGAGAGATGGTTCAGGGTCTGCCGTAGGTGAGTCGGGAGGGAGTTCCATGTCTTGGCTGCCAGGTAGGAGAAGGATCTTCCTCCGACAGTGGATTTTCGAATACGTGGGACGGAGGCGAGGGAGAGGCTGGCGGATGGGAGCTGGCGGGTGGGTGTGTAGAATGTGAGGCGGCTGTTGAGGTACTTCGGCCCCGTGTCGTGGAGAGCCTTGTGTGCGTGGGTGAGGAGTCTGAACGTGATCCTCTTGTTGACAGGGAGCCAGTGCAGGTCTTTCAGGTGGGGAGAGATGTGGCTGCGGCGAGGTATGTCCAGGATGAGTCGTGCTGAGGCGTTCTGAATGCTCTGGAGTCTTTTCTGGAGTTTGGCTGTGGTTCCAGCGAAGAGGGTGTTCCCGTAGTCCAGATGGCTGGTGACGAGGGCCTGGGTGACCGTCTTCCTGGTTTCGGTGGGGATACACCGGAAGATCTTTCGGAGCATGCGCAG
This sequence comes from Lissotriton helveticus, assembly GCF_964261635.1. Taxonomy (NCBI): domain Eukaryota; kingdom Metazoa; phylum Chordata; class Amphibia; order Caudata; family Salamandridae; genus Lissotriton; species Lissotriton helveticus. The sequence continues at coordinate 1,575,005,051 of NC_136067.1, forward strand.
GGTGTTGAAGCAGGATGACGAGACTGCGTTCACTTGCTTGGTCATCGAGAGGGAGGAGTCCAGGATGAAGCCCAGGTTGCGTGCGTGGTCCGTTGGTCGCGGTGCGATGTCCAGGGCAGGGGGCCACTAGGAGTCGTCCCAGGCAGAGGGAGATGGTCCGAGAAAGAGGACTTCCGTCTTGTCTGAGTTCAGTTTCAGATGGCTGATCTTCATCCATTCTGCGACTTCTTTCGTTCCTTCCTGGAGGTTGGCTTTGGCGGTTGTGGGGTCGTTGGTGAGGGAGAGGATCAGCTTGGTATCGTCGGCGTAGGAGATGATGTTGAGGTTGTGTTGGCGAGCGATGGTTGCGAGAGGGCTCATGTAGACATTGTAGAGGGTGGGGCTGAGTGAGGATCCTTGCGGGACACCACAGATGACTTCAGTGGCTGCGGATCGGAACTGGGGGAGGCAAACTCCCTGGGTTCTTCTGGCGAGGAACGAGATGATCCATTCCAGTGCCGCTCCTTGGATTCCGGTGTTGCTGAGGCGCTGTATCAGTGTGCGGTGGCATACGGTGTCGAAGGCTGCTGAGAGGTCTAGGAGGATTAGGGCAGCAGTTTCCCCGTTGTCGAGCAGGGACCTGATGTCGTCGGTGGCTGCGATGAGGGCAGTCTCGGTACTGTGGTTTGCTCGGAAGCCCGACTGTGAGGGGTCGAGGGATCCGTTGGTCTCAAAGAAGGCGGAGAGTTGTCTGTTGACGGTCTTCTCGATGACTTTGGCTGGATAGGGGAGGAGTCAGATGGGGCGGAAGTTCTTGAGGTCCGTAGGGTTCGCGGTGGGTTTCTTCAGGAGGGCGCTCAGCTCAGCATGTTTCCAGCTCTCCGGGAAGGTAGCGGATGCAAAGGAGCTGTTGATGATGGTCCGAAGTTGGGGTGCGATGATGGAGTCAGCTTTGTTGAAGATCTGGTGTGGATAGGGATCGGTAGAGGAGCTGGAGTGGATGGTGTTCATCAGGCGAGTGGTGTCTTCGGTGCTGACCGGGGTCCAGGTCCGGAGGGTGGTGGTGGGGGCACTGGTTGAGTGGTAGGGTGCGTGGTTTGTGCGCTAAAGCTGTTGTGTATGTCAGCGATCTTGCGGTGAAACAACAAGGCGAGTGAGTCACAGAGATCTTGCGAGGGTGTGATGTCGTTGTTGCAGGCGCTGGGGTTGGAGAGCTCTTTGACGATGCTGAAGAGTTCCTTGCTGTTGTGGGTGTTGTTGTCCAGTCGTTCGATGAATGTTGTCCTCTTGGTGGTGCGGATCATCTGGTGGTGTTTGCGGGTGGCGTTCTTGAGGGCTATCATGTTTTCTGCTGTCTGGTTGTGGCGCCAGGCTTTCTCGAGGGTGCAGCAGGTTTTCTTGGAGTTTTTGAGGTCGTTGGCGAACCACGAGGCTTTCCTGCTGCCGGGTCTGCTGGGAGGAGTCCTCAGAGGTGCGAGGTCGTCGGCGCAGTTGGTGAGCCACTGTGTGAGGTTGCGGGCTGCTTTGTTGGGTCCGTTGTGTTGGTGGGTGGGTTCTGACTGAGGGCGGTGGCGAGCTTGTCGGCGGTGATCTTGCTCCAGCTTCTACGGGGAACCTGTTGCGGGTGATGGTGTGTCGTGGTTCTCCTGAAGTTGAAGTGGACGCAGCTGTGATCTGTCCAGTGGAGTCCGGTGGAGTGGCTGAAGGAGATGTGCTTGCTGGAGGAGAAGACGGGGTCAAGTGTGTGGCCGGTGTAGTGGGTGGGGGTGTTTACCAGTTGCTTGAGTCCGAGGTTGGCGGGGTTGTCCAGCAGAGCAGCGGTGTTGCAGTCCTTGTTGTTCTCCAGGTGGAAGTTGAGGTCCCCTAGGAGGATGTGGTCTGAGGAGGTGAGGGCGTGTGGACTGACGAAGTCTGCGATGGCTTCGCTGAATTGCGTGCGTGGTCCCGGGGGTCTGTAGATGAGGGTGCCTCTGAGGGTGGTCTTGGGGTCGGTGTGTATCTGGAAGTGAAGGTGCTCGGCGGCGGTGAGGGTGTCGTCGGAGTTGGTCGTGATGTGGATGGTGTTTCTGTGGACGATGGCGATGCCTCCTCCGGTTTGGTTGACGCGGTCCTTCCGGGTGATCTGGTAGCCCTCCGGGATAGCTATGGCAATGTTGGGGGCTGAGGAGGCGTTCATCCAGGTTTCCGTGAGGAAGGCGATGTCTGGTGATGTTGTGTCGAGGAGGTTCCAGAGTTCGACGGCGTGCCTGTGGACGGAGCGGGTGTTGAGCAGGATGCACTTGAGGTGGTTGTTGCTGGTGCTTGGCTTGGCGGGTGCGGTGCAGGTTCAGAGGCAGGTGAATTGGCAGGCTTGACATTTGAAGGGTCCGTGGGTGCGTTTCGGGGTGGCTCGGTAGCAGGCCAGGTTTCCGCCGGCGTTGAGTGCGTGGAGGGTGGTGGCGTCGTAAGTTTGGCGGGTGCGCTGGCATCGTCAAGGACCAGGGTTCCTGGTGCTGGGCGCGGTTCAAGCGCAGACGGGCATAGACGGGCTTGCCTTTGGCGCGCCTTCGGCACACAATCGGCGCGCCCGCTGCTCGTGACCGCTGCGCGTGACCGCGGGCTCCATATGAGGCCAAGTGGGAGGGAGGAGCAGCTGGGAGGCAGGAGTGGGACGGCCAATGGGGTTACAGAAGAAAAGGGGGCGGGCCGCGAGGGAGCCCCCTAAACCCTAAAACACTACCCTACACTACACAAACACCACAATAGTATAATAAATAAGGCATACAAATAGCGTAATAAATAAGGCACCGATCTACCATTCAGCATGCAACGTGAATAGAATGTTAATAGTAGTCTGTTTAAACTTCAGTAGTATTCAAATTGTTTGTATTCATTAAATGTTCTGCATTGTAAATGAAGACTATGCGATTACAAATAAGTATGTTCTTAGTATTCTGTTAGTATTCAAGAAGTACCACTCATAAATAAGTAGTTTTCATGCACTAGCCCTCCCAAAAAGAACACTATTGAATACTAAAATTGGCATAAAATAGTCTTCGAATGCTATAAAAAGACAGGTTAACCACTAAGGGCCCGATGTAGGTAAAAGTCATTTAACGATTTTAAAATACCGATTTTTACCGAATCGGTTTCTGAAATCGGAAAATGAGATGTAGAGAAAAAAAATCTGTAAAATACCGATTCGGTAAAAATCGGTAGCGTGTTTCGATACTTACCGAATCTGTAATTACCGAATCGGTAGATACCGAATCGGTAATGACAATACAAGCCTATGGGCCAAAAGGGCCATAGGAATGCATTGGAAAAACCGATTCGGTAGTTACCGATTTGGCAAATACCGATTCGGCAAATACCGATTCGGTAAATACCGAATCGGTAAATACCGAATCGGCAAGCAAGTAAAAGTGAAACCAATGCAAACAGCCAATGAGGTGGAACCACCCTCCCCCACCCTACCAGGGAGTGGCTACCCAGGCAGGTGCAACTCATCGGAACTTTCTGGAGAGGCAGCCAGAGCTGAGCAGTGAGAGGGAGCAGCAGAGAGAGTGTTAGCTGATTTTGCAGACAGTGGAAATGGCAAGCAGCTCAGAGAGCCAGAAGGCTGAGAGGAAGCGCAAAGTGACGTTTAGCAGCATGGAGCTGCAAGTACTGGTGGAGGAGGTGGCGAAGGTCCACAGGCAGTTCTATGGGAGGCTGTCCCTCACAGTCCCAGAGTCTACCAAGAGGAAACTGTGGAGTGCCTTAAGTGAGAGGGTCAATGCAGTTGGTGTGACCCCCAGGAGCCTGGAGGACCTCAAGAAGAGGTTTTATGACATCTGGAGCCTCACCAAGAGGAAATTGTCAGAGCTCCACAAGCAGGCAGGTCTGACTGGTGGAGGCAGGAACCCCTCGCCCCCCCTGACTGACCTGGAGGAACTGGTGGCCACGACCATCGTGACGGAGAGTGTGGTGGGAGTAGGGGACATGGACAGCTCAGCCAGAGCTACAGCAAAAGGTAAGAAGCATGTGCAGCATGACACACCCAACCAGACACCTCCCCTATAGCCTCAATGTACAGTCAAACCCCAGTCCAGTACTGCTAGCACCATACATGAGCAATGCATAATGGGAAATGTAGTCAGCTAATGTAGGCACATTTGGCAGTGCACTTTAATTTGCAAGGCAATTGACAAAAGAATCAGAGTAATGAAAGTGACATGTGCAATGCTTTTATTGTAGTGACTGTAAGACATTTGGACTCAGTTCACAAATGCTTCTTTATACCTAGGGGCAACATCAGGCAGTGCAGGCAGTGGAGCATCAGCTGCACAAGCGACAGCTCCAGCGACGGCGCAGAGTGTGGTGGCAGGGCCAAGCACCATGGATGCCTCGCAGGAGGAGGAGGACAGCAGAGCCATGGTCAATGAGGACGACCCTGTACATGCCCTCGTTTTTCCCCACTCCCCCCAACTATCACAATCCCCCCATTGGTGTTCTCAGCTGAGAACTCCCCTCACGGTCCCAGCCAGCACCTGCCACATCACCAGCCAGAAGGAGTATTGTTGCCCCATTGACAATCATGGAGGGAGCTGCGGGTCAGGCACCAGCACCCACACCAGTGACACCTGTAGCACAGCAGCCCACCCAGCAGGCCAGCACCAATCGCCACCCACGCACTCCCAGCAGTGCATGTCCATCAGGAGAGGGCACAGTGTACCAAGGCCTTGAGGGGAGCATGGTGCGAATCCAGCGCCTGCAGGCAAAATCCATCCTGGCATGCCACCGCCAATTGCGTGCACACATCCTGCAAATGGTAGAAATGGCAAAAGGCTTTGGTGAGTTGGTGGCAAGCAACAAGGAGGTGGCACAAACAAACAGAGACATTGCCACAGGAATGGGACGCATGACAACCGCCATCACACAGCTTTGTGCCAAGATGGAACATACTGAGCACACAAGGCGCAGGGATGCCCGTGTCCAAAACAGGGCAATTAACCGGCTTGCCGCTGCAACGTCCCAGCTATGTCGCCGAGGGGTAAATTTGGAAGAGAGCCTGACACAACACACTGCGGAGGTGACCAGGGGCATGGCCAGGATCACCAGTGCCATGGAGGCCCTCATCATATCTAATACAGTGGTCAATCCTGCCCTGGACGTGGCTGAGACTGGGGACAGTAGCAGCCGCAGCAGCCCGGCTAGCGCTGTGTCAGAGCCGCGCAGGAGCAGCAGGTGCTCCGCAGAGGCAGCAGGCCATGCTGAAGGGGGTGATCAGCATCCCAGTGGCACTGTGAAGCGCTTCATAAAATGACTCTGCCAGTGTGGGTGAGGCAACCCGGGGCATTTCCAGTCCCCACATACAATTTCATATTTTCACTTGTTGCACATCAGTGCTTGAACGTTCTTCCAAAATTGAAAAAAAAAATTTCACATCCATAACCTGTGTGTTCATCTGTACTCACTCAGAAATAGTTGTCTGTTATTTCCTCCCATCTGTATCTGCCATCACTTGGTGTTGACACTCCAGCAGGTTGGGTTTGTGGCACAGCAATGTCGTCGTCATGGTCCTCGTAGTCTGACAACTCTACCTCAGTGCCCTTCTTGACCGCAAGGTTGTGCAACATTACACAGACAGCAATCATCTTGCAGCAGGTGATGGGGGTATACTGCCTTGCACCTCCACTCTTGTGCAAGCATCTGAACCTGCTTTTCCAGATGCCAAAGGTCCGTTCTACCACATTCCTTGTGCTTTTGTGGGCCCGGTTATACCTCCTTTGGCTGGGTGTTGAGGGGTTGAGGTAGGGGGTGAGTATGAATGAGCAGAGGGCATATGCACTGTCGCCTAGAAGAAAAAGGGGTAACGTTACTCACATGCATACATGTACTTCACACTGCAATTTTTGTTATGGGGGTCTGACAATGTGTCTCACCTAGGAGGTATCCTTCACCAAATTCCCCTGCCATCAGCCGTGCATGGATGCCGCTGCTTTGGAAGATGTAGGAGTCGTGGGTACTCCCTGGGAATTTTGCAACCAGGTCTGTGATGACGCACTTAGCATTACAAATCACCTGCACATTTATGGTGTGCGTTGACTTCCGATTACGGTATATGTATTCTGTGTCAGCAGGGGGGCAAATCGGAATGTGCGTGCCATCAATGCAGCCAATGATGAGGGGGAATCTTGCCATCTGGTAAAAGTCTGCTTGAGTTTGTACCAGTTCCGCATGGGTTTGCTGGGAAGGAAATGTATTGGTCCATCCTCTGTATCATGGCGTCAAGGAATCTGTGGAAAAACCTTGACAGGCTGCTCTGGGTCACCCCTCCTGCCACAGCAACTACACTTTGATAGCTGCCAGACGCAAGCAGGTGTAGGCTGCATAGCACCTGCACTTGTGTTGGGATTGCGTGTGCCCTTGGTGTGGGGTGGTCCAACAGTGGTTGGAGGTCCCTGATGAGGTCAGTGATGGTGTCTGGGGCCAACCTGTACCTCTGGAGTATCTCTGCTTCTGTGAGCATGCACAGGGTCACCCTCTGCCTGTAGACCTGCTCCTCTCTCTGCCATTCCCTCTCTCCTTCCTCCTGTAGCCGTAGCCGTCTTGCAATGACATAAAATGCCGCCATAGTGCAAGAAGAATTGCATTTTGGGTCCGTTTTTATAGGTTGCACCTGGTTACCACCTGATTCCAATCCATGGTAAATACAGACTCTTAAATACCGATTTTTAGGCAAATTCGGTATTTCTGAGCTTACCTACATCTCACTCTTCATTTTTCACACTTCTTATTTACAGAATCGGCATTTTACCGATTCGGTAACTTTACCGATTCTGTAGAATTACCGATTCGGTATATTTACCGATTCTGTATGTTAACCGATTCTGTATGTTAGCGAATCGGTAAAATTACAGAATCTGTGTTTTTTCCGAATCGGTATTTTACCGATTCGGTATAATTACCGATTCGGTATATTTACCGATTCTGTATGTTAGCGCTTCAGTAAAATTACCGAATCTGTGTTTTTTCCGAATCGGTATTTTACCGATTCGGTATAATTACCGATTCGGTAATTTACCGATTATGACGGATTTCGGACTCCTACATCCCGATGGTTCGATTCCGCTCGGTAACGGCCGAAAATCGGTATTTTCGGCCGTTACCGACCGACCTACATCTGGCCCTAAATGTAGTATTCCACTTCGGTAAGGGGTGGTATGAATCCACCTCTATGTCATTGATTTCCCCATGTGTGAGCTCAAGCATCTTCTCAAGCTCTTGCCCTGACTTTTTTTGTGCATCCTCAAAATCAGACATGTGTCTTTTGACATCATCCGTCAGCTATGCGAACATATCTAGTGGGTTTTGCAGGTGATCCACCCGAGTGTCTATGGTATGCAGACTCCACTGCATGTCCAGTATTAGCGATATGACATCTGGTAATGTAAGGTCAGTGGTGCATGCATCAGAGGTTGTGGGTGGGCTGTTGCCCTCTGGTCATCTTTCTGACTTCAATTATTATTTTGTTTGCTTGTTGCCAGTTTTTCCCATCATTACCTTATGACATGTTCTACCTCTTTAATTCAATAAAGCCTGGAATCATGTGCTCTGTCACATACTGTGAAATCATGCTACAATAAGGGTAGGCTTAATTATGCTTGGGTCAAGCACTTTTCACTAAACAATTGTGGTTCACAGTAATTACTCTTATTCTCTTACAAAAGCCACACAAGGCACTCAGGAAGGTCAAGCCATATCCCTAGTCCACAGAGGTCTTGTGTCATGTTGCGAACTGGAGTTCAAGTATTAGGTCCTACTCTTGTGCACTACCTGCATACCCCGGGGGCCAATCTCACTCTTCTCTTGTAGCTACTCACTTACCAGAGTCCTTGTGCTTACCAGGTGTTTGAAAAGGATGTCTCTCCCCAAAGTGTAGTATGTCTCTTGTGCAATCTACTTGCCTTGCTATGCTCCTCGTGAAGTGAGTCGATGTTAATGCTTCATAGCATTAGAGGCTTCTTGCAGCTTCTGCACTACATTGCGAGCCAGCTTTAATGATCCATGAGTTCAAGCATCAACCAGATAGGCTGTCAAATTCCGCCTGGCTAAGAACAGGCCGGGCACCCTCAACTCCTCGAGCAGGGTTAATTTAGCATTTAGGCCGCAGCATCAAACCTCTGGACTCGCTCGTTTTCCTTACTGTTCTTTATGTTGCTCGATGAGAGGGTAAACAACTCTAACAGATTATAATTTTTTTTTTTTTAAAGTGGTTTCAGGGGAGAATGGACCAGGATTGCAGGTGGGTGCGGAAAGCCATGTTAGAAAGCAGCTATTTTACTTGCCATTCTCTTGCACCCTCCCAAATATGCACAAAGAACATACAATGATATGGGGCAAGAACTCTTTAAGGTGTGGACACCTGCTGGTGCAGAGCTTGTAAATTACATCAACAGGGTATTAGGGTCATCACCTTGGTTCAGAGACAACATTATTTTAGCAAAGAACGGTGTCTCCCTTGGAATATAAAACGCCAGTTGGACTCAGCAGGATTTGAGGAATGGTTGGTGCAAAGACACATTTGGTTAAATGTCACAGGGACGTAAACATACATCCGCCATATCTGAATGGGGGACCATAGGAATGGCATTAGGTTGGAATATAGACATATGGAGAAGATTGGCTCAAAGGTAAAAAGAAAAATATTGTCCATAATGGTAAGCAGAATGTGAAATTACTTAAAAAGCTGAAAAAATAAAATGATAAATGTCTTTATATTAACTCAATTTAGGTCAAAATGATAATAGAAAACAAGACATTTAAATGCAATCACTAACCCCCAGATTCATCAAAGTCATGTTTTGCTAGTCCTTAATAGCGAATTTTAAGGATTCGCTATTAAAGACTCGCAAAACGGGATGCATGTAGGAATCGCAATATTTTTTGCGATTTCTACTGATCCCTTATTTGCCTAGAGGCCCATAGGAATGAATGGGGAGTCATTCCTTATTTGCGATTAGCAATTAGCGAATCGCAAATAAGGAAGCAATTTCAAGGTGCCAGGGTGTCCAAAGGACACCCTGTTGCACCCCTGAAATGGTAATGTGCACTGGTGTTGCGCACACACATGTCCCAAGGACATGTGTGTGTGTGTGTAACATAAAACATAGAAAAATGCACTAAAGTGCATATTTCTGAGTTTTTGCTATTTACCACGTAGTTAGACTTCGCGGTAAATAGCGGCCCCCAGATTGCAAATTCTCAATCTTGGAATGGTTCATGCATTGCATTTAAGGAATCGCAATTTTAGAACTCGCAATTATTTGCGAATTCTTAAATGCATCTCAAATGCCATTTTTGCGGGCGCAACCAGCCGAAGTTTGCGTTTCGCACCGTTTGCGCTCGCAAAAATGCTTGATACATCTACCTGTATGTCCTTACTTGGGGATGCCTTCTGAACCACCTTTTGATCCAAAATGCTTCCGTTAATAAAACGACTCGTGTGACATTGTGGGTTTGTATATTAGACTATGGAGAAAGGAAGAATGTTGGAGGATAGAAAAGATAGTGGCACAACAGGTTTGTTTATAGGATGCTTTTCTAAAATGAAGACTTATTGAAGAAATTATCACATGTCTTTTAGCACTTTGTAGCAGGCTACAAGCAAGCAACTACCAGCATCTTAACACAGAGTAAACATTCGGCCATGAATGAATGGAGACCCTCATTTGACTATGTCTATCATACAAAACTCGATTCAGACCATACCTACTAACTTTGGAATGTATGCTGTCCAAAATGAGTGTAACATTTGGATGTCTGGAAGTGGCAAGGCCCTGGAGTGAGAGGAGCCCAGAACCCGTGTTACATCAACGGTGTGCTTAGAAGCTGTGCAAGCCTATCTGCACCAGTATCAGACTATTGTCAAGTTTTCATTGGAAAAAGGAAGGCCTTACTTTTTAATCTCAATGTTGTGCAAATGATTGACATTACACTTTAAGATGTCATGCAGGTAAAAGGATAACAGGTGTGTTTTCACCCTGGCCGAATAGTAGAATGTGCGAAAGGAATATACGATAGTCAATTTTGAAAAGAGTTGACCGACCATAATTCTTTCTTACTGTATTAACTAACAAAAGATGACCAAATAAATCCATGAACACCAACATTACATAACTGACGGAAATCATACACTTTCATCCTCTGAAGAATACAACCTCCTCCAGTTCGTTTTTCTTTTAATGTTCTTGTTTTGTTATTTTAATTTTTTTTATTTAACAGTTATAGAATAATATTTGGGTGCCAGAGTTGGATACCACCGTAAGAGACATGTGACATTGTCAGAAACATATTGGTTACCGGAAGGGCTTTGCAACTGTTAACAGTTAACTATTTTATTGTAGTCCGACACAGAGAAAATGCAGAATATTGCACCACCTCCTTTATTCCAGATATTACTAGAATGATCCTCATATGACATGGGTGAAGTGGAAGAAGGTCTTCTCATATTACACTGGGTGTATGAAAAATGGAAGTGCTGAAAGACATGTGCTTAATAAAGTATTTTTTAATGCTAGAGAGACAAGAGATGTATAATGGTTTACTAGAATTATCTACAGGAGAAGCCAGCATTTTAAATAAATTCGAAATTTGTGGGGAAAAATTAGACTTGCATTGTCTACCGAAAGTAAGCACAATTTAATTCCAGTTTGAAATGAGAGTAGGATGAAGTGCTGAAGTTTGGGAAGGATATTAAACATTAGCTGCATCCTGTGAGTTTGAAGTTCAAATACAGGAAACAATGAGAGACCAATTTATGTTAAACGGTAGCAATGATAAAAATAAGAAAGTATTATCCATCTTTGTCAGAGATTTCAACTGTAACAAACAGAGCAGAATATAATTTACCCTGTGCTCAAGATATGAAAATTGGAGATTGAATAGTTAGCACTGTACATTTGGTGCACAGTAAATAATATAATCAGAAGGGCAGTGGAGGTGCCAGTGAGAGTGATATAAAATATTTATGCTACAGATGTAACCAAAGTATTCCTGGGCAAACAGCAAAGATTGAAATAATGTTGTAAATCTGCAAGAAGAAATGTCACTTAGCAGTATGATGCAGGCTGAAAAAAGTAACACAAGTGGGTGAAAGGAATTAGCAGGGAATGAAAGAAAATGTTATTGCACTAAGGGATGTAGAACAAATAATATCCTAAAGGCAGAGTTACTATACAAGAAATGGAGGTAGACATGCAATTATACTCTTGTTCCTGACAAATAACTGAGAGTCCACATATGATACAAATAAAATTACACAAATTGGATATAAACCAAGGTGGTTATGGTGGAGTTCCAATAAAATTGAAAGGGCATTTTCTAGGATTCATGAAATAATGTGTTGGGTTATCACTTCAGAATATATATGTGGCCTTAAAAGGTGATAATACTTTAGGAAGGCCACAACAGAAAGTGTTATGCGTAATATTAGAGGCAAATGCTGATCATCCCATCTTTGTGAAAGAGGTAAACGTTACTGAGGACCTAGGACAGACAACAAAAGTGGTTAAATTTATTGATATAATAAATGTTCAACACCATGCTGTACTAAGGGAACTCCTTCTCTAGATGTATCATATAACGTGAGCACTGTAATTGGGAGTATCACATTTAGGGGCCGATTAGGATCACGGTTTTCCTGCATCCTCCGGGCCGGCGGAAGCCACCGCCGGCCCGGAGGATGCGGGAAAACCGCTGGGGAGGCACAAAAGTCCCACCGCCAAATTAGGATGGCAGTGGGTCTCAAAATCGGTCCGCAGCTTTTCCGCCGCGGTCGCCTTCCGACCGTGGCAGAAAAGCTCTAACATGGCTGGGGGTGTCTATCAGACACCGCCAGCCATATTAGGATGGGGGTGAACAGATGCCTTTCCGCGGCGGATTTTCCGCCGTGGAAAGGCATACGGTGATTTCTTTGGGGGCCCGTTGCGGGCCCCCAGGGTGAGTGGAGGGGTGGGGGGTGCACATGGGGGGTACCTATGGTACCCCCCTGCATTTGCGTGCACGAAGCGGCAGGCACCGCGCGGTGCCTGCCGCTTTGTGCATGCAAATGCACTGTTGTCATTTTTTTCATTGCGGTGGGTGCTGCTTCAAGCAGCACCCGCCGCAATGTAAAAAATACAGGATGTGACCGCCAGGGTGGCGGTCACATCCTAATTGCCATGGAGGGACCGCCGCTGCCCATGCGGACAGTCCCTCATACTCAGTGGTGGCGGACAGACGCAAGTCCGTCCGCCATCATAATCGACCCCATAGTGAGCACTGACAGTGCTAACTGAAGGCTTGAGAAAGTTACTCATAAAGTGAGCTTTGAGGGTGGAATCGCATTATGTCATATTCAGTAAGTTAAGGCAGTGCTTGATTTGACAACATTTTAGCAACATATCATGAAAACAGGAATCTGAAGGTGGTAATGTGTGACAAGAATGTGTACATGTGTATGTGTTAGTTTGCGGTATGGTGGTTTGTTGTGTTGTTTTTGTACAGGTGTGTTTTTGTGCTGCATCTTTGCAATATGATTCTGTTGTGTTGTAAGGCTTTCTGTTTTTGCTATTTTGTTGTGATGTACCCTGTGCTTTAATTGTGTTTGCACACAGCTAGTTTTGTTTCGTGATTCAGCCTCATGTCCTAAATTAGCACTTGCAATGTTCACTCTATGCGATCCGGACCACTGTCTCACCCACTCCCCTGAAATGTCAGAGTAAAACTGTAGGCTTTACAATTCTAAAATACTTCAAGCACACAGTGATCTCTTTACACAGAGCTTCTTCTGCTTTTTCTCTTTAGATGCATATCTTGTAATTTTTGTTTTCTGACAGATGAGCCAAACATTCTTTGCAGTAGAGCTCAGCAGAGGGCTGCTAGGTGCAGAAGACAGATGAGCCCACTCCACGTAGCCTGCAGATTATGCTGGCTGAATGAATCAATATTCTATATTCATATTTACATTTGACCTAAAACTCAACTTCAAAACTAGGTTTAGCAAAAATTACAATAAAACGAAATCTTCTGCAGGAGGAATAGAAGCGAGAGAAATATCATTCCCAAGAAAAACTTCTTGGAGCAAAATATCACATTAGAATGACATATGGCAGTGTGTTTAGCCTTGTCTAGAAAAATGCATTTAATAAAATGTGTTTTTCTAAGTCATGACTGATTGATCATCCTACACTGCTACGGGTATTCGTAACTCATCACATAACCCATCCATCGAGGCAGAGTGGCTATTTTAATGCTTGTGACTTAAAGCAAAACCATGTTTAGGTTTGACTGAATGGTTCCTTTAAAATCCAACAAAATGCTAAACAATACACCAGAATTGTGGCTATTGTGACTATTTTAGAAAAAAGCCACAGTTTCAATTGACCTTGAAGCTTTCATGTACACATATAATAAGACATATTCAGTTAAATGCGATACAAATATTTACGTGATGCAATGGGAAGGACAGTGACTTAATCAGCCTGTTAGCATTTTTTAGGTAAGGGAGCAGTGAGTGAAGCAGTCTCTTGTGCAACTATGGTAAGGGTTACACCAATAAAGTTATTGTGTGTGTGTGTATGTAACAGGAAAATTAGTCATGCCTCCACCGCTTGTGTGGGTTTGAGCGTAAGGAATAAACTGGGGTATTTGCGGGTTAGTCCTCTCTCATCTAGGACAAAATGCAGTAACTGCTGCAAGATTTGTGCTTTTAATCTCCGTCTTTTGTTTCCACAAAACTAGTAGTGTGTGACTATAAGCCGGACCCACGCCCGGTGCTCATGGAGTTTTTTTCTAATAACATAAGAGTGAGTATGCCTGTATTTTTCACTCAGCAAAAATGCCACGGATAATTTTCTCTCACTAATAACTCTTTAGCACTGTACCGCATATTTTCTACATGAACATTATGTATCACGTTCAGACACATACCACATATCACTATCACTATTTTTCCGATTATAGCACAGGCATGCCGATATAAAGTCACACAGTCTGAACATGTTCTCTCTGAAAATAAATTTCTATACGTGTGTGTTTCTTTGTCTTTCTGTGTTTTTTACCTTTACAGGTACGAAACTAGAGGAAATCTTCCTCTTACCCATATCGCACCTTAGCGAGTGCGTCACTTAGCTGGTCATATACACTTGATAGGCCAACCTTTTTATTCTCACTTCACACATAAAGGTCCTAATGAAAGCCAGTTTCAACACAAGGCCTGGCTGAAACATGTTGACCACACTGGATGTGGGAACTCATAATTACCTCCACTCACGTCCACCGCCTTGCTTTTAGCACTGCCAAGGGCCCATTATTAAATGAACCCTTGTGGACACTGGCACCCTTAGGACAGTCTTTTAATTTACACTCATAACACCAATCACTACACACTCACCTAAGAAAAACCACTCCGCTGTAAACAGTCATCTCAGCACACCCGAGGCACATTCGGTGCCCTGGGTGGGGCCCGATGATGAAGCATGCCACCAACTAGATTGGTGGGTGAGGGCCATCGTAAAGAACAAAAGTTTTGTCCCTACCATAAAAAACAAATGTTTTTTCCTTACGCTCAAACACACACTCTGAACTTCTGAACAATAGCTAGTTCTTTTTGATTTTCAAATTATACCAAGGGGAATTGAACCAGCCTATTTCTATTCCTCTCTCTCTTTCTGATACCTATTACTTGTAATTGATCACACAACACATGGAGCTTAGTATTACACATCTTATTTCATCAGTGTATAACCTTGAACTGAACATTGAACTCCATAACCCATGAACCTACATCACTGTTTTACAGAGTCTGTCAGGAACCAAAAGGGTCCCGTCAACTCTGACTCACAAGACACTGCATCTCCAACTTTGTTAAATTAAAAGTGCCAATGATACATATATACATTACTACTCTTCAATATGTCATTTTGGTGCTCAAATCAATCGCCCAGATCCAGTCATGTGAGGCTGAGGAGATACCGGAGAATGGTCCATAACTAGCATTAGTGACAGGGACATCTGTGTTGGGCTGTCTGGACTCTAAGGTGGCTAGGTCTCGCTCCTGACAACCGGAGTTGGTGAAGGTCAAGGCAGGTGATTGGAATGCAAAGAATCTCAAGTAATGGACTTTCCAGTATGGGGAGCTGTCACCATGTGTCCTTAACTAGTCAAAACCCTCAGTGGGTCAGCATCAAAAGGATAACCAGACTTGCATTTTCATTTCTGCCTTAAGATAACTTGACCTCCTCTGTTGAACGCAGTGTTCCCCGCACAGAAGCGTCCGTTCATGTAGGCTTTCATGTTATGTTTGTGGGAAGAGTCTGTACTGCAAAGTTTATCATTATCAATCGATCTCTCATTGGTCCACTTTGGCACTTTGGTACTTTAGTTCCTAATGCACTCCAAAATATTAAGTTGACAGGGCTTTCTTCTGTGGTAGAAAGCAGAGTTGACCTTTAGGCACAAAGAGTAGACTTGAGAACTGATTCCAGTTTAAACCTTTTGAGCGCAGAGCACTGAATGGTCTTCTTGAGGGTACCCATTTGCCTGTGGCCAAAGAGGTGTGAGTTTCTGATGCTTGATATTTGAATGAGTGAGAAAGTCTTTAAATTCCCTACTATTGAAAGACGGGCCATTGTCAGATTTCAAAATAGAAGGAACACCCAAAGCTTCAAAAATACTTTCTAGTCTCTCAATGAGTGTGTTATTAGTCGTTGATGACGGATCTTCGACCAGAGGAAAAGGGAAATATTCATCAAACATTACTTGTAGATGAGGTTCAGTGAAAAGGGGTCCAAAGACATCAATTGCAATCTTCTCCCATGCATGTTTTGGGAGATCAGACACGTTTAACAGATGTGGGGTTATCTAACAAGGCAAATAGTTCCACACATGACAAGCCTTTAACTCTTTTTCAACTCTGTCGTCAAGACTGGGCACCATACTCAGTCTTGTAAAGTTCATTTTATGGCAAAAGCCCCACAATGTCTATTAGGGGCGAGTTCAATAACTGGGTGTTTCAGACTCTAGGATATTTCAATTCTCGACCACTGTAAGAATGCCTTCTGGAGTAACTGAAAGTTCCTCTTGCACGTATTTGAATTTCTGGCATTCAAGATCATCACGAAGAGGGTGAGTATTTGTTCGTCACAAATGATGTGTAATAATGTCTTGAGTAAAAGCAAATCCCTGTCGTTACTTGTGGCAGCAATAGTTTGTTTTTCCGATATGGCAGCAGGTGTACTGGATTTCACAATGAATTTAGCATTGGCATCAGCCACTTTAGAAATAGTGCCATGACACTGTATTGGCACACATGAGAAGTAGTCAGCAGGGCTTTGATCTTTTCCACGATGATTCACATTCATATAATCATACTCCTGCAATTGAATCCACCCCTCTCATTGTGAGGGAGCATCTTGGTTTTAGGATTGCTGAAAACGATGAGCAATGCTTGGGGTCAGTGACAACTGTGAAATGTTTTCCATACAGGAACACATGAAAATGTTCACAAGCCCACACTACAGCTAGGCTTTCTTTTACGGGTTATGAATAAGCACCTTCTGTCTTTGACAAACCCCAGCTAGCAGAAGCCAAAATGAGTCTTGGGCATTGGGATGGCCAGTGTGCTGGGCAAGGATGGCACCCAACCACTGGGCTTGCATCAACAACAACCACCATCTGCAATTTTGGATCAAAGTACGCAGTTTCAGTGTTGCATTCTCAAATTTCATGCTTGATTTTCTTGAAACTTTGTACACATTCACTTAACTATTTAAATGGAACATTTCATTCTGTTAAGTCTCTCAATCGGGCACTTAGAGTGGCAAAGTCATGTATATACCTTGAATAGTAACTGGCCATACCAAGTGAGGATCTCAGCATGGGTACATCATGTGGGGAAGAAGCTGATGGCAAGGCTTGTACTTTGTTCGGGTCAGGAGTCATTCTGCCATCAGAAAAGACATGGCCAAATGTTAGACCTGGCCTCTTTTGGGGTGTTTTTGCTGGTATGTTGTACTGTGTTTTGCTGGTTTAGTATCTCTGTGCACTTTTGTACTGCTATTCAGTACTAAAGTGCAAGTGTTCCCTACTGTAAATTGTGTTATGATTGGTTTTTCATGATTGGAACATTTGATTTACTAGTAAGACCCTAGAACAGTGCACTGTGTGTGCTCAGTGCCTGCAAATCAAATGCTGCTGGTAGGCTTGCAGCACTGCTTGTACCACTCACACAGGTAGCCTTTCAAAGGTGTCTCAGACCTGCCACTGCAGTGTCTGCACACAGCCTTTACTGCCTTGTTGACATGGCAAGTACAGCCACTTGCAAAAACAACAATTGTTGGACAGAATGCAGAACAATTTCATACATTCACCAGAGTACAGAGTTCTAGGTCTAAATCCATTGTTCTTTTGCTTACCATGCCATTCTAGTTTGAACCCAGCCATATACAAATCAGTCTTGACCCTCTGCCAATTGGGAACAGTCCAGCCCAAAATGCCAGGCCAGGTCCTCCCTGGACTGGAAACAAGCATCCTATGACCGGTTTTGGGGTTTCACCCCTCATCAGCCAGGCATGGAGAGCACGTGAACCACGTCTTGGCATACCTGTCCCACTCAGGGTGACAAATACAAAAACAACAATTGAATGGACAGAATGCAGAACAATGTCAACCACTTGCCAGTCCGTGAACTTCCCTTTTCTTACATGTAAAGCACCCCTCAAGTAGGGCAAAGTCACCATCATGGGCAGGGTACAGTGTAGGTAAAAGGTAGGACATGTACTGGTGTGTTTTACATGTTGTGATAGAGAAATACTTTGTATTTTGTTTTTCACTATTGCAAGGCTGTCTGTCCAATAGGCTATCATGTGAGATGTAATGTAAAATTTTACAAGCGCAACTTTCCATTGGGACAATAAGAGAAATGGAGTTTAAGCTTCCTAAACTCCAAATTTTAAAATACATCTATTAGTAAAGATGATTTTTATATTGTGTGTTTTAAAATGGCACTTTTAGAAAGTGGGTATGTTCTTGCCTAACCATCCTGTGTGCCTCTGCCATTTGTGTATTCACAGTGCGTCTTGCCTTTCCTGGGTGACTCATAGCCAGGCTGAAAAGATCTGGCTGCCTTTAGAGTAGGGGGAGGAGTTGTTACTTGTACCTGAATGGACTATGGCTGCCTCTCACAATGCTGTCTTACCCTGCTGAGCCAGGCGGACCTGCTTTATGTATGCCAGAGGAACATTGTGCTAACTTCAAAGGGAAATTTGGTATAAATATTGGGGCCCTGTCCCCAGGACCTTAGAACTCATTAGGACTAAGGAACCTGTCAAGAAGAAGAGCTGAAGAAGGTGTGAGGAGAGACTACCACCTTACTGTGTGCTTTGCTGTTTTGGAATGCAGTGACTGCTTCTGTCTTGAGTAGTGAAAGGCCTGGACTTTCTACTAATTATTTTCCTGAATTTCTCCAGGGGCTTAAGGTAGAACTTGTCCCCTGTTGCTGAAGTCTCAGGAATGGATAGCCAAGTTCTTCTGGGTACCAGCATTTGGAACTGTGTGTATCACGTGCAACAGGGGGAAAAAACAAACCCAACGTCGTAAATGATGCTGCTGCTGGCTCTGTGACCTGAAGGAACTGCAGATGGCACTGCGGCATTTTGCACTGCAACCCTGGTCTCACCGGTGAGGCCGCCTGCCACTGCCACTAAGCCGCTGCTTGCACAGTGGTTTGGGGGCACTGCTTGTAAGTTACACAACACATCACCCCATCCCACACCACAGCCATGGCCCACCGAGACCGTAGTCATTGATTCCAATTCATCAGCGCATCAAAGAGAAAGTAGAAAAACTCAACCCATTGAAGTTGGGCATGAAGAATCAGGGGCGATATTATTGAGGTGGAAGGTGAAGAAGAGGGAGGCATTTCAAGCCCTGTCCCCAGTACTGTAGTGGTACCTCCTACATCCTCCTCAGTAACATCTGAGTGGCACCACAGTAAGAGACATACTCAGAGTCAGGCTGAGACACCAAGGCGACCGAGTACCGCAATGAGACAAACTGCGTCGTTGAGCCTAAGTGGGTTAATGAAAACAACAGCACCACAAAGGAAAGTAATCCAGCCTACCATTGAGAGCATGTTTAGGTTGAAGGTGCAGTTCCAACGCAACCACCCAACAGCGCGGTTGTACAATGCGAAGCTTGCTAAAATGTTAGCACTGGACCTTCTCCCTTTTTCATTTGTGGAAGGGATGGGTTTCCTTGAATTTGTGTCAGCCACCTGCCCTAAATGGAAGGTTCCCAGCCGGTCCTATTTCGCAAGAGTTGCTGTTCTGGCACTACATCATGATGTGCTGAAATTGGTTGGACAAGCTTTGCAGCAGAGTGCTGTTCACAATATCCACCTGACAACAGACATGTGGACCAGTTGCCAAGCCACAGATTACATGTGCATCACTGCACACTGGGTCTCTTTTGTGGGGGTTAGAGATAAGCTATCTGAACGAGGTGCTGTTGACACAGCTGAGATTTTTAAAGCTACACGGAAACATGCAACTGTAGCCATGTTCGCCGTGGAGGAATCTCATACTGCTGGAACCATTTCGCAAGAGTTTTGCAGCAAAGTTTCTGAATGGCTGCGCCCAAGAGGGCTTAGTATTGGTTTTGTTGCCACAGATAATGGCAGTAATGTACTTAAGGCCATGGACCTTGGTTCCTATTTCAGGGTTCCATGTTTGACGCACTGCATAAACATTATAGTTCAAGACTTTCTGAAAAAAGAACCCATAGTCAGCAACTTACTGAGTATCTGCCAAAGAATATGCACTCATTTCAGCCATTCTTTTAAAGCTCGGAAGCAGCTGAGGATCGTTCAACGTGAATATAGGTTGCCAGTCAAAGCACTCATCCAGGAGGTGGCAACACGTTGGAACTCAACGTATTACATGCTTGATCGTCTGTTTGAGCAGTACAGGCCACTCAATGAATATGTCATGCAAAGAGGGGATGCTACTGTGAAAGGCATAACTAAGCATGGGCGTAAAATCCGTTCCGCTCGCGGATTTTGCGGATTTTCGGCAAATTCGCAGTCCGCGAACTCTCGCGAACTTGCCGAAAATTCGTAAAATCCGTGCGAAGCGGATTTTTTGCTTGGTCGCACTTGCCAACTAGAATACTATACAATTTCGCGGGAGTAAACACTTGCGAACACGTAGATGCGGCGGGTAGCGACAATCTCGCAATTGCGAGATTGCAAAATTTGCAATTTCGCACAAGAAATCAGCATAAACCTTGAAAATTATGATTTTTATCAGAATAACTCCTCAGGTTGACATTTGCCTGCACTTTGTCTTTGCAAGGAGTCCATTTTGGGGGGGGGGAGGAAGGAAGTGCCCCACAGTCTCCAGCTTCCTGTTCCTGTCCAGCAGGCTCCTCCCAGTGCTTTCTTCATGTGCTGGTCACTTTGATTTGGATCTTGACCTGGAAGGGTTACTTTTTGTGGATGCTGCTGGATATTTGGATTTTTGCAAAACTGAAAGCACTCAGCAGGTGCAAAAGTTCAATCTTATCATTAGTAACCTTTCCCTGTAGTGCTTCCTGAGGGGCCCCTTCAGAGTTCATTTGCCTACTTGCAACTATTCTATGACCCTGCTCTGACCCTCACAGCAGGCTCAGAGAATAGGTACAAGTATACAACAAAGGTCCTGTTAAAAAAATTACACTGCAACAGAAAGCAATTACAGACAAAACTGAAAGCACTCAGGAGGTGCAAAAGTTCAATCTTATCATTAGTAACCATTCCCTGTAGTGCTTCCTGAGGGGCCCCTTCAGAGTTCAGTTGCCTACTTGCAACTATTCTATGACCCTGCTCTGACCCTCACAGCAGGCTCAGAGAATAGCTACAAGTAGGCCACAAAGGTCCTGTGAAAAAAAATTGCACTGCAACAGAAAGCAAATTACAGATAAGGAAGCAGGTGCCAGCCAGACTGGAAGTTTAAATTCAGTGACACATTAATCAACCCCACATTAATTCATGTCAGTTGAAGCAGGGCAGGTGTGCTTGCTTTTTTTCACCCCCATAATCTACAGTGATAAACCAACCAGAGGGTGGCAGTGATGTACCAGAGGGTGGCATGGGTGTACCAGAGGGTGGCAGTGGTGAAACAGAGGGTGCTGTGAACCTGTGATGATGAAACAGACGTAGAAACAACATAGTCGCGGCCGTTGCGAGCCGACAAGTAAGTTCGCAATTGCGAACTGGTACACAACCCTCGCGAACTGGCAGAAACCCTTGCGAACACAAAAAAAAAAAAATCCGCAAATTCGCGAGAGTTCGCGGATTTTGCGGATTGCGAATCCGTAAATACGCAAGTTCGCGGATTGCCAATTCACAAAATCCGCCCATGCTTAGGCATAACCCTTCAGATGGAGCAATGGGGCCCAGTTAAATGCCTGACTGAGATGCTTCATCCTTTTGAGGTCTTCACACGTGAAGTCAGCAAGGACGACTGTACAATGGGCAAAGCTATCCCATTATTGCAAATGCTAGAGCATCAGCTATAGAAGGTGTCTGAATCATACAAAGGTTTAGTGGACAAAAAGGAAGCCTATGACTTGGTGGAGAGTTTCGCCCGTCGCTTAGCTGAAAATACAAGGATAGAAACTAAAAAGTTTTCACAAGAACATTACATTTCTGCCACAATTCTGTATCCGCGGGCAAAATTGGGACTTAAGACATTCTTTCCTTTTTCAGAGATGGATGTTGTCCGCCACAAAACTTGGATAGCTGAGACAGCGAGTAAGTTGGAAAATGAACGGCTGCTAATTAAAAGCCTGCAAGATCAACCCACAAGAAGTACTGCAGAAGGGCATGCAGCATCAAGTGCAATTTTGGAGGCTTAGGGCAGTGCGTTTGGATCATCACAACACTCACCATCACCATCAACAACAGCAACAATAACTGGATCAATAGGCCCAGTAGAATCGTTAGACGATTGTTATTTACAGTTAGGCATTAATAAGCGCAGTGCTGATGCACAGAGAAAAGAGCCCGAAAGGTTAGCAGCAGCATCCCTGAACATTGAGCGGATGGTCCAGGCCTATCTGGACGGCCCAACAGAGGTGTACATTGATCAAAACCCATTGCAGTATTGGTATAGGAAAAGGTCTGAATGGCCACTGCTCAGCAGGCTGGCGATAAGCTATATGAATTGCCCTGTCGCAAGTGTCTCATCCAAACGTGTTTTCAGTGCTGCTGGTTCCATTGTAACAGTGAGAAGGACCAGTCTCTTGCCAAAAAACGTGGAGAGGTTAACAATGATCAAAATGAATCAGCACTTCTTACCACCGAATTACACAATACATGAAGCAAGGGAGGAAGATGAGGAGGACGGTGGAAGTATTGTGTCACATGACGATTACCTACTACTGGCTGAACCCCCAGAGTTTGAGGATGAGCTACACTTCCCTGACAATTAGGCTTGCACTTACTGTCTTTCTCCCTTTTTTTCCTTTGTTTTGTGTAGCTGTCGTTCCGGTTACAAACTTGTGAATCACATCAAATCCATTCCATTACCACCGTCTTCTGCTCTTCTTATTTCAATATACAACTTTCAGGTGTCTGCATTTGACAGTACAGTCCTGCGAATCCAGTTCCTGCCCTCCATCATACTGAATCTTCTGCCTAAATCCATTGCCCTCATGATCATTGAATGATGGAAAATAGAAGAAAAAATAAAAATGTACCTAGTCCCGCCAAACAAAGTGGAACATGATGACTACTATAGCTATCCTCCTTTCAGAGCCGAGAGAGATTGCCCATGAAAATGAGATGGAACAGGTAATGATTAATGCCACGCATTGGACACAGTGTCACAGACTGAGTGATTTTGTTGTTGTTTTTTTTGCATGAAGTTATGTCATTGTGCACTCATCATCTTTCTACAGTACCCACTAAAGGCAACTGAAGGTGAATTTTCCCCTTTTTGCAAATAAGAAATTTGTACTTCTACTGCAGCTTGATACATTGCTTTTGATTAAATACAGAAAGGGGCCTCAATTTACACACTGAGTATGACAACAGCGACGTCCATGATGATGATGGCGAAAAAGACGGCCCGTTAACCTAAGATGAGAAGGAACAGGTAATAAAAAAATGAATGGCATGCATTGGACACCTGACTCTGAGCGATTGGTGTTTGTGTTTTTGTTGTTTGTTTGTTGTGCACGAAGTGAAGTCAAAGTGTACTAGTAGTCTTACTGTACACACTAAAGAGTGACTCAAGTCAATAATAGTTCTACTCTTGTTGTGTAATAACAAAATTGTACTTCTACTGCAGGCCGACCTTCACAGTCAGTCAGTACCAGTATCGGAAATGATTGATGGAATAAACAAGCCAGGAGGATGTATCATGCGTGGCATCAAAGCCTAAAATTAAACACGTCAACAACAACCACAGCAGACCCAAATGTCTGTGTAGAAGTTTAGTCGAGTGTAGAGGTGGGATGACTGTGGTGCTTTTCATTAACTACCTTAAATTGTAAAATGCTGTGTTTGTAGTGGATATGTGCTTTGCCTTTGTCCAACTCTTTAAAAAAATATACTCTAAACTGAGGATGTGCTAAGCAACGTGCCATCAGGCCTGTCCTTTTGGCCTACTCTGTCCTGTTGTTGTTGAAG
This sequence comes from Lissotriton helveticus, assembly GCF_964261635.1. Taxonomy (NCBI): domain Eukaryota; kingdom Metazoa; phylum Chordata; class Amphibia; order Caudata; family Salamandridae; genus Lissotriton; species Lissotriton helveticus. The sequence continues at coordinate 1,575,028,707 of NC_136067.1, forward strand.
GTCAATGCAGGAAACAGAAACAGACAACAGTAGAAATGATGCATACATGCCGACTCGGAAAGTGTTCTTGTGTTGCACTACACCATAACTTGTGCATTTGTTTCAACTTTGTTTCTCAATATCCCCTTTGTGTTTCCATCTAGAATTACAGCCGGGCCTTGCCCTATAATTGGGAAAACATTATAATGCACACTTACCTTACCAATAAATCTACAATTTTTTCCAGGCGGGCAGTGGCGAGTGGCGACACCCAAGATTGACGCATGAGAGGACCAAGAGGTCGGAATGCCGAGATGCAAATCCAGTCCACATTTTTGACGAGGATAACACAACACAGTAACAGTATCAACTTTCACCTTCTTTTAAATAATTAGATTAATTTTTTTGTCTATAATCTTTACAACAGTGTGTTCTTCTTGTTGTTGTTATTATCATCAGGTTTGCTCTGTTTATGATTCATCCCTACCGATATTTAAAAATTCTATTTGCTATCTGTCAAAGTATTAAGCCCGGAAAACAGAACAAGAAGTGTATGTAATCTGGGTCTCCTTATCAATCCTTATCGTGCATGCATTTCCTTTTTCTCCCTTAACATATTGGATATGGTAGTCTTCAAAGATTGTTGTTTGGTTGTCCATGCCTACTGTTTTTTACTGTCAAACCTTTCCCCAAACCCCCTTCTCATCCATTCAACAAACCTTAACCCTCTTCCCCCGGGCTGTGTGACTTATTGAGGTGTGACTTAATTAAATGTACACCAATAATTAATCACACGCTTGCTGGGGAGGATGTGGCAAAAGCAATAGTACTTCAATTTCAAGGCAGAGCGATGATCTTCTTCAGCTTGCCCACCCATGAGCAGTATATTTTAGAGGTGATTTTTATTTAAGAAAGGAACATATACCTCAGCATTAATTGCCGGCATTGATTTGATTTGTTGTCATTCCTCATACACAGCACTAACTGTTACACTGTATGCCTAGTCGAGTGACTCGACACAACTATAGTTTGTAACTCTGTCTAGTAGGCTTTCCCCACCACCATTATGTTTTGTTGTAAAATATTTTAGCATATTATTGTTGCTCGGCAAGTTCTGTACTGTACTTCATTCTACTACTCCTCGAACAGTCTCCCAAGTGCAACTGATTGCCTCATTTTCTTTTTTTGCAAATGCTGCTGCCCTGCCAGTGTCTACTACTACTACTATACTACCACCACCACCCCAATCATGACATGGTACAAAAAGGAAACCATCTTCACCATGCAGCCATCGCTGTGCCTAAGTTAAACATAAAGCAAAGGTAAGAGAAGTTTGGGGAGGCATAATTAATAATGGACAGGTTTTCAATGAATTCACACACCCCTTTGAGTCTAGATAAAGAATGCATAGATTAGAAGAGAGACAAAGTACTGGTAGGACAACTCAATCAGTGAGGGGTGTCACATCTATCTGTTTGTGTACTGCACAGTCAGCCAATTATTTAAATCAAACAACGGCTATGGGCGGATCTGTACCAGCAAGGAAACAGTATGATGTAAAACAGTAACCCCACCTACAAAACATTAACAACATTGCATGTATAGTATAAATATAGATTTAATTTACCCTAACAAAAATAAACTATGTAAAACGGAAACCCACAAAAGCTGACCCACCCCCCTCCCTAACCCCAACCAATGTCTGTAAGAAACTGAAGTCCAAATGTCCAAAAATCCCCAATGCCCAATTCCCACCCAACCAAACAAGAATTAAAAAAGGGGCAGAACTAAGACAGGGACTCTAAGTGGAGTGTCGGGATTGGAGGACGACATGCATTTGCTCCTCTAAACGGGCGCGAGGCGCTCGAGATTGTAGCAGTAGGAACAACAGTGGTGGGGGACACCAGAGATGGTGTTGTGGCTACGGGGGTGGGCGGCCGCCAGATGGTGGCGCCGTACCGCTGGAGGGCGTTGGCTGGGGCCCGGGGCACTGGAGGAGGCTTCAAGTGCTGCGGCAGTCTCCTCCTCCTCCTCTGCCAAGACCACCAGCCGCAGGTATTCTCGCTGTATTGCCTCCAGTTTCCGGCGCCGTGCCTTGGCGGCCAACTCCTTCCGATCAACCTTGGAAGGACTAGCTGTATATCAAAAAGAAACTAGACAATTGTAAAATATACTCTTAGAAAAACTGTAAGACAAGTTAATTATACACATAGTGGCATGGTAACACTATAAAGCACAGTACATAACATTTATTAAATCTCGCCCGTCCTTCTTCCTTTCACCCATCTTTCACTTTTTAGTTGAACACCAGGTGATCTGATCTGACTTTTAGTCTTCTCCATAAAATTTTCAAAGCAGAGTTGAAATCACAGATAGATGAGGCCATTGGTTATTCAATACTCCCGCCCCTATGCCAATTAAAGGGTGTCTTCTTTACTCTTCAAACGTTCACAACAACTCCTACTTACTTAGGACATCAGATGGCGGGCGGACTTTGTCCTTCCGCCATCTTCACACCAAAAAGGGACCACCCGCCATAAGGGCGGGGTTCCCGTGGGGACAATTAGGATTCTCCCACCACAGTGGCGGGCGCATCCCATATTTTTAACATTGTGGTAGGCGGTGCCGAAAGCACCGCCTGCCGCAATGCTAAAAATACATGTTGTGCTTTTCCAAGTACAACGTGACAGGACCCGCGCGGAGCCTGCCACGTTGTGCTTTGAAAGGCAGAGGGTACTATAGCATAGGTAGGTATCCTCCATGGGGGCCCGCAAAGGGCATCCCAAGCATACTCCGCATGCCTTGCCACGGAAAGGCATTCCAAAATGCAGATTATATGGCTTGTGGTGTGTTCAGACACTGCCACCATATTGAAACCTTTTCCGCCCAGTCGACATGTCCAGCCTTTGTAATATGGCGGGGATCTTTTCTACAGGGATGGCGGGGGTTTGCCCCTGCGGGGTCGGCGGTGACTACCGCCGGCCCAGCGGGGGCAATTCGCCCACCATATTAATGGGGCCCTAAATCTCAATAGTACAGTATACATACAGTACACCCTTGCAGTGAGTGTAATGTCAACAATAGTTAAGGATTATGAATCTAACCTACTCACGCCCACCATTGGTGCTGGCACTCCCCCTACCGCTTCATCAGTATCCTCGGCAACTGCCGCATCCTCTCCCTCCGTGTCGCCTTGGCTGGCCCCGGCAATGGTGATCGTGGGTAGTGCGCCTAGAAAACATTACTCATTTTTTAGGCGTCATATACACCTCCCCCTATTGGTCAGTAGCAAGATTGAAAAATGAGTTAATAGTAAATAATATACATCACTAGTTCAAATCAGGTAGTAGTTGAGTAGACATTAGGAGTTATATATGGTCCCTAGGGTCATTCTAGCCTTTGCTTAGTTAGCCAGAGTCATGCAACCATTTTACTTTGTGTCTTTTATTTTTGCACTTGTGACGTTACCTTGTAGCTTGTTGTATAAGACACCTTTGAGCCCACATGACCTCACACTGCTACTGTCTAAGCGCTGCGTACAAGCGGTCAACCAAAACATTAGCAAGCCACTTTTTAATGAAGTTCTGGTGTACTGTTAGTCCATATTGCTTATCCATAAATCCTACACTTTTTGGCACGGCTGAGAAATGCTTGCAATATACTAACACATACTATTTCATTTTTTGCATTACAGAAGGAAGATTCCCTTCTATGAACCAGAGCTTTGCAGAGCTTATGATGCAACAAGTACCAGTACTAGATTCTTCTAAGGTGAGGGGTCCCTTAACTCAGAGATCTTCAGTTATAAATTTATATAAACTAAATTCCTACCTAGGGGATGGTGGTGCTTCCACCATTGTTCAGTTGTCATGATATAATTAACAACTGTAAGTAAGTGTAATAATGTTTATGTTAATGTACAGAGCTTGTCAATAAGCATTTTGAACTTATATAGACTTGGTGGGATTGGGTGTGGACTTACACGAGTTAGCAAATTAAAGGAAGCATGTGCATTGCTTCCAAGACTGAGAGGTTGGGTGTGTTATGTTCTGGGTTGTCTACTTGTTGGGTATCTTGGGGAGAGGGTTCGGAGAGCTAATAGTTATGACTAGACACTACTATAACTAGTCGGGCAGGGGATGGTGGTGGGTTCTGAACTTCTGATTGAGGTGTGAGAGGAAGGTCCAACCTACCATCACCAACATCCTATTTTCTTGTGCAAAGGTCTGTATGTGCACAATCCCTACAACAGTAGTAGTATGTCATATTATATCAAAAAAGTAATACATCTGCATGGGCATTTGTTGGTGTGAATTGTCAAGGTCTCAAGATTAACAAAGAATCAAGATCAATACGACTAGAAGTAGTACAAGAGGACGACACATAGGACTGGACTCAATGGCTAGAGCTACTGGTGAATCTGAGTTTTCTTTACAACCTTTTAAATAAAGAGTGGCCAACTGGGCAAGCTTAGCTACTACAGTACAGGCAGACTAATAGTAGTAGTAGTACAGAGAGTCATCATAGCAGAGGCAGGGATAACAAGATTTCCGAAACAATACAGATTGAAGGATAATTGTTGGTAAAAAATAGCATTTGGAAACTGAAATAATAGTTCAGGAAAAATATGGTGCGGTAAAAGTTATGGAAGAAGAATTATTAATAAAAACAAGAAGACTTACTAGGGCTAGCAGAGGAGCCCTCGTTCGTGTCGTCCTGGTGTTGAGGTTCTCCCGCCGACTGAGTCCCACTCCCTCCCTGCCTGCCCATGGGTGCTTAACAGGAAAGATATAAGAAAGAGACAAACATTGATAGATGGTGTCAAACAAATAAAATATTTTTAAAGAACGGTCAAAAAACACTTATGTAAACAACAATTGCAATAACTAAATTGACCCATCTCATCTGGTCAACAAATAGTATCGGGGGACTCGCGTGTCGACTACTTCCTACTTATCAACACTAATCCAGTCTTCCATTCTGATTCCAGGATACTAACTAAGCATTAGTACGACGTACCACTCGACCTAGCCCACCTATTCCAGGCATGCCAATTGTACATTATGTATGCATTTCCACTTCTTTTAGTCCTCAACAATGCATATGGTCAAATGGAGGATACATGTCTACATATTTTGTATACCCCAAATTTTGGGTTGATTGATTGATGCTGATGTTCTGCTAGTGCTAAACCTATTACCACCACTCATTGAACAAACTAGAAAAGGTTCTAAAAAAGACTGGGGTAGTAGCAGCACATGACGTAACTGAGGGGGCATCACACACACCACTAAAAAATTACAAACTCATACAAAGTAACTAAACCTAAGTATCAATCCGCCCCTATCTCTTAGTGACAGGACAAAGTAAGGACTAGAGTCACTATAGCATTACATAACTTAATTTCTCTAAAATAAACTCTTACATAATCACGCTAAGCGAGCGCAAACGCAAAGTTGCAAACAAGTAAGATTAGTAGAGGCGCATCGGAGCACCTGTGTCATAACAATCACAGAAGACTAGTAAACCTAATTAACCTGGAAGGTAAGCAGCGACATTCTAGCTGGTTGGAAGAAAAAAAGATACTCGCACTATAGCAGAAGAACAGACACAAAGTAGTAATAATTAAATAGTTACTCACCAAAACCCGGGACCTCCACTCCTAGCAGGTCCAGCAGGTCCTGCTCATGGTCCAGGATGTCGGACCACCGGTGTGTCAACTACGCGTCAACTATGCCTGGGTGCGCCCAACCCCAGAGCAGCGGAACACTGCCCGGCTCCCGGGTCCAGGCCTGCCACCTGCTGCGAGGATTGAGGGGAGGCGGCGCTGCACAAAGAAGATAAGTGCAGCCATCTCCACCTCCCCAAATAAGGCCCGTGCCTGCACCCTTTGTGGGCGCCGCCTTCCGCAAGGAAGACGGTCGCAGCTCTGGCTACGGCGAGCCCCACCCTTTGGCATGGTTCTGGGGAGAGAGAGACGGGGCGGGAAAGAAAAGGTAATACAATTTAAAAAGTAAGTAAAGGAAATAGCAGGGAATAGAAAAAGAGTGAAAAAGTAGCTAAACAACTCAAAAAAAGTAGACAAAAACCAAAAATATAGAAGCAGGAAAATAGTTAGAGATAATAAATAAAAAAGATTAAAAAAGTGGCTGGAAACAAGGATTGCAAAGATACGGGGAGGATTCAAAATCAGGCCCCAGAACCATGCAATAGAGTGAAAAACAAGATGGCCGGGCCCATTGCGACCACGTGCGCAAGTTCATGCGATATTTTCTCCCCGAGCACGCAAAAAGCGGCGCAAACAAGTAAAACCTTTCCCGAACAGGAAATACGTACTACGAATGGGCACGAGCATGCATTGCGCCACCCGGAACAGGAAGTAAGCATCGCGGGTGGACGAGACAAGTGAAAACAAGTTGGCCGTGCCCGTGAGCAACCGCATGGGTAAGTTGGCGAGCCACGATCACGCAGAAAATATCACGAACGGGTGAGGAAAAAACGTATGTGTCTTCGAGATATTTCCGCGTGATCGCGGAGATTTTAGAAATTTTCGCAATAGTATGTGAAAGTGAATTTCGCAAATTCCGCCCACCCCTAATAAATAGGTGGAGGCGTAAATTGCATCTAAAAAAATGTGCAATGCTTTTTCTGGCAGCACCAACCACCAGTGCTGTGGCCAGTGGATACAGTGGCACCATCTAGGGAGAAGATGCGGAAGCAGCAGTGGGTGAGCCAGAGGCATGGCTGGTGGTAGTAAGCCATATTGCTTACTTATTGACAATTTATATACTCGCTGCACTAGTGTACACTGTACTGTTAAGATTAAGTTGTGAACAGTTGGGGACAACCCTCTTTACTTGAAGGAAAGGATGCCTGCCTGGGTGGGTGAAAGTGTGTGGGTGAAAGGAATCCTCTGAGCTGTTTGATGGGTCAAAGCAAGGATGCATGGGTGGTTTAATGACAAAAGAATGTTGGTGGAAGGTTTGTTGAAAATGATATCCATGTTTGGATGATGGATGGAGTTTTTATGCTAGAAGAAAAATGCAATGCTAAATGGAAAAATCCATAGGAAGAAGAGTAAATAAGTAATTGATTCAAAGGTTTGAGCAGTGTTGTATTTCAGACTACTCACTCGTGGCACAGTAGTTTTCAAGCAAAACATATATTATGTACCCACCCATCATCATCAATCGCCTCCCTCTGAGGCCCACTCTCTACCTATGGCATTTGGCCAGTATCAGCCATTGGTGGCCTTTCAGCTGTATGGTTACAAAAGTAGTACCTGACGTCGTGCCATATATCTTTCACATATAAGCAACCATTCATCTGCCTTGTAGTCAGGGTGAAAGTGAAATTGAGTGTGCGATTTAACAGAGCAAGACCATGATAGGAAAAGAGATAATTGTGTAGTACAGCTGCCCTACCTGTAGACAGTAGAAAATGAATGCAACATGAGTATATCTGTCTAAGGTGTAAGCTGAGCTGGCATGCCTAAATTAATTTTTGCAAAACAAGAGAGTGCTTAATGCTTGAAACTCTAATCACATCAAAATGGAATGGGCGGATTAATCGAAAACACTGGCAAATGTTATGCACTGCTAGTGCTACTGTCTGTGCCACTATATAATTTTATGTGTTACTGTTTTGCTAAGAATATTGGTTGACATTTGTCTTTTTTCATTCTTGATATAGCTACTCCTGCCAATCCATCACAACCCAACAGGCAGGTGGTAGCAGCCAGGACCCAGCAAAGGAAGCTGGAGGCCATAAGGGCTGAATACCTGTGGCTGGTGGTCCTGGAGGAAGCGGAGGTGGCAGCAACTACACCTTCCAAGACCCGGGCCCCAGCCTGGCCCCAGTGCCTCCGGTAGTAAGATGCCATAGTCAGGCAGCCGCCCACTGCCATTCAACCAAGACAGCTCCCCATAGACTCTGTAGAGACTTTCAGCACTGCATGCTCCAGAGGATGGCGCACCTGGAAGCCAAGATAAGGGAGCATTTCGACAGGTTGGAGAGGAAGTTCCTAGCCCAGTGCTAGTCCTCTCTTGCCCCTTTTGTTAATCTTTTGTTTGGTGGGTGGGACTTGTTGGGGGAGAGTGGAAATGTGGGAGTTGGGTAAATCATGTTTTTTTGCATATTTATTTTTGGACATTTGTTTTATGGACAAATATTTGGACTTTCTTTACTTTGGACATTGGTTGGGGATAGGGAGAGGAGTTGGCCAGGCGTTGTGGATTTTCTAGTTTAAAAGAGTTTTATAGTTGTACATATGATTTAAATCTTTTTGGGCCACTATTTCCTTTGCTGCCGGCCCGCAGCCAGTTTTTAAAATCTGCCCATAGTGTAACACACCCATAGATAGTAATGTGGTACCCTCACTTGTCCTACTACTCTCTCCTCCTAGTCTCTGCAGTCTGCAACAATTTTAGCCCCTTAGGACTCTGTGGGGGTGTGGGGGTGTGAAGTTCCAAGGTATTTAAATTATTGCAGCTCAATAAAAAATCCCCAAAAGCGTTTTTCTTACCTGTGAATATGCAAAGCGATTACTGTATGGTTCCCCAGGGTGCCATGGTGGTGTTAGTAGACAGTAGCAGCATACTAGCGGACCAGTCGAATACTAGTGAAAGCACCAGATCCAGAAGAGTGGTTCCATCCCTCTTACCTGAACTCAAACTGTAGCATGAGGAATATTCATTGCACAGAATTAATAGAATTGAAATAATAACTGAGGTAATCCCTCTTTATATGCCTGCTGGGCAAAGAAATGCAACAGTCACCAGAGGGAGACAAGAGTACGGCCAGTAGTACACAAGAAGAAGACTGCCAAACAAGAAAACATGATGAGCAATGCTAAAGTACAATAAATAATCAGAATGGTGAGCTAGTAACATTTAGAAAATGAAGTTAACCCAAGTTATGATGTGGACATGCATAAACCTTGTGCTGGAAAAATGATGATGCTGACAATTATGAATTATATTCCTCTGATAAAAAATGTAATATTGAATACTATGCATGGGTTGGCAATCTAATATATATAATATTGCCAGTGTGGGCTATACTTATAGCATAAGAAGATCATTGCCCTACCTTGAGTTGGTGTTGCTTTCACAACTTCCACCCCACCAAGTGTACGATCAATTAATGGTGTAAATTGCATTTAAATTACCCAGCCAGGGGAAGAGGGTTAGGGGTTCGATGAATGGATGGGAAGGGGGATTTGAGGGAAAAGTTTGACAAAGACAAACACTGCACAAGGACAACATTCATCTTGGCAGCCAACCATCATAAATCTTTTATGGGAGGAAAAGGAAATTAATGCATGATGATGAGTACTAGTACAGGGACACCAAATCAAATTGTTTGTCTGCCCCCAGGGAAACCCAAGATACATTATCTTGTATTGTGCTAAAAAGATAGAAAATAAAATTAAAATATCTGTGGGAGTCAAGTAAACAAACATGAACAACACACGCATTTGTAATGATTAAAGAGAAACAATTATACTGTATTGTCAAATTGGGAGTTGCAACTGCATACCTCTTGGACTGTCCGTCAATCTTGGGTGCCTGGCAGATGCAGTTCAGTAAGGTAAGTGTGAGTATATTACATTGATTTTTCCAGCATGGTGCAGGGTAAAGGGCCTGTAGATTGAACAACTAAAATCATATTGAAGAGAAAATAGCCATCTTGGGAACATTATTGAACAGCGGTCAGTAGACCACCAACATTGTGAATCTCAATCATCACTAACACTTTAAGTATAACAAACAAACACTCAGTCTCACACTGCCTGGCACCACTTGAATCATCTGTTCTCAATCTTAACACACATGAAGATGAGATAGCACAACAAGTTCTCATCACAGCAAACACCAATCACTCAGTGGGCAATGCATGGAAGCATTTACCTGTTCTTCCAGTGTGTTCACTGTGATCGATTGGTGGCACATTGCAGCATGCAGATCCTCCATTTATTTATGAAGCAGAGAATTGCCAGTGTAAATCAAATTGTAATAATGTCACATGTGGGCAGTCACTCTAGGGTAGTGAAGGGTAGATAGTCAAGGCCCAGGGTTGGATGCAGTCACACATTTGCTTGCATTCTCCTCCAATGTTGGCTTGAGGGAAATGGCTTTTTTAGGGCGAGTCAGGACTTCTCCACTGCACACAGTTGTAACTCCAATCTGGCAATAAAGTGTGTCTAAGAGTAAAACAGTGAGGTGAATTGGTCAATCTGACACACACAAATAATAAAGTAAATAACATTCCTAGCTATATCATTTTTGGGATTTTTTGGGTGTCAAAGAAAGAAAGCCTAGTAGTCAGGGAAGGAGAGGTTATCCTCAAACTCTGGTGGTTTTCCCAGAAGTAGTTCATCTACCACACTGCTTCCATGACCTGAGTCTTTGTCATCTTCCTCCTGTGGAACTTCAGGTATGGCGTAATCCAGTGGTATAAAATGCTGATTCATTTTGATCATAATGAATCTCTGCATGTTTTGGGGCGAGAGACTGGCCCTTCTCACTGTGACAACGGCACCAGCAGCACTAAAAACTCGCACAGATAATTTATTGCCAAAATGTTGAGAACTGGCCATTGGTGCCTCTTCCCATACTTCACCAATGGGTTTTAATCAAGGTAGAACACTGTTGCGTCATCCAGATAAACCTGGATGAATCATACAAAGTTTATTGCTGTTGATCCAATATGCTTGACCTATTTTGCCTTTGCCTCTGCACTAGAGATAAGACCTGCCTGTAGAAACCACTCAGTTGCAGATTTGGGGGCTGATGCTCCTGGTCTTGTTGTTGGTATTGGTGTTCTTGTATTCGGTTTGTCTGCTGTGAGCCAAAAGCACAGCTCTCAGGCTCTGAACTTGAAATATGCCCCAGAGTACTTGGGTCAGGGAGCATTGGGCGTCTAATTCCCTGCCCTTGTGTTGTAGCTCATGGCCTTGCTCAGATATCCTGTTTTGTATTTTCTAACATTCCATCTGAAAAAGTAATGAAAGTAGACAGTAATGGTTTGCACCGTGGATGAAGAATTGTGACAGATGTAATGTTTGGAGGACGCAATGTCTCTTTGAACCTTTGTATGAGCGGACAAGCAAAGGATTAAGCTCACCACCAAGTCATAGGCATCTGTTTTTTTCTCCACACCTGTGTACATTGCACACCTGTGTACAAGACACCTCCTTTAGGTGTTCCTGTAACATTTGCAAAAGTGGGATATCTTGCCCATGGCACTGTCTTCTTTGCTGAATTCCCATGTAAACACCTCAAGAGGAAGCAGCATCTCTATGAGGCATTTGACTAGGCACCATTGTGCCATGTCAATGATCATGCTTTTCACAGTTGCATCCCCTCTTTGCATGACATATTCATTAATAGGTCTGCAATGCTCAAACAGGCTTTTAAGCATGTAATAAGTGGAGATTCAGCATGTTGGCACCTCTTGTAAGAGTGCTTTATCAGGCATTCTATTATCATGCTGAATGATGTTCAGCTGTTTCTGGGCTTTAAATTAATGGCTGAAATTAGTACAGATTATTTTGCAGGTGGACAGTAAGTTGCTTGTACAATCATGACGATGATGATGATGCAGTGCTCCAAACACAGGCCCCTGAAATAACCACCATCTTAACAATATTACTGCCATTGTCTGTTGCAACAAATCCAATCCTAAGCCCACTTAGTTACAGCCATTCAAAGACCTTGTTGTTAAAGTCTTCTAAAATGTTTGCAGCTGTATGGGTTTTCTCCATTGGGAACATGGCTACTGTTGCATGCTTCTGAGCAGCATGATAAATCTCAGCAGTGTCAACACCTGTAGATATTTTTCACTAGCCCCCAAAAAGAGATTCAGTGTGCAGTGATGCACATATAGTCAGTCACTGAACAATTGGTCCACGTGTCTGTTGTCAGGTGGATACTGTGGATATCACTCTGCTGCAAAGCTTGTCCAAGCAATTCGAGTATATCATGATTTAGCTCTGGAAGAGCAACTCTGGCAAAATGGGACCAATCAGAATGTTCCATTTTGAGCAGATGGCTGCCACAAATTCAAGACAACCGACCCCTTCAACAAAAGAAAAAGGAAGGATGTCCAGGGATAACACATTAACCTGCTTCGCATTGTACAAACGTGCCGTTGGGTGGTTATGTTGATACTGCTCTTCTGGCCTAAACATGGCAGGAATTGTGGCCCGCATTCTTTTCTTTCCTGAAGCCACTGATGCAGGTGACTTCTTGAGTCCAGGGAGTGGTAGGCTTAATTTGCTTTTCAGCGAGGCAGTGACTGTCCTCTGTTGCCTTGGTGTCTCGACCTGAGACCTGTGCCATTGAGATGTTGCTGATGTGGGCGATACTATTGCACTGCTGGGGAGAGGGCTACTTTTCATAATGAAAATGTCTTCCTCTTCTTCACCTTCCACCATGATCGGATTGGATTCGGATTCCTTTCGCAGCCAGCTTTCACCTCCTTCAATGACAATACTTTTTGGCGGCCAAGTTGCACCTCCCAACGGATTGTATGTTGCTTTCTCAAATCGGTTGTTTGGGCCCCGGTACCATAGTTATTACCAAGTTTACCCTGATTAACACCTGCTCCTTAAAGGGGTCATATGGCACTGTTCACCTCCTTCTGGCTAATTGAAAAGAAGTCCCAAACTGGTGAGCTCAACTTTCTGATATTGGTGCTACTTCCAATGTCAGATGAACTGGTGAGGTAGGAGGGCGTTTTGACATTTGACTCTCTGAAGAACCTACATTTGACTAAGGTGGTTTTGGGTGTAAGTCGCTGCAATGACTTTGCAATATGGCACCTGGTGGTGGTTGGATCTGTTGTACAACAAGTTGGGATGGGGTAACGTTGGTCTCCCCTAGGGCTGGGCTAACATCCATGTCTTCCAAGCCTTGTCTTCAACCTCCTCTTCTACATATGCCCCCATAATCCTAAGACTTTCTGGGACCTTCATTTTACCTAGCCTCATCTGAGTCTTCTTGTCTCGTGTCTTACTTTCAGACTGAGGTGGGATCCAAAAGGTATCTAGATCATCAGAAGGGGGTCCTGAAGAAGAAGATGATACACCACTAACCTTCCTTTTTCTAGTTGGAGATCCGGAAGACAAATGAGCAGTTGCTCTACTTCCTCAACATCAAGCTCAATCTCTTGAACTGCTCCTACTGTGGGAGAAACTACTATTGGCAGTAGTTCTTGTTGTTGTCAACTTCCCTGAGTTTTCTGCAATTATTGGGTACTACTTTGCAATACAGATAAGTCAATTTCAACAACACTGCTCGTTGATGTTGCCATGACTAGACTGGCTGCCTCTGTGACAGACATGAGCTTGCGCCTAGATTGTCGGTGGGTCAACTGATTTGGGGGTGCTGCTTCCAACTTGCTCCCCAAAGGCGGTACGGGAGGCACTGTTATTTGTTTTCCTAAAAACATCTGGGTGCGACATACCAGTGGTGGTGTTAGTAAGCTCCTTCTTGTTCTCACTGGACACCTTCTTCTTAGCAGTTTAAGCACATTTCTTTGGGGCCAACTTGAAGCTGTCAGTTAGCAGTGGCACTTAGCTTCACAAGTCGAAGTGATGTCTGATGTGTGGGTCACTCACACGTCCGGCCATGCACAGGCCTTCTTCCTGTCAGTACTGTAGGTTATGTTGTCTGTCTCTTGTTGTCTTGTCGTGCACCTAAAATAAAAGAAGCAGGAAGGATATCCGTAAAACGTGGTATTGTTGCTGTTCAGTTAGTAGTACAAACCAACACAATATCATTTAGTGTGGTCACTGGTACTCCTGTATTTAACAATACAGTGTATATTTATTCATAAAACGGAAACCCACACCAACATAAACTTTCATGGTGACTGACTGTATCCTCAGGAAGAAAAAGAGAGAGCAAAAACAACAACAACATACAGATGAAACTGTTTGCTTTATGTGTGTCACATGCTGTCACTCATGTGCGATGCTGTTGTGCACATATAACAGAAATGGAGTTGATTTATGCCAGATGTAGTTGAAAATTGTTTGAACAATTTTTTTTTTTTTTAAATACAATAAAATTGAAAACATTTAACAAATATTAAATATATTTTACAATTAATTAAAAAAAAATTGAACAATTTAAATAAAAAAAATAAACATAAGTGAAGTTATCCTCCAAGATAAGTTATTATGAAACTGCTATCTTGTTGCTCAACAATCCATGCATCCTATGGCAAAGGGACAAATTTGGTTGGACACACAAAATGGTTGCCAGCCAGTGCCACATTGTCCTCAACAACAACACTGAGCAGGAAGGCATTCATTGGGAAAAAAGAGAAGACATGCAGGCCTATAGAGAAAGCACACTGGCTGGATACACAAATTGGCCAGAACCCACATGGTCACAACAAGACGCAGGAGGCCTAGAACAAAGAAAGTATGCAGGCCTATGGCAAAAGAACACTGGCTGCCTACATACAATGGCCACCAGCCACATGGTCACAACAACAACAACCAGCAAGAAGACATGGCCACAAAAAAGAAGAAATGTAGGCCTATGGCAAAGGCACACTGGCTGGATACACAAATTGGCTGCCAGCCAGTCAGTCAGTCATAAAACTTTATTTCGATTCAAGAGAAAGAATCATAAAAGTGTACATTTTTTTAAAAAAAACCACAAATTACAAATGGTTTGAAGATCTATCGATTCAATTTATTATCATACAATGAATTCTCAGCTACATTTTCAGCACATTATCTAAAAAAGTTACAATCGATAAAAAAGGGATCAACATAATTCATAAAAATCTAAAAAAGGAATAAGATATATCATAATAAAGTGCTATATCATTTTTAAATATCACATATGTAAGACAATTCAACCTTTCATACTATCCATCTTACTTTGCCCTATACTCTTTCATTAAGTGTTTAGTTAAAATTCCCACCCAGAACAAAGAATTTTCTTTCTATTTAGGATACAAAAAATCCCAAAAGAGGATTATATTTTCAGTATCGGTTCCTAACAGTAAGGGCCAATCTGATAAAACTAAGCATGGCACTACATATAGCAGCAGTATGCAGCGATTGTAGATACCCGTATCCTTCTTTTTAATTACAGGGTCGAATGTCCATTAAAATTGGTTTAATAAACCGTTTTTTCTGAGTTTTATACAAAGAGCAAAAAAGAACAAAGTGCAAAGTACATTGTTGGGCTTTGTTATCACATGGGCAAGGGGGTAGCCTCTCACACCAACCCCCTTGCTTCGGGAAAGCTAATAGGAAATGCAATGTATTAAGTCGAAATCTTGTCAAGTAAAAACGCCATTGTGTATGCACAGTAAATGATAAATAAAATTGGTGCTGCAATTTACTCAAATGATGTGTTACTTGTTCGTCATTTTTTAACAAACCCAAGGTATTAGAGTAAGCGTTCTTAATTATAATCTTTGAATCCTGCTGAATAGATTCTGGGTTTTCATAAATATGTCCCAAACCAATTTTATTAAAAGTTTCCTTCACATATGACAACCTTGGGATCTGCATTGCATAGTCCAGCTTTATGCAATCTTTCAGAATTTTTTGGAGAGCTGCAGATCCTCAGATTGCCACATTTTCCCCCATAGTATTAGTAGAGAAACATGAATAATATCACTCACAAATTCTATACCCATCTCTGTGTGACAAAAGGTGTATGGTGAACTAGTTGGGATGGATAACAGGTGCTTTAAGAACTTGTTCTCCATAGCTTGTATTTGGGTACATTTATGTGTTCCCCACACCCCCGCCCCATAGATAGCAATAGGCAAACATTTAGCTTTATACAAAGCCTTCAATTCGGCAATTGGTTTTTGACCCAGTTTACTCGAAAAACAAAAAAGGGCCTCTATAGATCGCGTGGTCTTTTTTTTTTTTCTTTAGTACTCATACGCCAAAAGATGTTCTCGAAGTACATTCAACTGTTACCATCCACTTACAGCAGATATACCCGAGAATGTTGTGAAAACTCCGGAGATCTTATTGGAAGCACTTTTTGCAGATACCCTGATGGAATAACAAACAGTTCAGTTCTTCTAACTGACCACCATGGAACTGATCTTAGGGTATATTGTTCCGCAAAAAGGCATAATCATTGGACCTTTATTTTTTTTTAAAGCTTATCCAACCAAGCAATGCATGGAGACCAGAAATGCTTATTACTCTTCCACTTTATACTATCTAATTTCAAAGTATACTTAATTGCCTTAATCCAGTTTAGATAAATTGGAGCGGTATCTTTTATCCATAATGTACAGATTTCTCTACGAGCTAAAATGATTAAATATTACATCAGCTTAATGCCATCTCGAGGGATTGATTCGTAATTCGAAGTGATACCAAAGAATATAAGTAAAGTACTAACCTGTATCTTAAATTTCAACATACTTTCCATACCTTCAAATACCGCACACCAAAATGTATACAGGACCGGACAGGTTAAAAACATATGCAAATCGTCCGCCTTTTCCAGCTTACATTTTGGGCAGCAAGGAATACTGCCTTTTGTAAATTTAGCAAGCTTAGCGGGGGACCAATACACTCTGTGAAAAGAGAAAAAGTGATTTCGTTTTAAATTGGCAGGAGAGACTGTAGTGTGTAGTATGTCAAAAGATACTTGCCATATCTTCTCCAAATCGACGCCCGGAATATGATCTCCCCATAGATGAGCTGGTAGAGTGAAATCGCCGTCGTCTGCTTCCCAAATGGCCCAATAGAGAGTTGCTGTCCTTATCTTCCTATTCTTCCCTTGAAACAACTCCTCCAAAGCGTTTGTTCTTCCTACTTGCGATCCTACCGCCTGGCTCCAGCTCTTTATTTGAAAGTATTTAAACTTAGCTAAATTATTTTCAGACACACTAAAGATCTCCTCCCATGATACAAGCATCCCATCAGGCATTAACTGAGACCAATACTTAATGTCCGCAGCCAGCAAAGGTTTTGCAAGAATATCCTTGGTCCACTCTGGGGAGCCAGGGGAATCCCAGATAGGAGCCATAGCTGAATGGTATGTAAGTTTTAGGAATTTCCTTACTCTAGCCCAAGTAAAAGCCATATCGCTCAACGTCTTTAATCAAACCTTTTTGAAGAAGCGTGGGTCACCATATTTATACAGAAACCCATGTAAACCCCCTTGGATTGCTGTCAGCATTTCCTTAAACATTATACATGCTTCTGATCCATCTGGAGTGTTAAAAAGCAAGACCCCTGCTTTAAGTAGTAAGATCCACGCATATATCTTTAGGTCTGGGGCACACAAACCGCCTTTATTTTTTTTCCTACACAATTTCCTCCATGAAATCCTGATGCCCTTTGAGGCCCATACAAAGGAATTAAATTTAGCTTGAATTACTCGGAGCTTCGCTTCATTGAAGGCTAACGGGATATTTTAAAACAAGAAAATCAATTTAGAAAGCAACATCATTTTTACAATGTTTACCCTTCTGATCAATGTAAGAGGCAGAAGAGACCAACCCTTTAAGGACTCCGTGATTTCTTTCCTTGCTTTGTCTAGATTTCTATCTGTTAATTTTGCAATATCCTGGGTAATTTGGATCCCTAGATATCTTATCTCATTTTTTAAAATGGGAAGCTGGACTTCTAAATTCCAAAGCATGCACTCTGTTTTGGCCTGGTTAATCTGATATCCAGAATGCTGACCAAACTGGGTAGCTGCTCTATATAGTAACGGGATTTCCTGAATTGGGTCTGAAGTGTATATTAACATATCGTCAGCGTATAATGAGACTTTCCTTTCCCAATTTCTAAATCTAAAGGGCACAATGTTTATATCTTGCCTGATTTTTTCCGCCATGGACTCAATATATAAATTAAAGAGCAGGGGTGAAAGGAGGCATCCCTGTCTAGTCCCTCTTTTGATAGTTATAGGTGATGAAAGATTATTATTAACCAGTACTCTAGCTGTGGGGTTATGATAAATTGCAGATATGGCTTTGCAGATTTTTTTTCCCAAATTGCATCTCTCTAGTACTCTAGTTAAGTAGACCCAATTAATGCGGTCAAATGCCTTGGCGGCATCGAGCGTAATAATAGCCATAGGCACTTTATAAAGAGATGCTATATCAACCGCTCCCGCTAGTGCTAAGATCAGGTTCTGAATATACCGGCCTCTAATGAATCCCTTCTGGTCCATGTTCACTAATTTATCGGCAACACCATTCAGTCTCTCTGCTAAAATCCCTGCAAAGAATTTATAGTCGAGATTCAGCAGAGAGACTGGCCTGTATGAATCACATAGCACCGCCGGCTTGGATGGTTTGAGAATTAGTACTACAGTTGCTTCATTCCATGATACGGGCAGATTCCCCCCCTCCTCAAAGATAGAGGAAAACAGCCTACAGAGAATTGGGGCGACAACTGGAGCCAAGATTTTATATAGCTCTGCTGGCAGCCCATGAGGACCTGGGACCTTACCTCTCTTGCCTAAATTAATCGCAGAGACCACTTCCTTCAAATCTATCCTCTCATTTAAGTTTTTTGCTGCTTCATCCTCATTTCTACGGACTGCAAATTGATCTAACCATTCTTGAATTAAAGTATCCTGGGGAGACAAGTCTTCATTATACACCTGTTCAAAGTTGGCAAAAAAGGCTTCTTCTATATCTGAAATCTCACCCGTTATATCAGACATTATACCTTTAATTCTATTCCTGGATTGATCTTTTTTGGCTTTCCATGCCAAAAGCTTCCCACTAGCTTCACCATACTCGAAATGGGCAAGAGAGCGAGCATGCCACCGTTTCTTGAGTCTAGCATCCAGCACCTCTTCTAATTCAGATTTACATGATGCTAATTGTTGAAGAATAGATGGTTCACACTGTTGGATCTGAGTTAACAGGTCGTCTTCTAACGTAACTATTTTTGCTTCAATTTGAGATACCGTAGTGCTAAATCTTTTTTGTCTTGTGGATTGGATAGCCAGAATCCCTCCCCTCAAAAAGGCCTTGTAAGCTTCCCAAATGACTTCAATTGGGGCAGTTCCTAAATTTTGCTCGAAGAATCCCTCTGACTCCTCTATTAATTTTTTTGTCACATCATCCTCAAGTAGGATACTTCGATCTAAAGTCCACCTCTTCATACACTGCAGTCCCGAAAGCTTTAAAATTAAAGAAACTGCTGAATGGTCTGAAAGGTGCCCACCTAGATGTCTAACCTCCTTGACCTTACCCCCAAGTTCCTCTGAAATTAGAAAGAAATCAAGCCTTGATTTATGGCCTAACTTCCTATTGTGAAAAGTATACTCCTTCTTTGTTCCCCATTTTTTACTCCAAATATCCACCCTTCCTAGTTGATGTATAGCGTTCACCAAAAAATTCCTTGTTTTAGAGTTATATATGGATTTGTCCCTGTATGTTTTATCCATTTGGGGATCTAAGACCACATTAAAATTTCCTGCTAAAATTAGGGGATCCTTGAATTCTAGTAATTCTTCCATCATTTCCCTAAGCGGGAGAGGATCATCCAAATTTGGGCCATAATACCCCGCAAATGTAAATTTATAGGAATGATATTTAATCGTAGCTATGGCCCACCTACCCTTATTATCAACTCTAGACTTCTCTACTACTAAGGCTGGGATCGCTTTAACCAGGATAGCTACTCCCCTTATAGTTAATTGTTGAGAGGTGCAGACCACTTCTTGAATCCATATTTTCTTCTTACATACTTCCCTCAATTCTTACTCTGTAAGGTGAGTTTCTTGGATTATGAAAATCTGCTCTGGTGCGTCTTTCATGTATTGAAGTATTCTTTCCCGTCTGTGAACTACCCTCAGACCATTTCAATTCCAAGTTAAGACCTTCAAATAAAAGTCCTGGGTTATCTTAGGCTGTGCCATTCCTTCTCTACTGGATGGCATTTATAATTAACTACTGGCGAATCGGACATTTTTTTAAAAAAAATTCCCACATGCTCCCCTCCCTGTGTACAGCTTCCCTACCCTCCCAAACCCATCCCTCCCCTTCCCCCTCCCCTGTGCTCCCCTTCTTCTTCTTGGCCCTACTCTGGCCTTGAGGCTCCCCTCCTAACATCGGACGGCGTATTTATATCTACATAGTGAATTTTGTCTCCCTTTGTATATTATTTTCCCCCTTATTTTTTTATTCCAATTTGTGTCATTTTTATTTTATTTTTGTTTTTATCTTATTCTGCTCTTTATTTGTGAGGCCTATATAAATCGAACCCGGAAAAAACCCAAATAATAAGAAAGTGGGAAAAACAGCAGTAGAGGAGCTTAAAAAACCAGCTTGACTTTAAACCACCCCTTCCTCCTGAGCGGCTTCTGATATATCAATTCTAAATATAATTCTGCTTCCTCAACTCTTTTAAACACCCTCATTTTGTTTTTAAATATAACCTTTAAAGATGCCGGGACTTGCAGCTGTGCTGTTGCGCCCTGCTGCCTAAATGAATCAAGTAATTTCCCTAGCTCCCACTGTCTGGACGCCGTGATTGAAGAAACGTCTGATCTTATTTGAAAGGTAATCCCCTCCGCTACAAGTGAACTGCTCTTTAAGGCTCTGTTAAGGATTTCATCCTTCAAAGAATATGTTAAAAAATGAATCAGAATCTTTCTTGGCCTCGTCTTATTTGGCTTCAGTCTATAATGGTATCTGTGGACTCTCTGAATATCCTTGATTAAATCTTGCTCAGATATTTCAATTTCTGTGGCTTGTTTGATTAACTTGACTATGAACTCAGCGATGTTATCCCCTTCTGCCCCTTCTGGTACTTTCAATAAGCGAAGGTTATTTCTTCTTTGAGCGTTTTCAATGGATTCCAGTTTTTCCTGATATCCCTGATCTCTCAGTCTTATATCGTCTATTTTCTTAGTATGTTGCAAAGCTAACTTTTTTAGGTCTGTAACTGTGGATTCTAGAGCTGTAGTTCTAACAGCTAATGCGTCAAATTTCTCCTCTAGTTTCTCACAGTAAGATTTTATTTCTTGTTGATTACTTTGTGAGACCTTGAAACCATTCCTCATTTCATGGCTTAAAGCCTGCAGCATTAACAAAACTGACTGGTCTTTAGGGTTTTCATCGTCCTCATTTGATATATCCGCTTCCAAGCTCCCTAACATTAGCTCGGGGTCTGCCTGAGTGTTTTCCTCCAATTTTTGCTGGGAGTCTTTATTTTCCTTAGAGAATAGATCATCATTACTTGATGTTTCCAATCCGGCTTGTGGACTATCCAGCATATCATTTAGCCCTGAGCTCTGCATATCTATTATGTCCCCTTGGTCCACCAAGGGCTGGTATCTATTCGGGCTCAAAAATCCCTCTGGAAAGTTAGAATTTGTGAGGGTGAGACCCCTGGATACTGGTTTTAACTCTAGGATACGAGATATCACTTTAAAATATTGTTTGAGTGAGGGGGCAGGCTTTGTTTTATTTATGACTGCTTGGGGGGGTGAGTTATCACCTTTCTTCTGCTTCGGTTTTATCTT
Source organism: Lissotriton helveticus (assembly GCF_964261635.1). NCBI lineage: Eukaryota > Metazoa > Chordata > Amphibia > Caudata > Salamandridae > Lissotriton > Lissotriton helveticus. The sequence continues at coordinate 1,575,050,186 of NC_136067.1, forward strand.
AGCTTTAGAAGAGAGGGGTGGTTTATTTATAGAAAGCGGGACTTTGTTCTTCGGAAGCCTTATATCTTTTTTACAGATACAGGATTTTTTACAATTTTAAAAGTCGCCACATCTCACTTCTTACTTCTTAAACTATATCCTAAGGGTTGTGGACCTTGTAAATCACCCCTTTAATCTAACAATGCAACTTCTACTGCACCACTAAATGGGGTATTATTGACCTGGACTTTCTTTTGAGATCCTGCCCTGATGGATTCTGGGGAATGAAGTCCATAGGTATGAGTCAGCCCCCGGCCTCTGCCTGCATGCAAGATTCTGGAGACTGCACTGCGCCCCCTTCTCACTTCTGATGCAGCTCTGGACCACTGGGCGACCCCCCCTTCAGTCCTGCTTTCTGTTCTGCTTTCTTTGAGCCCCCTCACCTCCTTATCCGTGTCTGATGTCGATGAAGCTTCACCGGCAATGGCGGCATCTGCCTCGGTGTCTCTGCCCGTTCCAGCCAGGTCCTTTACCCCTCCTAGAACTCGCTTGCTTTTGAAAGATACTCCTGGCAAGCGTGAGGTATCCGCAGCCCTGCAGAGCGCCACAGTCGATTACGGAGGCACAGAAAGCTGACGTTCACACTACTGCAGAGCCGAAGGTGAAAACACATCCTTTGTGTCTGAAAACTCCAGATAGCCGGCGAAAAGCTCCCACTTCCCCAATATCACTGCCCGGAACTTGTATGCTGCTCCCCTACCCAATCATTGATGAAATCACGCAGGAAGACGCTCAAAAACGCTGAAAACGCCGTCCGTGTCTCGGAGCCTCCCGACTAGCTGCTGTTGCTAGCCGCCATGTTCTCCCCATCGCGTGGTCTTTTGTACTTGAGCCGTTATTAATGGATCCCAGCTCAAATTTTTATTAAAGAGATTTCCCAAATAGTTAAAATGTACAACTTTTTCAATAATCAGGTTTTCTACAGCAAACCTATGGGTTTTTGTCCCTCTAGGGCCACAGACCATAGCAAAGGACTTAGTAAAGTTGACCCTAAGGTCTAAATCCTGCATGAAATCATTAAATGTGTTCAGACAGGTTTGCATGCTGTTAGCAGTTAGGGTCATTAGCACAGTGTCGTCGGCATAGGACAACAAAGGTATCTGTTCGCCATTTACTTTAGGGAAGTCTGAACGATTCTCCAACATAAACTTTTCTAAACCATTTGTATAAACTAAAAACAAAAAAGGGGCCAAAATACAGCCCTGGCGTACGCCCTCAGTCGATGGAATAGATTTTGTCTTTTCTCCCCCCCGGCCATATCCAATCAACACTGTGGTTGCAGCATGTAATCTGCGAAGCAAGGTAACCAAAGGTTCCTCAAACCCCATGGCCTCCATCATCCGACATAGCTTATCCCTACATACGGTATCAAAGGCGCTGCATACGTCCATGGAGGCCAGGTGTATAGATACACCCCTGGCCTCCATGTACTTACCCATAATTAGGGCCAAATTTAAACACTGCTCTGTGGTCCCCCTGACTCCCCTGAACCCATACTGGGAATCCACAATAAGGCCGGACGAGTCTGCCCATGTCTCCAAATGAGCTAATATGACTCTCCCCATCAGCTTACATGATGCATCTATTAGTGAAATTGACCTGTAGCAGCACGGGTCATGTTTGTCACATGGTTACAACAAAAAGCTGGAGGCCTAGAACAAAGAATGCATGAAGGCCTATGGCAAAATCACACCAGCGATATACAAAATGGCCACGAGCCACATGCTCACAACAAGTTGGAGTCCTAGAACAAAGAATGCATGCAGCTCTATAGCAAAAGCACAAAATAGCTGCGAGCCACATGATCACTCAAAGTCAGAACAACAAGAGGCAAGAGGCCTTTAACCCCTTCGATGCTCATGACGGAACGGTTCTGTCATGAGCGTCGGTTGAGCTGTGCTCATGACGGAACCGTTCCGTCATGAGCCCGTTGGCTCATTAGAACGTTCAGCACAGCGCAGGAATCTGCGCCGCGCTGAAGGTGTTAAAACAAACAGCACATGCAGGCCTAGGAACAGCCCTCTGACAATACAAAATGGCCCCTGGCCAGTGGCCACATGGCATCTGGAGCAACTGCAAATGGTGGCCTATGGCAAACACACAGGGTCCAAACAAACAAGGCATGTTAAAATAGAGCCAAATACAATCTGAAAACAACCCAATCTACCTGAAAAAAATGAATAGGGCGCTCAAAGTCACTGATAAATTAAGATATAGCCATAACAAACAAAAGATTCCCCCAATTGAATAGGAGAATAATTATGTAGTAAATATAATGTTTATTTATACAGTTTTATCAGAATGAATAAAAAAACACATACATCTAATTGTAATTTCAGCATAAATATACACATATACAGTCCCACACATACACTCTCTCAATGCACACAAACAATCACAGACCCAAACATACTCATACGCTCTGAAAACTCATAATGGGTTAAGGTATTGAACATTTCAAAACACGGGATACATGATCCTTCCAATACGGAAGTACGTTGAAGCTGGGAAAAGGGATAGGCAATGGATATCAAGCTGTTGATTGTCTCATAAGTTGATACAGTCCATAATTGAGTATCTTCTCTTTAGGGAAGATGGAAACAAAGGAAACACTTAGGGGGTCATTAGGATGTCGGGCGGATTGCAATCTGCCCGACAACCACTCTCGTTTTCCCCTCTGCCAGATTAGGATGGCGGAGGGCACAGCGGCAGACGGAAAGACCGTCTGCCGCTTTACCGCAGCGGTAATAGATTAATATGGTGGCGGTGTCCAATGGACACCGCCAGCCATATTACGATGCAATAATGTAGGGGCCTTTCTGCGGCGGCAATGCCACCACGGAAAGGCAGGCGGAGATTGCTGCGGGGGCCTCCTGCAAGGCCCCCAGGTTGCCGGCACTGTCAGGGGGCCAATGGGGGGTACCTATGGTACCCCCCACATATACATAAGCAAAGCAGCAGGCACCGCACGGTGCCTGCCGCTTTGCATATGTAAATGCGTCAACTTCTGTTTTGCATTGTGGCGGGCGGTGCAGAGAGCACCGCCCGCCACAATGTAAAACATAGGATGTGCCCGCCAACATTCTAATACCCCCAATGGGACCCCCGCCCTTATGGTGGGCGGTCCCGATCTCCGTTAGGGTGCCATCCTAATGACCCCCTTAGTTCTCCAGCGCCAACACGTGTTTCGATGTCTAACCCGGGTATGGGTCACACCTTCTTCAGAGCGGTCAGATCATGTGTGGGACACAAGAACAGATGCGCCTGGGGACGTAATCACTGAGGAAAATACAGGATGTGATGAGACCAAAGCAACAAAGGATGAAGAGCTCAGCCTAGAGATCTGAGGTAAAAGGATAAGAACAGCTGTGATGGAATCAAATATAAACGTCACATGGACCCAGCTATTTGCAGCACGATATGCACAGGATTAGGGATAATGCAAACTCCAGAGGGCTAGCACTTGATTTTAAGGCGCCACAAATTCAGCAAATTTTGGGAGTCATCCAAAGACTATGGTTAGACCGCGGCAGCAGCAGCCATCCAGTGGCGTGCAGGGAAAGGATATCCTGCTGATACAAATAACAGCTGAGCAATGAGCAGAAGAACTCAGTGGAATAATTTGGTAAAATAGAGAACACATAATTAATTTAGGAATGCCAAAAACGAGAATTAAGAGGGCTAACAACACACATCCTTCAAAGTCTTTACCCCACCTAGTCCAATACACTGTTTGCATGAGAAAATACATGAAATACCATAAAAAAGCACATTTTGTATTTCATTCCAGATCCATCCATGGCCTAAATGCTGTAAACACTATAGAAACAGTTGTTTCATGCACCCATGACTAGCAGTGAGCCTACTGTCTTGAAGGCCAATTGGCAGGCTAGGCCACATAGTGAATTATATCAATATTATAAATGTATTAAAAACATGGATAAAATGTAATAAGGTGTGAAATATTTTCCCTTTACAAAAGACGAAAAATAAAAGTGCAAATAAATCAGTGATAACTAGGCCCCTACTGAAACAACAGGCCACCCATCACAATATATGTTATAAATCCATTAACAGGTCAAATGAATGCAGGTGCATGGCCCCAATCAAACAAAAAACACAGTTTTTTCAACTTACTTGTGAAATCTCAAATGCAAAAGTCCTGAAATCAAATGGGATCTGTAGCAGACACAAAGAGTGATCCTTAAAGATCCACATCCAAAAGAAAAGTGACCAGGAGGTGGACAAAGCACTGAGAGGAGCCTGCTGGACAGGAACAGGACGATGGAGAACCTGGGGCACTTGTTTCCCATTGAAAAAAGAGTAAAAAACTAAAAAAAGACTTCTCGCACAAAAAGTCTCCGCCAAATGTCGATTTAAGGAGGTTTTTAACTCTAAATCGTCATTTTTAGAATATATTGAAGCTTCTCAAGGAGAGAAACTTCCCCAGATTGCAGCTGCAGTATACCCTGTGCGTTCAAGTTGCATACAGCAGGAAACATCCACCAGAAGTCGCTGGTGACATGTTGGCGACCGTGAAATCTTGCGGAGTATGCATCTGGCTATCAAACCTCGTGGCAACCATGAAAGGCCTTAAAAATTTCACGGACAAATACAAGTGCCCGGTAAGTCGCTTCTGCACACCAAAAATGACTTTACCAGTGGGTGGACCTAAAAAACTCAGCTCCTTTGCAAAGCGTGGAGTCTAACAGTAACTCCACATTCTCCTCGGAACACAAAGTTGCAGAATCCCGCAAACTCTGCGAACGGAGCGATGTTTTACTCCCAGGCTTAGTTTCAACCCAAAAAGTCCATCTGTCAATAATTGTCTGTTTTTTGGCAGTGTCAGCGGAAGGCAGTGGTTTTACGAGAACAGCAGCATTATAACCAGCTATGGCTCTCACAAACAAGAGTTTGTGCTGCTCACTTGCACTTGCACCTCTAATACAATCTACAAGTCCTTGCTACGTGGTGGCTTCAGGATCGTCATGTCATATCTGAGCTTGTGTGACTTTCTTTTGTGTTGCAATTGGAGCCATTCAATTTCTGAAGGACTTTCGAATTGTGTGAAATGCACCTGACACCTCCTGTTGTGTCCGCTTCGGGGATTTCCGGCTCTGTATTTACAATCCCTAGGTCAAAGACTGTGGTATGATGACTCTGTACTCCAGTACTGCTAAGCGTGAATGTATTCTCTTTATGTTTGGTTGTCACCACTTCTAATGTTTCTCTGTCTTTATTGTTTCTTGATGTTAAAAATGTCTCTGCTTTTAGTGTTTTTTCTCACTCAGTTAGCAAAGCCTCTTGCGCTTCTCTTTACCGGGTTGTCGCAGGCCTATTGTATTATCTTATTGTATGAATGATGATTCCATGTCACATTGTGGTGCAGTACCTCTTGTCTCTACTTTATCAGCGCATTTCTAACTGGAAACAAACAAACTTTCTGTAAGGCCTTTTCTTTCGTCACAGGCTGAGCACTAGCTGGTGTGTTGCTTTGACTCCACATACACCAACAATCAATATCCACTTTGACTGAGGCACATGTGGCATGCATGGGCAGTTTGCTGGACCACACACCACAAAAAACTCTCAGGGAAAGTACTCTTGGTTCTTCAGGTGGTGGGGATTGCATAATCTCCTATCTCACCATGAGTTGGAGCATTCTACCCCAGCCCGGGTAATTGTAAATGATCACTCCACATATTTAGCTTGGTATTACACGTCATTATTCATCAGCATGTAATAGTGAACTGAACAATCTACATCATGAATTCTATGACCCACACACTTACCTCACTGTGCTACGGAGTCTGTCAGGAACCAAAAGGGTCCGTCATCTCACAAGAAACTTTGTGTACTGTCCCAAAGACCTCTCTCACTGTAGTTGCACATGTCAAGTGATTCTTAGTAGAATAAAAAATGTTCAAGCTGACACATCAGGAATTTTCAATTCCATTAAGGACATGGAGGCAAGGATTATGCTGCTCTTTATTTACTACTATTTTAAACACAGCAACAAATTAAAGTACAAAAAGCAAATTTGTTGTAATTTAGCAGCGATTAGGTTAAGCATTAGCAGAAGACATCTTGTATTTAGGGACTATCTTGTCCGTTGTGTGGAATCCATCTTGTATTTCTGGCAGCCATTTAGTTTGCCATGTGCTCACCATGTGCTCTGTCCTACCTTCCTGTCAACTGCTCATGAAATCTGCCTGGAGGCGAGATATATTTAGCCTCTTCTGCTTTGCACATGCCCAGTAGATCTTACAGCTGTCCCCAACTTGTAATTGTCAGGATGTGTCCACCAGAATTAGTAAACTGTCAGCCCCTCCCACTTGTTGCTAGCACACTCTCTGTATGACCTTGTATGTATTGAAACCAGCATTCTGTGCTTGTACTGCCTTAATTTGAGCCCCTGTGTGGGTATAAAAGAACCAAGGTCCCTCCAGTCAGTGTGCTACTTCATACACTACCGAAGGGTGTTGTGTGAATGTAGTTCCACCTCATGAGGTTTAATAAACTCTGTATTTTTTATTCCAGTTTCTGCGCCAACTTCTTCCTACCAAAAGAAGTTATCAGGATCAATACTACCCATTTTGTTGCACCCGAGAGTACTCTTGGGATCATCACTAATGAAGGAGAGACCCAATGCCAATTTCCTGCCAAATTCTGTAGGAAAACATCTGACGTCACCACTCACTGTTAGGGGTTCTGGTCACCAAATAAAAAATATCAGGAGTTTTTTGTTCAGATGCCAGATGAATAGGTCCGCAATACACTGATCTCACAACAGAATGAGGAATCAAAAGATTCAGCGTTGCAAATTCTAGTTGCTGGTGTCTTGTAGGACCAGAATCCTAGCAGGGGTTTAATTAGTATATCTAGCATGAAATACAAAATATTGATCACACAAAACAAAATAATAAAATACATTTTACAAATGATACCCCTACACAGATTCAAAAAGTATAAAATGTAATAAAAAATCAACAAACAAAAAAAAATGGCGCTTAATAAGTTACACAAAAACCATAAAAACAATAAACTGTGTAAACATAGATCATGGCTGAGGAAAAAGTTACATAAATACTGTTTAGACAAAACAAGAAACAAGACTAGCAGCAAATGTGTCCCCTTCAATCAAGGCCACATTTAGGCATCAACGGCATTTCAACCCCATCAAATTAGGGTGGTCATCATCAGGACAAACAATATTCAGTGCTAGAGCGCCTTGTAGAAGAAACCATTAAAGTAATCTATTTGCGATGAGTCCACAGCAAAGGAAGAACTGGGCTCAGCTGGCATTAAGTCCAAGCGCTGTTGAGCAAAACCGTTAAATGAAAGATCACTATATGGTCCACAACAAAGGGCCAGACAATGTTTAAATGGTCCCTCAATAGCATGAAGCTGCTTCAACTATGAGCAAGTCAATGTGACATACACCATGCCGATTGTGCTGCTGTCCCGGAAGAAAACCGGAAGTCTTGTAGGAAGCATGAATCCCAATCTGCAACAGTATTTATACATACTGGAATATACGCCAAGGTCACTGATATTCGATTTTGAAGCCAATAAAGCCAAAAGTCTTCTGCAATCTCTACCAGGAGTCATGATTGTGTGCGGCACACTTTGTTTATGTATCTCACCACGGAAATTATGTCCATCTTGTTCAGAGAGAGAGCCTCGATCATCAAAAAGTCCAGGCAATAGATGTGGAGTTGCAGCTCTGCTGGGAAGCATCAGCCCCACCCATAGACTCACCCCAGTCCGACTTGCTGGCATCCGACTCTATGACCACTTCCTGAGTGCTAGCAAAATTAGCTTTGCTGTTCCAGGTATCCGTATGGTCGAGTATCTCTGTTCTGGTCACCTTTGACCGAGCTATCTTTTTTCAGATAGTATAGCCCCGTCTGCAGATGCAGAGTTCTGAGCCGTTGGAGGACTTGGTAGTATAGGGTTCCCGGGAATATCACTTTGATGGAGACCTAAGGCCAGGAGACCTAAGATCCTGGCCAGGACACAGAAGGAGATTGTCTTGGAGACAATGCTCATTATAATTCTTTCTTGATGGGAAATATCTTCAAAGTTGGAAGTGTGAGTTGGGCTTTTATTGAGTCAAACTGGTAACCATAGAATGGATCAGAACCAAGGCATCTCCTGCTGTGAGATTGGGATCTATGTATCACCACTGTTGAAGGGGCCAGGTCTGTGCATTGCGTTCTGAACTGCCACATCACCTCCTTAACGACAACTTTCGAACTAATCGCTCCTCCAGCATGGATTCATTTGGTACATTGCACTCAGAACTGCTGCACTCGGAAACTGTGCTTTACTCAATGGTACCAACACATTGCCGCAGTAATGTGGAGACATCTGGTGCAACACCCCAACTGCGTGGGGATCACCAATGCATCTAGTTCTGCGACAAAGATTAAGGTACTTTTGCTAAGTGGACCTTGTGTGGGTCTTGTAGCCAGACTGCGCTTGATCATGGGTGGCATGAACTCTTGAACTCATGAACTCTTGACTCAAGCAAGACAAATCCTCTCTTTGAGCACTAGTTGCTTCGAAGCGTTATTTTTTCATGTAATCTTTCAAAATTCATATCTTGGCTTCTATTGATTAAATCTTTATCATTTTGGTGCAGTTTTATAAATAGAATTATATTTTATTTTTCTAAACTGGTATGGAGTTTTTTGTGGTACGTTAACTGTGTTACTGTGTAATGTGTACACAAATACTTTAAACATTGCCCCTTAAATTAAGTCTGACAGCTCTGTGTCAAGCTACCAGAGGGTGAGCACAAATTAATTTAGGGTGTGTATCTGACTTGCCCTGACTAGGATTATGGTCCGTATTGGGACAGGGTGCATACCTCTTCCAAAGAGAGACCCAGTTTCTAAGCGATAACAGCAGCCATAAAATTCAGATCTCTGCTGACATTTCAGAGTAACCAATGCTAAACGTAGAGAATTTGTGTACCTGTATCCCAGTCTTCACAAATTGGACATTACATACTGCCTTCTGGAACCTGCTAGAAGGGAGATAATGAAATATGGTAAATCAAAAGATTTCCATGACCCTGCAGGTCTTGTGCATCTTCTTCGGGAAGTGGAGGGTTCAGCGATGGGAATCGCATCAACGCCATCCATCAACACATCCTTCCTCAAGAGGAATGGGAAACTTAGTAATCGCTATGGCATACCACAAGATTGACTTTTCAGAAAGCAAAACGAGTGAGAGAACTTGATAAAGACTGTGGAAGAAATCCAACAGGGTACAAGATGAGATAAATGCATATCTTTGTTGAAACCTACTATGACCTTAGGGTACAACGCTGTCGTTTATTATTTCAGCTCCCTCAATTTGTCAGACAGTCACAGTGGATGAATCTATCCTCCAATGGAGGCAGTTCTTTCTGCGTGCCTACCACTGGATGGCTCTCCTCGTTGTGACATATTGATATTCCTTTTCCTCTCTCTTTTACTTGCTCTACTTTCTCTCACCTTTTTTGCTGTCTCTTCGTAAGAATCTGTTCCTTAACAGTTGAACATTTTTGTACTCACATCCCTGCATTGTAGCTCGGGCTCAATGTATCTGCCACTGTGGTTGTTCCCCTCACACCCTGACTGCTTTCATGTCCCCCTGGACATGTACTTGAGTTATACCTTGAAGTATTTATTTCCTCATTTCTTCATGTTGGACGCAGGGAGCCCCACATATTATTTCTTATGTGCTTCATGTTTACCTAGAGGCATATGCACACTTTATGCCCCCTTCCCCACATGGCAGGGATGGAATATGGGTATTTCTAGCATTGTGTCTCATGGATGGAAATATTTCGCCTTCTTCCATATCATTTTCATGGTAAAGGACATGCACCCTTGATTGCCTAGCTACTTTGCTCTGGATTAAGTGCTGCTACACCACACTCTGGCTGGATCGGTGGGTTTTTGCCACCATTATATACCCTGCAATGGTAGGCATAGTAAATAATGCCACATTGTGATGGAAAAGTTGGCAAAGAATGAAGTTGTTTCCCAATTATCTCTCTCCATTCTCCAAGCCTTTGTTCACCACCTATCCTCCCTCCCATTTGCCAGTTCCTTCTACTGATTTGCGCTAAACGTATGCTAGAGCCACTCCAATTACCCAGACCCACCATTGAAAGATATGAAATTGTGTGTTTATCTCTAGGCACATCTGTCTATCTGCAGCACCAAATCTTCTAAGAAAATAAATACAGCAGTAGAAATAAGAAGTAACAAAGAGAAATAACAATATTTCTCCTTGTTACACTACCTTCAGAGAGGCATAGGTTTTTGACACATTGGGCCTGATTTAGATATTGGCAGAAGGGAATACTTCATCGGGTTTTGTGACGGAGTATTCCATCCACCGAGATCTAAATAAGGCCCAGAGGCAGGTTTAAAAGTATTTGTAAATCAGGGATGCACCAAAACACATTAGTGGATGAATGGGAACACCCATGCTCCACCAATGTAATGCTTCAATGATGCAAAGTAATTCAGAACAGTTTTTTGCTCTGGCTTGTGTTACTGTGCATTTATTAAACCATGAAAAGTCACACAAGGTGGCTTTGCATGGCTTAGTAAATGACAAATGATTTTGCATTGTCTGCACAAAGAAAGTAATGCAACCCAGACACAAATTCTTCGTAAAATGTCCCCACTGTTTTTTTGTTACCTTGTATGTTATCTAAGCTCACCCATTTTTCACATCAACTGTAGACTAGACCTGGGAGGAGTTCATGGAGTTCTGCTACGTGGAACACCATGAAGTGAAAAAAAAAACATACCGTGCTCTACAGAGTTCTGCAAACTGTGGAGTGAATTGAGTTTGCTTCTTGTGCTGAAAATACCCTCTTACATGACAGTACAGACATAGACAGATGAGGAGGGAAGATAGACCTTTCATAAAGTGAGGTTCTGTGATAAAATAACCGGTGTGGGTTTCATCTATACCCCAACTGGGAGTACGAAGAATTTTCTCCTGAATCTTAAAGAATCACAACTGAAATGGAACCAACAGATGCTGTTCCAGGCAGTGACTAGAATCTTAGCAGAAGATGTGAATATGGATTGCACAGGACCGATTGATGAGGCCAATAATAGGGACAAGGCTGTCATGAAAGATTTTTTTGGAGCATCACGGCCCAATGGACTTATGATGCTTACTCCATCCTTGAGACAAGGAAAACCTTTACATATCATGGTACACCATACAAACTCTAGGTTCTACTACTTCCTCACTTCCCGCCAACGAATGCCACGAGTATTACACTGTAAAATATTAGAAGAGTCCCTTTCATACCATTCACCAAAGAGTGGACTTGCGGGCTGATCAATTCCTGCCCCTGAGAAAAGCTCCTTAAAATTGCATGTCACTCCCTACCAGAAGGACAATATGGGTTCTGTTGCCTCCACACAAACGCTGTGGGCAACAGCTAAATCCACAATTAGGGGCCAATTAATGAGGAAAGTGGATGCGTCTAGCAAATACAGAAGGAACCAGCAACTCACTTTGGATTCAGATATCCAATTCAAGACTCGTTTGAACCCCTCTCTTACGTCCACACGGCAACTATAAACAGCAAAAAGAGAAAGGAATACCCTAAACACAAATAATGGTAAATACAAGTTACAGAGTCTCAGGGTCCGTCATTATGAACAGTGGGAGAAAGTGGGCAGATTGTTAGCAGCACAACCTAGGCAATGAGAGCCAGCCATGGCTATTGATCAGAAACACAGAAAAATAGCTTCTTTGTACCGGATGCACAAGGGACCTGCACACTCATGGCAGAGGCCCCGCAGTAATAGAGGAGTCTTCATTATGAGAATTCTCTTTGGGGAGATTCCGCCCCAAGTGCAGATGCCTCCCCCACAGGTGTGGGGCCTCCACCACGAGTGCAGAGGCCATTTGTTAATCAGGCCCTGAGTTTGCAACGTTTTAATGGGAACTTTAAGCTCAGAAACTTTGGAGAATAGAGAACAGGATTATAGATTTTTCCAAAATGTACATCTTCCACGTTTAAATGAGGATGGGCAGGAACTTCTTCATGGGAAAATTGCTAAAGAAAAAATCTCCCAAAATTTCCAATCTTCTGCACAATAAAGTTCTAGGAGAGGATGGGTACCCTGGCGGGTTTTACAAGTAGACAAAACAGGATATACTATATGCCATATATGCTGCATATAAAGAAGCAGAGGAGATCAGTAGCTTTTTAAGACTTTCCAATATTTTTCAAAAGCCAGGGAAGACCCCATAAGTATAGAGTAGCTACTTTCTGATATCCTTTCTCCATGTGGATATCGAAATCCCGTATATTTGCCGCTAGACTGTGTACTATATCAGATTTTGCCAATTTATTGGGCTATACAGTCGATTGGGATAATAGTGATGCTTTACCTATTTTGCAGATGACAACTGTGGCATCTATAGGTGACTACATACAAATGGAAACCAGAGTGATTTAGATTTTTTGAGGTTTACCTCATTTGGGTGCTAGCAAAGATGATACCCGACAAATCTGAACCACTCATAGCTAGAGCAAGAGTGGACTATGCAAAATGGATACAGTTACCAATGTCTAGACCTGTGTGGAATTTTAATTATTATGAAGTAATTTGGTAATTCTGCATTACTCTTGTGAAGCGTAATTACTGATTGTAATGCCAGGATAACACATTGCACAACCAATTCTGCTGTTCAGAGATAATAAAGCTGTTCAGACAGCACAGAGCTAACACAAGAGCGTGAACATTCACTTTCGTCATTTGTCAAACACAATCAAAAATCTTCAGCTGTCGTTTCAAGTAGAGGAACAGCAGTAATTTAATGCAGGTGGCTGCCGTTCTGCATTTCAAGTAAATGTTTTGCTAAAGTGGCTGGAAAATCAACTAAAAATGCATTTTCAAATAGATTTTTTATCCGCATTGACTGTTTGGGTATTTGTCCAAAGGAAAATGCTCTTTTGTTTTAAAAAGGAAGGAGGTGCTTTGGAAATTTGGAGGCTAGTGTAAATACAGTAACAACTTATTCTCCCAATCCTGAAGATTCCTCCCTTTGCTTTGCCAAGTCCTTGGTCACTTTTGATTTGGATTTTGGAGGGAAAGCATCACTTTCTCTCTTTGTTTACAATTCCAACTGTATCCACACCATTGACATCTTACATTTTTTTTGGAACAAGTCAAGTAAGTTCAATGCAAACATTGTTGAAGGAAGGCCATGCACCATTATTTTGTGTTCCTTTTTTGTATCTTTGTTAGTGGGTGGACTGGAGGTTGTTCTGAATTAATGGAGCCCATGCATGATTACATATTTGTAAGGAGAAAGTATTGTACTTTTTTGATGATAGCAACCTAGGGTTAAATATACTTTTCACCATTTCCTTGTGATGGTTTTATATGCTGATTTGTTTGCAATGTTACTATGATGTTCTTTTACTGTTCGGGGCCTAGTCTGCCCAGCACTAGGCATTGGGTGTATTTTTTTGTCTGTTTCAGCTTCACACTGTTGCTGTGCTATATGATTTTGTGGGTTGTAGATGACTCTGGAGTAAATTTAAAAACAAGGATATTTAACTTTTTGTGTTTTTGTGCTGGTTGCTGATAATATTTTTGCAAAGTGACCATAAGAATGAGTGACTGTACGGGTGAGTGAGTGGATGTGTGTGTAAACCTATGAATCAGTGAGTGGGTCTGTAGTTATTGGTGTTGGAGTGTCTATGGTTTTGAGAATGGCAGTCTGTAATTTAGAGTGGGTGTATCAAAGGTTATATTAGGGTGTAAAAAAAATCCTCAAATTATCACATGGATGATTTCATCAGTGATGTGATCAGTGTTGTTATTTAAGATGTAATCAGTGATGTCATCGGTGATGTCACTGACCATGTCATGGGTGATGTAATATGTGACGTCATCAGCAGTGCATTGCGGGGGCGCATTTATAGTTAGCTAAACTAACTTTAACGGGGGAATTTCTCTGGTTTTGTACGAGTGAAATGCCCAACTAACACTATAACTTTCCCTAAAACCTACGGTTTTTTTCAGTGAATTTCAAAGGTTTTTTAAATGCAAATTTCTAAGTATAACGTGCCTGAAACCTATGGTTTTTTAAGTGAATTTCAAAGGTTTTTTAAATGCTAATTTCTAACTATAGCGTGCCTGAAACCTATTGTTTTTTTAATGCTAGTTTCTAAATATGCCTACTAAGGTAGGACTAGGGGTGGGCGGACATCTCCGTTCCGCCCACGGAATGTGCGGAGATTTGTACCTTCTGCCTTTCACAATGTAGGCGGAGAAACGAGGCAAATCTCCGCACACTCGCGGAGTAACGGAAGTTGGCCTCCCGCCCGTCGCCCGCTTGGTTCAATCTCCGTGCCTCTCAGCGCAAGTCCCTTACGCGACTTCCGCCCACCCCTAGGTAGGATATGTGAGGAAAGAAGAAAAAATGCACCGAAAGAGGCAAAAGAAATGCAGAAAGAAGCATCAGAAGTCCACAAAGACGAAGAAAACTGCAGGCAGAAGCAAGACATGTGCAAAAAGAACCAACAGAGGAGCAGAAAGAGGCCTTGTTGCAAAATCATCCTGTGCCCAGAACATTTTCAGACGGGGACTGGTGGTAACTGACTTACCAGGCCTAGAGCCAGTGCTATGGTAAAAGACACTTAGAATACAGTGAAAACTCCTATATACACTAGGGAACACAATGCGTTGGGGTACTCCTGTTATTAGCATGACCTCCTCTGTAAGACCCTAGTAGATAATGGGGCAGGGGGATTAAAATTACCTCTAAGTCAGAGGTGAAGAAATATACTACTTTAATTAGTAGTCGCGTTTGCAGAGTGGTGGAGAAAGGGTGCTGGGCGTCCAACCAATGCTCAGGAATTCTGTTGTGTAGGACTTACAGGAGGTACCAGGAGAGATTCTTGGCCACCAAACTCCCTCAGGAATAAATTGGACTCCATCTCCCATCCTGTAGTCTGCCACGGGGCACGTTTGCAGAGTGGTAGAGAAAAAGGGCCATGGCCTCCGAAGACTTCTTAGCAATCCCAGTGTGTGGGACTTACTGTAGGTAACAAGAGGGGTAGTTGGCCCCCAAGGACATCCTTGGGGGCCAACTTCCCAAACTATTAACTCCAGTCAGTCTCACACAGCAGCACTGGTAAGTACTCGTACCAGGCCATGCCCACTTTGCCCACCACTCTACAAAGGCGCTCCCTGGCAAGCTTTTGGATGGGGATTGTAATCTCCTTCACTGCTGGGGGTACTTTAGGGGCCAACAAGCCTACCGTTTACCTCTAGTAAGGCCCACGCAGTGGGATTGGTGAGAGGTAGACAAAGGCCGTGCCCCCTTTCTCCACCACTCTGCAAACACACACCCTGGTGAGTTGTAAGTTGGATAATTAAGTCCCCTTGAATCCTGAGGGTCCCTAGAAATCAACTAGCCCACCAGGTACCTCCACTAAGCCCCACAGAGCTGAGTTGCAGAGAGGTTTACAAAGGGGCATGGCCTGGACCACCTCTCTGCAACGCAGCGCAGTGGTGCTTACTGGAAGCACCTGGTGGGCTAGTTGTCCCCCAGGGGTCCTCAGGATTGAAAGGGAATTAATTCCCCAACTTTATTTTATTTTTATTTTTTAAAGATTTTTTTATTGAGCATGTTCAAAGTATACATAATTAAACATATGTTACAGTATAAGTGTTGCAAAACAAAGAAACATTTTCATGATGTGAGTACACATGTAGGTTGAAGATACAAATTGAATACAAATGCAAGTACGAATTGAAATTCAATTTTGGAATTGTGGCAGGTACGATAATAACTGGAAAAAAAAAAAAAAAAAATGAAACAGTTATGATAAAAACAAACGATATATAGTATACAATCATTTTTCAATTCACATTTCTGTATGGTAGTGACATCTATTTCAAACTGGTCTAAATGGATTTTTAAACTCGGACCCTTCGTTGCTCGTACCAGTTAGATACTGAGGACCAGACCAATTCCCCATATGATCTAGATTTTTTCCCTTTAGTTTTGTATATAGCCATTTCTTGTTTATATGTTGCTAGAAGTCTATTGATCCATCCCTGAAATGCAGGAGCCTCAGTATCCTTCCAGCGGGTTGCTAAGATGATTCTGTAAATGGCAGTGCATATGTAAGTTGTGTAGATTTCTGAGTTACTAAGTTCTAGGGAACTGTCGACACCTAATAGGAACAATGTTGATGAGGTTTGGATTTCATGGCCAAAGATCTCGGTCCAGTATTTTACAATGCTTTCCTTAATTTGTTCTAATTTGGGACAGTCATAGAACATGTGTATTAAGTTTGCGGGCCGAGTGCGCATCTGGGGCATTTATCATGGTCAATCTTACCCCATGAAAATAATTTAAAAGGTGTGTAGTATAAGTTACATACCGTTGTGTAGATTTGGGCTTTTAAGTTGCTTGCTAATATAGCTTTGGAAGACAGTTGTAGAACCATGTCTATGTCGACATTAGGATTATTTAATTTATTAGCCCAGCTAGTTTCTAGTTTTTCTAGATCATCAGGGTGGTTGTTTAAAAAGATCCCATAAATATCGCTTATTCTGGTCGATGATTTTTGCATCAGGTCCAAGAGTGGTATCGATTGTAGCTCCATACTTGTGAAGTAAT
Source organism: Lissotriton helveticus (assembly GCF_964261635.1). NCBI lineage: Eukaryota > Metazoa > Chordata > Amphibia > Caudata > Salamandridae > Lissotriton > Lissotriton helveticus. The sequence continues at coordinate 1,575,066,908 of NC_136067.1, forward strand.
GTCTTAATGTTGTAGAAATTTGGATACATTTTAGGTAATCGGCAGGATAGATCTGGTATTTGATACATAACTCGTCAAAGGTTGTTCTACCATCTGGATTTAAAAAATCGCCAATAGTGATAAGACCTAAGTTTTCCCATCGTTTAGTAATGTTATCATTAAGGTAATGAGGGATTACCGAACTGTGCCATAGGGGTGTGTATTTTGTGTATTTGGGGATTAGTAGTGTTTTAGTGATACAAGTCCAGATTTTAAAAGCATCTGTAACAATTTTAAATTTATTCTTTTTATAGTATGAGGGCTCAATTTGTCTTAACAATAGTCATCTAGCTGTACTTCCTAATGTTAATTCATAGATGGAAGGGATACTGTGTAGAGATCTATTGTGATCAGGATATTTGGATGTAATTAAAAATGACATTTGTTGTAGAATAGCAGCCCACATATAATAGGTTAGATTTGGTATCGCTAGTCCACCTCGAGAAGTCGGTAGTACTAGCTTAGATATAGCTCTTCTTGTCTTCCCGTAGCTCCAAATAAACGATGATATTGCTTGATCTATCTTCTTCATATAAGCATTGTTAATTAAGATGGGGATTGCTCATTTTTACATAGTTGCTTCTGCCAATTATGGATAGTTGAAGGTTATTGACTCTGAGTAAATCACTTTTTATTTTTGTAATTAGGGGGTCATAATTTAACATGATAATATCGTCAGTATTAGGCGAGATGTTTACTCCTAAATATTTCGCACTTTTGACTCTGTATTGGCTTATATATGGTGTGTTATCGGTGCATACTACCATCGTTTTATCTTGATTTAAAGAATAGCCTGAATAGCGACCAAATATTTTAGTGCTTGCTTCTATTTCGACTAAGGCCTCAGTAGGGTTAGTTGTTAAAATCGCTACATCATCGGCGTAGGCAAGGATTTTAGTATTGTATACGCCGATTTTATTGGTATTATTGCTGGTGATGTTATTAATTTGATGATTAAGGGGTTAATATAGAGTGCAAATAGAAGTGGTGAGCACGGACACCCTTGTCGCGTACCTCTCTGGATGTTTATGCTTTCGGATTCACAACCACTTGTCAAGATTCTGGCTTTTGGGTCTACATATAGAGCTTTTACTGATTTTATGAACCCCGGGCCGATATTATTAAGGGCTAGTAGCTCCCAGAGAAACTGCCAGGAGACCCGGTCAAATGCCTTTTCAGCATCTAATAAAATCAAAGATATTTGACCTTTCTCTATTTTCATTATGTCAAAGAGAGATATTACTCGACGAGTATGATCAGTGGTGTTTTTGCCTGGTATAAACCCGTGTTGCCAGGGAGACACTAGTTGTTCTATGAACTTGCCAAGACGGTTAGAAAAAATGTTTGCGTAAGTTTTAGAGTCTGAATTAATCAGCGAGATCGGCCTGTATCATGTTGTCAATTCAGGGGGTTTATCCTTTTTCTTAAAAACAGCTATATTTGTTTGTTTCCATGACTCTGGGGGTTTTCCATGCCATTGGATACCTAAGAATAAATCATGCAAAAATTGAGTTATTATTTTACCCAGTATTTTATATAGGTCTAGAGGTATCCTGTCGGGTCCTGCTGCTTTCCCTGCGGCCAGTTCCGCTATTGCCAGCTCTACTTCTGTTCTAGTAATTTCTTTCTCTAGTTCTTTCTTTGTATCGTCGTCAATGGTTTGTACCATATTAGTCTCGCTAAGCCAATTGTCTAAGAACTCTTTAGTTTCATCAGGCGTTTGTTTATCTTCGTTCTGATATAGTTTTTGGTAATATTCCTGGAAACAATTAGCTATTTCTTCCTGGGTGGTGTATTTGTGTCCATCATAGTCAATACTATGTATAGTGTTACGAGATTGAGTCTGTCGTGTTTTTAGAGCAAGATGTCTCCCAACATTTTCCCCTATCTCGTATGACTTATTCCGATAAGCTTGAAGGGTTTCTGCGGCCTTTTCAGTTAATTCATTATTTATCTCTGCCTTAAGTATTAGGATCTTTCTTAGGGTGTCCTCAGCATGTTCACCATGATGTATTTGGTTAGCGTGTATATATTCTAGATGTATTAATTTATTTATCAGTTGATTATGAGTTTTCATTCGTTCTTTTTTACGGGTGGCGACAAAGGCAGCAGTCTCCCCCCTTAACGCAGCCTTAAAGCTATCCCATACATTAAAACGTGATGCACTATATTGATTTACATCGAAAAATTCTTTGGTCCATTGAGCTATGTAGTTTATATATTCTTGGTTAGCCAGTAATTTTCTGTCGAATGTCCATTGTGTGCGAGCCCGATTATACCCAGGAACTTCCAGTATAACATGAATAGGATTGTGATCGGATATTGTCTTCGGATCTTTGAAGATGAGGGTATTCAGAGCAATATCTGGAGTTGCAAAGATATAGTCTATGCGTACGTATTTCCTATGAGGATAGGAAAAGTAGGTATATCCTGGATCTTTACTATTTTTTAACAGCCATATATCTTGGAGGTTATGGGTCTGGATTAGATTTAATACAGCTCTGAACACTCTGGGTTTCCGACCAGAATAAGTATATTGGCTCTGGAGGGATTGGGATTGATTAAATGTTAGATTAAGGTCGCCACAGAGAATTAAAGTACTTGGCCATGACGCTAATTCCGATTCTAAATCAATGTATAATGCGGGGTCATCAAGATTAGGGCCGTAAATAGAGCAAATTGTAATACCCAAGTCTAATTGAACAATGGCCCATCTTCCATGGCCATCAGCTTTTTTACGTACAGGAATACCTAATCTTGTTTTTGCTAAAATTGTAACTCCTCTGATTCTCGTGGTTTGAGTTGTTGTAATTAGTATGTGATAACCTGGTATTTTTAAATGGTTGATCTCTCCTATTGGGATATGGGTTTCTTGTATACAGATGATATCCCAGGAACTGTGAGCCATTAGTTGACAAAATTGGGCCCTCTTTCCTCTGTCATTTAGGCCGGCCACATTCCAACATCCTATATTCAACCTACCCATTTAATTTTTCTAATTTTTGGGCAGTATTTATCAATCAGCGTTCCTTCAATAGTATTGAACTTGCTCATTTTGCATTTCCTTCCTCCCCCCCCCCTTCACCAAGTGCACCCAGTGCACCCTGGTTCCCACCCACCACCCTCCTGTCTCTTCTCCACCCCCCCTCCCCTTGACCACCCACAAAAGGCAATGAGACTCCATAAGAGTCTGTAGTGATGGATTAGCATATTCCAATCGGAGCTGGTGTAGCATGCATTCTTAGATGTATAAAGAAGAAAGAAAAAAAAAACAGGAAAAAGGAGAAGATTGTGATAGAGATTGCATATAGTGGAAATAGAAGATAGAAGAAAATATATGGAGAATATGGAAAACAGTAATTAAGAATTGTGAATCCAATCTATTTTCAAATATCTCAATTTAAATTCGTGACTTTTCAGTTGTGAGAGACCAATAACCAATAACCTAAATCTGAACCAAAACCTCACCCCATCTTGTTTTTCGTATAGCGTATAAATATGTTCACATATGTTTAAGATTCTTTCATAAGCTCTCTAGGTATTCCTTAGCTTTGATCTCGGATGTGAAAAATTTGGTTTGACCCATATATATTACTTTCAGCTTCGCTGGATTGTTCAAGTATACGACTGCTTTCTTTTCTTGAAATGGTTTGATGAGTTGTTTCAGTCGCCATCTCCTTTCGACAGTCCAGTGACAAAAGTCAGGGCGTACAAAATAGGATATTGAGTCCTTGCTACGGTGTTTATCTGGCGTGACTTTTTCTGCAATGGCTTGTCGAAGCAAGAAATTTCCGAAGTACACTAGGATTGCGCGGGGGTATTTACGTGTGTGCTGTAGGTTTTAAAGATAATGGAACCCGATGGGCTCTCTGCACCTCGTATCCCCAGTCCCAGGTGTTAAGTTCAGGAAGGGTATCACGGAATAGTTGTATTATAAAGGTGCGGCAATCCTCCCCCTCCATTTTTTCTGGGATTCCCAGCACTCGTAGGTTCTTTCTACGAAGTCTATTTTCATAGTCTTCCAGCTTCCATCTAATGTCCTGAACCTGTACTTGGTTGGCTTTGACTCGCTCGTTTGTTGCTGCGGCTTCTGTCTCATTCGCCACAATGCGATCCTCTATGTCGTTCAATCTCTCTGTGAAAGCTCCCATAGTTTTAGAGAGCTTACGGACTACTCCTTGGACCTTCTGTAGCCCTGCTCGAGTTTTGCGACTGTCTTTTGTAGTTTCCTCTCGGTGCGATGCTATGGCTTGCAGGACTGTTTCCATTACTTGTGTTAGAGTGGTTCCTGATGCCTCAGGTGGCTCTTTGTTTAGATTTTGATCCGAAGCTGGTATTTGAGGTCTTAAGTCAGGAATATGACTCTGATTGAGTGCCAAAACTGTTGGAGTATAGTCCCATAACAGTTCATTAGCTCCGTGATGTCCAGCTTTTTTCTTTTTTAATATGGTTCTCCTTTTGTCACGTTGTTCTTTTGGAGGGTTACTTTCAGATTCTGAACTTGAATTGGAGTCTGTATCATTCTCCATATCTTCTGCGTCGTCAAGTTCATCAGTATCACCAGACCAGCTAATATCCTCAGAAAGAGAATAGAAGTCGGTTATATCTTTATCGGTATCAAGAACATCTATAGGATGTTCATATATTATTGAATTGAACTGTGGTATTTCTATAAGAGGTTTTGATACTTCTATGAACTCTATAGTCTCTTTCTCTTTCTCCTTCTCTTTCTCTTGTGCTTTGTTAGCCCCCACTTGCGGGTCATGATTTGAGCCTGTGTGTAAGTCTGTTTGTGTACTAGTTAATAAACTCTGAGGTGAGGGAATTACTAGTGTCTCCGTGGCCCTTTGTGGATTTGTAGTAGAGCTCCGGTTAGCATTCTTTTTGCCAATACTGCTTTCCGGCAATACAGTGGAAGAATTTAAAACCTCATCCATCTGAGTAGCATTCTCAGTAGTGGGCTCATTGATTTCGTTAGCATTAGTATTGTTAGAGCTCTCCTCTAGATTTACTAGGCAGTTTTTATTCACCATCTCTTCATTAGAGCCATCAGTGCCCCCCTGATTAATTACATCTGATCTGGGAGGAGTAGCCCCAGAAGAGGTTGTCTGGCTTACCTGCCCAGCAATGGAGACGGATCTTTCAGATATACTGCCGGCATCAATTTTAGTCTCTTGTCTTTGTTCCTCATGCGTTGTTGTTGGTGCTTTCTGAGCCCCCGTCTGACCAGATGTGACTTTGTCTCCCACCATTGCTGGCATCATCATAGCCCCCGTCTGTCCCGTTGTTCTCGCTGCTGCAGTGCTATTGCCTTTGCCTCCCACCATTACTGGCATCAAGCCCCCCTCCGTGGAGGCAGCTGAATGTTGCTTTTCAGCGTTTGGCTGTGTCTCATTAGCCACTAGTTTCTGGTTAGCAGCGCGTTGAAACATTGTTACCACTGTTGTAACGTTTGGTGCTGCAGTTTTGGCGGCTTGAGTTGCTAGAGGTGTTTTACCGGGGGTAGCTCCCCTCCGGGCTGGCGTTTTCTCCACTGCTGATGATGCTGTCTCCGTAGGTGTATTTTGCAGTTCCCCGCGTGTAGCACCACGTTGTCTGCTCGTCTCCTGGTCTCGAAGTGCCTGGCGTGCAGCCCTTGTCTTGGCTGCCGCCGAGGCTACCGCCGCAGCGTTTTTCGGAGCCATTGATGGCAGCGGGTTCTGCGGATTCTGCGCGCTGCTACAGGTTGCTGGGATCCTGGGATCCGTATCAGTCACGGAGCTCTCGAGGTCTGCGGAGTTCGTGAAGCTCAGCCACCATAGGGAGCGAAGCTCACTCACGGATTGGTGATTGCCAATCAGCAGACGGAGGACAGCAAACCCGATTGCCGAGGCGAGAAGTGAGAGCGGTGTCCTTGTTGGAGGCAGGTTCTCGGCAGGTACAAACTTCAGATCACGGGGCTGTATGAGTCGCATCTCTGCATCTCTCTCGGTGATTGTGGCTTTGTGTAAAGGGTTTTAGTTCTCCTCATTTCCTCTCATTTTCTGGTAGTGGTCTCTAGTTTAATTTCGGCATGCTCCGCTGTTCCGATCAGAGCTGCTACCAGCATCTAGCCTGACGCCGCCATCTTGCCCTTCAAGTTCAGGATGTTAGATATAGGTCCTCCTAATTCCCCAACTTTAAACGCGCCACAGGGCGTGTTTGCACACAAGTCACCTCCCTTCACCACTGTGCAAACGCACCCCGTGGCATGTTTTATGTTGGAAGATTCGGTCCCCTTGAATACTGATGGTCCCTGGGATTCAACAAGCCCACTAGGTACCTCCAGTAGGCGTCACAGAGCTGCGTTGTAGAGAGGTGTAAAAAGGGGCATGGCCTAGATGACCTCTCAACAACGCAGGCCTGTGGCGCTTACTGGAGGTACCTGGTGACCTAGTTGGCCCCCAGGGGCCCTTAGGATTGAAGGGGAATACATTCCCCAACTTAAAACATGCCACAGGGCGTGTTTCTACACATGTCACCTCAGGTCCCGCCCCCCTCCCTTTACCACTGTGCAAACGCGCCCCGTGGCGCGTTTTAAGTTGGGGGATAAAGTCCCCTTGAATCCTGAGGGTCCCTGGGCTCTAACTAGCCCACGAGGTCCCTCCAGTAAGCGCCATAGAGCTGAGTTGCAGAGATGTGGAAAAAGGGGTGTGGCCTGGACTACCTCTCTGCAATGCAGACCTGTAGCACTTACTGGAGATACCTGTTGGGCTAGTTGGCCCCCAAGGCCCCTCAGGATTTAAGGGAAATTAGTTTCCCAATTTAAAACGCGCCACAGGGCGTGTTTGTACACATGTCACCTCAGGCCTGCCCCCTCCCTTTACCATTGTGCAAACGTGCCTCGTGGCGCATTTTAAGTTAGGGGATAAAGTCCCCTTGAATCCTGAGGGTCCCTGGGGTCCAACTAGCCCACCAGGTACCTCCAAAAAGTGCCACAGAGCTGCGTTGCAGAGATGTGTAAAAAGGGCCGTGGCCTGGACCACCTTTATGCAACACAGCCCTGCGGCGCTTATTGGAGGTACCTGGTGGGCTAGTTGGCCCCAGCGACCCTCAGTATTGAAGGGGAATTAATTCCCCAACTTAAAACGAGCCACAGGGTGCGTTTGAAGAGTGTTGCTGGGAGGGGGCGTGGCCCCGGCACAATGGCGTCTTTTTTATTTTTTATTTTTAAGAAGGGGGGCTGTGTGGCCCCCCTTCCTTTCCTATTTTTTGGGCCCTGTGGACTCCATCCCCCAGGGCCTGACCCCTATTTTTTTTTTTAAATGGCCCCCCGAGGCCATCTTCTGCCCCGGGCACCCCATCCCCCGGGGCATGGTTGGTGTTTTTTATATATATATTTGGAGGGGGATGCGTGGCTCCCCTCCTCAGGCAATTTAAGGCCCCGGGGACCCCATCCTAAGGGTGGGCGTCCGAATCGGCTACGCCCACGGAGTAGGCGTAGTGTTGCCTTCTACGCATTTTGCGTAGACAGCGTAGCCGGCAACACTACGCCCACTCCGTGAGCGTAGCCGAGTCGGCCGCCACCCGCCTCCCTCCCGCCCTCCACTAGATACTTTATTTAAACATTTGCACGGATAAAAACAAGTTAAAAGCACTTACCTTGTCCGGGGCTCGTCCGGGTCTTCATCTTTGAATAGCGTCCTTTGCCTGGATACCAATGCGCATGCGCGGGCGGCCGCGCATGCACATTTCTCGGGAGAAATGCGCATGCGCGGCCGCCCGCGCATGCGCATTGGTATCCAGGCAAAGGACGCTATTCAAAGATGAAGACCCGGACGAGCCCCGGACAAGGTAAGTGCTTTTAACTTGTTTTAATCCGTGTAAATGCTTAAATAAAGTATGTAGGGGAGAGCGGGAGGGAGGTGCGTAGTGGGGCTACGCGGAGTGCGGGAGTGGGCGTAGCTTCTCGCCCTCTCCGCGTAGCTCCGCGGAGCCCCACTACGCCCCACTACGCCCAGGGTTACCCCATCCCCCCTTTATTTATTTATTTAATTATTTTTGGGGAGGGGCCGTGTGACCCCCCCTCCCAGGTCACTTTTAGCCCCGGGGACCCCATTCCCGGGGCTGGCCCACTCCGTTGGGGACCATGAGGGGAGCCCCAATGCCCCCATGGGCCCGCCGGATCCCCGTGTCCTGCGAGAGCCAGCATTGCTTTTCCATAAGGGGAGCTGCTATCATGCAGCTCCCCCTATGGAAAAGCAATCCTGCTTTGCTTCATTGAATCGAGAGCAGGTTTCCCTGCTCACTCTTTAATGAAGCAAAGCAGAGTTTGCAATGACAGGGTAGGAGCTGCTTGGCTCCCGCCCTGTCATTGCAAACAGCAGTGTCCCGGGGTGGGCACCCCGGGACGCTGCAGGAGCCGGCCCTGGGATGTGGTGGTCCGCAGGTCCATCAAGCACTCCAGGAGGGGGGCTGTGCGGCCCCCTTCCCAACGCTTACATAGCCCCGTGGAGGTCCGTTACAGAACCCTGAATTAACATACTTAGTGCCACAGGGAGGTGCCGGTCCCTGGGGCTTGCAGGGGTGCCATGTGGCCCCACAAATATTTTGAAAAAATCCCCAGGGGCGGCAGTCCCCATGGCTTGGGGGGCCTTGGAGGCCCCCAAACAATACAAATAACAAGCCTGTGAGGCCCCCGCAAATATTTAATGAAAGCGCCAGGCGGTGGTGGTCCCCGGGACTGTGAGGTCTGCCTGGGCCCCCGCAATTTCAATTTTGCATGCCCCGGGGTCTTGGCCCACCCAGGGGTTAAATATTAACGAACTGTGGGAGTCCGCGCTTAATTTTTTTTTTTATTTTGGGCCGAAATTCACGCTGGGTATGCGAATCTCGTAGATTTTTTTTTTTAAATGCTTTTTTGGGCACTGGGGGTCCTTATGGGACCCCTTGAGCAGGCCTAGGGGTTCAGGGTGTTTCTACCCTGCACCCTTTTGTTGCTTTACACCTTTGTTTCCCTGATTTCTTGTACCTCGGTTACCGAGGCACAAGATGGCAGCCAACACTTTCTGGTTTGGAGTTTTGACAGCCAATTAGCATGAACCTTGTGGTCGGGAGGGTGCGCGGATCCTTAGTGCCTCTATGTATCAAAACTTAATTTTTTTATTTTCTCAGCAAATACTAAACGGATTTACACCAATTAAGAAAAAGAGTTTTTTCTAAAACACGGCCTACCTTTATGCCAAATTTGGTGTCATGCTGTTCAGCAGTTCGAGCTGTAGCTGTGTCTGAAGTTTCCTATGGGAAATGCATTTTTTTACTTCTTTTATTTTAATTTCTCAGGAACTACTGAATGGATGTACACCATTTAACAATAAGAGTTCTTTCTAAAACAAGAGCTACCTTTTTTTCCAAATTTGGTGTAATTCCGTTCAGCAGTTTGGGCTGTAGCCGTGTCTAAAGTTTCCTATGGGAAATAACATGGAGAAAACATGTTTTGGGGCCCCCCTTTTTTCTCAGCCCCCTCTTGCTGAATCACCCAAAAACTTTCAGGATGCGAGCTGACCGGAGCGCCCCACACGTCTTGAAAATTTCGCGAAGATTCGTCATCCGGCGCCAAAGTTATTGGGAAAACAAAAAATTCTTTTTGAATAGAAACAAGGTCCTACCTATAACTATCTACTGGCGACCCTGATATCAAGAATGCTCAAGGGCGCTGATGAGGACACTGTGCTCACAGCCTAAACTTGCGGAATTATTCCCAGTAATTACCCGTGTATCGAGATGCATTCTGGGAGTTGTATTACCAGGAGCAGTCAGGTGACCTTCTAACGTCATAAATCTGTGCGCAAAGACATGATGTCGTTACTCCTGCCCGTGATCAAGGCATACCAAGCCGAAACTAGTTGGGACTTAGGGATTGCCACGCACAATGTTTGAATAAATGTGCTCTGTCTCCTGAAGTGGGCCTCTTGTGTGCTGTTTCGTGTTGGAATGTGCTGGGAATCTCTGTGCCTGGAAAGAGGCCGCCCTGTAGGGTCGGGGACTCCCCTCTCGAGGTGCTTTTGGAAACTTTATTATGAGGGAGCATGACCCACACACTGCTGCCAAACCCACTAAGGTGCAACCATTGATGACATTGACGGCAGCGTTGCAAGGGATTTGTCTGGGGATGACTCCCCTTTCAATCGTTCAGGAGAAGGCGACATGAGATTCAAACAGGACGTTACACAGCATTGTGCTTTTCACGTGGAACCCTGCCTGCTCACCACTTGGATTTTCACTTTCACAGATATCAAGAATGCTCAAGGGCGCTGATGAGGACACTGTGCTCACAGCCTAAACTTGCGGAATTATTCCCAGTACTTACCCGTGTATCGAGATGCATTCTGGGAGTTGTATTACCAGGAGCAGTCAGGTGACCCTCTAACGTCATAAATCTGTGCGCAAAGACATGATGTCATTACTCCTGCCCGTGATCAAGGCATACCAAGCCGAAACTAGTTGGGACTTAGGGATTGCCACGCACAATGTTTGAATAAATGTGCTCTGTCTCCTGAAGTGGGCATCTTGTGTGCTGTTTCGTGTTGGATTGTGCCGGGAATCTCCGTGCCTGGAAAGGGGCCGCCCTATAGGGTCGGGGGCTCCCCTCTCGGAGGTGCTTTTGGCAACTTATATATATATATATATATATTCACTGAAAAAAACATAGGTTATAGACCATATATAGTTAGGAATTAGCATTTACAAAACCTTGAAAATTCACTGAAAAAACCATAGGTTATAGACCATATATAGTTAGGAATTAGCATTTAAAAAACCTTTTTTTACTCACACAAAACCATTGGAATTCCATATATAGTTAGTTGTACTAACTATATATCGCGCACCCGCAATCCACTGCTGATCATGTCACATATTACATCATTCATGACATGGTCAGTGACATCACTGATGACATCACTGATGACATCTCAAATGACATCACTGATGACATCACTGATGACTACATCCAGTGACTGTATGTTTCTGTAAAGTTAAAATATGTCTTACATATTGAAGAATGAGTGGAGGTATAAGTGTCTGGATGAAGGATTTATTAGGTGCATGATTGACTGTATGAGTGAGTGAATAAATGTGTGTCACTGAGTGCATGAGTTAGTGACTAAACTGTCTTAATTTGTGCATCATTATGTCTGTTGTTCTGTAAACTGCTGCATGTGTTGATCAGTAGCTATATGAGTAAGTATATGGGTTATTAATTGTTTGCCCAAGTATTTGTATGGGAGACTGAGTGTGTGTGTGTGGGTGGCTGGGAGGTGTATGACTCTGTGCATAGATGTGTGAGCAGTTGATTCAATAGATGTATGGGTTCAAAAGTGCATGTGGAAACACCTGTATGGGCGGTTGACTGAGTGCATTGGTGAGTGAATGGATATCTCAGTGCTACATGTCAAAGTAAGTACATATGTAAAACACAGTACATGTGACATTTGACATATATAAATAACTGTGCATAAGAGCCAGTGAATGTGTGAGTGGCTGTATGGATCATTGTGTACTTGTATCAAGCATTGTAAAAGAGAGTAAATATGTGTTAGTATATGTTTGAATAAGTAAGGTGTGTATAACTGTATAGTTGAGGAAATGGAGTGTGATTGATTCTTTGCATGACTGACTAAGTGTGTGAGTAACTCCATGGATGAGTGACAGTCTGTGAGTGTCTGTTTACACTGAGTGTATCTAAGGTTATATTAGAGTCTGAAGAGGTTAATCGTATTATCACATGAATGATGTCATCAGTGATGTGATCAGTAATGTCAAATGAGATGTCATCAGTGATGTCATCAGTGATGTCATTTGAGATGTCATCAGTGATGTCATTTGAGATGTCATCAGTGATGTCATCAGTGATGTCATTTGAGATGTCATCAGTGATGTCATTTGAGATGTCATCAGTGATGTCATCAGTGATGTCACTGACCATGTCATGAATGATGTAATATGTGACATGATCAGCAGTGGATTGCGGGTGCGCGATATATAGTTAGTACAACTAACTATATATGGAATTTCAATGGTTTTGTGTGAGTAAAAAAAGGTTTTTTAAATGCTAATTCCTAACTATATATGGTCTATAACCTATGGTTTTTTCAGTGAATTTTCAAGGTTTTGTAAATGCTAATTCCTAACTATATATGGTCTATAACCTATGGTTTTTTCAGTGAATTTCATTGGTTTTTTAAAAGCTAATATCTATAGCTGTAAAATGTATTCTTCTTTAAATCCAAAAATATATTTTATATGTTTATTAATAATTTTTTTTAATATTTTTTTTGTTTCGCTCCCGGTCCGCGAACCGGGAAGCTTTCCGTTAGCTCAAATTGATGCCGCGACCCGGTCCGCAAACCGGTAAGATATCAACATAGTGACGGTATCGCGTTGCCGCGTAATGCGTCTTATGACGTACTGCGTTAGCGCACCCGGAAGTGCCCGGGGCGCGGACCGAGGCGCGAAACGCAGCTCCCCAGAAGCGATCCGCGGCGCGTCGCGAAAGCGTGACGTATCGCGTTGCCGCGTAATGCGTCTTGTGACGTACCGCGTTAGCGCACCCGGAAGTGTCCCGGGGCGCGGACCGAGGCGCGAAGCGCAGCGACCCGGAAGCTAACCGGGGCGCGTTCCGCAGCGCGTAACATGAGCGTGAGAGGTCATGTGACTTGTTAATAAAACTTTTCATTGGTTCATTTCACTTTTGGTTTCATAATGATGTAAGGCTAGGTCAGGTGACCTAAAAATAACACTTTTCATTGGTTGAGAAGTATTGTTTTTCCCAAATGATGAAAACCCCTCCTTCTTTCCTCACTCTGACTTTCATCATTGTGAGAGGAAGACCTTTACTACTATATGAGAAATGGCTTCATTGGTAGCTTCAGCTGGTGCACCCCCACCACCACCTCCACCTCCTCATGGGAAGAGAGGACCACCTCCCCAGGTCATTACCAACACTGAGGAGGAAGAGGAAGAAATGGATGAGGAGGAAGAAGAACCACAGTTCTTAGAAGAGGTGCCCCGGGTTTCCAGAAAGAAAGCCAGTTTCATCTGGCAGTTTTATTCGATCCCTCGTGGCCAAAAAAAAGTCAATGCGAGGTATGTCACCTGCCTCATATGCAAAGAACAATTATCCAGAGGGACGGACAAGAAATATAGTTACGGAAATCACACAATGCACAGGCACATGACAAGGAAGCATCCACTAAATTACAGCCGGGCGGAAATAAGGGATATGCAGGACAATCCAAGATCAACTCCTGTGGCCAGACCAAGAATACCAATTTCATTAACATCAGAAGAGGCACGGGAAACTGTGCCAAATATACAAGAAAATTTTGGCCACATGATACACTCTTGTATGCACTGTCGTGCGTTGTTAGCGTGTGGCAACATGAGCATCAATGCACTCAACCTGGCGTATGAACACCATAATTGCCCTAACCGCCCCCAGTAATTTTTTTTTTGCTCCTGTTGAGCCCTTTTCAACGCCTGTTTTTTGTTGTTTCCCCCCCCCCCAAAAAAAATATAAAATCGTTCAAAAAATACAAAAAAAACAAAAAATGTTCAAAAAAAAATATATATATAAAACAACAAAAATATAAAAAAAACAGTTCTTTTCAGAACTACCTTCCCTTTCCAAAAAAATTGCTAGAATGTTTAGCACTCTGGCAAGCTCTATTTCTTTTGGTTCGCTCCCGGGTTAGCTTCCCGGTACGCGGACCGGGAGCTAACCAAAAAAAAAAAAAAAAAAAAAAAAGAGTAAGTATAAGGAAAGTAAACAGAGAGTGATGTTAAAAGAAAGACAGCTATAGGGAGTAAAGAAGAGATACTGTTTAATAGATCTATTTACCGAAGAAAAGACGGAAGAGGGTATAATTGTGAAAAACAAAATAGATAACGAAGTGAAAGAAAAAAAAGAGAGTATAACATTAACAAAGAAGAGTTTCTTGGAGAATGTGAGTGAATGTTCAAAATAAGATTAAAACATGAGGAATAACAGAGAGAAAAAATAGAAAACAGAAAACAAAAAATAACAGAAAAAGATTAATTGAAACAGCAAAGAAATGTAAGTAACATAGAGCCATATCATCAACATAGGCAATAAAAGTTTTGCAGCTTTTATTGGCAGAAATGCGTCGCTAAAGCTGCTTTTGCGGCAGAAAACTGCCGCTAAAACCACTTTTGCACCAGTTTTCTGCCAATAAAAAGAGCAATAATTTTATTGGCTGTGTTCATAATATGCCCCTTAGTGTGCTTCAACTACACAGAGAAAGCATTATGAACAAGTAGTGATAGAGTGATCAGTCAAAGACACTAAGAGTAATAGAGACGGAGTGAGTGAACAAGAGTGAGGAACTATGAGAAGAGAGGGACTGAGAAAAAGAGTGGAAGGAGTTGAGTAAGTAGGTAATAGAGAAAGGAATGAGGGAAGTAGCAAAGGCAGGAAACTGAGGGTTAAAGAAATGAAGCAGTGGAACTAATAGTAGGTGAATGTGATAGAAATGTAACGAAAAGAGTACAAAGCATTTACCTTATAATTGTCGTTAAATTACTCACTTTTTGTTTTTATACTTTCAATCTGTGAAAGAGAGAACAAACATTTCAAAAATATTAAAACATGTATTTAAAAATTACAAAAGACAAGGGAAAAGATTGAAGGACAAACAGTTTTTCAACAACTTTGACACTTACAGAAGCTTCTGCTTCTCCAGGCCCCCTACACAGTCCTAAAGATATACATTTTAAACTAACAGTATCTTGATGCAGATGAAGTGAGGCCTATCTTAAAACATGGTGCATCTTTTGCATTGCTGTTGTCTCAGAAAAGTGTCGCAAGACACTAAAATTTTAAATAATTGATTCAGGATGCCAATAAGATGTGTCCTATCCAGAGGTTTGTTTGAGGTGAGGCCTACTCAGGGTTGCAGATGAAATTTCGAGTTGTTGAAGAGAATAGAGGACATAATACATGTGAAGGTCTACCAATGAAGTGAGTCATGTCCACTGCACTCTTGAACAAAGTCCAAACCTCCTATGTTTCCCTGGACAGACCTAAACTTGATCTGCACAATGTGATTCGTAATGATAGGAAACACAGGTGATGTAATTGAAATACGTGAAATTTATTTTGCTCATTTCACAATCACATCACTTGTGTTTCCTTTGCTTAGGTATCTCATTGTGCAGATGTAGTCTAGCATATGAAAGAATACGCAGAAGTGCAGCACTGCATGCAACAACTTTGACACTTACAGAAGCCTCACCTTCTCCATGCCTCCTACACAGTTCTACATGTACATCATAAATGCAAACAGTACAGAATTAATTATACATGTTAAATGGTTTATTTTTGCTGTTCTCAGAATGTATCAAAATTCACTAAAAACAGTGACTTGAAGGTATTCATCATATAACAGCGGGGAAAAAAAAACACAATCAAAATGATTGTGTTTAAAAAACCCATACAACATAAGAAATCAGAATTCAGAACTCCTTAAAGTTAACTTACTTTCCATGACGTCAAAGGATGTCCTATGAACAGCTTACACTCTTTTGTGCTGTTATTACTTTCAGCCCGCCACTTTCTGAAAGAAAATCTCCATCGTTTTTAAAAACATGTTACATGCAATAAATGACTTCTTGCTCTCTACCACAAGTTTCCACAAGGCCAAATCTTGTCAGACCCATTTATAACTCTTGGATTTCTTGTAAGCCAATCCTGTCATTTGGCATTTCCGCAACTTTCAGAATTAAAATGTTGAAGATCATTTTCACAATCCTGGAATAGTAATATCTTCCCCTTCTTGCTCAGTCATGTTCTACATTTCCTATGACACTGATACTGCTTACTATGAAGCAGACTTACACTAACTCTATGACTACTACAATTATTTAATTCTCTACATCACTTTCAATCACAAAGCAATGTAAAACAGTAGACAGCGTTGCAGACTTACATTCCCTCTACTCTATGTTTTGATTGGCTGCTTCAATTAGCTTATAAAAAGAAATAGTTTTTCTGAACTCATTCAAAGTGCACTTATTTCTCCATGACGTCCAGTCTTATGGTTAGAAGTTATGTCTCTGAACTACACTTATCCTCAAGGCCAAATTGTGTAGGAGCCATTAGAACTTCTTGAAATTCCACAGAGCACATCCCGAGATTATTTCCCTAAAATTTTGGTTTTAAAAACACCAGGTAAGAGTTTTTAAGGTCATACGGCAATTTTTTTTTGAAAATTAAAACAGAATCGTTGCAGAATGACCAGCCATTTCTAGACTTTAAATAAGCTGTGTAATGTCCTGATGTTATTGAAGGGCCGTCATGATATATAATTGCTGCAGTTACAAAAGTCCTTCCTGATATTGACAACTGCGAAGCTACAAAATTTTTAATTAAAGTTGTCAATTTTGTTCCATCAGGCCTACATCGTTGGAACATTAAAATGACATACTGGCCATATGTTCGTATAAATAATGTGGACATCATTTCAGATTTACATTGGCTACACTCCATGTTGTGATCAGCTGCTTTTACTAGCTTATTAAAGGAGACTGATTTACTGTCTGGCAAAGTTAAATATATAAATCTTTCTGAGTCTACACTAGTAGTACTGGATACCATACAGTTCTCGCAGTCATGCTGCCATTGATAAGAAAGCCCAAACAGCTGATCTACATCTACACCTTCAGCATGCAATACATCAAGCATATACATTAAAAACTCCTGACAATCTTGCTGAATATTTTGAGAGAATTGTGTTTGGCCTGAACATCTGTCTAACAGATTTCGAATTTCAGACACACTTTCTATGTTTCTTCTATCAGTGCTACATTTCTCTAACACAGAATTTAACAAACTGCAAAATCTTTGATCAGAATTGACCACAATCTCTTCTTTTACATTTTCTAGAGAAAACAAAACATTAACCACTACATTAGCATAGCAGTTGACACCAGAACTGTTTTCAAATTGAAAACCAACAACATCTTCAACAGAATCCTTTTTGTTTCTGCTTGTAATTTTAGGTTCATCGACTTTTCGTCTTTTTGCTACAACCTCCCCAGTATTGGTCACATTTCTTCGTTTCCGGCCTACCACACGTTTCTCAAACAAAGGATACTGAGGCAAATGTGGCGCATACTCTCTTCTTAACCTATTGTATTCCTTAACACAATTTAGATCCGCACAAATGTTTCTGACATCACACTCAATCAAGTACAATCCCGATAAAGTTCTAACTCGTGACAATGCCACATATGCCATACCCTCCTTGAACACAGAACTGCCAATATTCACCAATGCACAGTCTACACTTAAACCTTGCGATTTATGGATTGTCACCGCATATGCCAAGCAAACAGGAAACTGCTTACGGCGAACATATAAGTCTTTTACAAGCAAAAATCTAGCAGAGCAACGACCAATTAGCTGTACTTCCTCAATGCCATCAAATATAATTTTTAAAAATTCAATTCCATCTCTATTTCTGTATTTTACAAAATCAACAACATTACCCATTGATCCATTTACCAGACCTCTTTCAACATGTAAATTCCTTCTTAAAATTATACGGCAGTTCAAGCACACATTCAGAGTCTTTTCAAAACCTGCAGTTTTAGATATACTCTTCTCTAATGAATCCAATTTTGTTTTCAGATTCTCAGACAAAATAATTGTTGATCCCATATGCTCTACTCTGTCAATAGCTTCCAGTTTCACAATCTCTTGCTTTTCTAAATGCAACATTTTGTTGTTGAATTTGGCACATTCTGCAAGAGTTGGCATCAAACATATTCCAGATTTCTTATCAGTAATTTTCTGAAAAATATTCTCAGGCACAACATCTTGTTCTGGATATAAATTTGACAGTAATCGTGCATGTAAAGCTTCTTTCCCATGCTCGGTACCTTTTCCAATTCTAACATCTTGTAGAATAGTCTTGTAAACTTCATCCTTCGCCTGACGCATATTTTCATGCAGTTCAGCATAATTGAAGTTTAACCATATATTGACGTTGCCAATGCTGCCTAGGCACTTCCTGGTATCTTCATGCGTGAGCATTTTGAACACAGGTTGCCCTTTCACTGGTGTCAGCTGCAGAAGATCTCCGAAAACAATGATGTGTTTGCCACCAAATGACACATCATACTCTGTTTTGAGAACTTCTTGCATTCTCAAATGCACAAAGGCAAGCATGACATTGGAAACCATGCTTACTTCGTCAATGATAAGACGTTTCATTTTCCTCAAGATTCTTGAAACTTCAAAACAAGCATCTCCAGATAGCTTGTGATATTGTAATTTGTTGTCATGCTCCACTGGCAGCATCAGTAAACGATGTAAAGTAATCCCTTTAATGTTATGTGCTGCCAGTCCAGTTGGAGCGGTGACAACACAAGACAGCGATGACTCTGTCCTTTCCTGCAAATAGCATGAAATTGCTTTAATGAGGAAACTTTTTCCAGTTCCCGCTTCTCCACTCACGTACAGTCGGACAGGCTTCAACGACGTACATGAGCACTCTTTCTTGTCATGACTTAATCCATGATCAATTTGCATGGTAACTTCGTCATATATTTTCCTCTGCTCAACGTTGAGTTGTCTTTCCAACTCTTCTAAGTTAACCGCATCCTCCTGAGCATGTGCCATGGCTCTTTCCACTTCATTCATGGCAGTGGCAGCTTCATTTTCGATAACAGGTCCTCCTAGTGGATCCTGACTCAATGAAGCAGAACTCTGACTGTCCTGAGAACTGTCTCTGGCAATCTCGGCTGCAATCGTTGCTTCCTGCTCAATTTCCGCATTCAACATTTCTACATATTTGGGAAAAGCAGGACATTCTATGGTCTCCTTGGCGGCATTGAAAGAGTCTTCGTAACAGAGGAAATCTCCAAGCAGTTCCTCTTCTGCACGCCAAGGCTTGAAAAGTTGCAAAAGTGCTAAATAGAAAAACTCCTTTTTTTCAGGAGATTCGCCACTCAATTTTCAATGGTTTACCAAGTGGCATTTTCTTTGCTTGACCAGACATCCCTCACTTCCTATTACAGCATACACTCCTTTCTCAGTATCTTCTTTGATGTTCCTCTTGAATATGTAATTTTGAAGAACCTCATACAGACAAACATTGTCGAGGTGACTGCTTCTATTTGGATAATATGTATCCAACATGTTGGTCTTCAAAATGTCGGTACTGTTTGGCTCCTTTTCCGCCAAATACTCAATTTCCCGCACAGGTTTCAGAACTCGATTACGCGTTGCAGCAAGACCAAGACTCGCCCAAACGATACTCCTGGACTTGGCATAGAGACTTGCTGAAGACAACCGGTCAGAGCATTCGTAAGCTCCAATTTCTCGATGCGACAACATCTTCAGACTGAAACTGTACAACTTCTTGCTGAGGCTCTTTTCATGGGAAATGTCCTCCCACATATCCTTCAATTCTGTCTTCTCTTTTTTGGTGATGTAAGACGTCACATACCGAGCCACAGCCATACAGTTATCAGCCACAAACTGTATATCCATGTTAGCATTCCACATGGACAAAATCACCGGGTTGTAGTCGTTGATGTACTTGGACTCTTCGTTCCTCTTCAAATTGTATGTGTTTTTAGGTGATTTCTTCATGACATTATGTCGCAGCGAAGACATCAAACTGTTTACTCTTCCTTTAGAAATCACCGGTCGTGGAAAGCCGAAACGACATTTGGTGTAGAACTTGTCCTTGTTTCGGAATTTACGACGGCAGTACTTTCCACATCGATGGCTTTGGAAACGCAGAACTTTTTCTCTTAGGCTTTTCTTCTCCTTTGCGTTTGGAACAGCACACGTAGAATACTGTTGGATGAAACTCATCACTGAGTCTTCTGGATCCGTTCCAAATTTAGGTGCATCCTTGATCCACAGCAACATATGTATATGAGGAGCACCTCTTGCTTGGTACTCCTTTCTCCAGAAGAAATCCAACACCTCTCCAAGAGGTGGATTCTTCTTATTCATGATGAAAGACATCATAGCTTCAAATCTATGATTGAAGTACCTACATACATTGACTGGATCCAAAGAGCACAGTTCTCCGGGTGTCTTGAATTCGATGTTATCTACGTTAGCATTTGCCTCTCGTAGAAATTCAAGTAAGTCTTCCCAGCCATACTCGGCACAGCTCAGAGTGAGGAACCATGTGGGAGTACCTAAGTTCCTCAGCATACATTTTAAATCACCATGACGACGGTACCAGTACTCATTAGTACCACGCTGACACGCCATGAGATTAATCAGGTGAGAATCCAAAATACTGTCTTGGACATTGACTTTATCCATAAAGTCACTTGCCGAGATGTTTTGCATGTGTATACCACTTTTCAAGATGGGGTTCACTACATATGACAGTCCAGACAGATCGCTTTCAAACAGGAGATGAAACAAATAGGGAATGCATTGTCGAAACCTAGTATCTCCTGCATACAATCGCAAAGTCCGGTATTCAGAAGCAGGAATTTGATGAGGTCGCTCATCATATCTTCCTCCCTGACCTGTTGGAAAAAGCTGTGGGAAACACCGAGCTTCCAAACTTTCCTCCCAAACACTAATGGGACTCCCTTTGGCTTGTTTCATTTGAAACAACTCAATAGCATTCCCCATGACTTCCTTGGAATGCAAAGGATGAACACTATAATGTTCATATATTTCTTCACTAGTAGAGGGTTCTACTTTCTCAATTTGACCAGCACACAAATCGCTATCCTCTCCCTCACTTACTTCCTCTTCTGCAACATATACATTCTTATAGTATTTATTATTTTTTTTCAAATACAATGTTGCCTTTTTAACCTTCCTAACATCTACTAAATCTTGCCATATTTTCTTATTCTTTGTCGGAACCCCATTAACTAAGATAACCAGAGGTTCCTCTTCCACTTTTTCTACTCCAATTGTGTTAATGTTTTTCTTCAAATCTAGAGGCAAATAAACAACTCTTCCCTTTAATCCTCTCTGTAAATCTGATGGAGGCAATTTCCCTGTCTTTGGCTCCATTCTTACAATAGCCTGAAAGGGATGGATACTTTGAATCAAAATAGATTCATAAGTATTTAAATCCTTCAATTCAGAAGGAATCTCAACCAATTCCAGATTATTATGAACTGCTCTAGCAGGCATCTGGTTTTGATTTAATTTGCAACAACAATAAGTACACACACGTTGATCGAATCCCAAATCAAAACAATTTTCTACCATCAAGTATGTTGCAAAATCCTTCCATTCACTATTATTTTCCCTTTCACTTTTTGCATATAAATCCACTAACTTAGTCTGATTCTTATAATAAGTGCGTCGACAACACACACAAGTGAAATTAGGCCTCTCACTTGATTTCACCTGAAACGTCGCAATTTCCCTCTGGAAATTATCTGTACTGGAAACCTGTACACTATCTTCCACATTACCCTCTTCTTCTGGGTGAATTTCAACATTCTCCTCTTTACTTCCAAAGTAACAAAACTCAATTTCTTCACATATGTTCTTCACATCTATTTCAGAACCATGCAAAAGAGCAGCGCATAATTGTTGAAGCATAATTGCTGGACTCTTAGCATAATACAACATTCTAACTAATTTCCTCACTTTATTATGATGCACTGCTAGCATCCTGAAATGATGAAAAACACTCTGGCATACTCTCCTGGAAAGACAAGCCAGTGAATGACCATGCAAACCTGTCACTTCTCTCACTCTGCAAGGATCTAATTCTTGCAACAACCTTATTTTCTGCTTCAAACTTTTCTTATTAAATGACCGTACAAAATCACAAAGCAAATTGATGGAATCCTGTCGCACACTACAAATACTACTACACTTCCAGGTGTACACAGGACCCTTAGCACGTCTTCCTAAAACCTCATTACCTAACACCTCTTCTGTCTCTGTTGTCACAAGTTTTTCTTTTTCAACTGGACAACCATCTTTCACTTCATAAGCACGACCACTGGTGTCAACTGCATGCACCAAATCATTATCCTGGAAATAACTCTCCTCATTAAAAAATGCCTCACAGCTTGAACTATGCATCCATTCTCCAGAAAAAACTTCACAAAAATTACTACGATTAACTATTCTCTTCCATCTACTATTTCTTTTAAAATCATAAATTGCCTTGTTTAGCTTCCTAATTCTATTGATTATCAAAATAAATAACTTACGTTTAATTTCAAATGCCTGATCAATAACTTTCTCAACTTTTTTTTTTCTCTTATAAAAAACCAGTTTCTGTTGACCTTTCTTAATATTTTTTAACAAATTGCCAATTATCCTGTTGCGGAACATTCGTTTACGAATGTCCCTAAACTGGTGTTTCCTTCTACTATCATGCACAGAGTTATCTCTTGCTCTAGCAGTAACATTTTTGATTGGCCTTTCCTTTCCATTTGATTTGCTTCTCTTTTTATGGACTTAAACATTTTCTGTAGTAATATTTTTTTTACTACACATATTTCTTATGAAATATTTTGTGCTCTTACCCGGTGCTTTCTTCGTGACTTGACAAATCTTTTTGTTAGAGGACTGCTGCTTATTTTGTTTCACCTGCTGTCTTTGACGTTTTGCAGCCTTTCTCTGTCTTTCTATTGTTGGCATGGTGAAATCTTGAAATGATCTGCAGTTGAATCTGTGGTAAAATATAATAAAAAATGTTATTAACCATTATTACCAAACAGTAAATCAATAACAGTGATCAAAAACTTAACACACTACTTGACATTTTAAATAGAAGATTTTTTAGTCCTTGGCAAATTTACAATACAGAAATAGCAGAAAAGAAATGACATTTATATTTATGTTACCTGTGCTATTTTATATGTGAATCTGATCTAATTTTATGAGCATATTTTAATATTTTATTGAAGACACTACACATAACCTGTTTTTGAAGGTGTCTTTATTTTTAAATTAAACGGTTTACATTTTTACTTTTTATTAATTATACATTTTAAAAATAAATGTTTATATTTCCATAGGCTCAAGCAGGTCAGCTTCCCACCCTATGTCATATAATTCGGACAAATCTGCATCCTCATCACGCTCTTCTTCATCCTCAGGATTTAAATCATCCAATGGATCAACATCCACTGATGTTTCAATTACAAGTTCAATGATGAGGTCAAAATCAACTGATTGCAGATTGTCGCTCATGTTGATGTTGTCTTTATCTTTAAAGAAAGATAACAACAATGAGATGTTGCAGAGTAAGAGACAAATCTCAGAGATTATAATAGTAAAATTGTTTAACAAGAGTAATATTTTGCAGCTATTATTTAGCCATGTCCAGCAATGCTGATCAGGTGAAGACTATGTCTAATTTTTCAGTGAACAGGACTCATCTCTTCTTAACCTTGGATAAGCCTCACCGACTCTGTGTGTCCTGCACATACTTAAATGTAAAGGGGCAGATTTATGTTAAATGGCACATCCCCAGGCATGCACCAGTTAACGTGCACCGCTGCTCTGCCACCCATGGTGTGCCGTATTTACAATCAGATAGGAGAAAGCTGCGTCAAAACCCTGCGCCTGCTTTAAGCAGGCACAGGTCTTGACGCAACATTGTGGAGATGGGGCACCCCTGAGCCTTGCTTGAGCTGCATCGCACTTGCGATACAACTCCAGCAATCACTACCTTTACAGCACAGATACATCACGCATCTGTGCCATTTTTGCCCCATGATGCCCCGCATTGTAAATGCAGCACACCATGGGTGGCGGAACAGCGGCGCAGGATGACTGACACATCCCTGGTGATGCACCAGTCATCATAAATCTATCCCTAAGCTTCTTATCTTGTTACAGATGAACCGCCATATGTACCATCAAACTATTTTGCATTTCCTAAATAGCGAATTTGAAGGAATAAATAGCAATTCTTTACCATTCCTAATTTGCAATGAGCAAATTGCTAATTGCAAGTTACCCATTCATTTCCATGGGCTAGGAGCCTCATAGGAATGAAGGTTTAATTTGCGATTAGCAATTTGCTCATCACAAATTAGGAATTTTTCCAAGGGTGCAGGGGTGTCTCAAGAACACCCTGCTGCACCCCTGAAAAAGAAATTTGGGGGCATATGGCACACATACATGCCCTAAGGGCATGTGTTGGCGTCATATGGGACCTTTTGTTTTTTTGAAAAAAAGCTTTTTGAAAAGAATTCACAAATTACCACCAATTTACCACAATAGTTTCCAAATCCTTAATGTCATTTTTTACATATTTTTTGTTTGATACATTGCATTTAAGTAATCGCAAAATTTGCAAATCCTTCAGTGCAATCGCAAAATAAGGAATAGCAAATTTTGCTACTCCTTATTTTGCATCAAACTTGTTTGATACATACCATTTGTCTAATTAACATTCGCAAAGGCCGAAATTCGCCGAATTTTGATCTTTGCGAATGCTAATTAGCTTGATACATATGGCCCCAAGTGAGGCCTGTCTTGCAACATGGTGCATCTTTTGCATCACTGCTGCATCGGTTTCATGTGGTACGTTTTTTTTACACCATGACATATCTGCCTAAATGCATCAATTTGTAATTTTGTCGCCTCATAGCAAATCTTTTGCACCGCCACTGCATCATAAAAGTGACGCACAGTGGCGCAAAAGAGGCATACACCTATCATAAATCTGTCCCTAGCATTTTAAATGATTAATCCAGGATGACGATAAGGTGTGGCCTATCCAGAGGTTTGTTTAAGGTGAGGCCTACTCAGGATTGCAGATTAAAGTTACGCTTGATGAAGAATACAGAGGAGATAATACATGTAAAGGCCTACCAATGAAGTAAGTGATTTGCACTTTATTTCGCCAGTCATCATAAATGTATCCCTAAGCTTCTTATCTTGTTACAGATGAACCACCATATGTACCATCAAACTATTTTGCATTTCCTAAATAGCGAATTTTAAGGAATAAATAGCAATTCTTTACCATTCCTAATTTGCAATGAGCAATTTGCTAATTGCAAATTACCCATTCATTTCCATGGGCTAGGAGGCTCATAGGAATGAAGGTGCAATTTGCGATTAGCAATTAGCTCATCACAAAATAGGAATTTTTCCAAGGGTGCAGGGGTGTCTCAAGAACACCCTGCTGCACCCCCTGAAAAAGAAATTTGGGGGCATATGGCGCACATACATGCCCTAAGGGCATGTATGGGCGTCATATGGCACCTTTTGTTTTTTGGAAAAAAAGCTTTTTGAAAAGAATTCACAAATTACCACCAACTAGAAGTTGGTGGTAGTTTCCAAATCCTTAATGTCATTTTTTTACATATTTTTTGTTTGATACATTGCATTTAAGTAATCGCAAAATTTGCAAATCCTTCAGTGCAATCGCAAAATAAGGAATAGCAAATTTTGCTATTCCTTATTTTGCATCAAACTTGTTTGATACATACCATTTGTCTAATTAGCATTCGCAAAGGCTGAAATTCGCAGAATTTTGATCTTTGCGAATGCTAATTAGCTTGATACATATGGCCCCAAGTGAGGCCTGTCTTGCAACATGGTGCATCTTTTGCATCACTGCTGCATCGGTTTCATGTGGTACGTTTTTTTTACACCATGACATATCTGCCTAAATGCATCAATTTGTAATTTTGTCGCCTCATAGCAAATCTTTTGCACCGCCGCTGCATCATAAAAGTGACGCACAGTGGCGCAAAAGAGGCATACACCTATCATAAATCTGTCCCTAGCATTTTAAATGATTAATCCAGGATGACGATAAGGTGTGGCCTATCCAGAGGTTTGTTTAAGGTGAGGCCTACTCAGGATTGCAGATTAAAGTTACGCTTGATGAAGAATATAGAAGAGATAATACATGTAAAGGCCTACCAATGAAGTAAGTGATTTGCACTTTATTTCGCCAGTCATCATAAATGTATCCCTAAGCTTCTTATCTTGTTACAGATGACCCACCATATGTACCATCAAACTATTTTGCATTTCCTAAATAGCGAATTTTAAGGAATAAATAGCAATTCTTTACCATTCCTAATTTGCAATGAGCAAATTGCTAATTGCAAATTACCCATTCATTTCCATGGGCTAGGAGGCTCATAGGAATGAAGGTTGCAATTTGCGATTAGCAATTAGCTCATCACAAAATAGGAATTTTTCCAAGGGTGCAGGGGTATCTCAAGAACACCCTGCTGCACCCCTGAAAAAGAAATTTGGGGGCATATGGCACACATACATGCCCTAAGGACATGTATTGGCGTCATATGGCACCTTTTGTTTTTTGGAAAAAAATGCTTTTTGAAAAGAATTCGCAAATTACCACAAACTAGAAGTTGGTGGTAGTTTCCAAATCCTTAATGTCATTTTTTACATATTTTTTGTTTGATACATTGCATTTAAGGAATCGCAAAATTTGCAAATCCTTCAGTGCAATCGCAAAATAAGGAATAGCAAATTTTGAATTAAGGACATTTTAAGTCATTTCCACATGTGCAGTGTTTTCAAATTATGATTTGAAAATCGTTTTTGGGGAAAAGTAATGGTTTGCAAATTTATGACAAGGACATAATGGTGTATGCTTCTCTATAAGGCATTTCAGTGTCTCTGATGTCATTTTTCCCATATTACATTATAAGACCTTTCCCCATGGAGCACATTCCTTGTAAATATGCTCCCACCTGTGCATGGTGAATTTAGATTTTGACTGTTTGAGTCACATAGCCATGTTAAAAGTGACCCAAAAAAATTGCAAACGCTTTAAAAAAACACATTCATGTGTCTTAAGGACATTTTAAGTCATTTCCCCATGGACAGTGTTTTGTAAGTGGCGCAAAAGAGGCATACACCTATCATAAATCTGTCCCTAGCATTTTAAATGATTAATTCAGGATGACGATAAGATGTGGCCTATCCAGAGGTTTGTTTAAGGTGAGGCCTACTCAGGATTGCAGATTAAAGTTACGCTTGATGAAGAATACAGAGGACATAATACATGTAAAGCTCTACCAATGAAGTAAGTGATGTCCACTTCATTGCGCCAGTCATCATAAATGTATCCCTAAGCTTCTTATCTTGTTAGACATCAACCGCCATATGTATCATATAACTATTTTGCATTTCCAAAATAGCGAATTTTAAGGAATAAATAGCGATTCTTTACCATTCCAAATTTGCGATGAGCAAATTGCTAATTGCAAATTACCCATTCAATTCCATGCGCCAGGATGCCCATATGAAAGAAGGTGCAATTTGCGATTAGCAATTAGCTCATCGCAAATTAGGAATTTTTCCAAAGGTGCAGGGGTGTCTCAATAACACCCTGCTGCACCCCTGAAAAAGAAATTTGGGGGCATATGGCGCACATAAATTTTAACAACATTCCTTTACCTCAAAAACGATTTTCAATTCATAATTTGAAAACACTGCCCACAGGGAAATTACTTAAAATGTCCTTAAGACACATGAAAGTGTTTTTTTATTGCCTTTCCAGCATGGTTGGGTCACTTTTAACATGGCTATGTAACACAAACATTTAAAATCTAAATTTGCCATGCACAGGTGGGAGCATATTTACAAGCAATTTGCGCCACAGAGAAAGGTCTTACATTAAAATGGGAAAAATAACATCAGGGACAGTCAATTGCCTTATAAAGAAGCATACACCATTATGTCCTTGTCATAAATTTAAAAACAATTCCTTTTCCCCAAAAACGATTTTCAAATCATAATTTCAAAACACTGCACATGGGAAAATTACTTAAAATGTCCTTAAGACACATAAAAGCGTTTTTTAATTGCCTTTGCAGCATGTTTGTATCACTTTTAACATGGCTATGTAACACAAACATTCAAAATCTAAATTTTCCATGCACAGGTGGGAGCATATTTACAAGCAATTTGCGCCACATAATTCATAATTTTCTCCTTAAAGCACACTATTCTCTATCTAAATTAAAGAAATATTTTCTCACCTTAGCAAATACTTTGAGTTTGAAAACAGTCTCAGAAACACACCAATTTGTCTTCAGCAGAGCAAAAGGTATGCACTCCAGAGTCTGCAGCTATCAAAAGCACAGAAATGCTGTAATTCTTCACACATATCTCTCATGTCACCCAATCAAAACTCTTCCCTCACTTTTTTTCAAATGAAAACCCTTCCCCCCTCTGCCCTTTCTGCCTTTTCTGCATGGCAACCACCTCTTGGAAGAATTCTGGTGTTTGCAAGTTCACACAACAATGTTGCAATTGAACTCTGAACTCTCAGTGCACCTGCATATCCAGTGCATTCTTTCATTTAATGATTTTTTATTGACCATTCAAAATACATCTTTCAAATAACTCATCCGTGCACCCTAACTTTCTGTTTTCAGCAATCAAAATCCACCAATCACTGTTACTGCTTCATGAACACAGAAACTCCACAGTTTTTTTCATTTTAAACTCTCATTTTTTCAACTGCCATTTCATTGCCACACTTCATCTGACTGCAGGAGAACCTTCTCTCACCATGTTTTCTGTCTGGATTGTTGGACATAGTTATATTCACTGGGCTCAAAGGTACGCTGAAAACAGGAATTTACCTAACCTCAATTTACAAGATGTGGAAATTAAGTGGTTTAGCCACAGAGGATTAAAATGTCACCAATTGATACCATTGGTGAAAACCTTTATGCATTTGCCCAAACCTGACCTGTTAATTGTGCACTGTGGAGGTAATGATTTGGGCACTTTGACTGGGGTAGGTCTGGAAATGCTTTTAAAGGACACCTTTGAGCAATTGATGGCACTTTTTCCTCAGACTGCCTTGGTATATTCAAATATATGCCAAAGACAGAAATGGAGGTGGTCAAACCAATTTTGTCCACAAATTGAGAAGTCGAGGAAGCATGTAAACAAATCTGTTTCAGCTTACATGAGAGACCATGGAATGGGCTCCCTGTACAACAATAACTTGCGTTACTACATGCAAGATATCTACAGAGGAGATGGAGTTCACTTCTCAGATGAGGGCAACAGAATTTTCACTCTGAATTTAAGAATGTGCATTGGTACCTACTTATAAGTACCTAAATGTACAATAAACCCAAAAGCTCTTCTCAGAGCTACCCTACATCTGATCACTCACAATTGTTATTTTTCCTCTAACTTTTTTCACTAATTTTCAACAAAGTACGCTCCCTGGGACGCTACCCGGTACGCGAACCGGGAGCTAACCTCGCGAAATTTAAAAAAAAAAATGTTTTTTTTTCGCACATATAAGCCTCCTCAGCCACCCTCACAAAACCTAGGGGGTCAAGATAAGTCTACTGTGCCCCCTTCTACCCATTCTGAACATTATTTGCCCTCCATTTTGTATCTTAATTCGACCGAAACACAAAATGGTGGACTCCCGTAACGCTTAAGGTTCGCGAACCGGGGCGCTCAACGGTTCGCGTACCGGGTCGCTCCCTGGGAAGCGCACCATCAAAAAAGGTGGGAAAGTAGTTCACAGAAAAGCCACTGGAGACAATTTCACCAAATATAGATTAGCTCATACTACATACCAATCCCTACCATTTTCACAAATTTGATTGGAATTCCATTTAGCCATTTAGCCTGTAGACCTCTCTAAATACCGTGAGGTAAATTACTTCACAAAACACATCTGAAGTGTTGGAATTGACAACCAATTAATATGTTACTTTCATTTTCTACTTTTTTTACCTGACATTTCATTGGTTATATACCTGAATATATATAAAGGAAGAGAAGAAAACACAGCCATTTTGACTACTACTTCTTGGTGTACATTTCAATATGATTTTCACTAATTCCTTCAACTTCTTTCTAAAGGTAAGTTTTTATTTTTAAAACTGAAGTATATTGTGCACTATAAGTTAATATGGTAAATTTTTTCTGATAGTTATATACTATCCCTCTGTAGTAGTTATAGATTTAGATAGACTTCTCTGTTATAGTTATGGATGGAGTTAGGCTTCTCTTGTATAATTATGAATTTACTTACGTTAAATCACATACACTTTTTTATATTCCTACTTCCACTCTGATACTATACACTGCCCAAAGATAAATTCACTGATTAAAACTGCCTATCTAAAATTAATCCCAACAGTGCCCTATCTCTACTAATATATATTTTTTTAATCTAAATTTCAGGCAAAATGGAAGGCGAACAGAAAGTTGAATTTCAAATTGTCCTGCTAGAGAGCAGCAAAGAAATCATTGATGAAAATGATATTGAATTTTTCGATGAAACTTTAGACAAAGAACTACTGCAATGTGTACAAGCAGTAGATAACCTCCTTGAAAATGAGGACATTTTACACCCTCAGAGACTACAATGTATATTCAATGATAATTATGAAATTTCTGACAATGAAATGTTAGAAAGTTTAATAAATTATGAAACACAATCACAATAAAAAAAAAATGCTTAAAAAATAAAGAAAATAAAAAATAATCAACAAAACCAACAATCAATTAACATACAGCATTTGAAAAGTCTATCATTCATTTTTCATTGTAGTACGCTGCCTAGAACGCTTCCCGGTTCGCGGACCGGGCGCTCCCCACGCAAAAAAACAAAAAAAAAAATTTTTTTTTTTGCCCCGCGGGGCCCTTTTAAAGCCTCCACATTAAACCTAGGGGGTCAGGGAGGATCTACTATGCCCCCTTATGGTTATTTCCCCCTTTGTTTTGGCCTCCTCTTGTCTCTCAATCCTACCGAGAGACAAGATGGCGGCCGCTCCGGACTGTTAGAATGTTGACAGACACCGGAAAGCCAATCAGCTTCGCTACGCGAAGTTCCGGTACGCGCCCCGGTCCGCGAACCGGGGCGCTGCCCGGTCCGCTGTTACAGATATATATCTTTTTTTAAACGTTAATTTCTCAAAATCCACTGGAGCACATATATTGAGACCTACAAAAGGCACATCGGGCTACCAGTCCCTACAATTTTGCCAAGTTTCGTGCAAATCCATTCAGCCGTTCGGCCTAAAAGTGAGGCCAACCGCCCTATGGAAAACTCAATGTTAAAAACACGTTTTGGGACCCCCCTTTTTTCTGGGCCCCCCCTTGACGAAACCCCCCCAAATTTTCAAGGGCTGCTCAGAAACAAAATGTTCCATTTTCCAGAAAATTTCAGCCAATTCCGTCCACAAACGCAAAAGTTATTAGACATAGAATTTTCAAAAATCCCATAGGGAAAAAATCCTAACTATATATACCTACTGGCGACCGCCAGTAGGTAATATATATATATATATATATATATATATATATATATATATATATCACAGCTCCAAAATCCCGAAAATTCCCAGCCGGGTCACAGGAATAATAAGCACTCTCGAGCACGGCAGTATTCTTTATATATATATTCACTGAAAAAACCATAGGTTATAGACCATATATAGTTAGGAATTAGCATTTAAAAAACCTTATTTTACTCACACAAAACCATTGAAATTTCATATATAGTTAGTTGTACTAACTATATATCGCGCACCCGCAATCCACTGCTGATCATGTCACATATTACATCATTCATGACATGGTCAGTGACATCACTGATGACATCACTGATGACATCTCAAATGACATCACTGATGACATCACTGATGACATCATCCAGTGACTGTATTTTTCTGTAAAATTAAAATATGTCTTACATATTTAAGAATGAGTGGATGTATAAGTGTCTGGATGAAGGATTTAGTAGGTGCATGACTGACTGTATGAGTGAGTGGTTAAATGTGTCTCACTGAGTGCATGGGTTAGTGACTAAACTGTCTTAATTTGTGCATCATTATGTCTGTTGTTCTGTAAACTGCTGCATGTGTTGATCAGTAGCTATATGAGTAACTATATGGGTTATTGATTGGTTGCCCAAGCATTTGTATGGGAGACTGAGTGTGTATGTGGGTGGCTGGGAGGTGTATGACTCTGTGCATAGATGTATGGGTTCAAAAGTGCATGTGGAAACAGCTGTATGGGCGGTTGACTGTGTGCATGACTGTATTGGTGAGTGAATAGATATCTCAGTGCTACATGTCAAAGTAAGTACATATGTAAAATACAGTACATGTAAGAGTTGACATATATAAATAACTGTGCATAAGAGCCAGTGAATGTGTGAGTGGCTGTATGGATCATTGTGCACTTGTATCCAGGATTGTATAAGTGAGTAAATATGTTTGAATAAGTAAGGTGTGTATAACTGTATAGTTGTGAAAATGGAGGTGTGATTGATTCTTTGCATGACTGACTAGGTGTGTAAGTAACTCCATGGATGAGTGACAGTCTGTGAGTGTCTGTTTACACTGAGTGTATCTAAGGTTATATTAGAGTCTGAAGAGGTTCATCGTATTATCACATGAATGATGTCATCAGTGATGTGATCAGTAATGTCAAATGAGATGTCATCAGTGATGTCATCAGTGATGTCATTTGAGATGTCATCAGTGATGTCATCAGTGATGTCATTTGAGATGTCATCAGTGATGTCATCAGTGATGTCACTGACCATGTCATGAATGATGTAATATGTGACATGATCAGCAGTGGATTGCGGGTGCGCGATATATAGTTAGTACAACTAACTATATATGGAATTTCAATGGTTTTGTGTGAGTAAAATAAGGTTTTTTAAATGCTAATTCCTAACTATATATGGTCTATAACCTATGGTTTTTTCAGTGAATTTTCAAGGTTTTGTAAATGCTAATTCCTAACTATATATGGTCTATAACCTATGGTTTTTTCAATGAATTTCATTGGTTTTTTAAAAGCTAATATCTATAGCTGTAAAATTTATTCTTCTTTAAATCCAAAAATATATTTTATATGTTTATTAATAATTTTTTAAAATATTTTTTTTGTTTCGCTCCCGGTCCGCGAACCGGGAAGCTTCCGGTTAGCTCAATTTGATTCCGCGATCCGGTCCGCGAACCGGTAAGAAATCAACATAGTGACGGTATCGCGTTGCCGCGTAATGCGTCTTATGACGTACTGCGTTAGCGCACCCGGAAGTGCCCCGGGGCGCGGACCGAGGCGCGAAACGCAACTCCCCAGAAGCGATCCGCGGCGCGAAAGCGCGACGTATCGCGTTGCCGCGAAATGCGTCTTGTGACGTATCGCGTTAGCGCACCCGGAAGTGTCCCGGGGCGCGGACCGAGGCGCGAAGCGCAGCGAACCGGAAGCTAACCGGGGAGCGTTCCGCAGCGCGTAACATGAGCGTTAGAGGTCATGTGACTTGTTAATAAAATTTTCATTGGTTCATTTCACTTTTAGTTTCATAATTATGGAAGGCTAGGTCAGGTGACCTAAAAATAACACTTTTCATTGGTTGAGAAGTATTGTTTTTTCCAAATGATGAAAACCCCTCCTTCTTTCCTCACTCTGACTTTCATTATTGTGAGAGGAAGACCTATTTTGCTTCTTGGAAGACCTATTTTGGTTGTGTGAAAATGGCTTCATTGATTGCTGCAGCTGGTGCACCCCCACCACCACCTCCACCTCCTCATGGGAAGAGAGGACCACCTCCCCAGGTGGTTACCAACACTGAGGAGGAAGATGAAGAAATGGATGAGGAGGGAGAACAACCACAATTCCTGGAAGAGTTGCCCCGGGTTTCAAGAAAGAAAGCCAGTTTCATCTGGCAGTTTTTTTCCATCCCTCCTGGCCAAAAAAAGGTCAATGCCAGGTACGCAACATGCCTCATATGCAAGGAACAATTGTCCAGAGGGACGGACAAAAAATACAGTTATGGTAATCACACCATGCATAGGCACATGACGAGGAAACATCCCCTAAATTACAGCCGGGCGGAATTAAGGGATATGATGGACAATCCTAGACCAACTCCTGTGGCGAGACCAACAACATCGGTTTCTTTAACACCAGAGGAGGCACGGGAAACTGTGCCAAATATCCAACCAAATTTTGGGCATATGATACATTTATGTATGCGCTGTCGTGCATTATTAGCTTGTGGCAACATGAGCATCAATGCACTCAACCTTGCATATGAACACCATGATTGCCCTAACCGCCCCCAGTAATTTTTTTTTGCTCCTGTTGAGCCCTTTTCAACGCCTGTTTTTTGTTGTTTCCCCCCCCCAAAAAAACCAAAAAAAATATAAAATCGTTCAAAAAATACAAAAAAAACAAAAAATGTTCAAAAAATACAAAAAAAATATAAAACAAAAATATAAAAAAAAAAGTTCTTTTCAGAACTACCTTCCCTTTCAAAAAAAATTGATACAATGTTTAGCACTCTGGCAAGCTCTATTTCTTTTGGTTCGCTCCCGGGTTAGCTTCCCGGTACGCGGACCGGGAGCTAACCCAAAATTTTTTTTTTTTTTTTAAAAAGTGTAAGTATAAGGAAAGTAAACAGAGAGTGATGTTAAAAGAAAGACAGCTATAGGGAGTAAAGAAGAGATACTGTTTAATAGATCTATTTACCGAAGAAAAGACAGAAGAGGGTATAATTGTGAAAAACAAAATAGATAACGAAGTGAAAGAAAAACAAGCATTGGCATAGCCAATAGGTCTCGCCTTTGGGACCTTCTAAGTATTTAGTTATGCAGCATAATATCCTTGGTGCAGCAACATCAACTGTTGCATGGCTAAACACGTATAAGGTCCCAAAGGTGAGACCTATTGTCTATGCCAATGCTTGTTTCTTAAGTAGAATTGCAATACGTCTGACTCTTCCATGTGAAAAGATCTTATCTTGTGCTCTAAAGATTGCTAAAGTCTCGACAGAGAACAGGCTAGGCTGTAAGTAGGGTAAATTGCGCTTGGTGATCTGTTTGAGGGAGCGTCTGCTTTGCCTGGTGTCTTTGGAGAGCAATTTTGATTGTTATACTGGACAATATAGCCCTAATGTAAATAACATAGGGGCATATTATCAACATAGGCAATAAAAGTTTTGCAGCTTTTATCGGCAGAAATGTGTCGCTAAAGCTGCTTTTGCGGCAGAAAACTGCCGCTAAAGCCGCTTTTGCACCAGTTTTCTGCCAATAAAAAGAGCAATAATTTTATTGGCTGTATTCATAATATGCCACTTAGTGTGCTTCAACTACACAGAGAAAGCATTATGAACAAATAGTGATACAGTGATCAGTCAAAGACACTAAGAGTAATAGAGATGGAGTGAGTGAACAAGAGTGAGGAACTATGAGAAGAGAGGGACTGAGAAAAAGAGTGGAAGGAGTTGAGTAAGTAGGTAATAGAGAAAGGAATGAGGGAAGTAGCAAAGGCAGGAAACTGAGGATTAAAGAAATGAAGCAGTGGAACTAATAGTAGTTCAATGTGATAGAAATGTAACGAAAAGAGTACAAAATATTTACCTTATAATTGTCGTTAAATTACTCACTTTTTGTTTTTATACTTTCAATCTGTGAAAGAGAGAACAAACATTAGAAAAATATAAAAACATGTATTAAAAAATTACAAAAGACAAGGGCAAAGATTGAAGGACAAACAGTTTTTCAACAACTTTGACACTTACAGAAGCTACACAGTCCTAAAGATATACATTTTAAACTAACACTATCTTGATGCAGATGAAGTGAGGCCTATCTTAAAACATGGTGCATATTTTGCATTGCTGTTGTTTCAGAAAAGTGTTGCAAGACACTAAAATTTTAAATAATTGCTTCAGGATGCCAATAAGATGTCTACTATCCAGAGTTTTGTTTCAGGTGAGGCCTACTCAGGGTTGCAGATGAAATTTCGAGTTGTTGAAGAGAATAGAGGACATAATGCATGTGAAGGTCTACCAATGAAGTGAGTCATGTCCACTGCAATCTTCAACAAAGTCCAAACCTCCTATGTTTCCCTGGACAGACCTAAACTTGATCTGCACAATGTGATTCGTAATGATAGGAAACACAGGTGATGTAATTGAAATACATGCAATTTATTTTGCTCATTTCACAATCACATCACTTGTGTTTCCTTTGCTTAGGTATCTCATTGTGCAGATGTAGTCTAGCATATGAAAGAATACGCAGAAGTGCAGCACTGCATGCAACAACTTTGACACTTACAGAAGCCTCACCTTCTCCATGCCTCCTACACAGTTCTACATATACATCATAAATGCAAACAGTACAGAATTAATTATACATGTTAAATGGTTTATTTTTGCTGTTCTCAGAATGTATCAAAATTCACTAAAAACAGTGACTTGAAGGTATTCATCATGTAACAGCGGGGAAAAAAAACACAATCAAAATGATTGTGTTTAAAAAACCCATACAACATCAGAAATCAAAAATCAGAACTCCTTAAAGTTAACTTACTTTCCATGACGTCCAAGGATGTCCTATGAACAGCTTACACTCTTTTGTGCTGTTATTACTTTCAGCCCGCCACTTTCTGAAAGAAAATCTCCATCGTTTTTAAAAACATGTTACATACAATAAATGACTTCTTGCTCTCTACCACAAGATTCCACAAGGCCAAATCTTGTCAGAGCCATGTATAACTCTTGGATTTCTTGTTAGCCAATCCCGTCTTTTCACATTTCCGCAACTTTCAGAATTAAAATGTTGAAGATCATTTTCACAATCCTGGAATAGTAATATCTTCCCCTTCTTGCTCAGTCATGTTCTACTTTTCCTATGACACTGCTACAAGCAGACTTACACTACCTCTATGACTACTACAATTATTTAATTCTCTACATCACTTTTAATCACAAAGCAATGTAAAACAGTAGACAGCATTGCAGACTTACATTCCCTCTACTCCATGTTTTGATTGGCTGCTTCAATTAGCTTATAAAAAGAAACAGTTTTTCTGAACTCATTCAAAGTGCACTTATTTCTCCATGATGTCCAGTCTTGTGGTTAGAAGTTATGTCTCTGAACTACACTTATCCTCAAGGCCAAATAGTGTAGAAGCCATTAGAACTTCTTGAAATTCCACAGAACACATCCCGAAATTATCTCCCTAAAATTTTGGTTTTAAAAACACCAGGTAAGAGTTTTTAAGGTCATACGGCAATTTTTTTTTGAAAATTAAAACAGAATCATTGCAGAATGACCAGCCATTTCTAGACTTTAAATAAGCTGTGTAATGTCCTGATGTTATTGAAGGGCCGTCATGATATATAATTGCTGTAGTTACAAAAGTCCTTCCTGATATTGACAACTGCGAAGCTACAATTTTTTTTATTAAAGTTGTCAATTTTGTTCCATCAGGCCTACACCGTTGGAACATTAAAATGACGTACTGGCCATATGTTCGTATAAATAATGTGGACGTCATTTCAGATTTACATTGGCTACACTCCATGTTGTGATTAGCAGCTTTTACTAGCTTATTAAAGGAGACTGATTTACTGTCTGGCAAAGTTAAATATATAAATCTTTCTGAGTCTACACTAGTAGTACTTGATACCATACAGTTCTCGCAGTCATGCTGCCATTGATAAGAAAGCCCAAACAGCTGATCTACATCTACACCTTCAGCATGTAATACATCAAGCATATACATTAAAAACTCCTGACAATCTTGCTGAATATTTTGAGAGAATTGTGTTTGGCCTGAACATCTGTCTAACAGATTTCGAATTTCAGACACACTTTCTATGTTTCTTCTATCAGTGGTACATTTCTCTAACACAGAATTTAACAAACTGCAAAATCTTTGATCAGAATTGACCACAATCTCTTCGTTTACATTTTTTAGAGAAAACAAAACATTAATTACTACATTAGCATAGCAGTTGACACCAGAACTGTTTTCAAACTGAAAACCAACAACATCTTCAACAGAATCCTTTTTGTTTCTGCTTGTAATTTTAGGTTCATTGACTTTTTGTCTTTTTGCTACAACCTCCCCAGTATTGTTCTCATTTCTTCGTTTCCGGCCTACCACACGTTTCTCAAACAAAGGAAACTGAGGCAAATGTGGCGCATACTCTCTTCTTAACCTATTGTATTCCTTAACACAATCTAGATCCGCACAAATGTTTGTGACATCACACTCAATCAAGTACAATCCCGATAAAGTTCTAACTCGTGACAATGCCACATATGCCATACCCTCCTTGAACACAGAACTGCCAATATTCACCAATGCACTGTCTACACTTAAACCTTGCGATTTATGGATTGTCACCGCATATGCCAAGCAAACAGGAAACTGCTTACGGCGAACATATAAGTCTTTTACAAGCAAAAATCTAGCAGAACAACGAGCAATTAGCTGTACTTCCTCAATGCCATCAAATTTAATTTTTAAAAATTCAATTCCATCTCTATTTCTGTATTTTACAAAATCAACAACATTACCCATTGATCCATTTACCAGACCTCTTTCAACATGTAAATTCCTTCTTAAAATTATACGGCAGTTCAAGCACACATTCAGAGTCTTTTCAAAACCTGCAGTTTTAGATATACTCTTCTCTAATGAATCCAATTTTGTTTTCAGATTCTCAGACAAAATAATTGTTGATCCCATATGCTCTACTCTATCAATAGCTTCCAGTTTCACAATCTCTTGCTTTTCTAAATGCAACATTTTGTTGTTAAATTTGGCACATTCTGCAAGAGTTGGCATCAAACATATTCCAGATTTCTTCTCAGTAATTTTCTGAAAAATATTCTCAGGCACAACATCTTGTTCTGGATATAAATTTGACAGTAATCGTGCATGTAAAGCTTCTTTCCCATGCTCGGTCACTTTTCCAATTCTAACATCTTGTAGAATAGTCTTGTAAACTTCATCCTTCGCCTGACGCATATTTTCATGCAGTTCAGCATAATTGAAGTTTAACCATATATTGACGTTGCCAATGCTGCCTAGGCACTTCCTGGTATCTTCATGCGTGAGCATTTTGAACACAGGTTGCCCTTTCACTGGTGTCAGCTGCAGAAGATCTCCGAAAACAATGATGTGTTTGCCACCAAATAACACATCATACTCTGTTTTGAGAACTTCTTGCATCCTCAAATGCACAAAGGCAAGCATGACATTGGAAACCATGCTTACTTCGTCAATGATAAGAAGTTTCATTTTCCTCAAGATTCTTGAAACTTCAAAACAAGCATCTCCAGATAGCTTGTGATATTCTAATTTGTTGTCATGCTCCACTGGCAGCATCAGTAAACGATGTAAAGTAATCGCTTTAATATTATGTGCTGCCAGTCCAGTTGGAGCAGTGACAACACAAAGACAGCGATGACTCTGTCTTTTCCTGCAAATAGCATGAAATTGCTTTAATGAGGAAACTCTTTCCAGTTCCCGCTTCTCCACTCACGTACAGTCGGACAGGCTTCAACGACGTACATGAGCACTCTTTCTTATCATGACTTAATCCATGATCAATTTGCATGGTAACTTCGTCATATATTTTCCTCTGCTCAACGTTGAGTTGCCTTTCCAACTCTTCTAAGTTAACCGCATCCTCTTGAGCATGTGCCATGGCTCTTTCCACTTCATTCATAGCAGTGGCAGCTTCATTTTCGATAACAGGTCCTCCTAGTGGATCCTGACTCAATGAAGCAGAACTCTGACTGTCCTGAGAACTGTCTCTGGCAATCTCGGCTGCAATTGTTGCTTCCTGCTCAATTTCCGCATTCAACATTTCTACATATTTGGGAAAAGCAGGACATTCTATGGTCTCCTTGGCGGCATTGAAAGAGTCTTCGTAACAGAGAAAATCTCCAAGCAGTTCCTCTTCTGCACGCCAAGGCTTGAAAAGTTGCAAAAGTGCTAAATAGAAAAACTCCTTTTTTTCAGGAGATTCGCCACTCAATTTTCGATGGTTTACCAAGTGGCATTTTCTTTGCTTGACCAGACATCCCTCACTTCCTATTACAGCATACACTCCTTTCTCAGTATCTTCTTTGATGTTCCTCTTGAATATGTAATTTTGCAGAACCTCATACAGACAAACATTCTCGAGGTGACTGCTTCGATTTGGATAATATGTATCCAACATGTTTGTCTTCAAAATGTCGGTACTGTTTGGCTCCTTTTCCGCCAAATACTCAATTTCCCGCACAGGTTTGAGAACTCGATTACGCGTTGCAGCAAGACCAAGACTCGCCCAAACGATACTCCTGGACTTGGCATAGAGACTTGCTGAAGACAACCGGTCAGAACATTCGTACGCTCCGATTTCTCGATGCG
Organism: Lissotriton helveticus; assembly: GCF_964261635.1. Classification (NCBI taxonomy): domain Eukaryota; kingdom Metazoa; phylum Chordata; class Amphibia; order Caudata; family Salamandridae; genus Lissotriton; species Lissotriton helveticus. The sequence continues at coordinate 1,575,107,115 of NC_136067.1, forward strand.
ACAACATCTTCAGACTGAAACTGTACAACTTCTTGCTGAGGCTCTTTTCATGGGAAATGTCCTCCCACATATCCTTCAATTCTGTCTTCTCTTTTTTGGTGATGTAAGACGTCACATACCGAGCCACAGCCATACAGTTATCAGCCACAAACTGTATATCCATGTTAGCATTCCACATGGACAAAATCACCGGGTTGTAGTCGTTGATGTACTTGGACTCTTCGTTCCTCTTCAAATTGTAAGTGTTTTTAGGTGATTTCTTCATGACATTGTGTCGCAACGAAGACATCAAACTGTTTACTCTTCCTTTAGAAATCACCGGTCGTGGAAAGCCGAAACGACATTTAGTGTAGAACTTGTCTTTGTTTCGGAATTTACGATGGCAGTACTTTCCACATCGATGGCTTTGGAAACGCAGAACTTTTTCTCTTAGGCTTTTCTTCTCCTTTGCGTTTGGAACAGCACACGTAGAATACTGTTGGATGAAACTCATCACTGAGTCTTCTGGATCCGTTCCAAATTTAGGTGCATCCTTGATCCACAGCAACATATGTATATGAGGAGCACCTCTTGCTTGGTACTCCTTTCTCCAGAAGAAATCCAACACCTCTCCAAGAGGTGGATTCTTCTTATTCATGATGAAAGACATCATAGCTTCAAATCTATGATTGAAGTACCTACATACATTGACTGGATCCAAAGAGCACAGTTCTCCGGGTGTCTTGAATTCGATGTTATCTACGTTAGCATTTGCCTCTCGTAGAAATTCAAGTAAGTCTTCCCAGCCATACTCGGCACAGCTCAGAGTGAGGAACCATGTGGGAGTACCTAAGTTCCTCAGCATACATTTTAAATCACCATGACGACGGTACCAGTACTCATTAGTACCACGCTGACACGCCATGAGATTAATCAGGTGAGAATCTAAAATACTATCTTGGACATTGACTTTATCCATAAAGTCACTTGCCGAGATGTTTTGCATGTGTATACCACTTTTCAAGATGTGGTTCACTGCATATGACAGTCCAGACAGATCGCTTTCAAACAGGAGATGAAACAAATAAGGAATGCATTGTCGAAACCTAGCATCTCCTGCATACAATCGCAAAGTCCGGTATTCAGAAGCAGGAATTTGATGAGGTCGCTCATCATATCTTCCTCCCTGACCTGTTGGAAAAAGCTGTGGGAAACACCGAGCTTCCAAACTTTCCTCCCAAACACTAATGGGACTCCCTTTGGCTTGTTTCATTTGAAACAACTCAATAGCATTCCCCATGACTTCCTTGGAATGCAAAGGATGAACACTATAATGTTCATATATTTCTTCACTAGTAGAGGGTTCTACTTTCTCAATTTGACCAGCACACAAATCGCTATCCTCTTCCTCACTTACTTCCTCTTCTGCAACATATACATTCTTATAGTATTTATTATTTTTTTTCAAATACAATGTTGCCTTTTTGACTTTCCTAACATCTACTAAATCTTGCCATATTTTCTTATTCTTTGTCGGAACCCCATTAACTAAGATAACCAGAGGTTCCTCTTCCACTTTTTCTACTCCAATTGTGTTAATGTTTTTCTTGAAATCTAGAGGCAAATAAACAACTCTTCCCTTTAATCCTCTCTGTAAATCTGATGGAGGCAATTTCCCTGTCTTTGGCTCCATTCTTACAATAGCCTGAAAGGGATGGATACTTTGAATCAAAATAGATTCATAAGTATTTAAGTCCTTCAATTCAGAAGGAATCTCAACCAATTCCAGATTATTATGAACTGCTCTAGCAGGCATCTGGTTTTGTTTTAATTTGTTACAACAATAAGTACACACACGTTGATCCAATCCCAAATCAAAACAATTTTCTACCATCAAGTATGTTGCAAAATCCTTCCATTCACTATTATTTTCCCTTTCACTTTTTGCATATAAATCCACTAACTTAGTCTGATTCTTATAATAAGTGCGTCGACAACACACACAAGTGAAATTAGGCCTCTCACTTGATTTCGCCTCAAACGTCGCAATTTCCCTCTGGAAATTATCTGTACTGGAAACTTGTACACTATCTTCCACATGACCCTCTACTTCTTGCTCAATTTCAACATTCTCCTCTTTACTTCCAAAGTAACAAAACTCAATTTCTTCACATATATTCTTCACATCTATTTCAGAACCATGCAAAAGAGCAGCGCATAATTGTTTCAGCATAATTGCTGGACTCTTAGCATAATACAACATTCTAACTAATTTCCTCACTTTATTATGATGCACTGCTAGCATCCTGAAATGATGAAAAACACTCTGGCATACTCTCCTGGAAAGACAAGCCAGTGAATGACCATGCAAACCTGTCACTTCTCTTACTCTGCAAGGATCTAATTCTTGCAACAACATCATTTTCTGCTTCAAACTTTTTTTGTTAAATGACCGTACAAAATCACAAAGCAAATTGATGGAATCCTGTCGCACACTGCAAATACTACTACACTTCCAGGTGTACACAGGACCCTTAGCACGTCTTCCTAAAACCTCATTACCTAACACCTCTTCTGCCTCTGTTGTCACAAGTTTTTCTTTTTCAACTGGACAACCATCTTTCACTTCATAAGCACGACCACTGGTGTCAACTGCATGCACCAAATCATTATCCTGGAAATAACTCTCCTCATTAAAAAATGCCTCACAGCTTGAACTATGCATCCATTCTCCAGAAAAAACTTCACAAAAATTACTACGATTAACTATTCTCTTCCATCTACTATTTCTTTTGAAATCAAAAATTGCCTTGTTTAGCTTCCTAATTCTATTGATTATCAAAATAAATAACTTACGTTTAATTTCAAATGCCTGATCAATAACTTTATCAACTTTTTTTTTCTCTTATAAAAAACTAGTTTCTGTTGACCTTTCTTAATATTTTTTAACAAATTGCCAATTATCCTGTTGCGGAACATTAGTTTACGAATCTCCCTAAACTGTTGTTTCCTTCTACTATCATGCACAGATTTATCTCTTGCTCTAGCAGTAACATTTTTCATTGTCCTTTTCTTTCCATTTGATTTCCTTCTCGTTTTATGGACTGAAACATTTTCTGTAGTAATATTTTTTTTAATACAAATATTTCTTATGAAATATTTAGAGCTCTTACCCGGTGCTTTCTTCGTGGCTTGAGAAATCTTTTTGTTAGAGGACTGCTGCGTTTTTTTTTTCACCTGCTGTCTTTGACGTTTTGCAGCCTTTATCTGTCTTTGTATTGTAGGCATGGTGAAATCTTGAAATGATCTGCAGTTGAATCTGTGGAAAAATATAATAAAAAATGTTATTAAACATTATTACCAAACAGTAAATCAGTAACAGTGATCAAAAACTTAACACACTACTTGACATTTTAATTTGAAGATTTTTTAGTCATTGGCAATTTTACAATACAGAAATACCAGAAAAGAAATGACATTTATATTTATGTTACCTATGCTATTTTATATGTGAATCTGATCTAATTTTATGAGCATATTTTAATATTTTATTGAAGACACTACACATAACCTGTTTTTGAAGGTGTCTTTATTTTCAAATTAAACGGTTTACCTTTTTACTTTTTATTAATTATAAATTTTAAAAATAAATGTTTATATTTCCAAAGGCTCAAGCAGGTCAGCTTCCCATCCTATATCATATAATTCGGACAAATCTGCATCCTCATCACGCTCTTCTTCATCCTCAGGATTTAAATCATCCAAAGGATCAACATCCACTGATGTTTCAATTACAAGTTCAATGATGAGGTCAAAATCAACTGATTGCAGATTGTCGCTCATGTTGAGGTTGTCTTTATCTTTAAAGAAAGATAACAACAATGAGATGTTGCAGAGTAAGAGACAAATCTCAGAGATTATAATAGTAAAATTGTTTAACAAGATTAACATTTAGCAGCTATTATTTAGCCATGTCCAGCAATGCTGAGCAGGTGAAGCCTATGTCTAATTTTTCACTGAACAGGACTCATCTCTTCTTAACCTTGGATAAGCCTCACCGACTCTGTGTCCCCTGCACATACTTAAATGTAAAGGGGCAGATTTATATTAAATGGCACATCCCCAGGCATGCACCAGTTAACGTGCACCACTGCTCTGCCACCCATGGTGTGCCGCATTTACAATCAGATAGGAGAAAGCTGCGTCAAAACCCTGCGCCTGCTTGAAGCTGGCATAGGTCTTGACGCAGCATTGTGGAGATGGGGCACCCCTGAGCCTTGCTGGAGCTGCATCGCACTTGCGATACAACTCCAGCAATGCGCCACCTTTACGGCACAGATGCGTCACGCATCTGTGCCGTTTTTGCCCCATGCTGCGCCGCATTGTAAATGCAGCACACCATGGGTGGCGGAACAGCGGCGCAGGATGACTGTCACATCCCTGGTGATGCACCAGTCATCATAAATCTATCCCTAAGCTTCTTATCTTGTTACAGATGAACTGCCATATGTATCATCAAAATATTTTACATTTTCTAAATAGCGAATTTTAAGGAATAAATAGCGATTCTTTACCATTCCTAATTTGCGATGAGCAAATTGCTAATTGCAAGTTACCCATTCATTTCCATGGGCTAGGAGGCTCATAGGAATGAAGGTTTAATTTGCGATTAGCAATTTGCTCATCACAAATTAGGAATTTTTCCAAGGGTGCAGGGGTGTCTCAAGAACACCCTGCTGCACCCCTAAAAAAGAAATTTGGGGGCATATGGCGCACATAAATTTTAACAACATTCCTTTACCTCAACAACGATTTTCAAATCATAACTTCAAAACACTACACATGGGAAAATTACTTAAATTGTCCTTAAGACACATAAAAGCGTTTTTTGATTGGCTTTCCTGCATGGTAGGGTCACTCTTAACATGGCTATGTAACACAAACATTCAAAATCTAAATTTTCCATGCACATGTGGGAGCATATTTACAAGCAATTTGCGCCACAGAGAAATGTCTTACACTAAAATGAGAAAAATAACATCAGGGACAGTCAATTGCCTTATAAAGAACCGTACACCATTATGTCCTTGTCATGAATTTAAAAACAATTCCTTTTCCCCAAAAACGATTTTCAAATCATAATTTCAAAACACTGCACATGAGAAAATGACTTAAAATGTCATTAAAACACATGAAAGCGTTTTTTGATTGCCTTTCGAGCATGGTTGGGTCACTTTTAACATGGCTATGTAACACAAACATTCAAAATCAAAATTTTCCATGCACATGTGGAAGCATATTTACAAGCAATTTGCGCCACAGAGAAAGGTCTTACACTAAAATGAGAAAAATAACATCAGGGACAGTCAATTGCCTTATAAAGAAGCATACACCATTATGTCCTTGTCATGAATTTAAAAACAATTCCTTTTCCCCAAAAACGATTTTCAAATCATAATTTCTAAACACTGCACATGGGAAAATGACTTAAAATGTCATTAAAACACATGAAAGCATTTTTTGATTGCCTTTCCAGCATGGTTGGGTCACTTTTAACATGGCTATGTAACACAAACATTCAAAATCAAAATTTTCCATACACATGTGAGAGCATATTTACAAGCAATTTGTGCCACATAAATCATAATTTTCTCCTTAAAGCACACTATTCTCTATCTAAATTAAAGAAATATTTTCTCACCTTAGCAAATACTTTGAGTTTGAAAACAGTCTCAGAAACACACCAATTTGTCTTCAGCAGAGCAAAAGGTATGCACTCCAGAGTCTGCAGCTATCAAAAGCACAGAAATGCTGTAATTCTTCACACATATTTCTCATGTCACCCAATCAAAACTCTTCCCTCACTTTTTTTCAAATGAAAACCCTTCCCCCTCTGCCCTTTCTGCCTATTTTCCATAGCAACCACCTCCTGGAATACCTCTGGTGTTTGCAAGTTCACACAACAATGTTGCAATTGAACTCTGAACTCTCAGTGCACCTGCATATCCAGTGCATTCTTTCATTTAATGATTTTTTATTGACCACTCAAAATACATCTTTCAAAGAACACATCTGTGCACCCTAACTTTCTGTTTTCATCAATCAAAATCCACAAATCACTGTTACTGCTTCATGAACACAGAAACTCCACAGTTTTTTTTTCATTTTACACTCTCATTTTTTCAACTGCCATTTCATTGCCACACTTCATCTGACTGCAGGAGAACCTTCTCTCACCATGTTTTCTGTCTGGATTGTTGGTCATAGTTATATTCACTGGGCTCAAAGGTACGTTGAAAGCAGGAATTTACCTAACCTCAATTTACAAGATGTGGAAATTAAGTGGTTTGGCCACAGAGGATTAAAATGTCACCAATTGATACCATTGGTGAAAACCTTTATGCATTTGCCAAAACCTGACCTGTTAATTGTGCACTGTGGAGGTAATGATTTGGGCACTTTGACTGGTGTAGGTCTGGAAATGCTTTTAAAGGACACCTTTGAGCAATTAATGGCACTTTTTCCTCAGACTGCCTTGGTATATTCAAATATATGCCAAAGACAGAAATGGAGGTGGTCAAACCAATTTTGTCCACAAATTGAGAAGTCGAGGAAGCATGTAAACAAATCTGTTTCAGCTTACATGAGAGACCATGGAATGGGCTCCCTGTACAACAATAACTTGCGTTACTACATGCAAGATATCTACAGAGGAGATGGAGTTCACTTCTCAGATGAGGGCAACAGAGTTTTCACTCTGAATTTAAGAATGTGCATTGGTACCTACTTATAAGTACCTAAATGTACCATAAACCCAAAAGCTCTTCTCAGAGCTACCCTACATCTAATCACTCACAATTATTATTTTACTCTAACTTTTTTCACTAATTTTCAACAAAGTACGCTCCCTGGGGCGCTACCCGGTACGCGTACCGGGAGCTAACCTCACGAATTTTTTTTAAAAAAATGTTTTTTTTTCGCACATATAAGCCTCCTCAGCCACCCTCAGAAAACCTAGGGGGTCAAGATAACTCTACCGTGCCCCCTTTTACCCATTCTGAACATTATTTGCCCTCCATCTTGTATCTTAATTCGACTGAAACACAAAATGGTGGACTCCCGGAACGCTTAAGGTCCGCGAACCGAGGCGCTCAACGGTTCGCGTACCGGGTCGCTCCCTGGGAAGATAAAGAAAATAAAAAATAATCAAGAAATCCAACAATCAATTAACATACAGCATTTGAAAAGTCTATCATTCATTTTTCATTGTAGTACGCTCCCCAGAACGCTTCCCGGTGCGCGTACCGGGCGCTACCCACGCAAAAAAACAAAAAACAAAATTTATTTTTTTTTGCCCCGCGGGGCCCTTTTAAAACCTCCACATTAAACCTAGGGGGTCAGCGAGGATCTACTATGCCCCCTTATGGTTATTTCCCCCTTTGTTTTGGCCTCCTCTTGTCTCTCGATCCTACCGAGAGACAAGATGGCGGCCGCTCCGGACTGTTTAGAATGTTGACAGACACCGGAGAGCCAATCAGCTTCGCTACGCGAAGTTTTGGTACGCTTAAGGTCCGCGAACCGGGGCGCTGCCTGGTCCGCGCTTACAGATATATATCTTTTTTTGAACGTTAATTTCTCAAAATCCACTGCAGCACATATATTGAGACCTACAAAAGGCACATCGGGCTACCAGTCCCTACAATTTAGCCAAGTTTCGTGCAAATCCATTCAGCCGTTCGGGCTAAAAGTGAGGCTAACCGCAATATGGAAAACTCAATGTTAAAAACACGTTTTGGGACACCCCTTTTTTCTCGGCCCCCCCTGGACGAACCCCCCCCAAATTTTCAGGGGCTGCTCAGAAACAAAATGTTCCATTTTCCAGAAAATTTCAGCCAATTCCGTCCACAAACGCCAAAGTTATTAGACATAGAATTTTCAAAAATCCCATAGGGAAAAAATCCTAACTATATATACCTACTGGCGACCGCCAGTAGGTAATATATTACCTACTGGCGGTCGCCAGTAGGTATATATAGTTAGGATTTTTTCTCTATGGGATTTTTGAAAATTCTATGTCTAATAACTTTGGCGTTTGTGGACGGAATTGGCTGAAATCTTCAGGAAAATGGAACATTTTGTTTCTGAGCAGCCCCTGAAAATTTGGGGGGGTTTCGTCAAGGGGGGGCCGAGAAAAAAGGGGGGTCCCAAAACGCGTTTTTCCCATGTTAATTTCCATAGGGCGGTTGGCCTCACTTTTAGCCCGAACGGCTGAATGGATTTCCACCAAACGTGGCAAAATTGTAGGGACTGTTAGCCCGATGTGCCTTTGCTAGGTCTCAATATATGCGCTCCAGTAAATTTTGAGAAATTAACGTTCAAAAAAATATATATATCTGTAAGCGCGCTCCGGGCAGCGCCCCGGTTCGCGTACTTGACGCGTAACGGAACTTCGCGAAGCGAAGCTGATTGGCTCTCCGGTGTCTGTCAACATTCTAAACAGTCTGGAGCGGCCGCCATCTTGTCTCTCGGTAGGATCGAGAGACAAGAGGAGGCCAAAACAAAGGGGGAAATGACCATAAGGGGGCATAGTAGATCCTCCCTGACCCCTAGGTTTGATGTGGAGGCTTTAAAAGGGCCCCGCGGGGCAAAAAAAAAAGAATGATAGACTATGATATTTTGAAATAGTGTATGTTTATTGATTGTTCTTTTTGTTGTTTTTTTTTGTTTTTTTTGTTATTTAAGTAGCAGTATTTATGATTATTAAATATAAATTTATTTTTAGAATTGTGCACAGTATACTATAAGTCTGACTTTACATTATAATCAATTTGGTACTAGTTTATGAATTACATATAAAAATGATTAAAGACTCAAACAATTTTTTAATATTAAATATAATTAAATTTTTCTGATTCTTTTTCAAAATTTCATAGAACGTCTAACATTTGACTGTCCGATATGTCCTCTTGTTGAGTGAACATAACTTCCCACATTTGACCGTCATCATAATGAAGTAAATGATCCACAGATTCTACACATTGTAGAAGTTCATGGTCTCGTGATTCATCCATGAATTCCAAGTCCATGGGTTCAATTATTTCCTCATTGTTCATGTCTAGGACAATTTCAAAGGAAACGTTCTGTTCTCCTTGCATTTTTGTGCTGAAATTTGAATAAAAAATAAATATATCAGTAGAGATAGGGCACTGTTGGGTTTAAGTTCAGACAGGTACTTTTGAGGCATGAAGTAGTACTATTAAAAAGTGCCTGTGAGAAAGCCTATGTAAATTCATAATAATACCACAGAAACCTAAATCAATCCATAATTATAATAAACAAGCCTTTCTCAATGTCTAACTCTTACAGAGGGATAGTATATAACTATCTGAAAATGTTTTCAAATTTATAAAATAATATCTTACCTTTTAAAAACAAGTTTAAGTTGTGAGTGAAAATGATCTTGCAATGTAGTTCAGGAAGTAGTAGTCAAAATGGCTGTGTTTTTCTCTCTTTTTTTATATATATTCAGGTAAATAACCAATCAAATGTCAGGTACAAAAAAAGTAGAAAATGAAAGTAACATTTTAATTGGTTGTCAATTCCAACACTTCAGATGTGTTTTGTGAAGTAATTTACCTCAGGGTATTTAGAGAGGTCTACAGGCTAAATGGCTAAATGGAATTCCAAACAAATGTGTGAAAATGGTAGGGATTGGTATGTAGTATGAGCTAATCTATATTTGGTGAAAGTGTCTCCAGGGTTTCTTCTGTAAATTACTTTCCCACCTTTTTTAATGGAGCGCTTCCCGGTGAGCGCCCCGGTACGCGAACCGGCAGCGTTACGGGAGTCCACCATTTTGTGTTTCGGTCGAATTAAGATACAAGATGGAGGGCAAATAATGTTCAGAATGGGTAGAAGGGGGCACGGTAGACGTATTTTGACCCCCTAGGTTTTCTGAGGGTGGCTGAGGAGGCCCATATGTGTGGAAAAAAACATTTTTTTTAAAATTTCGCGCGGTTAGCTTCCGGTTCGCGTACCGGGTAGCGCTCCGGGGAGCGTACTTTGTTGAAAATTTGTGAAAAAAGTTAGAGTAAAATAATAATTGTGAGTGATCAGATGTAGGGTAGCTCTGAGAAGAGCTTTTGGGTTTATGGTACATTTAGGTACTTATAAGTAGGTACCAATGCACAGTCTTAAATTCAAAATGAAAACTCTGTTGCCCTCATCTGAGAAGTGAACTCCATCTCCTCTGTAGATATCTTGCATGTAGTAACGCAAGTTATTGTTGTACATGGAGCCCATTCCATGGTCTCTCATGTAAGCTGAAACAGATTTGTTTACATGCTTCCTCGACTTCTCAATTTGTGGACAAAATTGGTTCGACCACCTCCATTTCTGTCTTTGGCATATATTTGAATATACCAAGGCAGTTTGAGGAAAAAGTGCCATCAATTGCTCAAAGGTGTCCTTTAAAAGCATTTCCAGACCTACACCAGTCAAAGTGCCCAAGTCATTACCTCCACAGTGCACAATTAACAGGTCAGGTTTTGGCAAATGCATAAAGGTTTTCACCAATGGTATCAATTGGTGACATTTTAATCCTCTGTGGCCAAACCACTTAAGTTCCACATCTTGTAAATTGAGGTTAGGTAAATTTCTGTTATCAGCATACCTCTGAGCCCAGTAGATGTAACTATGTCCAACAATCCAGACAGAAAACATGGTGAGAGGAGGTTCTGCTGCAGTCAGATGAAGTGTGGCAATGAAATGGGAGTTGAAAAAATAAGAGTTTAAAATGAAAAAAACTGTGGAGTTTCTGTGTTAATGAAGCAGTAGCAGTGATTGGTGGATTTTGATTGCTGAAAACAGAAAGTTAGGGTGCATGGATGAGTTCTTTGAAAGATGTAATTTGAATGGTCAAAAAAAATATCATTTTATGAAAGATTGCACTGGATATGCAGGTGTACTGAGAGTTCAGAGTTCAATTGAAACATTGTTGTGTGAACTTGCAAACATGAGAGGTCTTTCAGGAGGTAGTTGCTATGCAAAAAAGGCAGAAAGGGTAGAGGGGGGAAGGGTGTTGATTTGAAAAAAGTGAGGGAAGAGTTTTGATTGGGTGACATGAGAGATATGTGTGATGAATTACAGCTTTTCTGTGCTTTTTATAGCTGCAGACTCTGGAGTGCATACCTTTTGCTCTGCTAAAGACAATTTGGTGTGTTTCTGAGACTGTTTTGAAACTCATAAAGTATTTGCTAAGGTGAGAAAAGATTCATTTAATTTAGATAGAGAATAGTATGGTTTAGGGAGAACATTATGAAGAAAGTTGTGTATTTAAAATTTTGATTTGTGTCAAGTGTTTTACAAATAGATTTTGTTTCTTTGTGTTACATAGCAATGTTAAAAGTGACGCTAAAATAGTGCAAGGGTCTTACAAAAATGCTTTCATGTGTCTTAGGAAAGGGGGGGGGGTGATGAACAGAGTGTCTGAATTAAGCAGACCACTCTTACCCAGTCCAAATATCAGGGCTTGATCCATCACCGTTATTTAGCTCACTGCCCCATCCCAGCTCAGAACCTGGCTATATGCAAATTAGTCTGTCCCTGGCCCAGTGCATCATGGGAACAGGGCAGACCAAACTACCAAGCCAATTCTTCACCAGAAAGGATACAAGCTACCGGGGACCGGTTTCTGGCATTTCAGCCTCTTCGGCCCGGCTTGCTTGAATCCTGATGGAGCAGTGAGCAAGGGACTCATGTCTGAGTATACCCTGCCACACCTATAGTGGCCAAAAACGATTCAGAAAAGGGGGTGGTGATGAACAGAGTGTCTGAATTAAGCAGACCACTCTTACCCAGTCCAAAGATCAGGGCTTGATCCATCACCGTTATTTAGCTCACTGCCCCATCCCAGCTCAGAACCTGGCTATATGCAAATTAGTCTGTCCCTGGCCCAGTGCATCATGGGAACAGGGCAGACCAAACTACCAAGCCAATTCTTCACCAGAAAGGATACAAGCTACCGGGGACCGGTTTCTGGCATTTCAGCCTCTTCGGCCCGGCTTGCTTGAATCCTGATGGAGCAGTGAGCAAGGGACTCATGTCTGAGTATACCCTGCCACACCTATAGTGGCCAAAAACGATTCAGAAAAGGGGGTGGTGATGAACAGAGTGTCTGAATTAAGCAGACCACTCTTACCCAGTCCAAAGATCAGGGCTTGATCCATCACCGTTATTTGGCTCACTGCCTTATCCCAGCTCAGAACCTGGCTATATGCAAATTAGTCTGTCCCTGGCCCAGTGCATCATGGGAACAGGGCAGACCAAACTACCAAGCCAATTCTTCACCAGAAAGGATACAAGCTACCGGGGACCGGTTTCTGGCATTTCAGCCTCTTTGGCCCGGCTTGCTTGAATCCTGATGGAGCAGTGAGCAAGGGACTCATGTCTGAGTATACCCTGCCACACCTATAGTGGCCAAAAACGATTCAGAAAAGGGGGTGGTGATGAACAGAGTGTCTGAATTAAGCAGACCACTCTTACCCAGTCCAAAGATCAGGGCTTGATCCATCACCGTTATTTAGCTCACTGCCCCATCCCAGCTCAGAACCTGGCTATATGCAAATTAGTCTGTCCCTGGCCCAGTGCATCATGGGAACAGGGCAGACCAAACTACCAAGCCAATTCTTCACCAGAAAGGATACAAGCTACCGGGGACCGGTTTCTGGCATTTCAGCCTCTTCGGCCCGGCTTGCTTGAATCCTGATGGAGCAGTGAGCAAGGGACTCATGTCTGAGTATACCCTGCCACACCTATAGTGGCCAAAAATGATTCAGAAAAGGGGGTGGTGATGAACAGAGTGTCTGAATTAAGCAGACCAGTCTTTCCCAGTCCAAAGATCAGGGCTTGATCCATCACCGTTATTTAGCTCACTGCCCCATCCCAGCTCAGAACCTGGCTATATGCAAATTAGTCTGTCCCTGGCCCAGTGCATCATGGGAACAGGGCAGACCAAACTACCAAGCCAATTCTTCACCAGAAAGGATACAAGCTACCGGGGACCGGCTTCTGGCATTTCAGCCTCTTCGGCCCGGCTTGCTTGAATCCTGATGGAGCAGTGAGCAAGGGACTCATGTCTGAGTATACCCTGCCACACCTATAGTGGCCAAAAACGATTCAGAAAAGGGGGTGGTGATGAACAGAGTGTCTGAATTAAGCAGACCACTCTTACCCAGTCCAAAGATCAGGGCTTGATCCATCACCGTTATTTAGCTCACTGCCCCATCCCAGCTCAGAACCTGGCTATATGCAAATTAGTCTGTCCCTGGCCCAGTGCATCATGGGAACAGGGCAGACCAAACTACCAAGCCAATTCTTCACCAGAAAGGATACAAGCTACCGGGGACCGGTTTCTGGCATTTCAGCCTCTTCGGCCCGGCTTGCTTGAATCCTGATGGAGCAGTGAGCAAGGGACTCATGTCTGAGTATACCCTGCCACACCTATAGTGGCCAAAAACGATTCAGAAAAGGGGGTGGTTGTGAGTCCCTTGCTCATTGCACCATCAGGATTCAAGCAAGCCGGGCCGACGACGCCTGAAATGGCAGAAACCGGTCCCCGGAAGCTTGTTTCCTTCCCAGTACAAGAATTGGCTTGGTAGTTTGGTTTGCCCTGTTCCCATCATGCACTGGGACAGGAACAGACTAATTTGCATATAGCCAAGTTCTGAGCTGGGATGGTGCAGTGAGCTAAAAAACGGTGATGGATCAAGCCCTGATCTTTGGACTGGGTAAGAGTGGTCTGCTTAATTCAGGCACTCTGTTCATCACCACCCCCTTTTCTGAATCATTTTGTCCACCATAAGCGTGGAAGGGTATACTCAGATGTGAGTCCCTTGCTCATTGCACCATCAGGATTCAAGCAAGCCGGGCCGACGATGCCTGAAATGGCAGAAACCGGTCCCCGGAAGCTTGTTTCCTTCCCAGTAAAAGAATTGGCTTGGTAGTTTGGTTTGCCCTGTTCCCATCATGCACTGGGACAGGAACAGACTAATTTGCATATAGCCAAGTTCTGAGCTGGGATGGTCCAGTGAGCTAAAAAACGGTGATGGATCAAGCCCTGATCTTTGGACTGGGTAAGAGTGGTCTGCTTAATTCAGGCACTCTGTTCATCTCCACCCCCTTTTCTGAATCATCTTCATGTGTCTTAGGGTATTTTAACTCACTTCCTCATGAATGTAGGTATATAATTGATTTAGATGTTGTGTTTAAAAACGATTTAAGAAAACAATTAGGTTTCTGGATATGTACTGCTAGAGATTCATAGGTTGCTTGGGGCATATTTATAAGGCCTTTGAGTCTCTCTGATGTTATTTTTCACATTTTAATTTAAGACCTTTCTCTGTGGTGCAAGGTCCTTGTAAATATGCCCCCATCTGTGCTTGGCAAATTTTGATTTTAATTCTTTGACTAACATAGCCATGTTAAAAGTGACCCAAAAATGTTGCAAGGGCCTTAAAAAAACGCTTTCATGTGTCTTAGGCCATTTTAAGTCATTTCCCCTTGAATGTAGGTATGTAATTGATTTAGATGATGTGTTTAAAAACGATTTATGAAATCAATTAGGTTTCTTGATATGTACTGCTAGAGCTTCATAGGTTGCTTGGGGCATATTTATAAGGCCTTTGTGTCTCTCTGATGTTATTTTTCCCATTTTAATTTAAGACCTTTCCCTGTGGTGTAAGGTCCTTGTAAATACGCCCCCATCTGTGCTTGGCAAATTTAGATCTTGATTATTTGACTTACATAGCCATGTTAAAAGTGATCTAAAAATGGAGCAAGGGCTTAAAAAAAACGCTTTCATGTGTCTTAGGGCATTTTAAGTCACTTCCCGATGAATGTAGGTATATAATTGATTTAGATGATGTGTTTAAAAATGATTTTTGAAATCAATTAGGTTTCTTGATATGTAATGCTAGAGCTTCATAGGTTGCTTGGGGCATATTTATAAGGCCTTTGAGTCTCTCTGATGTTATTTTTCCCATTTTAATTTAAGACCTTTCCCTGTGGTGCAAGGTCCTTGTAAATACGCCCCCATGTGTGCTTGGCAAATTTAGATTTTGATTATTTGACTTACATAGCCATGTTCCATACAGTTCTCACCTTCTGCGTAGTCTTTGATATGCTAGACTCCATCTGCACTATGAGATACCTAAGCAAAGGAAACACAGGTGATGTGATTGTGAAATGAGGAAAAGAAACTCCACATTTTTCAATTACATCACCTGTGTTTTCTAAGTTTACGAATGACATTGTGCAGATGAGGTTTAGGTCTGTCCACGGACACAGAAGAGGTCTGGCCTTTGTTCAAGAGTGAAGTGGACATGACTTACTTCATTGGTAGGCTTTCACATGTATTATCTCCTCTGTACTCTTCAACAAGCGTAAATTTCATCTGCAACCCTGAGTAGGCCTCACCTTAAACAAACCTCTGGATAGGCCACACCTTATCGTCATCCTGAATCAATCATTTAAAATGTTAGGGACAGATTTATGATAGGTGTATGACTCTTTTGCGTCACTGTGCGTCACTTTTGTGACGCAGCGGCGGTGCAAAAGATTTGCTATGTGGCAACATATTTACAACTTGATGCATCTAGGCAGATGTGTCATGCTGTAAAGTCCCATGCCACATGAAACCGATGCAGCAGTGATGCAAAAGATGCACCATGTTGCAAGACAGGCCTCATTTCATCTCCAACAAGATAAGAAGCTGAATCTTCTGTAAATGTCAAAATTGTTGTATACACTGCTCAACTTATGTGTACTCTTTGATATGCTAGAGTCCATCTGCACTATGAGATACCTAAGCAAAGGAAACACAGGTGATGTGATTGTGAAATGAGGAAAAGAAACTCCACATTTTTCAATTACATCACCTGTGTTTCCTAAGTTTACGAATGACATTGTGCAGATGAGGTTTAGGCCTGTCCACGGACACAGAAGAGGTATGGCATTTGTTCAAGAGTGAAGTGGACATGACTTACTTCATTGGTAGGCCTTCACATGTATTATCTCCTCTGTACTCTTCAACAAGCGTAAATTTCATCTGCAACTCTGAGTAGGCCTCACCTTAAACAAACCTCTGGATAGACCACACCTTATCGTCATCCTGAATCAATCATTTAAAATGTTAGGGACAGATTTATGATAGGTGTATGACTCTTTTGCGTCACTGTGCGTCACTTTTGTGACGCAGCGGCGGTGCAAAAGATTTGCTATGTGGCGACATATTTACAACTTGATGCATCTAGTCAGATGTGTCATGCTGTAAAGTCCCGTGCCACATGAAACCAATGCAGCAGTGATGCAAAACATGCACCATGTTGCAAGACAGGCCTCATTTCATCTCCAACAAGATAAGAAGCTGAATCTTCTGTAAATGTTAAAATTGTTGTATACACTGCTCAACTTATGTGTACTCTTTGATATGCTAGAGTCCATCTGCACTATGAGATACCTAAGCAAAGGAAACACAGGTGATGTGATTGTGAAATGAGGAAAAGAAACTCCACATTTTTCAATTACATCACCTGTGTTTCCTAAGTTTACGAATGACATTGTGCAGATGAGGTTTAGGTCTGTCCACGGACACAGAAAAGGTCTGGCCTTTGTTCAAGAGTGAAGTGGATATGACTTACTTCATTGGTAGGCCTTCACATGTATTATCTCCTCTGTACTCTTCAACAAGCGTAAATTTCATCTGCAACCCTGAGTAGGCCTCACCTTAAACAAACCTCTGGATAGGCCACACTTTATCGTCATCTTGAATCAATCATTTAAAATGTTAGGGACAGATTTATGATAGGTGTATGTCTCTTTTGCGTCACTGTGCGTCACTTTTGTGACGCAGCGGCGGTGCAAAAGATTTGCTATGTGGCGACATATTTACAACTTGATGCATCTAGGCAGATGTGTCATGCTGTAAAGTCCTGTGCCACATGAAACCTGCGTCAGTTTTCATATAGGTGTTTTGTTGCAAGGTATGCATTAATTTGCATGAAAGCCCTGTAAAACTAACACAGTGAAATTTAGAAGATTTCACTGAGTCAGCTTTATAGCATTGCTGAATCAAATCCTTACGCCTGTTTGAAACAGGCATAAGAAGTGATGCACCATGCAATGTGAGGCTTCCTCCTGTGCATTGCAGTAGACATGTCGCGCTTATGACGTGATTCCTGCAATGTGCTGCTTTTGCGGCACAGATGCGTGACGCATCTTTGCTGTTTTTGCTCAATGGTGCTCCACATTGTAAATGCGGCACACTATGGGTGGCAGAGCAGCGGTGCACATTAACTGGTGCATCCGTGGGGATGCGCCAGTTAACATAAATCTGCCCCTTTACATTTAAGTATGAGCAGGGGACACAGAGTCAGTGAGGGTTATCCAAGGTTAAGAAGAGATGAGTCCTGTTCACTGAAAACTTGGACATAGGCCTCACCTCCTCAGCATCACTGGACCTGGCTAAATAATAGCTGCAAAATGTTACTCTTGTTAAACAATTTTACTATTATAGTCTCTGAGATTTGTCTCTTACTCTGCAACATCTCATTGTTGTTCTCTTTCTTTAAAGAAAACGACAACATCAAGCATGAGTGATAATGATCAATCTGTTGATCTCGACATTATCATTGAAATTGTGATTCAAACATCAGTGGAAGTAGATCCCTTGGATGATTTAAATCCTGAGGATGATGAAGAACATGATGAGGATGCCGATTTGTCAGAATTGTATGACATAGGGTGGGAAGCTGACCTGCTTGAGCCTATGGAACTATAAACATTTATTTTTAAAATTTACAATAAATGAAAAGTAAAAATGTAAACCGTTTCATTTAAAATTAAACACACCTTCAAAAACAGGTTATGTGTAGTGTCTTCTATAAAATATTAAAATATGCTCATAAAATTAGATCAGATTCACATATAAAACAGCACAGGTAAAATGTAGAAGCATTCCATTTCTTTTCTGCTATTTGTGTATTCTAAATTTGCCAAAGCACTAAAAAATATTCTATGTAAAAATGTCAATTAGTGTGTTAAGTTTTTGATGACTGTTATTGATTTACTGTTTGGTAATAGTGGTTAATAACATTTTTTATTATATTTTACCACAGATTCAACTGCAGATCATTTCAAATTTTGAGAATGCCGTCTAAGGATAGAATCAGAAAGGCTACAAAACATCAAAGACAGCAGGTTCATCAATTAATGCAGCAGTCCTCTACAATAAAAAATCGTCAAGTCACCAAGAAAGCACCGGGTAAGACCACGAAATCATTCATAAGAAACATTTGTAAAAAAAAAAGTAGTACTACAGAAAATGTTTTAGTCCAGAAAAAGAGAAGCAATTTTAACGGAAAGGAAAGGCCAATCAAAAATGTTACTGCTAGAGCAAGAGATAACTCTGTGCATGATCGTAGAAGGAAACAACAGTTTAGGGACATTCGTAAACGAATGTTCCGCAACAGGATAATTGGCAATTTGTTAAAAAAAATTAAGAAAGGTCAACAGAAAGCGGTTTTTTATAAGAGAAAAAAAAAAGTTGAGAAAGTTATTGATCAGGCATTCGAAATTAAACGAAAGTTATTTATTTTGATAATCAATAGAATTAGGAAGCTAAACAAGGCAATTTATGATTTCAAAACAAATAGTAGATGGAAGAGAACAGTTAATCGTAGTAATTTTTGTGAAGTTTTTTCAGGAGAATGGATGCATAGTTCAAGTTGTGAGGCATTTTTTAATGAGGAGAGTTATTTCCAGGATAATGATTTGGTGCATGCAGTTGACACCAATGGTCGAGCTTATGAGGTGAAAGATGGTTGTCCATTTGAAAAAGAAAAACTTGTGACAACAGAGACAGAAGAGGTGTTAGGTAATGAGGTTTTAGGAAGACGTCCTAAGGGACCTGTGTACACCTGGAAGTGTAGTAGTATTTGCAGTGTGCGACAGGATTCCATCAATTTGCTTTGTGATTTTGTACGGACATTTAATAAGAAAAGTTTGAAGCAGAAAATGAAGTTGTTGCAAGAATTAGATCCTTGCAGAGTGAGAGAAGTGACAGGTTTGCATGGTCATTCACTGGCTTGTCTTTCCAGGAGAGTATGCCAGAGTGTTTTTCATCATTTCAGGATGCTAGCAGTGCATCATAATAAAGTGAGGAAATTAGTTAGAATGTTGTATTATGCTAAGAGTCCAGCAGTTATGCTTAAACAATTATGCGCTGCTCTTTTGCATGGTTCTTAAATAGATGTGAAGAATATGTGTGAAGAAATTGAGTTTTGTTACTTTGGAAGTAAAGAGGAGAATGTTGAAATTGACCCAGAAGAAGAGGGTAATGTGGAAGATAGTGTACAGGTTTCCAGTACAGATAATTTTCAGAAGGAAATTGCCACGTTTCAGGTGAAATCAAGTGAGAGGCCTAATTTCACTTGTGTGTGTTGTCGACGCACTTATTATAAGAATCAGACTAAGTTAGTGGATTTATATGCAAAAAGTGAAAGGGAAAATAATAGTGAATGGAAGGATTTCGCAACATACTTGATGGTAGAAAATTGTTTTGATTTGGGATCGGATCAACGTGTGTGTACTTATTGTTGTAATAAATTAAATCAAAACCAGATGCCTGCTAGAGCGGTTCATAATAATCTGGAATTGGTTGAGATTCCTTCTGAATTGAAGGATTTAAATACTTATGAATCTATTTTGATTCAAAGTATCCATCCCTTTCAGGCTATTGTAAGAATGGAGCCAAAGACAGGGAAATTGCCTCCATCAGATTTACAGAGAGGATTAAAGGGAAGAGTTGTTTATTTGCCTCTAGATTTGAAGAAAAACATTAACACAATTGGAGTAGAAAAAGTGGAAGAGGAACCTCTGGTTATCTTAGTTAATGGGGTTCTGACAAAGAATAAGAAAATATGGCAAGATTTAGTGGATGTTAGGAAAGTCAAAAAGGCAACATTGTATTTGAAAAAAAACAATAAGTACTATAAGAATGTATATGTTGCAGAAGAGGAAGTAAGTGAGGAAGAGGATAGCGATTTGTGTGCTGGTCAAATTGAGAAAGTAGAACCCTCTAAAAGTGAAGAAATATATGAACATTATAGTGTTCATCCTTTGCAGTCCAAGGAAGTCATGGGGAATGCTATTGAGTTGTTTCAAATGAAACAAGCCAAAGGGAGTCCCATTAGTGTTTGGGAGGAAAGTTTGGAAGCTCGGTGTTTCCCACAGCAATTTCCAACAGGTCAAGGAGGAAGATATGATGAGCGACCTCATCAAATTCCTGCTTCTGAATACCGGACTTTACGATTGTATGCAGAAGATCCTAGGTTTCGACAATGCATTCCCTATTTGTTTCATCTCCTGTTTGAAAGCGATCTGTCTGGACTGTCATATGCAGTGAACCACATCTTGAAAAGTGGTATACAGATGCAAAACATCTCGGCAAGTGACTTTATGGATAAAGTCAATGTCCAAGACAGTATTTTGGATTGTCACCTGATTAATCTCATGGCGTGTCAGCGTGGTACTAATGAGTACTGGTACCGTCGTCATGGTGATTTAAAATGTATGCTGAGGAACTTAGGAACTCCCACATGGTTCCTCACTCTGAGCTGTGCCGAGTATGGCTGGGAAGACTTACTTGAATTTCTACGAGAGGCAAATGGAAACATTGAATACATCGAATTCAAGACACCCGGAGAACTGTGCTCTTTGGATCCAGTGAATGTATGCAGGTACTTCAATCATAGATTTGAAGCTATGATGTCTTTCATTATGAATAAGAAGAATCCACCTCTTGGAGAGGTGTTGGATTTCTTCTTGAGAAAGGAGTACCAAGCAAG
Source organism: Lissotriton helveticus (assembly GCF_964261635.1). Lineage (NCBI taxonomy): Eukaryota > Metazoa > Chordata > Amphibia > Caudata > Salamandridae > Lissotriton > Lissotriton helveticus. The sequence goes on from NC_136067.1 coordinate 1,575,127,997, forward strand.
AGGTGCTCCTCATATACATATGCTGCTGTGGATCAAGGATGCACCTAAGTTTGGAACAGATCCAGAAGACTTAGTGATGAGTTTCATACAACAGTATTCTACGTGTGCTGTTCCAAACGCAAAGGAGAAGAAAAGCCTAAGAGAACAAGTTCTACGTTTCCAAAGCCATCGTTGTGGAAAGTACTGTCGTCGTAAATTCAGAAACAAGGACAAGTTCTACACCAAATGTCGTTTTGGCTTTCCACGACCGGTGATTTCTAAAGGAAGAGTAAACAGTTTGATGTCTTCGCTGCGACATAATGTGATGAAGAAATCACCTAAAAAGACATACAATTTGAAAAGGAACGACTACAACCCAGTGATTTTGTCCATGTGGAATGCTAACATGGATATACAGTTTGTGGCTGATAACTGTATGGCTGTGGCTCGGTATGTGACATCTTACATCACCAAAAAAGAAAAGACAGAATTGAAGGATATGTGGGAGGACATTTCCCATGAAAAGAGCCTCAGTAAGAAGTTGTACAGTTTCAGTCTGAAGATGTTGTCGCATCGAGAAATCGGAGCTTACGAATGTTCTGACCGGTTGTCTTCAGCAAGTCTCTATGCCAAATCTAGGAGTATCGTTTGGGCGAGTCTTGGTCTTGCTGCAACGCGTAATCGAGTTCTGAAACCTGTGCGGGAAATTGAGTATTTGGCGGAAAAGGAGCCAAACAGTACCGATATTTTGAAGACCAACATGTTGGATACATATTATCCAAATCAAAGCAGTCACCTCGAGAATGTTTGTCTGTATGAGGTTCTACAAAATTACATATTCAAGAGGAACATCAAAGAAGATATTGATAAAGGAGTGTATGCTGTAATTGGAAGTGAGGGATGTCTGGTCAAGCAAAGAAAATGCCACTTGGTAAACCATCGAAAATTGAGTGGCGAATCTCCTGAAAATAAGGAGTTTTTCTATTTAGCACTTTTGCAACTCTTTAAGCCTTGGCGTGCAGAAGAGGAACTGCTTGGAGATTTCCTCTGTTACGAAGACTCTTTCACTGCCGCCAAGGAGACCATAGAATGTCCTGCTTTTCCCAAATATCTTGAAATGTTGAATGCGGAAATCGAGCAGGAAGCAACGATTGCAGCCGAGATTGCCAGAGAAAGTTCTCAGGACAGTCAGAGTTCTGTTTCATTGAGTCAGGATCCACTAGGAGGACCTGTTATCGAAAATGAAGCTGCCACTGCCATGAATGAAGTGGAAAGAGCCATGGCACATGCTCAGGAGGATGTGGTTAACTTAGAAGACTTGGAAAGACAACTCAACGTTGAGCAGAGGAAAATATATGACGAAGTTACCAAGCAAATTGATCATGGATTAAGTCATGAGAAGAAATAGTGCTCATGTACGTCGTTGAAGCCTGTCCGACTGTACGTGAGTGGAGAAGCGGGAACTGGAAAAAGTTTCCTCATTAAAGCAATTTCATGTTATTTGCAGGAAAGGACTGAGTCATCGCTGTCTTGTGTTGTCACCGCTCCAACTGGACTGGCAGCACATAAAATTAAAGGTATTACTTTGCATCGTCTATTGATGCTGCCAGTGGAGCATGATAACAAATTACAATACCACAAGTTATCTGGAGATGCTTGTTGTGAAGTTTCAAGAGTCTTGAGGAAAATGAAACTTCTTATCATTGATGAAGTAAGCATGGTTTCCAATGTCATGCTTGCCTTTGTGCATTTGAGAATGCAAGAAGTTCTTAAAACAGAGTATGATGTGTTATTTGGTGGCAAACACATCATTGTTTTCGGAGATCTTCTGCAGCTGACACCAGTGAAAGGACAACCTGTGTTCAAAATGCTCACGCATGAAGATACCAGGAAGTGCCTAGGGAGCATTGGTAACGTCAATATATGGTTAAACTTCAATTATGCTGAACTGCATGAAAATATGCGTCAGGCAAAGGATGAAGATTACAAGAATATTCTACAAGATGTTAGAATTGGAAAAGTGACCAAGCATGGGAAAGAAGCTTTACATGCACGATTACTGACAAATTTATATCCAGAACAAGACGTTGTGCCTGAGAATATTTTTCAGAAAATTACTGAGAAGTAAGCATGGGCGGATTTTGCGGATTCGCGATCCGCGAATTTGCGGATTTGCGTATTCGCGGATTGCGAAAATACGCGAAATCCGCGAATTCTCGCGGATTAGCGGATTTTTTGGGGGTGTGTGTGTTCGCACGGGTTTCTGCAAGTTCGCGAGGGTTTTGTACTATTTCGCAAATTGCGAACTTACTTGTCGGGTCGCCAGTTTAGCGAACTTGTTGTTTGTACGTGCCCAGTCTGTTTGCTAAGCTTTCTTCATCACTGCCACTCTCTGTCACCACTGGCACTCTCTTTGGTCACCCATGCCACCCTCTGGCTCACCCATGTCACCCTCTGTGTCATCACATCACCCTCTAGTTCACCAGTGTACATTATTGGGGCAAAGCAAAGCACTGCCATCCTCTGTCAACACTGGCACTCTGGTTCACCCATGCCACCCTCTGGCTGGCACACCCATGCCACCCTCAGTGTCATCACAACACCCTCTGATTGACCACTGAGTGAACAAACACCTGCTAAGTCCCTTAAGTTTTGCAAACAACAACACCTGCCCTGCCCCAACTGACATTAATGAAGGCTGGCACCTGCTTGTCTGCTCCCTTTCCTTTTTGTTGCAAATGCAAAGTAAATAATTTTTTTTAACAGGATGCAATGGCATACTTGTAACTATTCTGTGACTGATAGAGCAGGGTCACACAATAGTTGCAAGTTGGCAACCGGATTCTGGAGGGCCCCTTCAGGAAGCACTACAGGTAAATGGTTACAAATGAATAGCTCGAACTTTTGCACCTGCTCGTTCGTTTTGCTTTTGCAAAACTCGTTTTTCGGTAATTTCGCCCTATTCGCGGGGCGCGTCGTAGTGCGAACTCGCCCGTGGAAGCCGCGAACTCGTGCGAGTTACCTCAAGGTTGAGTATGGGCGCCGCCATTTTGTTTGCGTGACGTATTTCCGTTTCCGCCCGCTAAGTGTAATCTCGCCCGACTCGCGCCTTGCGAATACAAGTTCGCACGAGTTCGCGAGAGAAATCGCGTGCGAACTTACTTACTCGCGCGTGATCGGGCCGCCATCTTGTTTTTCATTCATTCCTATGTGTCTGGGTATGGTGTTTCTATCATCTCTATATCTCTGCCATCCTTTGCTTGTTTTACTATTTTTTTGATCTATTTAACTTATTTTCTATCCCTGTATTTTTCTAGATCTATATTTTTGTGTTTTAGGCTATTTTTGTTTACTTTTGAACTACTTTTTTAAACTTTTACTTTCCTTCTTCCCTACTCTTATTTTTTTTCATTTTGTCTCTTCTTTACTGCTCACACCTGCCCAGAACAAGAACATGGTCAAGACAGCTGTGAAGCTGCCCAAGACGGGCACCGCAGCCCGTGCCCGGCTCCCGTGTGGTCGATTGAGGGCGGAAATGGTGGTGCCTCGGGAGATTTTCAGCCCTGAGGAGGTGGGCGCACTTGTTTTTTACGTGCAGCGCCGTCTCCCCAGGACCATCGCGGCAGGCGGCAGGATTGCTGCTGGTTACACCAACGGCCAGGAGCGACGGAAGCGGTGGGCGCAGGTGTGCCGGGCCCTTTTTAAGATCACGGGGGTCCAGCGCACCTACAATCAGGTCACCCACCGCTGGACCGACATCCTTGACCGAGAGCGTGACCTGCTAGACGTGCTGGGAGTGGAGGTCCCCGGTCTTGGTGAGTAGTAGTAGCAATTTTTTCATTAATATTTCAAAATCTTCTGTGCATTTCATGTGCATTGTTCTCCTTCTCTGTGCCGGTGCCACTGCTTATTTGTTATCTATTTTGTGTTCATTTAATTGGGCTGAGTATGAGTGTATGTTACAGAACTGCGTAATGCTAGACACAAAGGGGCAGATTTACAAGCCCCTTGTTCCACGTTTACACTGCCTTACCTGATGCACAGCGACGTAAACGTGGCGCATCCCTGCGAGTCATGCACAACGTGATGCATCTAAGGAGATGCGCCACGTGAATGCCTGGGCCTGCGCCTCAATGGGTGCGTTCCCACGCAGGGGGGGAGTGGGGGGTGGGTGTTAATATACGCCACACCATGGCGCCTCTCTTGTGGCGCTGCGTCACAAAATTGACGCAAGAATGGAGCAGAAGAGCTGCAAGGGGCTTGTAAATCTGCCCCTAGAGTAGAGGCTCAGGTGCAGTCCTTCCTTTGTAGCCCTCTTTTTGGATGAAATAGTAGGTTCTTGTTCTTTCTAAATGTTTGATTTGGTTGACAAGGACATCGGCAAGCAGCAATCATCAATGTTTTCTGTTATTTCTTTCATGTTGTACGTTAGGTCCGCCCAGGGGCAAATCTGCTGCAGCAGTGGCTCCAAAGGAGGAGGATGCAGGCCAGGGCGGCGAGTGCTCCTTTGCTGGCCCCAGTAAGTTTTCTTTTAAATATAGAGGACCTATTGTTGTCCAAGCATTCCTAATTTAATTGTTTTGAAATAGTGTTTAGATAGGAGCAAAATCAATATTCCTACTGTTGCAGGGACAATTCTCCACAAACCGAACTATGGACACCAAAGACCAGAGTAATAATATTTCAGAGGGGCGTGTTTGGCACACTGTATAAATAAACCTGGTAGTGTCAGCAGCACAGATTCCTCCTTCCAAAAATTGCAAAACTTTTCGCTCAGTCACTCTAGTCCGGACTCTCTAGAGGAAAAACTACAGAGTCAATTCAAGTTTAAAAGCTTTATTAAAAGTTTAAGTAAACACATATATTAAAATAAAGTTAGTTGGAAATGGAAAAGTGCTTGGTGCTGATTTGATGAGTTCTGGAATGGTACACATTTCTTGTGGTCGAGCCGAGCTTTCACCTGGTTTCAAGTTGATGTTCCTCTCTTGTCATTAGAAGTCCAGTTTCTGTCTGTTCAGAGAAAAATAATGTGTGTTAAAAAATTAAGCAAGCATTCAACAATTGTGACAAAAAAATTAAGCAAGACAACAGCTTTCCCTGGAAGGAGGGACATTTACTTTAGACTACAGTAGACAGTCAATTACTTTTTCAGTTGTTTTCACATTTTTTCATTCATAGTCCAAATACTAGTGGAGTGGTGTAATCTAACATTCTTAAATCTATTTTGTAGGTGGAACATCTGGTGGCGGGGCCAGCTCGGATGTTGTCATCATTGACTCGGAGTCCGAGGGTCAATCTGGGGAGGAGTCGCACCAAGAACAAGTACAGACTGTGAGGCAGGAGACAGTGGCGGTGGCGAGTACAGGTAAGCTGGATCATGGTACTATCTGACTCTTAGATAGGATATGATGTGTATCCAGTGGTGGCCCAGTGACAAATTACAATATGGTAATTACAGCAGGCTGGGACCGAAAGACAGATAGAGGCAGAGACAGAGAGAGAGGAAGACAGAAGGAGAGATAGAGAGGGAGGGAGCCAGAGGGAGGGTGAGGGAGGGAGACAGAGAGAGAGAGACAGCGAGGTAGAGGGAGACAAAGGGAGACAGAAAGAGTGAGACAGAGAGAGAGAGAGAGAGAGAGAGAGAGAGAGAGAGAGAGAGGGAGGGAAACAGACATATCGCCTGGGCCTGGTGCAGATGATACGGTTGCTGGTGTGGTTAACGGCTCAGAGGAAAAATCACTCACTTCTGCCAGATCTCTTTCATATGAAAGAGCACCAAACCAAGGATACAAGAGAGTTGTGGGAAGGGAAATGGTGATTCAAGCGCCCCTCCCTGCGGACGCCCATGATACTGGCCTGAATAGTTTTGTACTGCCCTGGCTAGTTGCTAGTTGTACTGTGACACAACTTCCTGCTGAATCATTTTGTGTTAATCATATTCCTAAAGAGCATTGCTTACAGATTATGTCTTTCTTTCTTCATATAGTTGGCAATACTAAAACCTCCAAACCAACGAGGAGTATGCTGGCTGTACTGGCCCGGCAACGGAGGCTGGAAGCAACTGTTGCGGAGTATCGGCGACTGGTGGACCTCGAGGGGGATGACACGCACTCCAGTGCATCCAACTTAACATCGTCTACATCCTCCTCTGTTACCCCACGTTCTGCCGGTAAGCACAGTGCTCCAGCGAACCGGAGCCGTGCCGGAAGACGCCACCGCCGCGCAGCAAAAGCTGCACCTCGCAGCACTGTCAAAGGACGCTTGCGCCGTGCACTCCGCAGAGTGTCAGACCTAGAGGCGGAGGTCCAGAAATGGCACAAATTTCAAAATGTGGTGGAGGGCCTCCGCCTAGAGCAAGCCATCCTCCAGGAAAAATATGATGCCCTGGCCCTAAAGCATGATGCCCTGGAGGCCAAACTTACCAGCTTGCATCCATAGAGTGTCCCTTGCCCCTTTTTTTGAGACTGTTGGGGGGTGGGAATTGGGAGTTGGGTTTTTTGGGGACTTTTGAGGACTATTTGTTGGGGTTAGGGAGGGTCTTGCGGGAGATTATTTTGTTAGGGATATAAATATACTTTTTCAAACTTTATCTGAGCATACCTGTTTTTTTACTACTTTTGAGCTGGGTGGGTGGTGGTTTTGCAGTAATTTCATTTAACAGAACACTGTCATCGTGTTGGTTCACGTGCAATAGGCCACATTTTTTCCTAAGTAAATGCCTGTCACAGACTTTGTTAATTCAAGAGCCCTAGGACTTTGCTGCTAGTACCACTGTCACTCTCTCGCCTCTCCGAATACTCCATTATACTACCTCCCATCCAAAAGCTTATCTTACCTGTAATTTGTGTTTGAGGGCTGGCTCCACCTGGAATTCACAGAGTCCTAACGCGTTCTGCAGCAGGGCCACAACTGGAGTTTCCCGGCGTGGATTTTCTGCAAATCAAAAGCAATCAACATTAGAAATGTGGTAGCGGTGCTGACACAACCCTAAAACCTAGAAACCCCAGAGACAGCACCCCTGAGACAGGCAAGCGAGCAATAGAACGCCTACACGTTCACGTGCAATAGGCCACATTTTTTCCTAAGTAAATGCCTGTCACAGACTTTGTTAATTCAAGAGCCCTAGGACTTTGCTGCTAGTACCACTGTCACTCTCTCGCCTCTCCGAATACTCCATTATACTACCTCCCATCCAAAAGCTTATCTTACCTGTAATTTGTGTTTGAGGGCTGGCTCCTTCATTTCTTCATTTCTTCATTGTGCAGAATCCAGGCATCAGCATTATGGGTAATGGATAGGGTGAGTCTGGAGGAGGAGGACTCAGGATAGACGACCAGGACTGAGTTCTTGTCAACTAACTGTTGTGAACCGGTGGAATGCTGCTGCATCAAAATCAAGACAGTTCTGCTGATGTGCTTGTTGTTTGATTGGGTGATTACAGTTTTGTTGGGAATGTGATGAAGCACTTGCTAAAGAAAGACAGACATACAGGAATAAAAGTGAATAAGGAGGACTATTTACAATTAATGAATGATTGATTGAGTCATTTTCAGAACTCGCTGTCAGGGAAGCAGAACTCGTCCTCATACTCTGCTAACTCATCAGTCGGGGTTACTTCTGGTAACTGAGGAGAACTTTCCTCGGGTAGGGCGGTGTCCTCTTCTTCCTGCGTGCATTCTCGTACTCTGTAATCTGGTGGTATGAAGTGCTGGTTCATCTTTATCAAGGTGAGCCGCTCCACATTTGCGGGCAAGAGGCGGGACCTTTTGGAAGTCACAATGCCACCAGCAGAACTAAAAACACGTTCTGAAGACACGCTTGCGAGTGGGCAAGACAAGTAATTGATAGCCAGGTTGGTGAGCTCTCGCCATATTTTTCTTTTCCCATGCCAATACGCCAATGGGTCCTCAGTAATATTGACCTCTGTTGAGTCATCCAGATAGGCCTGCACCATTGAAAGAATGTCCTCCCGGATTCCTGTACTTTGCACTTCTGTGTCCTTTCTAGGACCAGGAAACCCTAGCTGAGTTAGCCAACTCGCTTCAGACATATCGCATGTGCCTGGTGCAGATGATACGGTTGCTGGTGTGGTTAACGGCTCAGAGGGAAAGTCACTCACTTCTGCCACAGGCACAGATGGTGAAGTGCTTTTTTGGGACGCCTGATCGCCTGCTGATTGACTAGTAGTACTGTCTTCTCCTACAGTTTCCTTCCGTTCTATTTCAAAACGAATGGCTGACTGAGCTAGCCAACCTTTGTACTCTGTAACATCCGATGTTTCAAAAGGAATTATTACTTTGCCAAACAATGGCTTTTTGTAACGTGGATCCAGAATAGTAGCACAAATGTAGTGCTGTTGTTTCTTGATATTTACAAGCCGTTCATTGCTAACTAGGCGTTGTAATAATCTCTGCGCCAACTCATGTGCTTCGTTCTTTCCAACGTCCTTTAATTGTGAAGACACCACCTTGACTTGGTGCTCGAGCTTCAGCAACAGTGGGATAGCTTTGCTCAAAGAACAGTCCTCCCTGCTCACGTCACGCGTGAAGACCTCAAAAGGCCGAAGCATGTCTGTCAGGCTTTTAACTAGCTGCCATTGCTCCACCGCTAGCATCATTCCTGTCGTATCACCACCCAGGTTGTAGAAATACTCATTGACTACTGGAAACAGCTCATGCAGACGCTCAAGCATGTAGAAGGTTGAGTTCCAACGTGTTGCTACCTCCTGGATAAGTGCTTTCACTGGCATTCTACGTTCATTTTGCTTGCGCCTCAGCTCCTTCCGGGCCTTAAAAGAATGGTTGAAATGTGTGCATATTCTTCTGCAGATGGTCAGTGTTTTGTCGACTGCAAGTTCTTTTTTCAAAAAATTTTGCACAACAAGGTTGATACAGTGCGCCAAACACGGCACTCTGATATAGAAACCGTCCTCCATGGCCTTAACTACATTCCTGCCATTATCTGTAGAAACATAACCAACCTTGCAATTTCTTGGGCGCAGCCATTTCAAGACCTTTTTGTTAAAGTCAGCCAAAATGTTGACTGCAGTATGACTTTTCTCCATGCCAAACATGGCTAATGTTGCATGTTTACGAGCACCCTTAAAAATCTCGACCAAATCACCACCTGCATTTATCTGTTTAATAACCCCTGAAAAAGAGACCCAGTGTGCAGTGATGCACATGTAATCAGTGGCTGCGCAACTGGTCCACATGTCTGTTGTCAGGTGTATAGTGTGAACAGCACTCTTCTGCAAAGCTGCCCCCACCAACTCAAGCACCTCTTTGTGTAGTGCTGGAACAGCAACCCTGGCAAAATAGTACCGGCTAGGAACCTTCCATTTAGGGGCCAATGTTGCCACGAGTTCAAGGAAACCCACACATTCGACAAACGAAAAAGGGAGAAGGTCCACCGCTAGCATTTTTGCCAGCTTAGTGTTATAGAGGCGTACAGTTGGGTGGTTGCGTTGAAATTGCGCATCTGAGGAGAACATGCCTGAAATGGTGCGCTGGACAAATTTACGGGATGATGCGGATGCCTTCTTCGACCCACTTCTGATCAGTGTTGACATTTTCCGCATTGGTGTGTCTCCCAGACTCTCAGTGTGCCTGCTATGTGTTACGGAGGGTGTGATGCTGCAAGGGGTACTGGGTGCAACCGGACACATGTCTGACGCTTCTTCTACCTCCCCATCATCTTCAGATGAAACACCTACTATGGGTATATTTTGGCCACTTGCCCTTTGGGATCGCTTTCCCTTGACTTTTGCTAGGTGCGGAAACCATTCGACAGCGTGCTTTCTTTCAAGATGACCTATCTGGCCTCCGGTTCCATAGTTGGTACCAGTCTTACCACGGCTAACTCTAGTCTTACAAATGCAACAAACGGCTATGTTATCATATTTTTCGTGGACACTAAAAAAGTTCCAAACTGGGGACTGGAAACTTCTGGTTTTGCCGCACGAGGTGATACTGGTGCCAATGCCAGATGAAGCAGTGGTGGATGAGCCTTGCAGACATCTACTGGGTTGTGCAATTATTGCAGCAACCTTACTTGAGGGAGTCGAGCGGGATGGAGTCCCCCTCCGGGGAGAAAATATGGGAGCTGTAGGTTTTGTTGAACTTGTGGTACTACTTGACTGCGTTGGTGGTGCTACCAGTGGCACGTCGCCAGGGTCACGCTCAGCATGACGTCGGGATAGGGTGTAAATGTCTGTCTGCTGCATGGCCGGTGTGGCTGGACTGACATGTGTGATGACTAGGTCATTGCTGTCATCCTCTTCAACAACATCAGAATGCACCACTTCATCAAGTCCGACGTTCGGATCCATAAGTATAAGCTTTCCGGGGCCCTTCCTTTTAACATTTGATACCTTTCGCAGCTCATGGTGTGCCTCCCTCTCAGACATCGGAGATGGTTGCCAATCCAGATCCAGATCATCGTCTGATGGAGCGGGGCTTGAAGAGGAACTTCTACACATCCTCCTTGATCTTTTCCTTGCTGGGGAGCTGGGAGAAAATGAATCATCAGGAGGAGTGGCTTCGTCTTCCTGACATGATACCCCGGCTCCAAAGTCAATTTCCTCCTGTGCCCCTACTTCTGGAAGAACAACCATTGTGGGAACTTGCACCGCTCCATGGCCATCTTCACTGACCTCTACTTGCAAGTCTCCATGGACCTCTCCTTCTCGGCCTTCTCCTTCTCGGCCTTCTCCTTCTCGGCCTTCTCCTTCTCGGCCTTCTCCTTCTCGGCCTTCTCCTTCTCGGCCTTCTCCTTCTCGGCCTTCTCCTTCTCGGCCTTCTCCTTCTCGGCCTTCTCCTTCTCGGTCTTCTCTTTCTCGGCCTTCTCCTTCTCGGCCTTCTCCTTCTCGGCCTTCTCCTTCTCGGCCTTCTCCTTCTCGGCCTTCTCCTTCTCGGACAGCTCCTTCTCGGACAGCTCCTTCTCGGACAGCTCCTTGCGCATGTACTTCTGCTTGTACTAGTAGCCCATGCAGTTGTTGTTGCGGCTTTGGTTGTTGAATAGTACTTGTGAGATGAGTTAAAACCTGTGTTGATGGCGTGCTGCTACTTTCTTGCGATGATCCAACATCACTGGTCGTTGGTGATTCAACAACTAAACAGGCTACCTGTGCAGCACTCATGGTGGGCCTTTGTTTTTTTGGTTGTTGTTGCCCAAAAAATGTCTTGGTTGAGCAACCAGTCGCCTTGGTAAGTGGTGCCACTTGCTTCTTCTTCTCCTTAGTAGAGACATCTTTCTTGGAAGAGGACCTACGGGCACCTCTTTTTGGAGCCATCTTCTTCAGATGTCTTAACAACAGGCCGCAGCAGCACTTCTTCCTGGCACTGATGCTCAACGATGATGCGTAGTTTTGTGCACCTAAACGCAAATGAAGACAGAGGAACATCAGTAAATATAAATGTTGCATATCTAGCGCTTGAATAAACAGTTAGCAAGTAGGCATTTATGAATACACACGTGCACACCACACAATATGGAATTTTCATAATTAGGATTTGCTACATTTTTGGGAAACAGGAATTTAACAATGATCCAAGAGAGCACACACACAGAGGGTTGTGCTTTCATGTACCCCTGACTCCGCCTGGGCACCATGGGTGAAAGCAAGGCACAATGGGTGTAGGCCTATGTCTCATAGCTCACTGCCTGCCTTCAAAATGGCCGCTTGACCCCCCCATCCACATGGCCAGGACCATGCCTCAAAATGGCCACCACCAACATAGCCAGCACCCAACCCCTACTCCAAAAAGTGAAAACACACAACACAAATCAAATCACCACAATCCAATGCCATCCATCCATTTTCAGAAGGCTTATGCTGCCTGCTGGTGGTTTTCCGGTGCAAAATTGCATTTTTTACAATTTCGCGAGTGCGAGATTGTTGCTTCACGGCGCGAACGTGGCAAAAACCCACAAAATCCGCGAACAGACCGATTCTGGGCCCCCCTGGGCATAATGGATGACATCAGAGCACAGAATCATGTTAACAAAAATAATTTTAACAAAACAGTTGTATCATCCATGCACCCATAAATAAGCCTGGTGGTTTTCAATTCATGTGCAGCAGAATTGTAATTTTTACAATTTCGCGAGTGCGAGATTGTTGCTGCGCGGGACACGAGCAGTGCGAACACAAGCAAAAACATCCTCAGCTCGCGAACTTGCAGATTTTCCCCCCAAAAAGTCGAAAAAAAAAACACACACAAAAATCACCACAAACAAACAACATCAACTTACTTCTTTGTGAAATCAAAATTCGAATCCAAAATTAATCCAAAAAGCCTCAAATCCAAATATCCAGCAGCAACCACAAAAAGTAATCCTTCCCAGTCAAGAATGATCGAAAAGTGGCCAGGAAATGGAGGAGCTTGCTGGACAGGAACAGGAAGTTGGAGACTGGGGCACTTCCTTCACCCCACCCCTATGGGAGGAGCTTGCTGGACAGGAACAGGAAGTTGGAGACTGGGCCACTTCCTTTACTAAGTAATTTTTGTACTTTCGCTAGTGCGAGATTGTTCCTGCCCGCGCCGCGGACCGCGAGCAGCGCGAGCAGTGCGAACACAAACAAAAAATCCGCTTCGCGCGGATTTAGCGTATTCTCGCCGCATCCGCGAGAGTTCGCGGATTGCGGATTCCCCGAAAATACGAAAAATCCGCGAGCGTAACGGATTTTACGCCCATGCTTACTGAGAAGAAATCTGGAATATGTTTGATGCCAACTCTTGCAGAATGTGCCATCTTCAACAACAAAATGTTGCATTTAGAAAACCAAGAGATTGTGAAACTGGAAGCTATTGACAGAGTAGAGCATATGGGATCAACAATTATGTTGTCTGAGAATTTGAAAACAAAATTGGATTCATTAGAGAAGACTATATCTAAAACTGCAGGTTTTGAAAAGACTCTGAATGTGTGCTTAAACTGCCGTATAATTTTAAGAAGGAATTTACATGTTGAAAGAGGTCTGGTAAATGGATCAATGGGTAATGTTGATGATTTTGTGAAATACAGAAATAGAGATGGAATTGAATTTTTAAAAATTAAATTTGATGGCATTGAGGAAGTACAGCTAATTGGTCGTTGCTCTGCTAGATTTTTGCTTGTAAAAGACTTATATGTTCGCCATAAGCAGTTTCCTGTTTGCTTGGCATATGCGGTGACAATCCATAAATCGCAAGGTTTAAGTGTAGACAGTGCATTTGGTGAATATTGGCAGTTCTGTGTTCAAGGAGGGTATGGCATATGTGGCATTGTCACGAGTTAGAACTTTATCGGGATTGTACTTGATTGAGTGTGATGTCATAAACATTTGTGCGGATCTAGATTGTGTTAAGGAATACAATAGGTTAAGAAGAGAGTATGCGCCACATTTGCCTCAATATCCTTTGTTTGAGAAACGTGTGGTAGGCCGGAAACGAAGAAATGTGACCAATAGTAGGGAGGTTGTAGCAAAAAGACGAAAAGTCGATGAACCTGAAATTATAAGCAGAAAGAAAAAGGATTCTGTTGAAGATGTTGTTGGTTTTCAATTTGAAAACAGTTCTGGTGTCAACTGCTATGCTAATGTAGTGGTTAATGTTGTCTTTTCTCTAAAAAATTTAAAAGAAGAGATTGTGGTCAATTCGGATCAAAGATTTTGCAGTTTGTTGAATTCTGTGTTAGAGAAATGTAGCACTGATAGAACAAAAATAGAAAGTGTGTCTGAAATTCGAAATCTGTTAGACAGATGTTCAGGGCAAACACAATTCTCTCAAAATATTCAGCAAGATTGTCAGGAGTTTTTAATGTATATGCTTGATGTATTGCATGCTGAAGGTGTAGATATAGATCACCTGTTTGGGCTTTCTTATCAATGGCAGCATGACTGCGAGAACTGTAGGGTATCAAGTACTACTAGTGTAGACTCAGAAAGATTTATATATTTAACTTTGCCAGACAGTAAATCAGTGTCCTTTAATAAGCTAGTAAAAGCAGCTGATCACAACATGGAGTGTAGCCAATGTAAGTCTGAAATGTTGTCAACATTATTTATACGAACATATGGCCAGTATGTCATTTTAATGTTCCAACGATGTAGGCCTGATGGAACAAAATTGACAACTTTATTTAAAAATGTTGTGGCTTCACAGTTGTCAATATCAGGAAGGACTTTTTTAACTGCAGCAAATATATATCATGACGGTCCTTCAATAACATCAGGACATTACACAGCTTATTTAAAGTCTAGAAATGGCTGGTCATTCTGCAATGATTCTGTTTTAACTTTAAAAAAAAAATTGCCTTTTGACCTTAAAAATTCTTACCTGGTGTTTTTAAAACCAAAATTTTAGGGAAGGAATCTCAGGATTTGCTCTGAGGAATTTCAAGAGGTTCTAATGGCTCCTACACGATTTGGCCTTGAGGATAAGTGTAGTACAGAGTCAAAAGTTATTTTTGAGTTTTAAATAGTTCCTGGAAAAAAAGAAGATTT